>NC_053443.1:38600335-39235484 GCF_007990345.1 Gossypium hirsutum
GGAAACATGTGAAGGAGGAACGAGATTCCCTTGACAAGTATTTTAGAGGTTGAACTATTTGTTAGAGTTTGCCCAAAGACCAATCATGAGATGATTGTAATAACATACTTGTTTTACCTCGTTTATTAATATAAGGCATTGCCATTATTATTTTAGTTTCTTTTCTGTGTATATAAATAAACTGTTTTATAATAATGTCCTAAGAATAATATGATTATTCTTAAAAGGTCCTTAGTTGAGTATTATTGTGGGCTTGGACAAAAATAATGCATTAAGACTAACATGTAGTTTCTTGATGACAAAGTGTTGTCATTGACATAGGGATGTCAAAATCAATACATGAGTATATGTTAAAGAACAACATATTGGACTGACCTACTATGAGTATGTTTCTTGGATTATTATATAATAGTCACAACATTACTCGTAGTGATAACTATGTATACGATTCTTAGACTTGAGATCATCATTGTCCCAACATAGTGAGTTGTATATTTTGATACAGTTAAACGTCTACTATAACAGGTTGTACTATAAAGACTAATATTTGGTATGCCACAATCTGTGTAGTGGGATATGATTGATCAAGATAGGATTTGTCCCTCTTAAATAATGGGAAAAATATCTTAGGCCACTTGTTGAAGTGAGACTAGAAATGCATGGCCATGGTCAAATAAGTTAATATGAGATATTACACTTATTTGTTTATTGTAGTTTACTTCGGGTATCAATAAACATGAGATTGGACGTTGCAAGTGTGACTATTCTATGACTTGTGGCAAATCGAGATATAAAGGAAAAATGATATAATACATGAAAATTTATCATAGAAAAGTTATGTGGAACCACGACTTTTTGTAACTTGGGTGGTGATGATGATTGCTAGATGTCACTCATTGCTTGTAATGATAAAAGTGTTCTAGGTTTACTATCAATGTTACAAGAACCTATAGGGTCACACCCTATGGTTGAAACGAACAGAATCTAAACACTGTTGGTATTAAATTTAACTATCACCAGAATTATATTAATTATTGAATTAATTTAATTTAACAGTTAAATAATAAACACAATATATATACAAATTTTTTATACAAGAATAGAGAACATAGTTAAAATAAATGTATAAATTTGATTCATATAAAATATTAATTATGATCTGTTTATTGAAATTATTAAAATAAAGTATTATAATAATTAATTTCGGTCAAACATAAAATATATATGAAAAGTAATATCCTTCTGGAAAGGATATTACACTATGATATTTTCATATATATTCTGGCACCAAAAAGGGATTCCAAGTTTTTTTAAGGAATATTAAATAAAAGGAAAGGAAGCATAAAATAAAAACCCTAAGGTGCAGAAGAGTGCTAACCAACATTAACCACAAAAAGAAAAAGAACCTAGGTCTAGCAGCGACATTTCTTTTTGGAAAAACTCTCTGGAACGTTTAATGAGAGTTTTTGTTCATTTTTTTGCAACAGGGTGGACTACGTAAAGGCCAAGACGGTTTTGTTGTGGCTTTGGATCAATAGCGTTTGAAGGGGATTAAAATAGTAGTGGTTGCTTCCTATTTTTTAGAGTATGAAAGGTATATTTTTCAAACCTTTTCTTCCTGATTCATTCCTTGTGCATGGATTCCTAGTTTGGATTGCCGAAATAATTTTTCTACTGTGCCACAGGGCGTCCTACTGATCCAACACTATTCGATATATGGGGCATTGATTTTCTAGGCTTGTTTCCTTCTTTTTATGTGAAAAAATATATTTTGGTTGCTGTGGATTATGTATCCAAGTGGGTTGAAGCCGAGACATACCCAACAAATGATGCTAAGGTAGTCATGCAATTCCTACATAAGCATGTATTCACACGGTTTGAGACTCCTATAGCTATAATTAGTGATGAGGGATCTCACTTTGTAAATAAATGGCTTAAGTGGTTGCTTGACAAGTACAACGTTAAACATAAATTGCTACTGCCTATCACCCATAGTCAAATGGGCAATTTGAAAGGGTGAATCGTGAAATCAAGGTATTTTTGAGAGGGTAGTGCGCCTTAACAAAAAATATTGGTCTTGAAGGCTCGATGATGCTCTATGGGCCTATCGAATTGCTTTTAAGACACCGTTAGGAATGACTCCCTATCGACTAGTTTTTGGAAAGGCATGTCATTTTCCACTTGAGTTGGAAAATAAAGCTCACTAGCCCTTGAAACAATTAAATTTGGATCTTAAGCAAGCTAGTGAGAGAAGGATGCTACAACTTGATTAGTTGGAAGTGTTGAGGTTATTTTCATACAAGAATGCCAAGATGTGTAAAGAAATATCTAAGAGATGACATGAAAGTCGTATACAACCTCGTGAATTTAGAGAAGGTTAGAAAGTGTTGAAGTTTAATTTGAGGCTAATGTTATTCCCTAGGAAGCTGAAATCCCGATGGAGAGGACCTTATACCATCTACTAAGTTTATCCATATAGAGTTGTAGAATTGTACGACGACCATGGAGGTATGTTTAAAGTTAATGGTCAACGTCTCAAACATTATTCGGATGGTGAAATTGAGTGAATTAAAACCTCGTTCAAATTAATAGACCTTAATTTTTATGATCTTACTTTTCAATAAATAATTAGAAATTATTTTTCTTAAATTATTACATTTAATTAATTCTGTTTAAGGAGATTGGAACTTAAGCAGGACTATTGTGACCCCTCTAGTCTTTCCTATGAATTAATTTAATGTAATCTTTTGAGAAGAAAATTTCTAATTAACTTTGAAAATCTTATTTCCATTTTAATCTTTGTTTTTAATGTTAATGTTAATTTTATTTGTTTAATAAGGGGTCAAATTAACCCAAGTACTAATTAGTTTATTTTATCTATGCAGTCTAGTTTGTAAATACAATTTGGGCTCAAGGCCTGAAACAACAAAAAGAAGAAAATTCACCCCATGTTGCCGTCCATAGTGTTCTCGAAAACCTTAATTGTACCACCACATCTTTTCCTTTATACTTGCCGCCCAAGTCACCTTTTGTAGCTAAATTTTTGCTACAAGTTTGCCCTAATTCATCACTATATAAACCCCTCTCTACCACCATATTTTCACAACCCTTCAAGCAATTAGCCTAAACCCTAGCCACTCATTCTTTTTTCTCTTACTCGTAAGCCTTGAATCCAAAAGAATCTACCCAAATTTCCTTCCCTTTTCGCAAAACCTCCTCATTGCCACCACAAGTCTTTTGCTGGAGCACGCCTATTGCCACGACACGTCTATCGCTACCATAATCCCATTATTTTCATAAGCCTATTACTGTCGTAAACACCGTGCTACAATCCATTGTGGATTTCTTTTCTCTTCCTTTTGCCAAAATTTTGCCTATTTTTTTAAAAAAATCACCATGTCTCGTAAAAGAACTAGGTCTTCTAAGACATCTGCTGAAAATCCAATTGTGATCCAAGATGAGGAAGCAAGAGAAAGGTTTGATTCCATATTCAAAAATCAACATATGATGCCGAAAAATGGTTTTAACTTGGAGAGCTATGATAAGATGGTTGTGTTGTGGCTAATATGAAAACAATTGATGCCTAATATGAAAGACAATTGATGCCCTTAATTGGAACTATTTTTGTGATGCACGATCATTACCCGAATAGGATTTAGTTTGAGAATTCTATGCCAACTTAACTATGCCAAATACTACTGAAGTTATTGTTCGTAAGAAGAAGGTACCCCTAACTTCTAAGTCCATTAATGATTTCTTTAACCTACCAGATGTTGAAGAAGATAAGTACTTTTCCATGATGACAAATAGAAATTGGGATTTTCTTCAACGAATACTTTTATTGTATGCAATTATGACAGAAATGTCTATTAATATTGGAAAGGTTATTCTCAAGGAGATCCATGATTGTGCTAGAAAGAAGACAGGAAGTGCCTACTTTCCATCGTGGATAATTTCACTTTGCTTGAGGGCACAAGTTAAAACAAAAGCAAACCTGAAGGGCCCATATGTTCAAGGTTGCATCACAACCCATGATCTTGAAAGGTTAGTGGAGAATGTCCATGAGCTAAACCCAATTGAACCAACCGAACCTAAATTTGACGAGTCATCGAACAAATCTTAATCGAAAGATGACTCAGTTGATGAAACAAAAGAAGTAGAATCTAAAAAAGAACAAAACAATCTAGAACCAAAAAAGGAACCAGAAGTTTTTGAACCAAGAGAGGAGCTAAATGCTGATGAGCCTATTGAGCCAAATTTTGATCTTGAGTTGACCATTCCTATACCCACTTCTTCAAATACTATGAAGAAATTAGAATTTTCAATTATGATGGATATGATGAAATTTATGCATAACCAACAACAGACTTATTGGAAATATGTGAAGATTAGATATGATTCTATAAGAAATACTTTCAAAAATATCTCTAACATTTTTGTTCCTAAGTTCCCAGATTATGTCTTTGAGTCATGGAAGGAAGATGAGGATAAAAGCAAGAACAAAGCATCAAAGGAGGAAGACAATGAGGATGAGTCGAATAAATAAAAGGGGGAATATTTTATCTTTAATATTTATTTCTTTTTAGGTGTTTATTTTTATTTCCAAGATAGAATTTTGCTTTCGCATACTAAATTGCAAGCATGAATGAAATAAGCTCTATGCCTCATCGTTAGGAAAAACAAAGTGATGTGGTAATGGAAATGAACATGTCTAAGATTGGATCGTTGAGAAATGCTTGGTATTTAAGCAGTCTTTGTGATTCAAATCTCTTTGCTTACAACCCTACCTGATGTTCAGTTTTCATTCATTACTTTATTTTTGCAAAGGAGCAACGGGCGGAACACCTCAGTCAAAAAGATCCGAAAGGCTGCTGAATTGAATTAGAGTTTACTCTTTCCTCTTTGTTATTTAATTTAAACATGTTTGGTAAGTGTTTATTGATCTTGCAATCAACAATGATAGCTTAATTGTGTTTAGCTAGGATGATTATGTTAATTCAATAATATTCATTTGATTCATGTTTAATGTGTTTGTGCCTCATTTGATCATGTTTTCAATTAAAATCAAGATGTATTTCATTCATACGTGATTGGATGCATTCATATTAGTTGAGCGATCCTAACTAGCCAAAGACTAGTAGACATATAATTGAAAAGTGAATTGTCAATTTAGATCATTAAACATGACTAAATTAGAGGTTTATAATATCTTTAGTTAGCTCTATGATCTTGCATAGTTTTTAGGTTTATGTGATTAAACTGTTTCAAACTTAATTGTCTTGTCCCTGTTACCTCGCATTAATACTAAGAAACCCTTCGTTTAATATGATCGGTAAAATGCATGTTTCACTAAGTAAAAGATCTGAGAAGACTTAATTTGGTTTCCAAACTCATGAAAGATTGAATTGCCATGGAATGTTTTTCGACATTGTTAAGCATGATGAAAATGAATTAAATTGATTAATATGACTATCCTAGCCTATTCATGTTATTGATTATTGAAGCTGTGTTTTTGTTTTGCTAAAATTTATTTATACATTTAGATGATTTGCATTTAGATTTAATTGCATAGGGATCATCTTGTATCTAAATAGTTTAATTTAATCATCCACCACTAAAAATATTGTGTTTCTACCACCAAATTTTTAACTTATAATTTTACAAATAATCGATTAACATACACAGTCCCTGTGGAGATGATAACTCATTTTACTTACTTATTACTTGAATGACTGTGTACACTTGCACAAAAATCTCGTTACACTTGCATAGCCTCCTCTTAAGTAAATGCATCATCATCCTCACGGTTGGCTTCCGTATTATAAATACTACCATCATAGATGAAGAAGTTCAGTTTCCTAGAAACTCTCTCACTACGACAGATTCCCCTATACTGTTGATTATTCTACAACTTTCTTGAGAATTGAACTCGGTGATTGTTTTACCACTCTCGAAAGTTCTTCGAGTACCACTTTACTTCGAGGCTTAAATTTATCCATGTAGCTTTCCTCGAGGAAAGTAGCACGAGTAGAAAATTTAATCCTATTGTCTTTCGGATTGTAGAATAATCCTCCTTTTGTTCTTTTTGGATATCCTGCAAGCATGCACAATTCTGTCCGTGCATCCAACTTCCTTGCATCCTTATCCAGAACGTGTGCTGGACAACCCCATATTCTAAAGTGATTTAGAACAAGTTTCTTTCCATGCCACAGCTTATAAGGTGTCTTACAATAAGACTTGGTTGGCACATCATTCAGAATATAGCAAGCCGTTTGTATCGCATATCCCTAGAAAGGAGTAGGAAGTTGTGAATAGCTTAACATTTAATGAACCATGTCAAGAAAGGTTCTATTCCTTCTCTCAGCTATGTCATTCTGCTATGGAGTGCCTGACGCAGTAAATTGGGATAAAATCCCATTCTCTATAAGGTATCCTAAGAACTAATCAGACAAATATTCTCTACCTCGGTTAGACTGAAGATTCTTTATGGATAAGTCTAATTAATTTTCCACTCCCACATGAAACTCACAAAATTTGTCAAAGGTTTTGGTTTTGTGGTGCATTAGATACACATCCATATCCATATCGAGAATAATCATCGATAAAAGTCATGCAATAATCGTAACTTTCTCGGGCACTGATGCTCATGGGACCACATACATCAATGTGCACAAGTTTTAAAGGTTGGTTGGTCCTTGTACCTTTCGCACTAAAAGACATCTTAGTCATTTTACCTTTCAAGCAACATTTACATTGTGGAAGACTAACTTCCTTAAGCATACCTAATGGACTATCTTTCACGAGTCTAGTGATTCTTTTTTGGTTAATATGACCAAGTCTTAAGTTCCATAGGTACCCCTCATTAGAGAGAATTTTTAAGTTTTTTATTCACTATTTCAGTTTGAAGCATCGAGTATTTATTTGGTTTAATAAAGTAGAGATTGTTTTTTATCCATCCATTACAGATTAAAGAACAATTTTTGTCAATATCAATCCCTTTATTGAATGTCACGGTATAACCGTCATAAAATAAAATTACTATAGAAATTAAATTCCTCATAAAATGAGGTACATAAATAAGTTCTTTAAAAAAATCTTCCTAAAATTATAAAAGTGTATTTTAAAAGAACTTCTACAATTCAAAAACGATTCTACAATTGAAATAAACTTAAAATGTAGGAAGTTGTTTTTTTATTTGAAAAGGACTTCTACAATTCAACAATGGTTCTACCTTTTCTTCATATAAATAGATTTTCATACCTTTATTAAATTTAGTTATCGTTAATTCATGTACAAGTGTGAGTTCTAGTCTAGTGGTTAAGAGCAAGCTAAATTTCCCTTGTGACCCAAGTTTGATTCCCCTCTACTCTATTTTTTTTTAAATTTGACATTAAAATCTTGGTAAACCTACAACATGCCAAACCTTGATCCTTTGACAGGATACGAGTTTGATGTGTCACTACTCAAAATTAGACTAGCTTCTAACAAAATAATATGGTGGAAGCTTTATAAAATTTTTATAAAGTTGTACATATAAGCATATGATAGTTGTGATTGTAGTAAAGTTTGAATGAAATCATTAACAATTCGAAATAAGTTCAAGGCATTTGGCGTATAAGTCAAATATAATAACTTCATTAAACAAATTGCAATAATTCAAATATAGACATTGATACCTAATAGAAATATTGTAAAAATAGATTGTTTTCAAAATAGTAATTCTTTATACATATAATTTCCAAAATACATTTATATGCCACCCCCAAGAGTCATGCATGATACAAAACAAAACAGTCAGCTCATAATAGCAGTACCATTATGGCGTAGTCATTCTAATAAAGTCTTCCTTCAGTCAGCAAGCCTGAGAAGGAAAAGGTAACGGAGTAAATTCATATGAACTTAGTGAATTCTAAGAAGAAATCATACATAACATTATTTATAACACAACTGAACCTTTCAGGGACACTTACACATGATGAACATATTATGCCCAATCCGATTTGCAATATAGCTTTCCTACCAAAGGCTACAAAAACATATATCCTCTTTTCTATCACCATAGATCAAATCATATCATACATGTCAGAAGCATGTGGCAGTGGCTTAAGCATGAAGAATGGCACTTACTTTATATCACAAATAGATTGAACTCAGATTGATGACTTTGGATGTCCATTACCTACATATACACCTTTCATCCATTATAGAGAAGGATTACTTACCTTGCACGAATTATATAAATAAGAAATTTACAACACATGGAAGTAAGAAGGAACTCACCAGAAATTCTAGTACAATATGCAAAGCAAGTCTTTTGCCTTCATCACTTGGACCCTCGTTAGCTTCTTGAGCTAAAATAAAGATATTTATACATATCATATCATTAATCTATCAAATCTAAACATGGATGTAAGAATCAACAAAACTTAATCCAGAATCAAGAAGTTTCCTTCCTCACACACCATTCTAACATCTATGCATGTAGTACGAAAAACACGTAAATGACTTCATTGATAACTTAAGGGTTCATAAGTAATTACTAGTGAACAAGTAAAAATCTATAATTTAGCTAGATACTTTGAAGAAGTTCTCTAAACTTACGCTTTTCAGAGACTTTAAGAGGAAATCAAGAAAGAAGAAGACATAAAGGCGTTTAGAATAACCACTTCTATCCTTATATACTAAAGCATAGAGACAAGGATTAGTGGAAAAATCAGATAGTTCCACTAACTCTCTTGATTTAAGTGATTAAGTGCACTTAACAAAATTTAGATCTTATCATCTATAGTAGTCTAGTTCTGTTCTAACTAGACCTCAACTTGACTAACCGAACACCATACTAAAATAATATACAAATCTAGACAACTGTGAACTTTACGAGTTCACCCAAAGCATTTGGATTGGGCGAATACTTAACAAAAGAGTCTGCAAACCTTAGAGCTCGCTAAACTAGAATTTCGCCAAATGGTGTATTACATGGAATTCTACACTTAGCTAGAACAAATACTTTACTTACTAAAATCTATTCTTAATTTACCATCTATACACCAAGCAATAACCAAATACGGAGTCTTCGTTGGGTGGGTTGTTACAATTCTCCCCCACTTAGAAAATTTTGTCCTCGAAATTCATACCTTTGAATAACTACGGATACTGCTCTTTCATTAAACTTTCTCTTTCCTAAGTAGTTTCTTCTGCATTATGATTTCTAGATAATACTTTCACTAATGGAATCCTCTTATTTCTTAGCTCTTTCACCTCTCTTTCCAAAATGAGAATAGGCTCTTCTTCATATGATAAATTTGGTTCCACCTCTAAATCTTCAATCTGCACAACATGATGTAGATTTGATCGATATCTCCTCAGCATAGGCATATGAAACACATTGTGAATCTTTGATAACTCTGGAGGTGAAGCCAATTTATATGCCACTGGTCCAACTTGCTCTAAAACTTCATATGGCCCTACAAATTGTGGACTCAACTTTCCTTTCTGACCAAATCTTATTATTTTCTTCCAATGAGAGAATTTTAAAAATACTTTATCACCAACTTCAAAAGAAATATCTTTCTTTTTTAGATCAGTATAAGCTTTCTGACAATCTTGGGCAACTTTTAGATTACTACGGATGGCTGAGATTTTTTTTTTGTTTCTCGTACTAACTCAGGACCTACCAATTTTATTTCACTAAGCTCCATCAAACATGTAGACGTTCTACTCTTTCTTCCATATAGAGCTTCAAATGGAGATATACCCAGATTGGCATGATGACTGCTACTATACAAAAATTCAACCAAAGGAAGATACCTTTCCCAGTTCAGCCCAAAATCAATCACAAAAATTCTTAGCATGTCTTCCAAGAGTTGAATAACTCTTTCAAACTGACCATCTATCTGAGGGTGAAATGCAGTACTAAATTACAACTTGGTTCCCAATAATCCTTGTAGTTGTTTCCAAAATCTTGATATAAACCTTGGATCACTGTCTAAGACTTTGAAAGATAGAATTCCATTAAGGCGCATTATCTTAGAGACATAGAGCTGAACTAACTTTTCTAGTGAATAACTAGTGTGTACTGGTAGAAAATTAGTTGACTTAGTGAGTCTGAGTCAATCCACTATCACTCAAACTGAATTATTCTTTCAAGGACCAAGAGATAGTCAAATCCATAATAATTCTATAACATTTCTACTCTCGTATCTCCAACGGATAAAACTTACCCGAAGGAACTTGATGTTCTGCTTTAACTCTTTGGTAAGTCAGACAAGTTGAAACATATTCTGTGATTTCTCTCTTCATTCTAGGCCACTAGTATAAACTTTTCAAATCTCTATACATCTTAACACCTCTTGGATGGAGTGAGAAGGGTCCCTGATGAGCCTCTTTTAGAAGTTCTTTTCGTAAGCCATTTCCAATTGGCACATACATTCTTCCCATTAATTGAAGTTCACCATCTTTACCCAGACTGAAATTTGTTGCATTATCAAACATCATATGCTACTTATACATATCACACTACACATCTTTCATATGGTCTTCCAGAATTTGAGAAAGAAAATTTGGCCTAACAGTTAGCTCTGCTAATAATGATCCATCATCAACCGTACTTACTCTTGCTCGAAGAGATGTTAATGCTACCACTGTTTTTTTGCTCAAAGCATCAACCACAACATTAGCATCTCCAGGGTGATACTTCATATCCAGATTATAATCTTTTAGCAGTTCATCCAATATCTTTGGCATAGATTCAAATCTTTCTATGTCATCAAATATTTCAGCCTCTTGAGATCAGAGTACACATGACATTTTTCTCCATACAGATAGTGTCTCCATATCTTCAACGCCAATACTACTGCTGCTAGATCCAAATCATGGGTTTGATAGTTCCTCTCATGAGGTTTGAGTTGGTGTGATGCATAATCCAAAACCTTACCTCTTTGCATAAGCACACATCCAAGCCCATTCAATGAAGCATTAGCCTAAACCGCCAGGTTCTGGTTGTGCTAAAACTGGAGCTTCACTCAAGATTGCTTTCAACTTTTCAAAACTTTGTTGACACTCATCAGTTCATTCAAACTGTTCTTTCTTTTTCAATAGTTGAGTGAGAGGAGTTGCCAGTATTGAAAAGCTTTTCACAAACCTTCTATAGTAGCATGCTAGCCTAAAACAGCTACGAACTTTAGTGAAATTTTTGGGTGGATTCCATTCAAGTATTGCTTTCACCTTATTAGGATCCACTTTAATACCTTCGATAGAAATCACATGGCCCAAAAAATGTACTTCTCTCAACAGAACTCACACTTACTCAACTTGGTATATAACTAATTCACACGTAATGCCCGCCTTAACAGGATCCACTTTAATACCTTCGATAGAAATCACATGGCCCAAAAAATGTACTTCTCTCAGCATAACTCACACTTACTCAACTCGGTATATAACTAATTCACACGTAATGCCCTCAGATAATCCTCAACTGTTCCTCATGATCATATTCATTCTTAGAGTAAACTAGAATATCATCAATAAAAACTACCACAAACTTATCCAAATATGGTTGAAACATTCTATTCATCAAGCCCATGAATACTGCAGGCATATTTGTTTAGCCAAAGGGCAACACTAAGAATTCATAATGATCATACCTTGATTGAAATACCGTAGCCCCACACAGCTGATCAAAGAAATCCTCCATTTTGGGTAGAGGATACTTATTATTTCTTGTTACCTTATTCAACTAACGATAGTCTATACATAGGCGTAATGTTTCATTCTTCTTCACAAATAAAATTGGCATACTCCATGGTGACACACTTGGTTGTATAAATCCCCTATCCAATAAATTTTGAGACGATTTTGTAAGGAGGAAGTACTAGAAGCTTGTCTACAATTCTGGTGGCTTGTCCATAATTCTGGTAGCTTTTCTGTAACTCTGGTAGTTTATCTACATTACTAGTGGCTTATCCACATTATAGGTAGCTCGTCTGCAATTTTGGTGGATTGACCACAACTTTAGCAGTTTATCTGCATTACTAGTGGGTTGTCCACAACCTGGTTTATTGGCTGACTAGTCCTTGATATTATTATCACTATAGTTTAGCCCTGGTAAGTTCATATGGTATTGCTTTGTGTATGTTAATTATGTTTTATTGAATTCGATATATATTTTGAGTGTTAAATGTTATAATTAGTATAAGCTGTGAAAAGTGGATTGAAACGTAAATTGTTATAGTGATACATGTATCAAACCCAGATGAACATAGAACATGATACAATTTGCATAAATAGGTTATTTTGCGTACTGTATGGGATTGAATTGTGATGAGATGATGATTCTTGACTTGTTATTTTACATTGAATATACCGAAGTCCAACATTTGTTGCAGATTGTCGACTTATAATTAAAGTGATTCTGGTGTGTTTTTGGAGCAAATGTAAAGCCTACGGCTTAGGCGCTTGGTGCCCAAGCATGTTCTTGATTTGATTGACTTGGTTGAGCATTCTAGCATGTCTTGGGTGGATAACTGTGTATCTGTATCTATTTATATCATTCATCGGGCAAATTTTCAATGGTTAAATGACATGGTGATGATATGTAATTGATATTTGGTTATGATGCCTTCTAATGACTTGTATATGTTTTCATGATTTTTGATATTATATCGTGATTTCATAATATTGATATCGTACAAATAAGATGATCAAATGACTTATGTATATGATCTTCACCTATTGAATGCTTGTTGTTAACAGGTTTAATATTAGTTAAAGAGCTTGTTAATTATTAAGCTGTGAATTTGGTAAGTTATATCGTTTCAACTTGTGAACTTAATAAGCTTCTTAAAGCTTACTTGTGTTGTTTTTCCTATTTTCTTGTAAATATTCTTTTGCGAAACAGGGCAATCGGATCAATTTGAAGATCACACTATGCAAATATCTTTTGGTAGATTTTGAAAACGTTTATTTGGGATATGTGGCATGTAATAGGAGTGACGTTATGTCCATAAGTGTTTGATATTTTTAGAGTATGATTGAGACTTTCTAGCCTTGTGAACTTGTTAATATAATGGTGTGGTTGATTATGGTTAATGTGGTATGTGATGATAAAATAGTGTAAATAGTTTTGAAAGTTAAATTGCATGGTTGCTGGATTATTGAATGCCATATATGTATAGTTGGTCTTTGATTACTTGTTTAATGATTAATAGATATGAGATGGTACTTTAATTGTTGATTTGGGATATTTTGTTGATTAGGTGAATTGGTATAGCTATTATTGAATACATGCCTATTTTTATACTTTGATATATGGTTTGTTGGATGTGAATGAATTAACGCCATTTGACACTTTGTATAACATTGATAGGCAAGCTTGAATTGATTAGGAAATAACTCTTGATGTTAGTTGGGATTGTTGTTTGTGATGGTACCCTATGGCATATTGGTTAGAACTAGGCAAATGGCATGTTTTGGTATCTTTTTGGTGTAATTTGAACAGGTTGAATGATTGATAACGGAATAATTGTAGCTTAAGTAAGCATGAAAAGTTGACTTGCTATTGAAGGTACATTTCAAGTCACATGGGCTAAGACATGGTCTGACACACGGTCGTGTGGTCTATGTAATTTTTATTTTCACTATGCACACACAACCACAATTAATTGCATGGTCGAAAGACACGTTCGTGTGTTTCCTTCCACGTAGTTTTAGTCCTTACACACATTTGAACAACACAACCATGTCCCATAGCACACAAGGCCTAAACCTATCACACAACCATGTAACCCCTATTTTTTATTTTTACCTTACTTTTTTGTTTTGTTTTGAATTAGTCCCTACTTGTTTCCAAATTGATTTTAGAGTTTTAGAACCTTGATTTAAGTCTCGTTCTTGTATGAATAGTATGATTATTGAATGTTTATCTATTAATGAATGGTTTAATTGAATTTTTGGATTGAAATTGCATGTTCTTGACTATTTATTTGTCGTAGCACTCCGTAACCCTAATTCAGTGACAGAGACGGGCGAGAGGTGTTATAGAATCGTTGATTCTCTCTCACTTGATTTTCATCCCTTGATATGAGGAAGGTGGGTGGTCATTTGACTTTTATTTTTAGTAGAGGTTGTTTTTGTCCCTTGTTTGGTGGAGAAATAGGCAACTGGTTTCTATTTTTAGTAGGGGTGTAGGTGATCTTTGAGTGCTAGTAAGGAAATGGGTAGGTGTGGTTATTTTTGGAGAGATGGTTACTTGAATTAAGGGATAGAAATCTCCTTGATTCTCTCATGGTAATGTCGTCCCTGATTCACAAAAGGTAGGTAAATATGTGCTTGAATCAGGGAGGATATTAGCTAAAATCAAGGTGGGTCAATGGGAAGGTTCCTATGTATTATAGGTGGACGATTCTGGGCCTCCATCTAGACAATTTTGGGGCTCCATGTAGTTAGGTCTTAAATGAGGTTGCTTTGAAGCCCAATGTAACTAGATCTAGATCCTCCAAGCTATACCTATTTGAGCCCTAAAACAACCAAAATTATATTGTATTTTCCATTAGCCCAATTATTCCCAAAAATTTTTAAAAAAATGCATTTAGCATAAATTTCACTAAATTAATACATTTCCATAGAAATTACAAAATATCACAAAATTACGAATAAATCATAAAAAGTGTTATTTATTTACTCAAAATTTGCATAAATTATACATAAAAGAGCTTTGAAAATATCTATATTTTTTAGACTTTATAGTCTTACATGATATAACCCTGTGTTTATTGTCTCGTCAGACTATCTCGTGTTTATTGTCCTGATGGACTATCTCATGTTTAGTGTCTCGTCAGACTATTCCATGATTAATTTCCCATCGGACTACTTACGATGCCATAGTGTCTTTCAACTACGGTCTTACTCATTATACCATCAATTCATAACTTGATGCCATAGCGTTTTTCAGCTATGGTCTTCCTTAATATAGCCCTGTGTATACCGTCCCAGTAGACTGCACTGGTAGCCATAGTCCAACTATGGTCTTACACCTGTGGTCTTACACAATACCACTCATGTTTATCGTCCTGATGGACTGCTTGTGATGTCATGGTATCTTTCAAACATGATCTTACTCATTTATATCATGACACCATAGCATCTTTCAACAATGGTCTTACTCATCGTTAGTGTGATGTCATGGCGTCTTTCAACCATGGTCTTACTCATCTTTAGGCATATATGCTGGGAAATGTGCCCATATTATAGTAAACATGTATCTGTTTTCTATTGATTTGAACAATGAATAAATAAAGTTAATTTCAGATTTCACTATTATGTCTTTTGTATTTCTGTCTTTTATATTTTGCATGCATAATGAAATTGTGACAAGCAGCTATTAGCTCATTGATTGTCTAAGTTTAAACTAAAGATAAGTGGCATTGTAAGAATGGTTACATTGTAAGAAAGACAACTTACTTGAATAGATAATTTAAAAAAGTCTGTAATCCTATAAAAGAATTGAAGTGAGCATTTGATTCAAATACTAAGAAGGGTTATTATGTCATCTACAATTCCAATTGGGGAGATGACTAGTCTTGGCTATCGGATCAGTTGACTCCATGGGTAATGACATAGATGTATTCATTGGTAGAATTATACATTTTACTGGACCCAAGATGAATTAATTCTGAATTCGTTTGTGAATTAATTCACTTGTGACGTTCATGGTGTGATTTACCTAAATGCTGAGTTTGTCACTGACCATGCGTATGCAACTCATGTGCTTTGATATAAGTGGAGGCTTATGCTTTAAAGATGATCGAGCCCATAGCCGATATGTTGGGTACATGACTTGTGTATGGCATGGCTTTACTAGCAACAGTGGAATTCATAGCTCAATTAAATAATTAATGATATCCTTTTATTAGCATTGTGTAGATTGATAAATATGGAACGTGGCTACGGGTTGCTTGTTCTCGAATGAGCAATTTATCACAGTTATCTGTTGGCAGTAGTCATATTAATCATTAAGAAGACACAATGGTGACAATGAGATAAAATAGGATTGTACTGAGTGAACGGATTTAACTCAAAGGAATCAATGATATCATATGAGGGTAACACACACATGACTAGGTCATTGGACAAAGCAGTTGGATGAATTGTTCTCGTAAAGAGTACACAATAAGGAATTTTCAATCATGGTACTTCTTGTGGACTGACTCCATGATTAAGTAATTGTGAATCATTAGAACGATGCTTCTGGACATGATTGCAACCACTAGAGCCTAATTGTATATGTTCGATTGGTCCCTCAGCTAGCTCAACAAAAGCTCGATCAGGCTGCCTCTGAATCAGAAGAAAATTCTACGACTTTGGAAATAATTTAATTAAGTCGATTTATTTGTAGGGAATTAAATTAGGTGGTCATGAGAATTGTTCAACTAGAGAATTTGATTATAGAATTATCTTAAAAAATTAAATTGGAAGATCTAAGTGATTTTTGGAAATATTAATTTTGATCAAGTAAAATTAAATTAATCAAATAAATAAAAATTAATATGATATTTTGGAAATTAATTTTCAAGCCAGACAATTGTCCCAATGGCTAATTGAACTTGAAAATTAGACTTGAGATCGTGTATTGAGCTTGGGAGCCCAAAAACCGAGACCAAGACCTAAATACTGGTCGAACCAAGCCTGGTATGTAAAACAGGGCTGACGGTCCAAATGGTGGCTAGATTGAATCGGTCAGGTTGTCATTGACCTGGACCGAACCAATAGTAACCGAACCGGCTCAGGGTGCCATAAATGTGTCGCACCTGCAATATCAAACATGGCGGTGCCGACAGCTGCGATGTCAGCATCCTAGTGGTCAACGGTGGTTGGTCTTCGGTGGTTGAGTAGTGGAAGAGTTACACTCTTACTAGGACTCTACCAAAAAATTTGATTTCAGATTAACGTATTCCAAAAATAATATTATTTTAATAGTTTAATATTTAATTTAATACTTATTTTAATAGTATTTTATTAATTTAATATTAAATTAATTATCTTAATATTAAATTAAATTTAATGTTTATCTTGTCCATAAACATTCTATTATTTTAATAAGATTTAATATTAAATTTAATCAAATATTTATCTTGATAAATAACATATTAATTTAATATCAAAGTGACTAAGTTTAATCGTAGTTGAATAAAGAGAGTCTTAAGTTATTATTTACACACACTTGAATTTAAGAGAAAGTTGTAGAGAGAAAATTTTCTAAAGAGGTTATTCAAGAAAATTTTTAAAGATATTTTTCCGATTTACAACTTAACCCAAAAGTTTAGAAAAATTACGAAGTTACCCCACTAGTAATTTTTGTGAGCAATTTTTCTGATTCAAAGCGAGCCCACACTCGACAGACGTGAACTTAAGGTTAGTGGAGAAAACTACTCGGTTGAAGTGCTCATCGTAAACGAATTGAAAAGGTACAATTTTGATTAAGTGTTTATTACTTTAGATATCACAACCAATATCTTGTTTTAGAAAATTGTTTAAAACTCTACTTTTTTCCTAAAGTATTTTTCGTTGCGTTTTCCAAACTCGATTTTCCAACAATTGGTATCATGAGTCAGGTTATGTTCTATCTATAAGTATAAACAAATAATCAAAATAAAATTATCTTCTTCTTGAATGATTTGATTACATAGAAAGCGACATTCTTTAGATCTTATGCATGTTTTGAGTTATATATAGGAATGGATGCGATATTACATATTTGTTTTATAATTGTTTTTTTCTTGAGGTTGTGGTTCTTAAGAAATTGAGCGTGGACTATCATCTCCACGTACGGCTATATTTGTTTAAAATTCATAGAATTCTTATGAACCGGAAACGGACATAGGTCTTAAATGTAATTTTTCCAAAAGGAGTCCTTGATGAGGAAAAGATGCGATGGCAGTTGAAGACCCAAAGAATGTCTTGTGGTGAAAATTATGTAATTTTATTTTTATTCTAGAAATAGAACAATGGAAACCTTGGCTGGCAATTTTATTTTAATTACTTATTGTAATGAGGAATATGCACAAGTGCACATAATCGTTCAAGAAATAAGTAAGTAAAATGAGTTATCGTATCCACAAGGACTCTGTGTGTTAATTGATTATTTGTAAAATTATAAATCACAATTTGATACAAAAAAAACTAGATAATTCTGGATTGTGATGATTGAATTAACTAGATGTAAAGAGTGATCTCTAATGCAATTTTAATCTAAATGCAAATTATCTAAATGTATGAATGAATGGATTTAGCAACAAAAACAATCAACATTAAATGGGGTAGGAAAATTATATTAATAAATTCAATTTACTTTATCACGATTAATAATGTTCATAAATACTTCCATGGCAACTTGATCTTTCATGAGTTTGGAAACAAAATTAAGTCCTTTCGGATCTTTTACTTAGTGAAATATGCATTTTACTGATCATATCAGACTAAGGGTTTCTTAGCATTTATATAAGGTCACAGGGACATACGTCTATAGTTTAATTACAAATAAACCTAAAAACTATGTAAGATAATAGAGCTAACTAAAGATATTATGAACCTCAACTTAGTCGGGTTTAAGGATCTAAATTGAGCATTGCACTTTTCAATTATGTGTCTACTAGTCGTCGTCTAGTTAGGATCGCTCAGTTAATCTAAGTGCACCCAATCACGTATGAATAAAATGCATCATGATATTAATTAAAAAGATGATCGATTGAGACCCAAACATATTAAACATGAATAAAATAAATCTTATTGAATTAACATAATCATCCTAGCAAAGAGGATTTAAAATACCATAGCTGATGTCAAAAATAATAAACTCAAATCAAACATAATTAAAATAGAAAACAAAAGGAAAGAGTAAACTCTATTCAGTTTAGCAATCTTTCGAATCTATTCTGACTGATGCGCTCCTCTATTCTGATCGATGCTTCTTTGATAAGGGTTTCAAGGTGGCCAGCCAAGGAATGCTTTTGACAAAGCTTTTGTGGCTAAAGGATGGAAGGGGAAATGGTGGCTATGCAAAGGAAAGGAAAAGGGAAATGGGAGAGAGAACGATAGATGAGAGAATGAATGATAAATGAGTGTTGAGGGATGATGAATGAATGAAGGGATGCATAGTATTTATAGGTGAAGGAAAGGGGTAGAGTGTGCTAAAAAATAGAATTTAAATTCCTTCCTTTTCTCTCACATATGGCCAGCCACAATTCATGGAAAAGGGGATGCCTTAGTCTCCTTATTTTGAATTCAAACTAAGGCTATTAAAAGCCATAAGTGGACGATTTCAATAGCAAAGTTGTTGGGCTAATTTTTTATTATTTTTCAATTACAAGGACCTTCAATTAAATACCCCAAAGCTTGCTTTTGGGCAGCCATCTACTTGTGCCAAAACTGGGCTTTAATTCCCCCTTGTTGGACGGTTTCTCAGTCCAATGATTTAGCAGACATGTCCATCTTTTAGCACATCTTTTACTGGGTCAAATTATCAACCTCGTGACCCATTTTGCATGGTCTTTTCGTCCACATGAATTAATTTGTGCATGTCCATATTTCATTCATATTAATCATGTAAAACCCCTAACTCATATCCGTCGCTGGAATAGGGTTTTGGAGCATTACCAAATAAACGTTACCTAAATCATTCATTTCAAAACATTTCAATAATCACAACATAATCTATCACTAAAAATGCATATCGTCCCTTATTCAATCCCTTAAGGCCTTAGAATCACTTTAGAAATGATTTAGAACTAATCGGGAACATTTGAAAATTTGAGGAAAAATTTAAAACAATTCAACAACAGTGGTCACACACCCGTGTGGCCAAGCCGTGTGCCTCACACGGCCAAGACACACGCCCATGTGACTAGGCCGTGTGCCTCACACAGTCGAGACACATGACCATGTGGCCAAGCCGTGTAACTCTCTGACTTGGGTCACATGCCTATGTCTATTGACCGTGTGTGACACATGCCCATGTGGCCAGGCCGTGTGCACCCAAAAGTACCTTAAAACTCAAGTTTACCAATTCCTACTTGATTGGGCATTAAGCAACTCAAAAACCATTCGTTTAACCTATTCAAAACACGATCAAAAATACTCAAAATATGCTAAAACAATCATCCTAGGTGTCTAACCAATGTACCCTCATCTGTACCACATTTTTATCATCCAAACATATCATCAATGCATCATTCAAATCAATATTTTAAGCATACAAATTCATTCACTTCAACCTAACTTATAACTACCTAAAATATCAAGCTTAAGTTCACATACACATCACAAGCAATGGTTCTAAAAGAACATGCTAATTTATGGCTTCAGACATAAACATATATTTATATACTCAAACCAACATTATGCTTATAACTCTATTTACAATCCAGTCATAAAATAACTATCAACTAAGACATCCTAGGTACACGCCATCATAAATGGTAAACATCACCACATTTGAGATCGGAATCATTGTTGGATGCTGAGTCGGCGATCAAAAGAGAGGTATCTAACCTGCGCAAAGAAAACAAAACCGTACACTGAGTAAAACTCAATGATATTTCTATAATCCGAACAATTAAAGACATAAGGATACAAGAATCCATAATTTGAATTATACAAACATATTATTGTCTAAGCTTACCATTACTATATACCATCATTTCAAGTTCATGCATATTACCATATAATTTCATACTATACTCAATATTCACATACTATCATATTTGATTTGTTAAACAAATATCTCAATTCACATCACTTGCTATATAAATAGATTTTCACATATCAATCCACATTTCATTTAATCAATGGAATTATCCATTCCATATTCAATTCATGAGTACATAACTCATACATTCCATTTGTTCACAACATATTTCACATTTTATTTTCAATCCACTATCTCATTTCCATTTCACATGTCATGCCATTTCAATATCAATTATTGAACTTTATTATTTATTTACCCCTATTAACATGACTCGGACTTGGACGGGTACATGAATCCAACCAGCACACTAGTTTGGCACCCAGTGCCTTATCGGATAAATCCAAAGTAATAACTGCGACTAGCGCTATACAAATTGACACCCAGTGTCTCATCGGTTAAACCAAATCAAATTGGCACCTAGTGCTTCATCAACTTGAAGTCGAAGAAATCTCTGAACTCTTCCTATCCTATGGCATGCCATCTATATCTGACTCAGCTTGATACAGTTAATAGGGTTTCATTTCACTTTTCAAATACAACCAATATCCAATTCTCATATTTGCACATTATCACATTTACACATATATTCATTTCAATTCAAATAATCAATACATTCATAATGTATATACCAATTCAATCCATTTCAATCAACTATAATTTCAATTCACTATTAAAGTGCCAAAATACTCGCCTCAACCACTTACCATATACATTAAATCAAAATACAACAATTAACAACTAGGTTCGGATTATATAAATACAAACCATGGATTTCGAGCTATTCGACGTCAATTTTATCCTTCCCTTTTTAGTCGAGGATTCTGGTACGACGTTAGCTACAAAATTAAAACAACTAAAATACATTACTACTACACAATTCAATTCCATATTGAATATTTCAATTTTTACTCAATATTTGCTTAAATACCAATTTAGTCCCTAAACCGAGACTAATTTTTATTCTTCACATTTAATCCCATATTTTTATACTAATTTCACTTTAAGCTAAATTTAGATCTCTATTTTCAATTAAACCCCTAAATTTCAAAATTTTTACAATTTAGTCCCTATTACTCAAAATTTACAATTTGTTCTACAATTTAATCCTTTTTTATTTCTAGCTTAAAAACCTATCAATTTAATCCCTAATACTAAAACTATTCAACAAATACAATATCTAAAATCATAATCAATGCTAAAATTTCAACATTGGTCAAGTAGTACTTAACACCGGGATTCCAAAAATATAAAAATTACAAGAAAAGGGATTAAATTGACTATCCAATTTTGAATTTGAACCCTAAGGTCTCTATAGTTGTGCGTCTTTCTCCTCTTTTCTTTCTTTCTCTTTTCTTTTGTAATAGCCTGATTTTAGGCTTAGTCGGAACAGTGGTTTCGGGACCACAAATTTGATGAGGAAAAATTTATTTTTTATTATATTTTTATGGTCTAAAATTTCACGGAATGATTTCGTAAAAATTTCGTTCAAAAATTTCGACGTTTGGGCACTTAATTTAGCTAAAAGGACTAAATTGTAAAAAGTGCAAAAGTTAAGTTCTACATGTTAGAAGTGTCCAATTGTTATGAAATTTTAAATTGGAGGTCCTGAAATGGTAATTAGACCATTAGTTAACTTGTTTGACAAAAATGGACAAGAGATGAGTGAAATAGGATATTTTTAATTTGTGGGCATTTTGGTCATTTAGTAATTAAAAGAATTAAAAAGGCCAAAATAGCCAAAAAATTGTCCATCTTCTCCATGATAAATGAAAATAGCAAGTGGGAAGCCATGGTTAGGGTTTTCAAGCTTCCAATCTCCATAGTAAGTGATTCCAAGCCCCGTTTTTAATGTTCTTTACGTTTTTTAAGTCCTGGTAGCTTAATTTAGCTTATTCTAGTAATAATTTAACCTAGAGTTTATGTTTGGAAAAATACTCATAGGTGAAATGTGTTTATTTTGATGTTTTATGGTATAAATGAAGCTTGAAATTGTGTTAAACAATTTTTGCTAAGCGATTTTCAATGAAAACAAGTGAAACAGCATAATCGGTAAAAATTATTGTTCATAAGTGCATGTTATATAAGCTAAATATGTTATTATAAATCGAGAAAGATGAGAAATTGACATTGATTGGTAAAAAAAGTGAGAAAAAGTGAAAATTCCAGGTTGAACCTTCGGAATAAAATAGTTTAGACAGGAACAGTTGTGTGACTTTGAAAAATCACCAAAAATGGTGAAAATTGAATTAGAGAGTGAAAAAGATATGAAATGAAATCTTAATGAGTATATTTTACAGAAAAGAAACAGAGCAAGCAAAAGAGTTATATATTTTAAGATATTTGAATTTTAGTGAGGCAGGGTTGGATTGATTTTGGAATCCCCTATTATGAATTTTGAAAATAATTAAAAATTGTAAAAAAATAATTATGAGTTATAATTTATATTATTAGAATCCTTAATGAGTCTATTTTCAAAGGAAACAAATGGGAATATCATCCGAATTCTGTACAATGAGATAATTCATTTTAGTGCAGAGAGGTCAGAGATGTTGAGCAGTGAAATAGGGGTGACTTTAAAGAATAAAATGTACTAATTGACCAAGTAAAAACTTTTGAAACTTTTATGGTAAGAAGATATGTGAGTCTAGTTTAGGGAAAAATTAATGGATCTTAATTTGGAGCTCTTTAGCTCATGATAAAAATGATTTAGTGACTTTGACTCAAATAGATAGCTTTGAATTTAAATATAAGTGAATAGTAAAATTATGTATAATGCTATTTATACATAAAAGATGTGGGATGGAGAGGAGGAGGAGGATAATAAAGTATATGAATGAATTGTGTATAATTGGTTATATGCCTGATTATAATCGATAAACATTGAAATAGGAGTGATGTTTATATTGGTGCATTACTGGTCATGGTAAGCTCATAAGAAAAAATAAAGTTTCATAGCATATGTGTGTGGTATATTTGGCATGAAGTGATGTCATGAGTGACTCATGAATTAACTCATGTTGGTAAGTTGATGCATAATTATAGTATTCAAATATATACATATTTGTAATATTTTGCTATGTGATTCAAAAAAGAGTAATAAATAGCATAATGAAAATTCGGTCATGGTGCTAGTTTATGTTAAAGGAGTGTTTTATGGCATATCTTAAGTAATGGAATGTTATAAATTTTGAGGTTAATTTGCTATTCAAATAAATGACAAATGAATTGATTGCGTATTCGTAATTTTGACATATGCTTGGTATATGAAACGTAATAATATATGCTTGAATAAAATTTAAGTATTCGAATGACATGGATTTGACGGTGATAAGAATCGAATATTGAATTCATGAAGCACAGGTGATGTATTATTGTTGTGTGATAGCTTGGTTCGAGAAATTGATTAGGTAAATGGTAAGTGCAAGCATTTATGGATTTAGAAGAAAATTTGGAATGAACATGAAATTTAGCTCAATTAAATGATTTCATCAATTAAACATTGTGTATACCAGAATGTGTTAGTGAATTACATATTTGTAAATTAACATTCGAAGTTCGGTAAGTGATATATGAAATTAACAAGAAAAGATTTATGATTGTTTTTAATATTGATTCTGACATAAAGTGGATTCTTCAATATTGGATTGATTTAATGAATATATTGAGCATATAAATGGGTATGTATTGGGCCTCGTATACCCTAATTAGCGACTCGAAGATAATAATTTGAAAGTTTTTAATTTGAATGAAATTTTATAACTCGGTTTAATATGTCTATAAGTGTATTTATTCTGGTAATGCCTCTTACCCTATTCCGGCATTGAATATGGGTAAGAGGTGTTACAATGTGACATCACCAGATTCGGCCTTAATGTTTAGGCCGGGTTTGGGGTGTTACATCTTTCTTTTCTTTCCTATTTAATTTTCATGTTCTATTACTTTCTTTTTGTTTTGTTTTATTATAATAATAATAATATATAACTTATATGTATTAAACTATTATACATACATATATGCCCCATTAATGTCGTCCACTACATAATATAAAGGTATATTTATCATTTTAATCTCTCTATTGATTTTATAAATATAATTCAACTTTTACTCTAAACGCGATTTAGTCCTTATACAATAATAATTCTTCATTGATGCAAATTCACTTAACCAAAATTTAATTAACTACACAACTAACTTTGTAAATATTTATTAAAAATATTTATGAGTCCAATTTATGGGAACGGAGTCTCAGGAATGTACTTTTCGATACCTCTGACTATCAGGTCGTTACAAATCACATCTTCAATGGTCCTCCTACGTAGTGAAAAATCACATAATAATAAATTAACATGAAATAATATGAAATATGTAAAAAAAATCATGTAACTAAGCACAATTTCACATACTTATAAGTTCATGCCCAATATTACTAATTAAGTAAAATTCACTTATTTTAATAACAATTACTCAAGATTAACATATTTATTAAGTAAAAAGGTGGTAAAAATATATTTAAAAAACCCTATATAATTTTGATTTTACAGACCCCCAAACTTAAACAATTACTCGTCCCGAGTAATGTTCATGCACAGCACAACTTTTGCTAAGGTGTATGATTCTTTGCTCTTTATTCTTTTTCTTTCTTTTTTTTTATAATCATGTGAAAAGCATGTACATCTTTTCATATTTTTCCCCAAACTTTGGCCACCAAGAAAAAATTAGTTTAGATAGGTGTAAAAGAAAAGGATAAAATCAAAAAGATGATAATGAGGCTTATAATGTAGGTGATTTGCAATAAATAGGACATTAAGCTCAAAAAATTAAGTTTCAAGGGTTAAATTAATAAGGTCGGCTTGAAAGGCTCAAATGGTCCAAAGAAAGTGTGCCTATATCATATTAGATTCTTATACCTCCTAGGATTTCGCGTCAAGAAAGTTACTAAGTCAATTCTAAAGGCTTAACCTTCATACATGTCTATTTCTAAAGAAATCAAATTTTCATGGCAAATACTACATAAAACTAAAGATCAGAAAAGCATTCCATCACTCAAGATAACATACAAATAACTTAGATAAAACCAGAAATCACACTTGCATTTGAACAAACTTATGAACAAAAATTCATTCTGAACATTCATTTATTTAAGCATACTTAAGTAAAAAGATTGAAACATATTTTAAAATTCATACGAAATGCCTTTCCCCCTTTGAAAAGAAGCAATGTCCTCATTTTGAAAAAAAAAATAATGAATGAAAACTGAACACCAGGTAGGATTGCAAGAAAAGAGATATGAGTCATAAAGACTACTTAAGTACCAACTCTTTCTCAACAATCCAATCCTAGACATGTTCATTCCCATTACCACATCACTTTATTTTTTTTCCAAATGAAAAGGCATTAAGCTTATTTCTTCATGCTTGCTATTTTATTATGTAGAAGCAAAATTCTAACTAAGATATAAAAAATCCCTAAAAAGAAATAAAAACTAAAGACAAGAAATTCCCCCTTTTATTTATTTGACTTATCCTCATCGTCTTCCTCTTTTGATGTTTCATCCTCGCTTTCATTCTCATCTTCCTTCCATGACTCGAAGATATAATCTGGAAACTCAGGAACAAATTTATTAGAGATATTTTTAAAATTACTTCTTCCAGAATAATCTCTAATGTCGAAACCACTTTTTTGAAAATCGGGGATTGATTTTGAAAATAAAATGGGAGTCACTACTGATATTTTGTTGAGGTGTGATTGGATCACCTTGAAAATAATTTTAGGTCTGCGAATTTTGAGAAAACAAGTTCGGGAGTCGGTTACGCACGAGGAAGGGTTAGCACTCTCGTAACGCCCAAAATTGGTACCAAATTGATTGTTTTATGTCTTAGGGTGGAAGTTTTTGAAAAGATTTTTTTTTAAAATAAGATCATTTTAAATTTTAAATTTGAATAAACCAAATTGAATAACAAGGCGTACTTATTTTGAATAAATAAATTGCCACACTCAGTAAGTTAGAGTGCAACAATTCAACCATCAAAATTAAGTACGTTCCCCTTTTTTTTTAAAAAAAATGAGTTTAAAGAAGGTTATTTGATTATTTAAGTCAATCGAGAAATCAGAATCCAGTGAGTTAGGGTTCAATTTCTCGAAATTCTTAAACCTCAAATATTGCCTTTTATTTTTTAAAATCGAGATAACAAAATGCCACATCTAGTAAGTTAGGATCCAACATTTTGTAATCTTAAGAGCTTTATTTTAATAACGGTATGGTTTTAATAAAATGGAAACTTGATAATATAAATCCATCGAA
This sequence comes from Gossypium hirsutum, assembly GCF_007990345.1. Classification (NCBI taxonomy): domain Eukaryota; kingdom Viridiplantae; phylum Streptophyta; class Magnoliopsida; order Malvales; family Malvaceae; genus Gossypium; species Gossypium hirsutum. The sequence goes on from NC_053443.1 coordinate 38,627,380, forward strand.
GAGAATTGAAGCCCAGTAAGTTAAGGCACAATTCTCTCGAGAATTATTAAACACCAAGCCCTTTTTTGGAGTTTTGAAATAGAACGATTATAATGTTTTAATGGAATGCAATTCTTACAAACAATATAATTGAATAACAATACACAAAGCGAATGATGAAGAGCAAGTTAATTTTACAATTTGGAGCAACCACATATATAATACATCGACATTAATAATCAAATAAACTAGTAAACAATCTTACAAATAACAAAATGAGAATAATTAATACAAAAATAATTTAATCACAAGTAAACCAATCAACATAATCAAAATGAATAACAATTTTAAAGCGTAGAATAAAATTTTAGAAATTAAAAGTTACAATTCATTTTATACACATATATATTAAAATAATTCCATATCATGAAAATCTAAAAATGATGCCAATGAATTTAGAACATATTAATAATAATTTAAGAGGGTAAAGTATTATATTTTAGAAATCATATCAATAATAATTTTGAAAAATATTAAGCCAATATTACAATACTTTTAAAAACAATGAATTGGTATAAAACTTGATTTTTTAAAACTTTTGAAATCAAAATTAAATATGCAAAACATATTTTTTTGAAATTGAGAACAATAATCAACAAATTTTAAATCGAGACTTAAATAAAATTTGAATGATGATAAATTAGAACAAAATTAAAATGCAATTGACTCAAAATATTGGTGTATAATGAATAAAAAAATTAACAAAAAAAAGTAATAATTTATTACATTTTGAACTATAATAATAAATTTAAACACTATTAAAAATAAATATCACAAATAATATTAAATATTATTGTAACAACCCGATTTTGACCCTAATCGGAATAGTGGTTTCGGGACCAGAAATTCGAGTCAAAAAATATTTTAATATTTTTTTCTGTGTTTATTATGTGTGAATTTATATGTGTGAAAGTTTCGTAAATTAATTTTATTGTTTGAGTGCTTAATTTGAGAATAGAGCTTAATCGCGTAAAATAAAAATTTAGTGGTTATTTTTATAAGGGCCAAATAGTGGTTGTTCTTTTAATATGAGGGTTTCATGTTGCAATTTTGCCATTGAATTAATGAATGGACGGCACTATGTATATATTATATAGTTTTTATAATAATTATAAAGTTTATAATAATAAATAATATATTATAAAGTTATAATAATAAAAACAAACATAAGTAAAAAGCCATTATCATTTTTTGTTTCTACTAACCGAATGTAAAAGAAAAGAAAAGGGAAAGAACAAGCTAAGGGTTCGGCCATTTTGAATTTTGATTAAGGTTAGTTTTTTTTTCGATTTTTGATAATTTTTACGTTTTTGAGATCGTTGCTTTGAATACTTCAAAACTCATGTCTTAATTTTGTGAATTGTTGATGATTTTGAAATGTGCCATTGATGAATGCTTGAACTTTGTGATAGTTGATGATGAAAAATGAAAGAAATGTGATAGATTAACATGTTTTGTCTTTGAATTTTTAGTGAATTTGAGAAATTAGAGCTAAATTGTGAAAATGAATTTTTGAGGGATTAAAATGTGAAATAAATGAAATGTGTGGACTTGTATGAAGACAATGAGCATTCAGCCCTAGCTTAGTGTGGGCAAATTTTTGTGTATTTTCTGTTTTGTGCAAAAAGGACTAAATTGCAAAAAGTGTAAAATGTCAGGGGCAAAATGATAATTTTCCCATTTATGTATTTTTGGACTTAATTGAATGTTTTGATGAATAAAAAGGTTAAATTTGATTATGTTTAGATCAAGAAACGAAGAAAACAGATTTGGATCGGGGGAAAACGAAAGTAATTGAATAGTCGATCGTGTCCGCTGATATCCGAGGTAAGTCTATTAGCAATTTAAAAGTTATTAAATCAATATTTATACATGTATATCGATTGTATACTTGATGAGCTGTAATTAAATGTTTATAATTTGAAGTATAAGTATGAATTTTATATGAGTATTTGATAGTTTTGAATATACAAGTATAATCTTGTATAAGTTCATGAGTTAAATTATAGGCTTAAATTTTATATAAGTAAAGGTGAGATTTGGATAGGCATGTATATATATGAAAATCTCTTGTAATAAAATTAGGTATGAAATTATACATGTATATGATAGATTCAAAATATATGTAATAGCATGAATAAACTTTGAATTTAGATAAAGGTATGAATATGTATATATTTATATTTATAATTATATACATAATGATCGAATATATATACATATGTGTATATATATATATAGTTTTTTTTAATTTAGTGGAAGTATGAATGTTGTATATGTATAAATTCTTGGTTTTAATCCAAGGTAAGTATGATTTATACATATATATGTATATTAGGTTCGAATATGTGTATAAACTCTTAGATTTGATTAAGATATGTAAATTATATTTATATATGTGAGTTGGTAATTATATATATGTTATATTCGAATGATCAGGTATACATACATGTATATGATTTTATAGTGAAATTAGGTATGACAATTATACCAGGTTACCTGAGGTTTGGTTATGCTAATATACAAGTATATATTCTTGTAATGAATTATGTATGTTTATTCATGTAAAGTTCTTGAATAGCATTGAAAGTATGAAATTATTAGTTGGATTATTAAAAGATGATCGAATATATGATATTAGTAGTAGGTTAATGTATTAAGTTATATATATATAGGTTTGGATGTATAATTAAATTATTGAGATGGAATTGATGTTTGAGCTTTATATATCTATGTTATTTAAAGATATGGTTTATAAATTATTGAGCTGAATTTTAAGTGGATTTTCTATACAAATATGATATACAACTTCTGTGAATTGAGATTCTTTTGTTAAAGCTCAGTACCAATCGGATTTATTGCCAGTGAAATACTTCAGACTTAATGTCTAGCAGGCTTGATGCCGGTGAAATAATTCGGACTTTAAGTCTAGCAGGCTAAGTGCCGGTGATCTGAATCAGGTTGTAAACCTAGCAGGCTAAGTGCGGGTGATCTGAATCAGGCTATAAGCCTAGCAGGCTAAGTGCCGGTGAATATGTTAAATTAAGTGATTATATGCATTTGATATATAAAAATATATAAATGATTTTGGGTTATATGTAATGGATAAGTATATGAACATTTGTTTATATGTATTTGATGAGCATATAAATGTTTGGATCTTTGTGTTTAGTGAGTAGGTACATATATTGGTTGTTATGAAAATTGTTGAATATACATGTATGCATTCGGCACATGTGGATTAGAAGTATAGATGTGCATTTGGCTCATGTAGTTGATAAGTAAAAATATTAGCTTTTGACATGTATTTGAAAGATCATAGATATGCATTCGATGAAATGCAAATGATAAGTATATTAGAAATCAGTATATGCAATTAATGGTTATGTCTGTAACTTGATTATAAGCATATAATGTTTATACATATGTTCGTTTATATGTATTTTAGATATGCTATAAACTTACTAAGCTATAAAAGCTTACTTTGATTGTTTTTGTCCATTTGTTTTATAGATAAAAACCAAGCTGCAGACTCGGGGATCGTTAGCGAAGATCATCACTCTATCAACTGTCTCGGTATTAAAACGTTTAAATTTTAACTTATGGCATGTATAGGCTAGATAATATTTTGGGAGTCGTACTTTAATGTACTATATATATAATTAATAGCCATATGAAACTAGCTTATTTTTCTTATGGTTTAACTGAACTGAAATGTTATGTTTTGTTATAAAAGGTTAAAGTAAAATTTATAATTATCCTTACTTCATATTTGACTAATTTAATATAGATGTAAAATTCTTGAAATCTACTGAATGTCTGTATTAAGTTGCGTTTTATCCGGTAACGCTTCGTAACCCTAATTTATCGACGTATACGGGTTAGGGGTGTTACAATTACAATATACGAAAGTAGGATTTAATTAATTAAAAATATTATGTAATTTTAAAAAAAGAAAACTGAGATTGTATTAAATCGAAATTGGTTTCAACATTGAAGGACTAAACTAGAAATTAAACGCAAGCATTAAAATAATTACAATCAACCACATAAAACGGTACCGTTTCAAGTTGGACCTGAATGAAAACAAGTTAAATGCACCATACAAATTACAAACAATTAAAGAAATCAAATCGTAATCATAGTAAACACACAGGGACCTATTTAGCAAATAGACCAATTAGTCCAGCATGCACGGATCCTACCCCGGGTCGAGTCATCGCCTGGATCTGGTCGTCAAACGCCGCCATTTTGAAGCTATTATGTTAGTAGCAAACGGCGACGTTTTAGTCCCGTGTTTAAAAAACTAAAAACCCTAAACGTTTTCATTTCAGAGAACCGAAAGAGAACTAATGTTCTCTGCGCCATTCTACGCACTGAGGGGGCTCAAGTGATCTCCGATCCAGACCTGTTACCCGATGGCAACGGAGGAGGCCTGAATCTCATCATAAGGTACCTTTGTCCCCTTCTTACTGCTATTTCTATCTTTAATGAAAATCATTAGATGTCTAAACAAAAAAAGAAACGAAATATGAATGGAAAGAAGAAAAGAAAATTGGAAATCACCTTTTTGATATCTTTTGTATTTTTTTTGAATGCGTAATCCATTTACAGTGTTTGAATGGGTTTCTTATAGCCCGATTTTCAAAAAATAAAAAATAAAATAAAATAAATACAAGGTTCACCCCTATTCTGTTATTTTTTATTGGTTGCTACATCCGTGTGTTTTTGCAGGTATTCGGCCAGCCTGGTGGTACGGAGGTGGCCGTACGGATGCGTGCGTGGCTGGGAGGTGTGGTGGTGCACGCGGGAGAGGAGCCTGACTTGCCTGCGGCACAAATCGTTCCAGAAACCCTAGGGTTTCTGGATGTTTCAAGCAAATGGGTCACTTCAAGTTGGGCTTGGGTCTGGTGTTGGGTTACTCGGGTTTGGGTATTTGGCCTGCTATTGGGTTTGGAAAATGTATTTTGGGTTTGGGTAATAGGTTAATTATTAGGCTATTGTAACTGGACTAATATTATTGGACTTTTAATTTTTATTTGGCTTTATATATATATTTTTTAATGTTTGTGGGCCAGGCAAATTTGCCCCTCTTTGCTCATTGTCGTGTAACGGGAATGAAGCAAAGACTTTGATAAAGCCAAATTTTCCTGGTCATACGGGATTTTGGTGTTCTTCTTCAAGTAGCCTCATTCCATCCTACTGCATCTTCAGAGGTATAGGAATGGCTTCGATCCACTCCGCCAAAACATCGGGGAGATAGGATTCGCTGTCTTCGATCTGCTCCACTACTGCTTAGGGAGATAAGATCTGAAATTTTCAACCTACTCCATTGCTGCTCAGGGAAATAGGACTTGTGGCTTAAATCTGCTTCCCTACTCCTGGGGAGGATAAAATTCGCCGTCTTCGATCTGCTCCATTACTGCTTAGGGAGATAAGATCTAAAATTCTTCGGTCTATTCCACTGTAATCTCAGGGAGATAAGACCTGATACGATCTACTCTACTGTAACTTTAGATTGATAAGATCCTTTACTGTAATATTAGGGAAATAGGATTACTGGCTTCAATCTGCTCCGCTGTAATCTCAGGGAGATACGATTTCTGGCTTCAATTTGCTCCACTGTAACTTCAGGGAGATAAGATTTGAAATTCTTCAGTCTATTCCACTGTAATCTCAGGGAGATAAGACCTGATGCGATCTACTCTACTGTAATTTTAGAGAGATAAGATCCTTTATTTTAATCCGCTCCACTGTAATCTCAGGGAAATAGGATTACTGGCTTCAATCTGCTCCGTTGTAATCTCAAGGAGGTAAAATCCGCCATCTTTGATCTGCTCCACCGTCGATGCAGGAAGGCAAGATCTATCATTTTTACCCTGCTCCATTGCAACTAAGGGAGGCGAGGTTGGTGTCTTCGATCCGCTTCGCTGTCGATGCAGAAAGGCAAGATCTGCTATATTCATTGATCTATTCTCTGGGGAACATGCCTTGTATAATGAACCTAATTATGCCTAATGATTAGGATGGCATGATCAAAATGAATCAAATGCTCCTAACTAGACATGTGTGAATGGTGTTTGTATAAATGCAGAATTTTATTTTTCCAAGAATGATCCCGCTTAGGTTGTCATTACTCGAAGTTTATTAAGGCTTTAACACTGACGTGCTCCAACGCCTTCTTGCTTGACCGGCTTTTCTAAAGAAACACTTTGTCAGAATTCCCCCACTATAAACCTCAAAGTTCAATCCATTAGGGTGTAAGATTTGTGCCATCATTCTCCTACTGTAATCCAAGGTTAGAAATATGTAGCTTTCCCTTAATCTTTTCCTATCACAATTCAAGGATACTGGATTTAAATCTTTCTGGTCCCTTACATCATTCCAAGGGTGTCGTACCAAAATCTTATACTCAAATGAAGGCTTTCTTCTTCGAGGAAACCTCTTCCTATTGCCTAATCATCATTGCTTGCTTGTTTATTTAAGCTTTATCATCAACATGACCTTCTTGTCATTTTGTTCAATCAATGTTCTATCAACAAAATCCAAAAGGATTGTCTTGATTCAGACTTTTCCTTCTTAGATTCCTGACCTTTAAACTTGGTTCGTTCTAAAAAAAGGTCCTGTTTCAGGTTACTGTATTGTTTAGAAACTTTTTCCGAGTAATATGTAGAACTTCCACTGTGAAAGTTTTATTAGTCTATTAATCCTTATTCTAATGCAACATGCTTGCACAAAGAACAAAACAATGGATAGAATAGACTTGATTTGAGAGCATAACTTGCAATGAATAAATTATCAAGAATATTGAGAATAACAGAGGAATTGACTTGTATCTTGAAAAAGAATGAAGTATTCCAAGAAAGCAAATATGACTAGTATAAAAACTAGATGCCCCAGATATCGCAGCTTGAACTTTTCTGTACAAACTTTCTGAAGACCTTTTTGAGTTTGACATGTGTTTATCAGATCTGCAGTACTCTGTCAATGCTCCAAGATGTCGCATACACTTTCCCATTAATTCAGGTATAGCAAGATCGTTACATGCCTCAATCTGATCAAAAATTGAACTGCTCTGATCACCTCATGCCCCATTCTGATTAATATTTGAGCTGCCTCTTTTTTTTTGGGTTTTCAACTCAAATCCTCTTTGGTCTCAAAGCGCCCTTTTACGGGTTTTCACCTTGTCCTATCTATTATTATTATTATTTATTATTTTTTTAGGAATCAAAACGCCCTTTGTAGGTTTTCACTTTGGTCTCTTTCCTTCAAGTGAAGTATTTTTTGACTGAGTCTGAGTTTACAGGATTTGGCAAATTTTTCCATCCATCTCAGTTAGAATCAAAGCTCCACTAGAAAAGGCTTTCTTTACGACATAAGGACCCTCCCAATTTGGCATCCATTTTCCTCTAAAGTCTTTCTATATAGGAAGAATTTTCATCAACACCAGATCCCCTTCGTGGAATTCTCTGGGACGAACCTTTTTGTTATAGGCTCACATCATCTGTTTTTGGTACATATGACCATGCTGGATGGCTTTTAACCTTTTCCCTTCTATTAAGTTCAACTAGTCGTATCAAGACTGAACCCATTCTACTTCATCCAATTTTAGTTCAGCTAATACCCGAAGAGAAGGAATCTCCATCTCAATGGGTAATACGGCTTCCATCCATAAACTAGAGCAAAAGGTGTTGCCCCAGTAAAGGTCCTAACAGATGTTCGGTAAGCTAATAGAGCAAATGATAGCTTCTCATGCCAATCCTTGTAGGTTTCAGTCCTTTTCCCTACAATTCTCTTAATATTTTTATTGGCCGCCTCCACTGCACCATTCATTTTAGGGCGATATGGCAACGAGTTATGGTGACTGATCTTAAACTGACTGCAGACCTCCTCTATTGTACTATTATTCAAATTCAACGCATTGTCAGATATGATCCTTTCAGGCATTCCATATAGACAAATGATCTCCTTTTTTAAGAATTTACTAACCGTCGATTTCGTGACATTTGCATATGAAGCAACTTCCACCCATTTAGTAAAGTAATCAATGACCACAAAGACGAAACGATGCTCATTTGAAGCCTTCGGCGATATTGGCCCAATAACATCCATGCCCCACATGGAGAACGGCCACGGAGCAGTCATGACGTGCAGAGGTGAGGGAGGTAGACGTATCTTATCTCCATAAATTTGACATTTATGACATTTCTTGGCATAACTAATGCAATCCCCTTCCATAGTAGACCAATAGTATCCAAATCTCATGATCTGTCTAGCCATTGTGAAAACATTTGCATGAGTTCTGCAAATGCCCTCATGGACTTCTTCCAGGATCTTTCTAGCCTCCACGACATATACACATCTTAACAGCACTTGATCTTTCCTTCTCTTGTACAACACTTCCCCATCTAAGACATATTTAATGGCTATTCTTCTCAGTGTTCTCTTGTCGTTCTCTGTCGCTTGATCAAGGTATTTTTGATTCTTCATATATTGTAGTATGCTCTGATACCAAGGGTGATCATCTTTTCCCTCATCTTCAATATTGTAGCAATGAGCCGGAACCTCATATATGCTCATCTGAATAGGCTTCATGATTTCCAACTTGTTCACCCTAATCATCGAGGCTAGAGTAGCCAATGCGTCAGCCATCTGGTTTTCATCTCGTGGGAGGTAACAGAAGGTGATGTCATCAAACTCATCAATCAATTCAAGAACCAGCTCTTTATAATTGATCAACTTAGTATCTCTAGTTTCCCATTCTCCTTTGAGTTGGTATATCACCAATGCAGAATCTTCATACACTTTTAGCACTTTAATTTTTCGTTCAATGGCCGCACGAATACCCATAATACATGCTTCATATTCTGCCATATTATTTGTGCAATCGAAGTCCAACTTGCTAGCGACAAGGTAATGATCTCCACTTGGGGATACCAAAACTGCCCCGATTCCATTACCCATAGCATTTGAAGCTCCATCAAGATTTAACTTCCATATGTGGTCTATTTGAGGGTTTTCTTCAGTATTTTCCACATACATTAAATCCTTATTTGGAAAATCGAAGTTCAAAGACTCATAGTCTTCCAAGGCTCTGCTAGCTAGAAAATCAGCTATTGCACTTCCTTTTATAGCCTTCTGACTTACATATACTATGTCAAATTCAGAGAGCAGGATTTGCCATATAGCCATTCTCCCATTTAAAGCAGTTGATTCCATCATGTACTTTAACGGATCCAACTTTGAAATCAGCCAAGTCGTATGATACAACATGTATTGCCTTAGTCTTTGAGTTGTCCAAAATAAAGCACAACACAGTCTTTCAATGAACGAGTACCTCATTTCACAATTAGTGAATTTCTTGCTGAGAAAGTATATTGCCCTTTCTTTCTTTCCTGTCTCGTCGTGTTGGCCCAAGACGCATCCCATGGAATTGTCAAACACCGTTAGATACAGTATCAATGGCCTATCTGGACTATTGCTTTATCTTGTCGAAAGTTTTTTGACATTCCTCATCCCATTTTCCCGAATTATGTTTCTTCAAAAGACGAAATACTGGATCACATTTCTCAGTCAATTGTGAAATGAACCGAGCAATGTAGTTCAACCTTCCTAGGAATCTTTGAACCTCTTTCTGAGTGCTTGGAAGAGGCAGATCTCGTATTGTTTTAACTTTATCTAGGTCAATCTCAATCCCCTTCTTACTGACTATGAAGCCCAACAACTTTCCTGATCTGGCTCCAAATATGCATTTTGTTGGGTTAAGCTTGAGCTGAAATTTTCTCAATCTTAAAAATAATTTCCTCAAGGCTCGAAGATGTTCTTCTTCATTCTAGATTTTGCAATCATATCATCAACAGAAATCTCAATTTTTTTATGCATCATGTCACGAAACAATGTGACCATTGCCCTTTGATACGCCGCTCCCGCATTCTTCAATCCAAAGGGCATTACTTTGTAACAAAATGTTCCCCATAATGTAATGAATGTGGTTTTCCCCATATCTTTAGGATGCATCTTTATTTGATTGTATCCAGAAAAGCCGTCCATGAAAGAAAATAATGAGTAGCCAGTTGTGTTATCTACCAAAGTATCAATGTGAGGCAATGGGAAATTATTTTTTGGACTAGCCTTGTTCAAGTCCCTATAATCCACGCACTGGAAACAGGGACGATGTTTGCTACCCATTCTGAATACTTGACATCTTGTAAGAAACCAGCGTCGAACTGCCTTTTGACTTCTTCTTTTATTTTCAGCACAATATCGGGTCTCATCATCTGAGCTTCTACTGAACTAGTTTACAATCTTCTTTTATAGGTAAATGATGTACCACAATGCTAGTATTTAGCCCTGGTATATCCTGGTATAACCATGCGAAAACATCTTTGAACTCTCGGAGTAACTCAACGAGGTCATGTTTTGTCTTTGCGGTGATATCAGTTCCAATTTTCACCTCTTTTCCTTCCTCTAGGCTCACAATTTCTAATGATTCCTTATGAGGTAGGATTTTCTTATCCTCTTGTTCCACCATTCTCAACAAGTCCGGAGATACACTACAGTCTTCGTCATTTTCAAAGTCATGAGATCCCTCCAAACACATGTCTTGCTCAAAAAGAGACTCCTTGTTTGAAACAGCATCACTCATGTCATTGATATCTGAGGACCTATGGGGATACATCAAAGAATATACAAAATATATAAATTTATGAATAATTATTTGTACAATAAGGTTATAAATATAATGAAAGAATCATTTGGAAGACAATCAATCAAATGGAAATATTTACTTGCCTGGAAAGAATAAAAGAATAATTGCTCGAAATGAATGCAAAGATATATTTTATTAGAATAATGATATTCAGACTTAAGCCTATTTCGCAAAGGATTTCCTATCATTCTTAGGCTAAAAACAACAAGAATGTTTTGAACATTACTCTGAATAAGCTCTAAAGACTACAGGTATTTCTTCTGCAGTCCAATTGTTTAGCTCACTCCCCGGTTCGTAAGGGCAAATCTCCAACAAGGTCCTTCTTTCAATTGTCTCTATAGCATTGATGTGAACATTTTCCAAAATTTCTTCAATGCTTTCCTTTCTGGACATCCCTTGCTTAGGGTAAATAAACCCACCCGACACAAAGGATTTAGATATGTGGGGGAAGGTCAAAGGCTCCCACTTGACTTCCTCTCCACTCAAACGTGTCCTTCTTCTCTCTTGTCTTTTCTCCTGTTCTTTCTTCTTCTGCTTCATGTCTGGCTTGTATCCTAAGCCAAAACTATCAAACTTTTCCTTCAGCATCGGTGCTTCAATCTTTCCTTGAAGATATTTTCCCAATCCTTTCCCGAGTGAAGCTCCTCTTCCAATCATCAATCGTAACCCCATCTCTATGGTCCTGGATATTTTCGGTACTGGAATTCTGCTTCCTTCAGCAATAAACATCGTGTTCACAAGTTTTAATGACCGAAAAGAACATTCCTCTGCCTCATCGTTAATTTCCATATAAGGTGCATTACCAGTTACTATTGCGATGATATCTTCCTCCGTATTTATTGTTATCAACCGTCCCTCTGATACTAACTTCACCTTCTGATGTAGCGATAAAGGTACTACCCCGGCTGAATGTATCCATGGTCTCCCCAATAAACAGTTGTAGGAAGGCTTAATATCCATTATCAGGAAGTCCATCTCATAAGTGGTTGGGCCAATCATTAACGGTACTTCAATTCTCCCCATAACCCTCCTTTCGGTTCCATCAAATGCCCTGACTATGCTCTGGCATGCTTTCATGTGTGAACTGTCCACCGGTAACCGATTGAGAGTAGATAAAGGCAATACGTTTAGTGCAAATCCATTATCGACCAAGACCCCTAGCAGTGTGTACCCTTGCATCGGGTAGTAATGTGCAAAGCCTTAGTAGAACCTCTACCGCCAGACGATATTTCGTCATCATTGAAGAAGATAAAATTGTCAGCACTTATATTGTTGACCAACCGATCTAGCTTGCTTACTGAGATATCATCAGCCACATATGTTTCATTTAGAACTTTCATCAGTGCACGTCGATGTACTTCTGAACTTAGGAGCAAAGCTAATATAGAAATATGGGCCAATTGTTTGTGCAATTGCTCCACAACACTGTATTCGTTGTGTTTCAAAAACTCCTTTGCCTCCTCTTCTTTTATTGGTTCATTAACCAATGGCTCAATTTCCATTGCCTTCCCTTTCTTCTGTTCTTTCCTCCAATACTATTCTTTTGGCGATTCTGCTTGAGCGTCATATCGCTTCCCATTGTGCGTATAGGATCACCTTTCCTGATATTCTTTTACCATATTGCCCTCAACTTCTTTTCCTGGGATTGTCACATTGCATCCATAATTCCACGGAACCATTTTATCATCCTTATATGTGAAACCTGACGGTTTCATGATTACAATTTTTGGTGTTACCTGAACCCTGGCCTCATTACTCTTAGGGCGTGTGATAATGACTACAGGATGATTTATTTTCAGAGTCCCTGTTCCTGACTCCGTCGCGCATATGCTCCTCCTTTCTTCCACATCTTCATAGAACCTCATCTCCTTATTATCCATCATTCTTTGAACCAAAGCCCTAAATCCTTCACATTCTTGGATTCCGTGCCCTGTTTTATGGTGGAATTCACAATAATTTCTCATCTCATACCCTTCTTCAAAATCTGAAATAACTAACCCTCTTTTTGCCATCTCTTTCCAAACTCATTTCAATGGAGTTTTTACTTCAGTAATGTCAGTTTTGACTTCTTCCCCCGTACCTTCGCCCAACATATTCACTCCCTTATCATCATGATTGGGCAACGGACTTTCTGTGCTGGGTGAATCATCAAATTTGACAACATCCAATTTGATAAGTCCTTCTACTACCTTCTTGAAAGCGGTACAATTTTCTATTGAGTACCCTGAAATTCCCGCATGATAGTCACATTAGGCATTCGTGTCATACCATTTTGGATACGGGGGTTGTAGAGGATTCAAGTAACGAGGAGCAACAACATGTGTATTAAATAAATTCTAATACAGCTCTTTATATTTCATTGGAATTGGGCGTGAACTGGGGCTTCTCAGTATTTTGCCTCATTCCTGATTCTTGTTTCGATGAGCCTTCTTGATTAGCAACCATCTTCCTTGGTTGATTCACTGTAATTGATTTACTGTATGCGTTCACATTGTTTACTTCATTTTCTCTTTTCTTTGGAGCTGACCTTCGATTATTCTCCCCTCCGTCTATTTTTTTGCTTTTAATAGCATGTTCAATCATTTCGCCATTCATGATTATATCCGAGAAACTCTTTGAGGCACTTCCTAACATGTGTGTGATAAACGGCGCCTTCAATGTGTTGATGAAAAGCATCGTCATTTCTTTTTCCAAAAGTGGTGGTTGAACTTGAACTGCAATCTCTCTCCACCTCTGTGCATACTGTCTAAAACTTCTGTTTGATTTCTTTTCCAAGTTTTGCAAAGTGATTCTTTCAGGCGTTATTTCGGATACATGACTGCACTGTCTCATAAAAGCCTACGCCAAATCCCTCCAAGTGCCAATTTTGGTTCAGCTCAACTGGTTATACCATTTAGATGCTGCCCTAATGAGGCTATCCTAAAAACAATGTATTAATAGTTGATCATTGTTACTGTACCCAGTCATTCTCCTACAGAACATTGTAATATGGGCTTTAGGGCAACTGGTCCCACTATATTTCTCAAATTATGGCATCTTGAACTTATAAGGGAGAACTAAATTCGGGACCAGAATCAGATCTTTTGCATCTATTCCACGATAACTTTCAATGTTTTCTATTGCCTTAAACTTCTCTTCAACCCATTTCCATTTCTCCTCAAACTGTTTCGGCAATTCTTCCTTTACTTTATCCTTCTCAACTATTTCGTCGCAATTCGGGACAGCAAGATTTACCGAGTTCTCACCAGGGTTAGAGCCTGATCTGGCTTGGAAGTTCGTCAGTATTGGAATATCGGTTTGAAACCACTGAGGCTTTATTAAAACCGAGGATCTACGCAGATGCACCTCAGTCTGAGCCTGCACATGCGGAGGAGTAAATCCTAGAGGATAGGTGGGTCCATCCTTGTCTTCTTCTTCATCATTAATCATAGGACCTTTCCCCTTATTTACTCCTTTAGTCAGTAATTGCGTCAGCTCAGCCATCATGTCCTTTTGAGACTCTAGCATCCTTTCTGTCATGTCATGTTGAATTTTTTCAAATTGCTCCTTCATTTGCATCTGTAACTGATCCTGCATTTCTTTCTGAAGTCTCTCCAACTTTTCTAATCTTTGATCCATAATTTTTGACTTTGCATAGGTACCGTAGCGGTGCTTGGTTGATGAGTTTTTGTTGGTGTCCAAGTTAACTGAGGCATAATTTTAACCAATTAAAACCCTTTTTAATAATCTTGAATGCATATGATGTCATGTAATGAAAATGTATGGAATGAATGTAAAAAGGTTTCGATTCTAATCCAATTTCTTTTAGAAAGCTTTATTGATAAACAAAATTCTTTACATAAAATGGATTACAAATATGGCTTTGCCTTAATGCTCAAAGTTTTAACTTCCTTTAACAATGAAGCTAACTCCTGACCCCGATCTGATTCCAGCTCATACTTTGTGCTTAAAACGTCAGCTTGAATTGCCATTATTTGTAAATGATTTGCTACTTCACGAATCTGAGACACGGCCTTGCCCATAATGTAATCTCTGTTCTAGATTTGATTCTGCGAGTGATAAAGTTGTTCCCTCCAACGCTCTTCATTTCCCCCAAGAATACAATCTGTTGTCCACAGCCTTCTAATGCGTACTCCAATTCTTCCATCCTCTTTTTCATTTCTTCAATCTTGCACAGACTTGCCTTTAATTCTACCACAGAATTACGACTTCTATACAATGCAAGCGACCTCTCGAGTTCTGCTATTCTATTTTTCAGTTCTGCTTGATGGTTTTAAGTTTCTAACATCTGTCGTGCTAGAGTCTCTTTCTGTACTTGTGTTTCTTGAAACTTTTTTCCCACCGGTCGGCTTTGCTTCTTTCTTCCTAGATATCCTGTCGCCACTGCTCTGCAGTCTTTCCCAGCCCAGCAGTTCTCCTCGATAGTCGTAACTTCTTGCAATCCGTCTTTAGACTATCTAGGTCCTCCTCGGCTTTATTCTTCCCCTTTGTTAATTTTTCAGCCTCTAATTTTTGAACATCAGCATCTAACCTTAAAAGGCATCTTTTCCTCTTCCAACCGTTCTATCTTCTTTTAAAGCTCTAAATTCTTTTTTTCGAAATCTTGTTTTATAATTTCCAACTCCGATGGGATCACTTGTAAGTACTCTTCCGTTGGTCGAACACCCTCTGAGTTTAACTCTGGAATATTATCATTAACTCTCTTGCTTCGCCACTCACTATACTCAGGAGTCGTCATTGAGCCCACAAATAACATTTTCATCCTATGAGCCTGATTCCATGCTTGAGAAATTTCTTTTACCTTCTTCTTGTAATTATCTCCTCGATACGAGAACTCACACTAAGCTAAACCATGCGTTGCCGGCACAAACTGTCTTGAACCATATTGCCTCAGTACAAGCAAATGTGCATATCCAACGACTCCTCAAATTCCAAGCAACGGAACCCAATCAAAGCTCCCGCATCTATATAGATTTCTGTCAGGAATCAGCCAAGGAGCTCTCCACTCAACATCTTCTTCTTGAAGATTTTGGAGAATTACCGTCCAATTCTCTTCCGATATGTCGTCCCTTCTTGGCGTAGCCACTATCTCTTTTAACGGAGAGTAATGTTCGGAGAAAACTCGGTACAAAATCTTGTCGACCTTCCAGAAATGACTATGAAACCAAGCTAGTAGCAACTGCGCACAACCTATAAATCTGCCCTCACCAGCTCGCCTGCATGCGTTCAAAGATCTAAATGTTTCAGCCAAAATTGTAGGAACAAGCATAACCCCTTTATCCAATCAGTCAAAAAGATCTGCAACCACCTCATCAACATGCCTCAGTGCTCTAGGGAAGATCATCAACCCGTAAATACTCAAAGCAAACACATCTACTTTCTTTTTCATATCTGGATGTGCTAGAATCAAATCTCACAAATTCCTCCATGGGATACATTTACACTCACCCTTCTCCTTGATCCTGGCCGTGATCCATTGCTCACTCATTCTCGTAATATTCAATAATTTCTTCCAAAGTGCTAGGACATATGCAGCTCTAGAATACGCTTTATCGACCTGAAGCCTTGGGCAATGCAGTAAAGCTATATATTCCTCCACTGTAGGCACCAAATCTACGTTCCCAAAAGTAAAACAGCTATATGCAGGATTCCAATATTGAGTAAAGACTCGAAATAAATATTCATCTACCTTGATGTCAAATAGGTACGGCAAGTCCCCATAATTAGAGTAGAACAACTACTTGGTCTTATCATTCCATCGATCCCATATCTCCCTTAACTCTTGAAGGTTATTCTACGTCACACTAATACTAGTGTAGTCCTACAACTCTAACACATATCCCTTAGCTAAACTATCTCCTTTCTCCAATTGCCTTTTCTCTGACCATATACGGACAATGGCATTGTCTTCCACTTTATCGTGAAATTCGTTTGCCATGACAATTTTCTAATTTAGCAACTGAACTTGAATCAACACTCTTTGAAATATGCAGTGACATGCAAAAACATCAACAAAATACAAGTCAGTACAACAAAAACAAAATTCAAAGCAAGTATAAGAAACACAAACACCTATCTGGGCAAACACTAGAGGTTGGAATAATTCTAACTAGGTTGATCTCCTAAGTCCACTATATGGAGTTTGGTTTTAAATTTAAGGTACCTGAACAAATAGATTCCTCGATATTCACCCATTATAGGCTCATACAGACCGAGTTCGGTTCAGGGGAATACATTTCCCTAGGGCTGCAAGGAGATAAAAATCTCACGAAGACATAGGTACGGATGTATTCCGAAAGTGATCCGCTATCCTGCACGGAGGCGAAAACCTCACGAAGGAGTAGTTTCTCACTCCCACTTAAAAGGGTAAGACTAAACAGTCTTTATGCAATATGATGCCAAGGTATAAAAGCGCAATTTACAATGATCATACCAATAAACGCAAAGAGAACATCGTAAAATTTTTTTAAAACCCAATTTTAATTTTGGACAATAAGACAAAACAATCAATTTTATGGTCTGACTCTCTATCCTCTCCAGTGGAGTCGCCAAGCTGTCGAAACCATTTTTTTTGAAAATCGGGGATTGTTTTGAAAATAAAATGGGAGTCACCACTGATCTTTTGTTGAGGTGTGATCGGATCACCTTGAAAATAATTTTAGGTCTGCGAATTTTGAGAAAACAAGATCGGGAGTCGGTTACGCACGAGGAAGGGTTAGCACCCTCGTAACGCCCAATATTGGTACCAAATTGATTGTTTTATGTCTTAGGGTGGAAGTTTTTGAAAATATTTTTTTAAAAAAATACGATCCTTTTAAATTTTAAATTTGAATAAACCAAATTGAATAACAAGATGTACTTATTTTGAATAAAAAAATTGCCACACTCAGTAAGTTAGAGTGCAACAATTCAATCATCAAAATTAAATACGTTCCCCCTTTTTTTTTAAATGAGTTTAAAGAAGGTTATTTGATTATTTAAGTCAATCTAGAAATCATAATCCAGTGAGTTAGGGTTCAATATCTTGAAATTCTTAAACCTCAAATATTGCCTTTTATTTTTTAAAATCGAGATAACAAAATGCCACAACCAGTAAGTTAGGATCCAACATTTTGTAATCTTAAGAGCTTTATTTTAATAACGATATCGTTTTAATAAAATGGAAACTTGATAATATAAATCCATCGAGGAGAATTGAAGCCCAGTAAGTTAGGGCACAATTCTCTCGAGAATTATTAAACACCAAGCCATTTTTTGGAGTTTTGAAATAGAACGATTATAATGTTTAATGGAATGCAATTCTTACAAACAATATAATTGAATATCAATATACGAATCGAATGATGAATAACAAGTTAATTCTACAATTTGGAGCAACCACATATATAATACATCGACATTAATAATCAAATAAACTAGTAAACAATCTTACAAATAACAAAATGAGAATAATTAATACAAAAATAATTTAATCACAAGTAAACCAATCAACATAATCGAAATGAGTAACAATTTTAAAGCGTAGAATAAAATTTTAGAAATTAAAAGTTACAATTCATTTTATACACATATATATTAAAATAATTCCATATCATGAAAATCTAAAAATGATGCCAATGATTTTAGAACATATTAAAAATAATTTAAGAGGGTAAAGTATTATATTTTAGAAATCATATCAATAATAATTTTGAAAAATATTAAGCCAATATTACAAAACTTTTAAAAACAATGAATTGGTATAAAACTTGATTTTTTAAAACTTTTGAAATCAAAATTAAATATGCAAAGCATTTTTTTTTAAATTGAGAACAATAATCAACAAATTTCAAATCGAGACTTAAATAAAATTTGAATGATAATAAATTAGAACAAAATTAAAATGTAATTGACTCAAAATATTGGTGTATAATGAATAAAAAATAAACAAAAAAAGTAACAATTTATTACATTTTGAACTATAATAATAAAGTTAAACACTATTAAAAATAAATATCACAAATAATATTAAATATTACAATATACGAAAGTAGGATTTAATTAATTAAAAATATTTTGGAATTTAAAAAAAGAAAACTGAATTTGTATTAAATCGAAATCGGTTTCAACATTGAAGGACTAAACTAGTAATTAAACGCAAGCATTAAAATAATTACAATCAACCACATAAAACGGCACCGTTTCAAGTTGGACCTAAATGAAAACAAGTTAAATGCACCGTACAAATTACAAACAATTAGAGAAATCAAATTGTAATCATAGTAAACACACAGGGACCTATTTAGCAAATAGACCAATTAGTCCAGCATGCGCGGATCCTACCCGGGTCGGGTCACCGCCTGGATCTGGTCGTCAAACGATGCTGTTTTGAAGCTATTATGTTAGCAGCAAACAGCGATGTTTTAGTCCCGTGTTTGAAAAACTAAAACCCTAAACATTTTCATTTCAGAGAACCGAAAGAGAACTAATGTTCTCTGCGCCGTTCTGCGCACTGAGGGGGCTCAAGTGATCTCCGATCCAGACCTGTTCCCTGATGGCAACGAAGGAGGCCTGAATCTCGTCACAAGGTACCTTTTTCCCCTTCTTGCTGCTATTTCTATCTTTAATGAAAATCAGTAAATGCCTAAACAAAAAAAGAAACGAAATACGAATGGAGAGAAGAAAAGAAAATCAGAAATCACATTTTTTATATCTTTTGTATTTTTTTTGAATGCGTAATCCGTTTACAGTGTTTGAATGGCTTTCTTATAGCCCGATTTTCAGAAAATAAAAAACAAAATAAAATAAATACAAGGTTCACCCTTATTCTGTTATTTTTTATTGGTTGCTGCCTCCGTGTGTTTTTGCAGGTATTCGGCCAGCCTGGTGGTACGAAGGTGGTCGTACGAATGCGTGCGTGGATGGGAGGCGTGGTGGTGCACGCGCAAGAGGTGCCTAACTTGCCTGCGGCGAAAATTGTTCCAGAAACCCTAGGGTTTCTGGATGTTTCAAGAAAATGGGCCACTTCGAGTTGGGCTTGGGTCTGGTGTTGGGTTACTCGGGTTTTGGTATTTGGCCTGCTATCAGGTTTGGAAAATGTATTTTGGGTTTGGGTAATGGGTTAATTATTAGGCTATTGTAACTAGACTGATATTATTGGACTTTCAATTTTTATTTGGCTTTATATTTTTTTTTAATGTTTGTAAGCCGGGCAAACTTGGGTTATTACATCTAAAATTTACATATTTCCAATAAGCCTATTGTTGGTTATGCATATATTTCATCATATCCATCATAATTGGCAATTTTGATTTCTTTATAGTATTTAAAGAAGTGGGCCGAGGAATACTCAACTTAAGATCAACACTTGGTTCCACTGGCTCATCAGTATTCAGCTCCTCTCTTGATTCAGAGACTTCCAGTTCCTTTATTGGTTCTTCCTTAGATTTTGCTTCTTCTGTCTCAGTGGCTGAGTTAGCCTCAGTTTTGAATTTGTTCAATAACTCATCAGTTTCTAGTTTTGTTGGTTCACTTAGTTCATTTGGATTTAGTTCATGGACATTCTCCACTAACCTTTCAAGATCATGGGCTATGATCCAACCTTTAACATACGGGCCTCCAGGTCTCCTTTTGTTTTAACTTGGGCCCATAGGCAAAGTGGAGTTATCAATGATAGAAAGTAAGCACTTACAGTCTTCTTTCTAGCACAATCATGGATTTCCTTGAGAATGATCTTCTTAACATTGATAGACCTTTCTTTCATAATTGTGTACAATAAAAGTATTCGTTTTATTGAGATGGCGGAACTGTGTGAGATAGCATGAAACTATATCGAGCAAAGTAGAACCATACCTTAGCCAATGACTTTGAATATTCCATTTGGAAATAATGACTACCATACATCCTTATAATCCATTGGGATCCCAGATTTGTCACGACATTAAGCACTTGTTGAAGAAAATCCCAATTTATATTTGTCATCATGGCAAAGTACTCATCTTCTTCAACATCAAGTAGATTAAACAAATCATTAATGGATTTAAAAGTTAGGGGTACCTTTTTCTTGCAAACAATAACTTCAGTAGCATTCGACTTACTCAAATTTGCATAGAACTCTCGAACTAACTCTTCTGTAGGCAATGATCGTGTATTGAAAAAATAATTTCAATTGAGGGCATCAATTGTCTTTTGAATCGGCAAAGGCACAACCATTTTATCATTACTTTCCAAGTTGAAACATTTTTTTGTCATCATAGGTTGACTTTAGAAGATGGAATCAAACCTTTCTTTTACTTCCTCATCTTGAATCACAATGAGATTTTCAGCAAAGGTATTGGAAGATCTAGTTCTTTTGTGAGACATGGGGATTTTTCCCGAAATATAGGTAGAATTTTGACAAAAGGAAAGGAGAAGAATTGGCAATGGATGGAACAAGGTGTTTGCACTGGTGATCGACTTACGGTGGTGCGAAGCTTGTGACAGTGATAGGATGCGGTAGTGATAAGGTTGTTCTGGCAAAAAGCTTGCAGCGACAACGCTAGGGTTTTGAGACAAGGAAATGATTTTGGGGAGAAATTTTGGGATATAGGCCGACGGCTAAGAGGAAAAAAAATGAGTGGCTAGGGTTTAAGCTAAGTACTTGAAGGGTTGTGAAAATTATGGTGGTGGAGAGGGATTTATACAGTGATGAATTAAGGCAAACTTGTAGCAAAATTTTAGCTACTTAAGGTGACTTGGGCGACAAGTAAAGATGGAAGGAAAAACTGGTGGAAAAATTAGGGTTTTAGGGAACCCTTATGGATGACAATCAATGTGTAAATTTCTCGTCTTTTCTATTCAGGTCTTAAGCCCAAATTGTATTTACAAATTAGACTGCTTAAAACTAAATAAACGAATTAGTACTTCGGCCAATTTGACCCCCTTTATTAAACATAAACAAATTTAATTTAATTTAAAATTAAAGGAAAAGATAAAAATGTAAAATAAATGTAAAACTAAAAATAAAAATTTTAAAATTAATTAGAAATTTTCTTCTTAAAAAATTACATTAAATTAATTCCCCGGAAAGGTTGGAAAGGTCACAACGGTCCCACTTAAGTCCCAATCTTCTTAGACAGAATTAATTAAATGTACTAATTTAAGAAAATAATTTCTAACTTTTTACTAAAAGGTAGGTTTATGAAAAATTAAGGGTCTAATAATTTGAACGAGGATTTAATTCACTCAACTTCACCATCCCAATAGTGCTTGAGACATTGATCATTAACTTTAAACGTACCTCTATGGTTGTCGTACAATTCTACAGCTCCATATGGATAAACTTTATAGATAGTATAAGGTCCCTTCCATCAGGACTTGAGTTTTCTAGGAAATAACCTTAGCCTTGAATTAAACAACAACACTTTCTGGCCTTCTTTGAATTCACGAGGTTGTATATGATTATCATGTTATCTGTTATATTTTTCTTTACACATCTTGGCATTTTCGTATGAAAATAACCTCAACTCTTCCAACTCATCAAGTTATAACATCCTTCTCTCATCGGCTTACTTAAGATCCAAATTAAATTATTTCAAATCCCAATAAGCTTTATTCTCCAATTCAAGTGGAAAATGACATGCCTTTACAAAAACTAATAGATAGGAAGTCATTCCTAACGACGTCTTAAAAGCAGTTTGATAGGTTCATAGAGCATCATCGAGCCTTTGAGACCAATCTTTTCTGTTAGGGAATACCACCCTCTCAAGAATACCTTTGATTTCTCGATTTACCCTTTCAACTTGCTCATTTGATTGTGGGTGATAAGCAGTAGCAATCTTATGCTTTACATCGTACTTGTCAAGCAACCACTTAAGCCACTTATTTACAAAGTGAGATCCTTCATCGCTAATTATAGCTCTAGGAGCCCCAAACCATGTAAACACATCCTTACGTAGGAATCACATGACTACCTTAGCACCATTTGTTGGGTAAGCCTCAGCTTCAACCCACTTGGATACATAGTCCACAGCTACTAAAATATATTTATTACCATATGAAGAAGGAAACTAGCCTAGAAAATCAATGCCCTATACGTCGAATAGTTCAACCTCTAAAATATTGTTTAAGGGCATCTCGTTCCTTCTTTATATGTTTCCGGTTCTTTGGCATCTATCACAATTTTTCACATATGCATACACATTTTAAACACTGTATGTAACACCTCTAACCCATATCCATCGCTGGAATAGGGTTACGGGAATGCTACAAGTTAACTGAAATGAACAGGGACAATAGAACCCTTAGGGAGTAATTTGAAACAAATCAGAAAGTTCAAGGAAAACTAAAAAAATTCAAAGCAGGGGTCACACGGCCGTGTGACAGAGCCCAGACAGCCAGGCTCTAGATATAGCCGTGTGGTCATTCCCCACGCCCGTATGTGATCTCACACGCCCATGTATATGGGTCATGTAACTCACTGACTTAGATCACAAGGCCATGTGTTAGCCTGTGTGAGTACTACACTTAAAATTATAATTTCAGACGCCCATGTAATAAGACCGTTTACACCAAAATAAACCCTAAACATCAAGTTTACCATTTCAAGCTTCCTTAGACACCAAGTAACACATTAACTAGTTATTATACCTATTCAAATTATCATTAAACCTACTCAAATCATGTCAAGTCAATCATTTTAAGTGTCTAACCAAATGTACCCTCATTGGTACCATAATTATACATAAATGTACAATGAAATAAATCATTAACCATTTAAACATAAAATCTTGTCATTTTAAGCTAATTACCTAACCTTATACTAGATAATTTGAGAACAACATGTACCATAAGTTGTTCTTAACTAGATTACCGAAAAACATAACCACAACTTCACAAATTACACTTGCATTTATCACCATACCTAGTAACCATGTAATTATCATCACATTACAATCAAAGATTAACTCGGTACATATGTAATTATCATCACATTATAATCAAAGATTAACTCGGTACATACTTCACCTATTTACATATCAAACAAGGTCATTAACATAACAACCTATTACATTCCATATAATCCCAAATAAACGTTCAAAATCTCCTGAAATCGGATGGATAGTGTGACTTGAGTGCTGATCTGGTCTTCTATCCCATGAAAAGATATCTATAAGAAAATGCAAATCACACAAGTAAGCTTATTGAATCTTAGTAAGTTCGACGGACAGAAACAATGAATCTTACCAAAATAAACATAACAATTTAATCAAATACAATTCCACAACTAATGTTTCCTGTCATCCACAATTTCAAACCAGTGAATTACATAGCTCAATTCAATTCTCAAATATTAATTTCTGAAAAGCATACATGTCCACAGCGAAATCACTTTAGGATATCAAGTACAAAACATGCCATTAAATGTCTTTAAACAAGTAATTAATCCAATAATTACAACCTGATGAATGACTTACAGATACGAGTACACAAGTAGTCCAACTGAAAAACACCAAGCACTCATAAGAGTTAATCCAACCTATAACTCATCTCGGCACCAAATGCTTAGCCTTTAAGCCAACATCCCTCCATAACATACCTCAGCACTAAGTGCCAACTCGAGTGCTTTACATCTGCCCCCGGTAACACGCTATAATCAGAGAGTAATACGCGATGGTTCGTAACAAATGTTGAACCTCGATATACTCAGGATAAATGTATAAATCACACTGCATCAATCTCCTCTCCAACCCCTTATAACACTCTATCATTAAGTTGTACACAATCACGCATTCATCCGGCCCAAACATCTTAATTCAGTAACAATTTCCCAAACAGTTTTACATTATGAAAATAACGTTTAACATCTAAAATTCTATATCATGTCATTATATAATTCATATAGATGTTAAATTACAAGTCGAACGAACTTACCTGGACTGAATTGTAATAGCTGTAAAAGTTTAGGGGCTATTCTGTAGTTTTCCTTTTTCCACGTAAATCAATAGGGTCTTGATCTAAAAATGTAAAATTTCCTTTTATTAGCTTGTTTTTCAAATGCTAATTGATTCTGAAATTTTTACACTATTTTTTCAAAAAATACACAATTGCCAGTAACTTTTACAGTTTATACAATTTAGTCGCCTAACCATAAATCAACAAATTGAGCATTCTTTAGAATTCAAGTTTTAGCCAATTACTCAAGGCCTCCACAAAGTCCTAATTATACCTATAATTCACCATCAAACCCTAAACTTTTGACATTTTAACAATTTAATCTTAAAATAAAAAACTAATAAAAATTACTTCACAAAACAACCAAATACCACAATCAAAGCTTCAAACACATAATTATGATAAAAAAATCCAAGATTCATCAATGGAAACTTCTAAAATTTTTAACAGATTAAAAAAAAGGTACGGACTAGCAGGACTTACTTGTAACAATCATAAAAACATAAAAATTACAGGAAATAGGAGAGAATTGAGCTCACATGCACCAAGGAAATGAAAACCAAAGCTTGGAGCCCTCCTTCAATGGTGTTTTGACAATGGGTGGAAAAAATGGAGAAGAAAGTGTTTATTTCTTCAAATTAATTTGTTTTAATTTTGCAAAATTTATAAAATTGCTATCAATTATAAGTTAAAATTAATTTTTTTTGTTTCTATTACCATCCACTACTCTTAATAAGGTATAATTGCTTCATAGATCCTCCCTTATTTAATAATTAAGCTATTTGATCATCTAAATGCAATAATTAACAAGTTTTACACCTCTTTTACAATTTAGTCCTTTTTCTTTAGTTAGTTATATAAATGTTAAAATTTATTAACTAAATTTTAATACGACTCTAATAACTCCATAAATATTCTATAAATAATATTTATGGGTCGAAACAACGGAAACTTGTGGTCTCGAAACCATTATTCTGTCACCACTAAAAAACGGGTTGTTACACTATAGGCCAAAAGAATCCATGTAAAATCTTCGCTGTTGTACGAGAACCCCCAAAGTGTCCCCCACTCAGAGATGAATGGCAGTGGTGCAAAATCTCTTCAATCTCACTTCCAGCTACACACTTCCTAATTATGTTACTTGTGTCACGGACTTAGGCTTTTCCCACGTGATCCGTGCGGCCTTAGGCAGTTTCTTTATTCAAAAATGCCTAGGTCAGTCATAACTCGTAACAAATTAAGATTCAACAGAATTCCTCTAAGGCACCAACGGAGAACAACATAAGAAAAAAGTAAGAACGAACTTTGAAAGATGAACAAAAGCCACAGAAAAGCAAGAACACTTGAAAGAAAAGTTTGAGTGAATACTCTCAAATTTCTATTAATAACTGAATACTTTACAATGAGTAGATAGGCCTTTATTTATAGCTAAGCCTCCCCAAAATCAATAGTATAGATCAAAGTACATCAATGGCTACAATTAAAAGTTATCTAGATATCAATTCTCTAAGATTACATAATCGAATCTTCTAAATATTACATTTAATGTCTAAGATCACATATCTCTGAAGATCACCTTTATTATTTTCCAAGCATATCTTTGAAGATCACTTTCCATATTTACCAAGCTCCAAAGATGGGCTTTTAATCTCTCGAAGCAATGGACCAGTCTGTTTGGGCCAAATGACATTCCTTGAATGCGATGGATCGTGCAAGTTAGTCATGCTTACGGGCTCCCATACGCAACCCATGACATTCTCCCCCACTTGTTCTAGTGACGCTCTCGTCGTATCCTCCTCATGGAACTAGTCAATCTTTGCTTGAAACTAACACAATGCCTTAGCAAGTTCTCAACTTGCTTTGCTATCAGGAAGTCTCTTCCATCGAACTAAGTATTCATGTCACGGTCGATGGTACTTTCATCTAATCACACAATCTGCCTCAATGGTTTCAACTTCACGGTCGTAAGGGACCTTTACCCCTATGGGTGCTCGTTCAGGCTTGCCTCAATTTCAGATCCTCTTGATCTTCTTGAAATTGCTTAAGCATGCTTACGTGGAACACTGAGTGGACTTTGAGCTTTGCTAGCAACTCGAGCTTGTAGGCCACCTTGCCTACTCTCTTTACAACTTTAAATGTCCCCTCATACCTTCGCACAAGTGTGGCACTCATATAGTGTCGAAGATATGTCTCCAATAATACAATCACTCGTTCGGTTTGCCCATCGGTTTACGGATGCATGCCCGTGGAAAAGTTCAAATCTGAGCCCATTGCTTTAAACAACTCCGTCTAGAACTGGCCTGTAAATCGCCTATCTCGATCACTGATAATATACAGTGGCACTCTTTAATATTTCTCCACATGTCTAAGGAATAAACGAGCTGCCTCCTCACTAGGGCACTCCTTGGTAGCCAGAATAAATGTCACGTACTTCGAAAACCTATCCACCGCAACAAGAATACTCGTAAACCCATCAGGCTTTGGCAAACTAACAATAAAATCCATGGATAAACTCTCCCATGGTCTTTTCGGAATGGGCAAAGGTTGTAACAACCCAGCTGGAATCTTTAACTCGACCTTGTCTTGTTGGCATACTAGACAAGTTTTCACATAAGCTTCCACATCATCACCCATGTAAGGTGAGTAATAACGATCCTCCGAAAGGGCCAAAGTACAGTGCATCCCTAGATGGCCCGCCCATCTTGAGTCATGGCACTCTTTCATGACTTTCTTATGTAGTTTCCCATAATGGGGCACATAGAGATGATGTCCATGAGTGTATAATAACTCCCCATCAAGCCAAAATTTCATCGTTCTTCCCTCCTTGGCAAGCTCAATCAAATTTTTGGCTGCGGGATCATGGGACAATCCCTCTCAAATGCGTTCCAATAAGGAACCATCAGGTTGGCTAATAACTATTGGCAACATTATCGGTAAGGACCACGAGCTATTTGGGACAACGAACCTGGAGCCTTTTTCTGGGTTAACAAATAATTGTTGGCAACATTATCGGTAAGGACAACGAACCTGAAACCTAATAAATAATGTCTCCAAGTGGGCAACCAGTGCATTATCACGATCATCTCCTTTTCTTAGACCATGTACCTCCGCTCCGTCTCATTAAGCTTCCGACTGTCGAAAGCAATTAGATGTCCATCTTGCATCAGTATTCCTCCAATATCATAATCTGATGCATTTGTACATACCTCATAAGGCCTTAAATAACCCTGTAAAGTAAGTACTAGCTCCCTCGTCATCTCTTACTTCACTTGATTAAAGGCCCTCTCACATTGCGGATTCCAATCCCATACCTTCCCCTTTTTCAACATGTTCATCAAGGGTATGGTAATTTTAGAGTAGCCTTTGATGAAGCGTCGATAGTAATTCGCCAACCCAAGGAAAGATCTCAACTCTGTCACCTTGGTTGGAGGCTCTCAATCAAAAATAGCCCAAATCTTGCCCTCATCCATTTAGATCTTACCACCTCCCACAGTAAGGCCTAGGAATGACACTTCTTATTGGGCAAATGAGCACTTCTCCTCTTTGATGAACAACTCATTTTCCCTCAAAGTTTGGAACATCTCCCTCAAGTGTCCCACATGCTCCTCGAGAGACTTACTATAAACCACAATATCATCAAGATAAACAACCACAAAAAGATCAAGAGAAGGTTGAAGTACCTTATTCATTAGGGTGCAGAATGTAGTTGGGGCATTCACGAGTCCGAAGGGCATCACAAGGAACTCATACAAACCATACCGTGTCACACAAGCTGTATTTGGCTCATCCCCCTCGGCTATTCGAACTTGATGGTATCCTGATATTAAGTCCAACTTAGTAAACCATCTCGCACTACCAAGTGAATCAAACAAATCTGCAATAAGAGGAATAAGGTACCTGTTCTTCACAGTGATCTTGTTTAGAACCTGATAATCGATGCACATTCTCAATAACCCATCATGTTTCTTTTGAAACAATACTGGCGCACCGTATGGAGATTTAGATGGCCTAATGAATCCCGTATCTAAAAGTTCCTTCAATTATTTACGCAACTCTTCTAATTCTGGCGTAGACATACGATAGGGGGCCCTTGCTGGCAGCACCACGTTGACACTAACTCAATTTTATGGTCCACCTCCTTCTTGGGTGGCAAACTTTTGGGCAACTGAACGGGCATCACGTCCCGAAAAGACTGCAATAATTGTCCCACTTCTTTTGGGATCTCACTAATGAACTTAACGATCTCCTCGATCTTCAAGGTGGCTAAATAGGAGACTTCATCCCTGCGTACTCCTTTAGGAAATTGAATTGTTGATAGTGTTTGTCTCTCTAAGATTCTTTTCCTTTTCATTCTCACCATGCATTGATGGTTCGAACCCGAAATCACTACGTAACTACTCGAAGGAGCAATAAGCGCATTAACCTGATCAAGGAAACTTAATCCAACCACAAAATCATAGTCATCGAGTGATATTACCTTAATGGATACCTTATCGGTCTAATTGCCAAGTTGAAGATCCACTCCCTTTCAAACCCATTGATTAGAACACTTTCTGAGTTCACTGTTTGATCCGGCCCAACTCATTCTCTATCTTGAGGCCAAGTTTACGAGCAGGCTCTTCGAACATCAATAAATCAGATGCACAAGTGTCAACAAGCGTATTCAATTTTCCGCTGGCCACAATGATGTCTACAAACATCAGCCCATGACTCGTTCTATCTTCGACACCCCCTAGTATCAAACCAAGATTGTTATCCTCCACATCTGACTCCACCTTTGCTTCCATAGTCGTGAGTGTGGCCTTCTTTGGACAATCCTTGATCATATGTGGACCATCACAGTGAAAGCAACTTATAGGCCCACTCTTCCTTTTATCCCAAGGCTTTTTACCGTTGCCGTTCCCAATGGGTCTTTCTTTATCTCCCCCACTATTACCCTTTTGATTGAATTTGGGCTTAGAAGAATCGAGCTTGTCTTTTTTTCCACCAAATTCAACAAATGATTCTGCTACAAACATACCCTTGGTAAGCTCTTGGACTCCTCGGCGTTGCAACTCTTGCTTCGCCCACGGTTTCAACTCATCCATGAAGGAAAAAAATGCCTCTTTCTCACCCATATCTGAGATTTGAAGCATGAATTCGCTAAACTCCTGCACATACTCCCTCACAGTGCCTTGTTGCTGTAAACGAAACAATATATAGGATTTTTCCTATATAATTCATCACCTTTTTACTTAAAATTATTGTTAAAACCAAGTAATTGTTTAATAAATTAATGAAATATGTGAAAATATGAAATTAGGACCTAGAAATTATTCAAAATGTGATTTTATGTTTTATTATATAGTTTTCATGCATAAAATGGCTTATTTTATATTAATTTAAGCATATTATAGTTTTAAGCTATGAAGTGAGTCATGCATGATTAAATTAAATAATAAAATATAATGTTATATTTTAATAATTTATTTTAAATATTTCATTAATAGAAATTGGATTTAATTAATTAAGTAAATTGATTAATTAAAGTTGTCAAATTAATTTATTGGTCCTCTAAACTATCTGCTATTTTTGGCAAGTCTAAGGATTTTCTTCTAATTGCAAAACCGTCCAAGTGGGGACCAAGTCAACCCAATTTTTGGCTACACATGGCTGATTATAAACCAACTTTTGGTTTAATTATACAAGGTTCTTAAAGAATTGAAGAAATTAGAGATTTACCTGAAGATTTGCACTTGACCAAGCCTCCGTCCTGAATTGTTGTGGCATCCAAACTGACCAAATATAAAGGAAAAATCAGCTTGATTTTCTTGATTTATGGCTGGCCAACCATGGGAGATTCTTCAAAGGATGAACACCCCTAGTTTTAGTAAACTATTCCCCTCTCCTCACCTATAAATAAGACCCTCTCATTCATTCTTCAATCATCCCTCATCCTTCATCCCATCATCCCTCACTTCTCATCATTCTCTCCTCTCTCAATTCTCTCAACTCTCTTAGCTCTCACACCTCTCACCATCCTTGCATAAAGGATTTCAGCAAATTATCTTCTTCAAGAGCCTTTGGTCAGCCACCTAGGAGAGCCATCAGCAAAGGAGCAAAGCAAATGAGTGAAGGAGCCTCGTCAATCAAAGTCTTGGGTGATAGCCACTCTGAATTGGGTTTAATCTTTCTCTTCTTTAAATTAATTTAAAGATGTTTTCTATGAGTTTTTTGTTCTTTTTTACAACAATGATAGCTTAATTTTATTTAAGCTAGGATGATTATTTTAATTAAATAATATTTATTTGATTCATGCTTATAATGTTTGTGCCTCAATCGATCATGTTTTCAATTAAAATCAAGTCTGTATTTCGTTCATACGTGATTGAAATGCACCTGAATTAGTTGAGCGATCCTAACCAGACGACGGCTAATGTACGCATAATTGAAATGTACTTGCTCAATTTAGACCCTAACCCGATTAAATTGTAGGTTGCATAACAACCCTAACCAGGCTCTGTTATCTGCATAGTTTTTAGATTTGTGTGATTTAATTGTTTCAAACCTAACACGTCCCTATTACCTCACACGAATGCTAAGAAACCCTTAGTAAATAAGGTTCAATAAAATGCGTATTTACTAAGTAAAGGATTCCAAAAGGACCTAATTTGGTTTCCAAACTCATGAAAGATCGAGTTGCCATGGAATGTTATTCTGAATATTATTAAGTATGATGATAATAAATTAACTTTTATTAAATTAATTGTCCTAGTTTATTTATGTTATAATTGTTGCAAATTTTGTTTAATTTTGCTAAAATCTACTTCATTCATATAGTCTGCATACTTAGGAAAAATTGCATTAGGGATCATTGCATTTAATTTAATTCAGACACCACTTCTCAACTATATTGTGTTTTTCTTTTTTCAAATTGTTAATATAGTTGTACAAGTTAAGTGACTTAGCACAAGCACAATCCCTGTGGAGACGATAACTCGATACTTACTTATTACTTGATAACGACTGTGTACACTTGCACAAACCCGAGCGTTACAAGTTTTTGTCGTCGTTGCTGGGGATTGTCAACTATTGCCATAGTCATTTTTTTCGTGGAATTATTTATTTTCAATTTGATTTATTTTTAACATTACTAACTTATTCTTTTTAATTTTTGTGGTTTTCTTCTCAAGTGTTTATGAGCATAGAGAAAATTATCGATTTACTCCCTGTAGACCCTGAAATTGAGCGAACTTTCAAACAAAGAAGACATGAACGAACAACTTAAAGACAAGTCGAGATGGACCTTGGAAATCAGATTCAAGACCAAGGTAATAAAGCCGATTATGTACGAAATCCCATCCTCATTGTTGATGATAAGGATCGATGCATCAAACAATATGCTGTGCCACTTTTTAGTGAGCTAAACCTAAGAATTAGAAGGCGAGATAATGAGGCAACCCAGTTTGAATTGAAACCAGTGATGTTTCAAATGCTAAAAACGGTGGGCCAATTTAGTAGTATGCCCATGAAAGACCCACATCTCCACCTTCGATTATTTATGGAGGTGAGTGATTCACTTAAGATAGTCGGTGTGACTAAAGATGCACTGAGGTTGAAGTTGTTTCCGTACTCATTGTGAGATCGAGCACGAGCATTGCTCAATTCATTACCACCAAGTTCCATATCTACATGGCAAGAATTAGTAGAGAGATTTTTTGTTAAGTATTTCCCACCTAGCAAAAATGCTAAGTTGAGGAATGAGATCACAACTTTCCAGCAACTAGATGACGAGTTTTTGTATGAGGCTTGGGAGCAATTCAAGGAGTTACTTCGTAAGTGTCCTCATCATGGGATTCCTCATTCTATCCAGTTGGAGACATTCTATAATGGTCTCAATGCACATACAAGATTGATGGTAGATGTTTCCACGAATGGTGCAATTTTGTCTAAGTCTTATAATGAAGCTTATGAGATCATCGAGAGGATCGCGAGTAATAACTATCAATGGCCAACAAATCAAACAGCTTCAGGAAGATGTGTAGCTGGAATTCATGAAGTTGACTCTCTCACTTCGTTATCAGCTCAAGTATCTTCTATTTCCTCTATGTTAAAATAGTTAATTGCTAATAGTACTAATCATTTTACAGCTCAGCCACCAAGTCCATTTGAAGTAGTTTCCTATGTGTACTGTAAGGAAGGTCATTCTTTTGAGTATTGTCCATCAAATCCTGAGTCAGTGTACTATGTGGGGAACCAATATCAAAATAGGAGTGGAAAAGGACTCTAGTCCAACTTTTACAATCCTTCATGGCGTAAACATCCTAACTTTTCTTGGAGCAACCAAGGAAATGGACCAAACAACAACTCATTGCAGCAAAGACCCAAACAGTCTCAAGGGTTTAATTAGCAAGCTCCAAAACCACCTCAAGCTGAGGCATCAAATAGTTTAGAGAACTTGTTGAAAGCATACATGGCAAAGAATGATGCTTTGATCCAAAGCCAAGCAGTAACACTGAAAAATTTGGAAAACCAAATGGGTCAGTTAGCTACGGAGCTTCATAGTAGACCACAAGGAACTTTGCTTGAGCAATACTGAGAATCCAAGAAATTTGGGTAAAAAACATATCAAGGCAGTGGCATTGCGAAGTGCAAAGACTCTGGAACCCCGATTGATTGATGTCGAAGATGAGCATGTTGAAAAGGAGGAAAATCAACCAGTTGTTGAAGTTCCTACACCAAAGGAATCAAAATTTGCAAAGTCTGACAAGGTAAACCCTGACTTAGTGAATTCAGATGTTTTAACATCTTCTTTGAATGCAGATTTACCTCCTAGAAAAGTTGTCTGGTTCAATCGAAAGTTTCATCACCTTCATATCCACAAAGATTGTAGCAACACAAGCAGAAATAGGAGGTGCAATTCAAGAAGTTTTGGATGTTCTAAAGCAGTTACACATCAATATTCCGTTGGTGAAGGCTTTAGAACAAATGTTGAATTATGTGAAATTTATTAAGGATATACTGTTCAAGAAGAAAAAACTGAATAAGTATGAGACTGTTGCTTTGACAAGAGAGTGCAGTGCGTTCCTACAGAACAAACTACCACCGAAATTGAAAACCCAGGAAGCTTTACTATACCCTGTAACATTGGTGAATCTTATTATGAAAGAAGGTGAAAGAGCTCGAATTGATGGGCAAAGGAGGCTCAATCCTATTATGAAAGAAGTTGTGAGAAAGGAAGTGATTAAATAGTTAGATGCAGGAATCATCTATCCTATTTCAAATAATTCGTGGGTAAGTCGGTGCAGTGTGTGCCGAAGAAAGGTGGAATCACAATTGTTGAAAATAAGTGTAACGAGTTAATTCCAATAAGAACTGTTACCGGTTGGAGAATCTTTGTTGATTACAGAAAGCTGAATAAAGCCTCTCGGAAGGACCATTTTTCGTTGCCTTTTATGGATTAGATGTTAGATCGACTGGTAGGCAATGAATTCTATTGTTTTTTAGATGGCTATTCGGGATATAACCAAATAGTTGTAGCCCCGGAGGACCAACATAAAACAACCTTTACTTGTCTATATGATATGTTTGCTTTTAGGCGAATGCCTTTTGGTTTATGCAATACACCTGCAACTTTTCAACGATGCATGATGGCAATATTTACTAATATGGTCGAAAATTTTGTTGAGGTTTTCATGGATGATTTTTTTGTTTTTGGTAACACCTATGATATCTATTTGAGTAATTTGGCTAAGGTACTAAAGAGATGCGAAGAGACGAATCTTGTCCTTAATTGGGAAAAATGTCATTTCATGGTCAAGGAAGGGATTGTCTTAGGTAATAAAATCTCAAATAAAGGAATTAAAGTCGATAAAGCAACGGTGGATGTAATTGAAAGATTACTGACCCCAATTAATGTGAAAGGATTCAGAAATTTCTTAGGACATGCCCGTTTTTATCGAAGGTTTATCAAGGATTTCTCAAAAATTTCTAAGTCACTGTGTTTGTTGTTAGAGAAAGATACAGTGTTCAATTTCAACAAAGCATGTTTGGAAGCTTTTGAAGATCTAAAGAATCGGTTAATTACATCCCCAGTAATCGTTACACCTGATTGGAACTCACCTTTTGAGTTGATGTGTAATGCAAGTGATTATGTTGTTGGAGCTGTGATGGGTCAAATAAGAAATAAAGTATTCCACCCCATTTACTATGCAAGTAGAACCTTGACGGGAGCCCAACTCAATTATACGACAACTGAAAAGGAACTATTTTCTATAGTTTTTGCTTTTGACAAATTATGTTCATATCTTATAGGTATCAAAGTTACAGTATTTACTGACCATGCGGCCATTAAATACTTGCTCACGAAAAAAGATGCAAAACCAAGGCTAATTTGTTGGATACTTTTACTTCAAGAATTTGACCTTGAGATCTAAGACAGAAAAGGTGTCGAAAATCAAGTAGCTGATCATCTGTCGAGGTTGGACCAAGATAAGGTAACCCAATCTGGTGTGCCTATCAATGAGAATTTCCCAGATGAGCACTTATTTGAGGTAAGTCGCATTCATGAAATACCCTAGTTTGTTGATTTTGCCAATTATCTTGCATGTGGAATGATTCCTCGAGAAATGACATACCAAAAAAGGAAGAAATTCCTTCATGATAATTAGTATTATTTTTGGGAGGATCTGTTTTTGTTTAAACAGTGTGCAGATAATATAACCCGAAAGTGTGTAGCTGAAAGTGAGATTGCTGAGATCTTATATCATTGCCATTCATCTCCAAGTGGAGGACACTTTGGTGGTTCACATACTGTAGCAAATATTTTGCAAGCAGGTTTCTTTTGGCTTACACTATTTAAAGATGCTTATACTTATGTGAAGAACTGTGATAAATGCCAAAGGATTAGAAATATATCAAGGAGGAATGGCATACCCTTGACAAACATTTTGGAGATTGAATTGTTCGACATATGGGGCATTGACTTCTTAGGCCCGTTTCCTTCTTCATATGGGAACAAATATATCTTAGTTGTTCGACATAGTGGGTTGAATTTGAAGCATACCCTACAAATGATGCTAAGGTAGTCATGTGATTCCTACATAAGCATGTGTTTACACGATTTGAGACACCAAGAGCTATTATTAGTGATGAAGGTTCTCACTTTGTAAACAAATGGCTTAAGTGGTTGCTTGACAAATATGATGCTAAACACAAGATTGCTACTACCTATCACCCCCAGTCTAATGGACAAGTTGAAAGAGTGAACCGTGAAATCAAAAGTATCCTTGAAAAAGTAGTATGCCCTAACAGATAAGATTGGTCTCAAAGGGTCGATGATGCATGATGGGCCTATCGAATAGCATTTAAGAATGTCAGAAGGTGTTGTTGTTTAATTCAAGGCTGAAGTTATTTCCTGGGAAGCTGAAATCCCAATGTAAAGGACCTTATACCATCCACCAAGTTTATCCTTATGGAGCTATTGAATTGTACGACAATTATGGAGGTACGTTTAAAGTCAATGGTCAATGTCTCAAACACTATTGGGATGGTGAAGTTGAGCGAGTTGAATCCTCGTTCAAATTAACAGACCCTTGATTTTTCATAAACTTGTCTTGAAAATAAATAAATAATTAGAATTTATTTTCTTAATTAAGTACATTTAATTAATTATGTCTAAGCAGATTGGAACTTAAGCGGGACCGTTGTGACCCCTTCAACCTTTCCTGGGAATCAATTTAATGTAATTTGTTTCGAAGATATTTTCTAATTAAGTTTTACAATGTTTTTTCTAGTTTAATTTATTTTGTTTAATTTCAAATTTTTATGTTAATAAAGGGGGTCAAGTTTGACCCAAGTACTAATCAGTTTTCCTTGAAGATATAGTCTGAGTTTGAGGCCCAAGTCAACAAAAAGGAAAAAAACAAAAAAATTTACCCTTGCCGTCACACCCATTACTTGTCGCCCAAGTAACTTTAATGTAGCTAAATTTTTGCTACATGTTTCCCTAATTTTTCCCTATATAAACCCCTCTTCATTCTACTAATTTTCATATCCCTCAAAGCAATATGCTTACACCCTAAAATTTCTTAAAATCTCTCTTTTTGTGCCGCAAGCCTCAAATCCTGAAAGAAATCCCTAGCCTCTTTCTTTTCTTTTTCTGAAACTAATTAGTGTCACCGCAAGAGAATCGTCGGAGCATTGACGCTGCCACTGCACTCCACCATAGCTGCTGCATGTTGCTGCCGCCGTCGTAACTCTTTCGCTATCGTAAGGTTTGCCGAAGCAAGTTCCACCCTCTCTTTCTAATTTCTCTTCTGCCTCTGCAAGCAGAAACTTTGTCGAATTTTTGGGAAAATACCATGTCTCGCAAGAGAACTAGATCGTCAAAGACTACTCTTGAAAATCCAATTTTAATCGATGAAGAAGTGAAAGAGTGATTTGATTCAATCTTCAAGCATTAACCTATGATGCTGGAAAAAGGTTTTAACCTGAAGAAGAATGATGTGATGGTTGTCCCTGTGCTAATTAGAAAGATAATCAATGCTCTCAAGTAGTAAAGATTTCGTGATGCTCGTTCACTTCCCGATGATGAACTAGTTCGAGAATTCTATGCTAGTTTGACTACACAAGATGCTACTGAAGTCATAGTTCGAAAGAAAAAGGTACCTCTTACTTCTAAATCCATTAATGATTTGTTTAATTTACCTGATGTTGAGGAAGATGAGTACTACCAAATGATGAACAATATCAATTGGGATTTTCTTCAACAAGTGCTTGATGTTGTGACAAATCGGGGATCCCAATGGATTATAAGAAAGTATGGAAGCCATTCTTGTCGAAGAGAATACTTAAAACCAGTAGCTAAGGTATGGTTCTATTTTGTTCACTATAGTTTTATGCCTATCTCACATAGTTCCACCATCCCGATGGAACGAAAGCTCTTGTTATATACAATTTTGACAAAAAAGCCCATTAATGTTGGGAAAATTATCCTCAAGAAGATTCATGATTGTGTTAAAAAGAAGACAGGAAGTGCTTATTTCCCATCATTAATTACTTTGCTTTGCTTAAGGGCCCGTGTTAAAACACAAGCAAATCAGAAGGGGCAGTACGTTCAATGGTGCATTACAAGTCATGATCTTTAAAGGTTAGTAGAGAGTGTGCATGAGCTGAACCAAGGCGAGCAAGAGGAACCAACAGAGCCAAAAACTGAAGATTCAACAAATAAAACTGAAATTGAAGCTGATTCAATTACAGACACTGAAGAAGAAGAATCTGATAAGGAACCAAATAGTCCTCAACCAGCTGAAGGAGCTGAAAACTCTGAACCAAGGGTTGAGCTAGAAGAAGAACCAGTCAAGCTAAGTGTTGAACCAGAATTTACGACTCCAATGTCGACTCCTTCAAGTACTTCAAAGAAATCGAAGCTGCCAATTTTAATGGATATATGCAAGTTCATGCACAATCAACAACAAACTTACTGGAAATATGCAAAAATTAGGGATGATTCAATTCAAAATACTTTTAAGAATATCTCTAACACTTTTGTTCCTGAGCTCCCAAATGCTATCTTTGAGACATGGATGAAAGATACTGATGATGCAAGTAGAGATGGAACTAAAGAAGACAAGGGGAATGAGTCAAAAAAAATAAAAGAGGGGATTCTTGTCTTGTTATTTATTTAATTGTTTTTTAAGTCTTTAGGAATTTATTTCTTTAGTAATTAGGATTTAATCTTTGCAAAATAAAACACAGCAAGCATGAATAAATACTTCTTTAGAAAGAATAAGACTAAGTGATGTGGTAATGGGAATGAACATGTCTAGGATTGGGTTATTAGGAAAGACTTGGTATTTAAGCAGTCCTAATGACTCACCTCTCTTTCTTTACAACCCTACCTGGTGTTCAGTTTTCATTCATTACTTTGTTCTTGCAATGAGGACATTGCTTCTTTTTAAGGGGGGTAAGGCAAATAAATTGCTGAAATTTTAAAATTTTCAAGTATGTTTCAAATCATTCTTTCATAAGTATGTTTTCATAAATGAATGTTTAGAGAAATTCTTTTTAATAAGATAGCTTGTATGCAAGCATGAATGATGATTTTATCTAAGTGATTGTATGTTATCATGAAAAATAGAATGTTTTTATGATCTTAGTCTTAGGTAATGTCTGCCATGAAAATTTAGTTTCTCTTGAGATCAGGCATGCATGAAGGTTTATATTTTTAGAATTGACTTAGTAACTTTCTTGAGGCGAAATCCTAAGGGACATACAAATCTAAAATGATATAGGAATCATTTTTCTTTGGATCGTTTGAGCCTTTTCAAGCCCACCATACTATATTAGACCCTTGAAACCATAATTTTGAGCTTTAAGGCTTGTGTTTGCAATGAACCTACATTATAAGCCAATTACCATTTTTTTTAAAATTATCCTAATTTTGTGCACCTATCTTAACTTAAATGTCTTGGGAATCAACATTTGAGGAAATTTTTCAGAAAGATGTATGTGCTCGTGATTACAAAAAAAAAAAGCGAAGAAAAGTTCGTTTTGTCTTCAAAAAAGGAAAAATGTATGCACTTGAGTTCAAAATAAGTTTGAGGGTGTTCCAAAGGTTCACTTGAAGAAAAAAGTTGAATTTTGAGATATCCAAGACAAAGTTAAAGGTTAAGATTTTTGAAACCGAAATTTCTCATCTCTTAAAATCCCTACCTTTAACCTAGCCCCACTAGAACCTTGTAAAAGACCTATTGATTTAATGATTATGTCACCTACATTAGTGGAGAGGAAGTATTAAGTTCAACATATGAAAATCATAGATATGATTGTTGTAATACCCCGAAAATTACTACAGTAAGAAAGTAGATATCATTAATAGTAAAATAAGGAAATAAAGTGACAAAAAGAAAAATTTTGAGTTTTGGCAACATTGGGAATTATATTATGACATATTAATTCAAGAAAGGATTACATCGCAAAAGTGAGAAAAGTTTTGTTACCCAATAGTAAATACTCAAAACTTGAGGGACTAAAGTGTAAATATGAAAAATTTGAAGGACCAATAGTGTAAATATTTTAAGGGTGAAATAATCTAGAAACTAAGGAAAATGGATGAATTAGGACCAAATTGAAAAGGTGAAGAATTTTAAGGGACTAAATCACAATTTTACCAAATTAAGTGATGATCAAGGATGGAATTTTTAAAGATTATAAAGGTCAAAATGGTCAATTAGAAGAGAGAGAAATATAGAAGATAATGATGATGTTGGAGATATTTTATATTAAATATATAAATAAATATTAGTTTATTAATATTTTAATTTGATTTTTAAATGATATTTTATTATTTTATTAGTATTTTATTTAGTATATATAAGAAAAGGAAGATGAAGAATCATCCATTCCACCATATTTTCATGCAACTAACGTGAGAAGAGAGGAGAAGAAAGAAAGTTTTATTTTCTTTACAATTTGGTCCTTCCACCAAAAATTTACCATTTTCACCTAGAAATCGAAAGAATTTCCATAGCTTCCAAGAGAGAAGAATAACAAGGAGAAAATGGGGAGCTAGAATATCAAGTTAGATTCAAGAAATAGAAGCTGGAGGAGAGAGAAAATCAAGTTAAAGATTGAAATCAATAGCACAGGATAAGAACATCAAGATTTCAATATATTTTTAAGTTTGATATTATTGAAAAAGCATGGAAATAATGTTATAATAGAGTTTTCTTATATAAGGTCTTATGTTCTTGATATATTAGTGAAGAGAAATAAGTGAAAGTGATGGGAAATATTATAGATCAAGGGAATAAGGGAGTTATACACCTAGTAATCAACATTTTGCACTAAAACAGTTTTGGACAGCAGCAGTAGGTTAAATTTAAAAAATCACCATAAATTGTAGAAATAGAATTAGAGTATGAATAAAATATGGAAATAAATCTTATTGATTCTAGCTTCTCATAGAAGAAACGGTGTAAGTAATGGAATTGTAAATCATGAGATATAATAAATTTTGTGAGACAAGGTCAGAATGAATTCGGGTTCCCCTGTTCTGACTTGGAAAAATCATTAAAAATTGTAAAAAAAATAATTATGGGTTATAATTTATATTTTTAAAATCATTAATGAGTCTATTTTCAATAGAAACAAACGGGAGCATCATCCAAATTCTGTACAAAGAGATAATTAATTTTTAGTGAAGAGGGGTTGGATCTGTCAAATAATGAAACAGGGAAACTTTAAAGAAGAAAATGTACTTATTGGCTAAACCAAAAATTCTGAAAATTTTATGGTAAGAATATATTTGAGTCTAGTTTCAGATAAAATTTGTGGATCTCAATTTGGATTTTTTTATCTTAAGATATAATTAATTTAGTGACTATCACTCAAGTGAAAAGCTTTACTGCAATATGATTCACCGATGTTACAAGGTATCATAAAGCTTCCAAGGTCTTTCAATTTTGGAGGTAGCTTGTTCTGTAAGAACACACTGCACTCCTTCATCAAAGCAATAGTCTCATACTCACTAAGTTTTTTTTCTTTTTGGATAGAATATCCTTCAAAAACATCACATAATTGGGCATCTGTTCTAAAGCTTCTACCAACAGAATGTTGATATGCAGTTGCTTTAGAACATCCAAGAACTTATTGAATTGTACCTCTTATATCTACTTATTCTGCTAAAGTCTTTGAAGATATGGAACTTTAATTTGATATGAACAACTTTTTTGATGAGGCAAATCTACAAAAGAGCGTGTTAGCTTTTTAGAATTCACTAGTTTAGGGTTTACCTTATCAGATTTTTCAGCATCTGACTTTTTCAGTGTAGGAACTTCAATTGATGGTTGACTTTCCTTCTTTTCGTTAGGCTCATTTTTAACCAAAATCTCATTGAGTTCCAAAATCTTACAACTTCATAACATAACCACTTTGCACTGCTCCTTACCCAAATTTCTCAGATTTTCTGTATCGCTCGACAAGACTCCTTGCGGTCTACTATGAAGCTCAGTAGCTAATTGACTCGTCTGGTTCTCTAGATTTTTCAGCTTTGTTGCTTGAC
This sequence comes from Gossypium hirsutum, assembly GCF_007990345.1. Taxonomy (NCBI): domain Eukaryota; kingdom Viridiplantae; phylum Streptophyta; class Magnoliopsida; order Malvales; family Malvaceae; genus Gossypium; species Gossypium hirsutum. Next base: position 38,669,082 of record NC_053443.1, read on the forward strand.
TTTGGATCAATGCGTCATTTTTTTCCATGTACACCTTTAAAAAGTCCTCCAAACTGTTTGATGACTTAGCTTGAGGTGGTTTTAGGGCTTGTTGGTCAAACCCTTGGGTTTGATTGGGTCTATGTTGCATCTGATTATTCGATTCATTTCCTTGGTTACTCAAGGAAAAGTTCGGATGATTCCGCCATGATGGATTGTAGAAGTTGGACTTTGGCCCTTGTCTACTTCTATTTTGATACTGATTTCTTACATAACAAACTAACTTAGGGTTTGAAGGGAAATTCTTGAAACAATGACCATCCCCAGAATACACACAGGAAACAACATCATATTGACTTGGTGATTGAGCTACAAAATTGTTCAAACCATTAGTGGTAAACTGTTTTAACATTAAGGAAATAGAAGATACTTGAGCAGAGAGTGAAGCCAATGCATCCACTTCATGCACCCCGGCTACTCGTCTTCCTAAAACTGCTCGATTTGTCAGCCATTGGTAATTATTGCTAGCGATCCTCTCGATAATCTCGTAAGCCTCGTTATAAGACTTAGATAAAATTACACCATTTGCAGAAGCATCTATCATTAATCTTGTATGTTCATTGAGACCATTATAAAACCTCTCCAATTGGATACAATGAGGAATCCCATGATGAGGACACTTACGAAGTAATTCCTTAAATCTTTGCCACACCTTATATAAAGACTCGTCATCCAATTATTGGAAAGTAGTTATCTCATTACACAAATTTTCATTTTTTCTTGGTGGAAAATATTTTACCGAAACCTTTTTACTAATTCTTGCCAAGTAAATATTGAACTTGGTGGCAACGAATTCAGCCATGCTCATGCTCGATTTCACAACAAGTATGAAAATAGTTTTAACCTCAGTGCGTCTTTAGTCACACCAGCTATCTTGAACGAATCACTCACATCCATTAACAAATGAAGGTGTAAGTGTGGATCTTCTGTAGGCATACCATTGAACTGGGCCACCGTTTGAAGCATTTGAAACATCATAGGTTTCAACTTGAATTAGGGTGCCTCGATATCCAGCCTTCTATTTCCCAGATTTAACTCATTGAAGAGTGGCACAGCGTATTGTCTAATGTCACGATCCCTATCATCAACAATATGGTTGTGCACTTAATTGACTACCTTGTTCATTATTTTTATTCCATCTTGACTTGTCTTTGAGTAGATCTTTCGCATCCTCTTTGTCTGAAAGTCCACACGATTTCAAGGTCCACGGGTAATAGATCAATGATTCAATCTATGCTCATAAAACACATAAAAAATAAATCAAAACTAAAGAATAAGGAATAAAAAATACATTGGTAAAGTTAAAAATTAAATAAATAAAAATAAAAACCAGACTGTAAAAATAATTTCACAAAAAAAAAGATTAAGGCAATAGTCCCGACAACGGTGCCAAAAAATTGTAACGAGGAATATGCGCAAGTGTACACAGTCGTTCAAATAATAAGTAAAATGAGTTATCATCTCCACAGGGACTATGTGTGTTAATTGATTATTTGTAAAATTATAAATCAAAATTTGATAGAAAAAACTCAATAATTTTGGATTGTGATGATTGAATTAATTAGATGCAAAGAGTGATCCCTAATGCAATTTTAATCTAAATGCAAATGATCTAAATGTATGAATGAATGGCTTTAGCAACAAAAAAAATCAACATTAAATGGGCTAGGACAATTATATTAATAAATTCAATTAACTTTATCATGCTTAACAATGTTCAGAAATACTTCCATGGCAACTCGATCTTTCATGAGTTTGGAAACCAAATTAAGTCCCCTCAGATCTTTTACTTACTGAAATATGCATTTTACTGATCATATTAAACTAAAGGTTTCTTAGCATTTATTTAAGGTCACAAGGACATATTGCAACAGTTTAAGTACATAAACTTAAAAACTATGCAAGATAATAGAGCTAACTAAAAATATTATAAACCTCAACTTAGTCAAGTTTAAGTATCTAACTTGAGAATTGCACTTTTCAATTATGTGTCTACTAGTCATCGTCTAGTTAGGATCACTCAGCTAATCTGAGTGCACTCAATCACGTATAAATGAAATGCATCATGATATTAATTGAAAACATGATCGACTGAGGCCCAAACATATTAAACATGAGTAAAATAAATCTTATTGAATTAACATAATCATCCTAGAAAATAAGATTTAAAATGCCATAGTTGATGTCAAAAATAATAAACTCAAAGCAAACATAATTAAAATAGACATACAGAGGAAAGAGTAAACTCTATTTTGTTCAGCAGCCTTTTGGATCTATGCTGACTAATGCGTTCCTCTGTTCTGATCGATGCTTCTTGACTAAGGGTTTCAAGGTGGCTAGCCAAAGAATTCATTTGACAAAGCTTTTGTGGCTAAAGGATGGAAGGGGAAATGGTGGTTATGCAAAGGAAAGGAAAAGGGAAAAGGTAGAGAGAATGATAGATGAGAAAATGAATAAGAAATGAGTGTTGAGGGATGATGGATGAATGAAGGGATGCATGGTATTTATAAGTGAAGGTACAGGGTAGAGTTTTCTAAAAGAAGAATTTAAATTCCTTCCTTTTCTCTCACATATGATCGGCCACAATTCATAGTAAAGGGGATGACTTAATATCCTCATTTTGAATTCAAACCAAGGCTATTAATATCCATAGGGTGGACGGTTATAGCAGCAAAGTTGTTGGGCTAATTTCTAATTATTTTCCAACTATAAAAACCTTCAATTAAATACCCAAAAGCTTGGTTTTGGGCAACCATCTACTTGTTTTTAAACTGGGCTTTAATTCCGCCTTGTTGGACGGTTTCTCAGGCCAATAATTTAGCAAACATGTCCATCTTTTAGCACATCTTTTACTGGGTCAAATTATCAACCTTATGACCCAGTTTGCATAGTCTTGCCATCCACAAGAACTGATTTGTGCATGTCTATGTTTCATTCATATTAATCACATCCTCAATGGTCCTGCTACATAGTGAAAAATCACATATTAATAAATTAACATGAAATAATGTAAAATATGTACAAAAATAATGTAATTAAGCACAACTTCACATACTTTATAAATTCATGCCCAATATTACTAATTAAGTAAAATTCATTTATTTTAATAATAATTACTCAAGATTAACATATTTATTAAGTAAAAAGGTGGTAAAAATATAAAAAAAACCTATATAATTTCGAGTTTACACCTATCTCATTATATTTTTTTATAATTGTTTGTAATATTTATATTATGTAATGTTATAATTGTGATTTATATATGAGATGATCCACAGTTGATCGATTAAAAATAAGAAGTGTGGTAATGAGAAAATACATGTGTCATATTGTTCTGTTCACTTCTTTACGTTATTCGATAACTGTAAGAAGTCTGGTAATGAGAAGGTGCATGTCTAGGATTAGCTCTGGCTAGGAAAGGCTTGATTTTTAAATGGCCAAATTTGACTCACCTCCCTATCTTAGAACCCTACCTGGTGCACGGTTCTCGTCCATTTCTTCAGTTTTTCCCTTAAACAAAACTGTGGAGAATCAAATTTATTTCTTTTAAGATTTATTGATTCTTATGAATGGATATTATAAAATTTTCATAGCATGCCATGCATCTATTGGAAGCATGTGATTTAGATTACGTAAGAATTTAGGATAAAAAAAACATTGCATGTTTTTGAAATATTGAGTGGGAGAAGGTCCTTGAACAAGACCTACTCAATGTAAACGTTGGTTTATAATCAGCCATGTGTAGCCAAAAATTGGGTTGACTTGGTCCCCACTTGGACGGTTTTGCAATTAGAAGAAAATCCTTAGACCTGCCAAAAATAGCAGATAGTTTAGAAGACCAATAAATTAATTTAACAACTTTAATTAATCAATTTACTTAATTAATTAAATCCAATTTCTATTAATGAAATATTTAAAATAAATTATTAAAATATAACATTATATTTTATTATTTAATTTAATCATGCATGACCCACTTCATAGCTTAAAAATATAATATGCTTAAATTAAAATACAATAAGCCATTTTATGCATGAAAATTATATAAGAAAACATAAAATCACATTTTGAATAATTTCTAGGTCCTAATTTCATATTTTCACATATTTCATTAATTTATTAAACAATTACTTGGTTTTAACAACAATTTTAAGTAAAAAGGTGATGAATTATATAGGGAAAATGCTATATATTTTTTCGTTTACAGCAACAAGGCACTGTGAGGGAGTATGTGCAGGAGTTTAGCGAACTCATGCTTCAAATCTCATATATGGGTGAGAAAGAGGCATTCTTTTCCTTCATGGATGGGTTGAAACCGTGGGCGAAGCAAGAGTTGCAACGCCGAGGAGTCCAAGAGCTTACCAAGGCTATGTCTGTAGCAGAATCATTTGTTGAATTTTTGGTGGAAAAAAAGACAAGCTCGATTCTTCTAAGCCCAAATTCAATCAAAAGGGTAATAGTGGGAGAGATAAAGAAAGACCCACTGGGAATGGCAACAGTAAAAAGCCTTGGGATAAAAAGGAAGAGTGGGCCTATAAGTTGCGTTCACTGTGATGGTCCACATATGATCAAGGATTGTCCAAAGAAGGCTGCACTCACGGCTATGGAAGCAAAGGTGGAGTCAGATGTGGAGGATAACAATCTTGGTTTAATACTAGGGGGTGTCGAAGATAGAATGAGTCATGGGCTGATGTTTGTAGACATCATTGTGGCCAGTGAAAATTTGAATGCGCTTGTTGACACTTGTGCATCTGATTTATTGATGTTCGAAGAGGCTGCTCGTAAACTTGGCCTCAAGATAGAGAATGAGTTGGGTCGGATCAAAACAGTGAACTCAGAAAGTGTTCTAATCAATGGGTTTGAAAGGGAGTGGATCTTCAACTTGGCAATTAGACCGACAAGGTATCCATTAAGGTCTGTAAAATATTGAGTGGGAGAACGTTTACATTGTGAGAAGGACGACTTACTTCAATAGATAATCTAAATGAGTCTATAATCTCGTAAAATAGTCAAAGTGAGCATTTGATTCAAATACTGAGCAGGATTATTATGTCATCTACAATTCCAATTGGGGAGATGGCTAGTCTTGGCTATTGGAGCAGTTGACTTCACGAGTAAAGACATAGATGTATTCGTTGGTAGAATAATACATTGGACTGGACCCAAGATGAATTAATTCTAAATCCGTTTGTGAATTAATTTACTTGTGACGTTCATGGTGTGATTTACCTAAATTCTGATTTAGTCACAGGCCATGGGTATGCAACTCATGTGCTTTGATATCTGTGGAGGCTTATGCTCTAAAGATGATCGAGCCCATAGCCAGTATGTTGGGCACATGACTTGTGTATGGCATGGCTTTACTAGCAACAGTGGAATTTATAGCTTAATTAAAGAGTTAATGATATCCTCTCATCGACATTGTGTGGATTGATAAATATAGAGTGTGGTCACGGGTTGCTTGTTCTCGGATGAGCAATTTAACACAGTCATTTGTTGACAATGATAATATTAACCATTAAGAAGACACAATGGTGACAATGAAATAAAATAAGATTGTATTGAGTGCACGAATTTAACTCAAAGGAATCAAGGACATCATATGAGGGTAACACACACATGCCGAGGTCATTAGACAAAGCAGTTGGATAATTACTTTTGTAAAGAGTATACAATAAGGAGTTTTCAATCATGGTACTTCTTCTGGACTAACTCCATGAATAAGTAATTGCAAATTATCAGAACAATGCTTCTAAACATAATTGCAATCACTAGAGCCTAATTGTATATGTCTGATTGGTCCTTACGTTAGCTCAACAAAGCTCGATCGAACTACATTTGAATCAGAAGAAAATTCTATGACTTTGGGAATAATTTAATTGAGTTGATTTATTCAATGTGGAATTAAATTAGGTGGTCATAAGAATTGTTCAACTAGAGAATTTGATTAAAAAATTTTCTTGAAAAAATAATTTGAAAAATCTTAGTGATTTTTGGAAAATTTAATTTTGATCAAGTAAAATTAAATTAATCAAATCAATTAAAATTAATACAATATTTTTGGAATTTAATTTTCAATTCAAACACTTGGCCCAATGGGTAACTGAACTTGAAAATTGGACCTGATATCGTAAATTGGGCCCGAGAGCCCAAAACTGAGACTACGACCCAAAAACTGGTTGAATCAGGCCTGGTATATGAAACCAGGCCGATGGTCTAACCGGTGGCTAGACCGAACTGGTTGGGCGTCATTGACTCAGACCGAACCAGCAGCAGCCAAACCGGATCAGGGTGTCATCAAGGTGTCACACCTGCATCACCAGACACGGCGGTACCGATGGCTGTGACGGTAGTGTTCTAGTGGCCAGCGGTGGTTGGTCGTTGGTGGTTGAGCAATGGAAGAGTTACACTCCTACTAGGACTCTAGTAGAGAATTTGATTTCAGATTAATTATTCCAAAAATAATGTTATTTTAATAGTTTAATATTAAATTTAATTTAATACTTATCTTAATAGTATTTTATTAATTTAACATTAAAGTGATTATCTTAATATTAAATTTAATTTAATGTTTATACTGTAGATAAACATTCTATTATTTTAATAAGATTTAAAATTAAATTTAATCTAATATTTATCTTAATAAATATTACTTTAATTTAATATTAAAGTGATTAAGGTTAATCCTAGTTAAACTCTCTAAACTCTCCCTATATAGAGAGAGCATTGGGTCATTATTTACACACACTTGAATTCAAGAGAAAGTTGTAGAAAGAAAATTCTCTGAATAGATTATTCTAGAAAACTTCTAGAGATATTTTTCTGATTTGCAACTTGACCCAAATATTTAGAGAAATTATGAAATTACCCCACTTGTAATTTTTCTGAAAAAATTTTCTGATTCAAAGCAAGCCAAGACTTGGAAGACGTGAGCTTGAGGATAACGGAGAAGACTATTAGGTCAAAGCGATCATGCTAGACGAATTGAAAAGGTACAATTTTGATAAAGTGTTTATTACTTTAGATATCACAACAAATATCTTGTTTTGGAAAATATTTTAAAACTCTGGTTTTCCCTAAATTTATTTTCCGCTGCGTTTTACAAACTCGTTTTTCCAACAAATTCATCTTAGGATTCATTTCTTAGATATTTATAACCCCTCATGCGTAGTCTCCAACTGCATATCAACTGTTCATTTGTAATAATTTTGTCTTCCACTAAGAGGCCAGCTGATTCTAATCCAACCAAACCAGACTATTTAATTTGGTGCCGTAAGTGTAGTATTTTTGTCTAAGTACACTTATAATTTTTTGAACAAATTTCTTAATAAAATTATTCATGAATTAAATTAATATACTTTGTATTATTGTCCTCAAATGGTTTTTGCACAAAAAGCAAAATGGAAGCAAATGTTGCTCATTGGTTGTCTATTTTTAATCTAATACTAAGTGATATTACATGGTTAGATTGTAGTATGGAAATACAGTTTGTTAGTAGACGAATCTAAACATGTCCTTATTCTTATCGGAAATGAGCAATTCGATTGAAAGAATAATATGTCCTCTATCAAATTCAATTAGGGAGATGTCTTCTCTTGGGCATCAGAGCGGATGACTCCCATGATATAAAGACATAGATGTGACTAACTGGACTAAAAGTTCATCAGACATGACCCAGGCAGAATAAATCCTGAATCCATTTATGCGTTTATTCACTAATGTCATTCATAGTGTGACATACCTAAATCCTGAGTGGATGTTGGACTATGTATGTGTGACTCATACACTTTGATGTAAGTAAAAGTGTAAGTTCAAATAGATAAGGAGCCAAAAGCTTATGCGTTGGGTGTAGACTTTTGTACCATGTAGCGTCATTCACAATAGTGGAATTTATAGCTCAGAACATGGGTAAATGATATCCTCTCATTGGCATTACACGGTTGATGAAAAGTAAATGTGGCCACGGGTCGTCCGTTTTTGTGATGGATGACTTGATCACTATTTGATAGTGATTGACGTTCCATGGAGGAAGATGTAATGGTTACCATGAGATTACATAGGATCATATTGGGAGAACGAATATTATCCCAAAGAGATCAAGGATATCCTATGATGGTAACAAACTAATGACAATGTCATTGGACGAGCACTGAGAAGTTGCTTTTGTAATTGTATGTCATTGGGGAGAGCTCAGTCTATCACATCCCAAAACCCAACCTAGTAGTTTTGGGTTAGTAGAATCGAGTGTTTTTAACCGGTGGTTGAGTTAGATATTAGAAAATAGGGTCGTAAATGAGTAATTTAAGTATGTGAGTGTCATAATTAGATTTTTATTTTATTATTTAGCATAAAAAATTTTAATTTTGAGGTCTAATTTGAAAAAAATGAATTTTAATTGATTTAGGACCTTTTTGAAAAAGGGAAGAATTAAGAGTGACCTAAAGGGCAAATTTCCAAATTTTTGGAATTAGTCTTCTACATGGAGTATACCACCGCCTATCCCTTCTTCTCAAAAACACCAAAGCATTCAAAAGTTTTCCAAAACCTAAAATTAGGGAGTTTTTCAAAATCAATTCATTCTTTTATATTTATTAGCCTTCCAAATACCAAAACAAACCCCAATTTTAAAAGAAAAAAATGTGTTTTCTTCCCCAAATTCGTCATTGTTCTTCTTTAGTTCAAATCCCAAATTAAAGTTTTAGATCATCATTTTCATCAAATCAAGGTAATATTCTAACTTTTTAGTATTAAATGAAGAGTGTTGTTAGTTCAAATTGAGTTTTAAATGATTATATTTAGATTTGATGTTTTTCAAGAAAGCTTGGATTCAAAAATGGAAAATCTCATAATCTTGAGTTTTCAAAGTGGTTTTTGGTTCATTCTAACTTAATTAGAAGGTATTTCACTTCAATTTTATAGTTCATAATCGAATTTCTAAGAATCAAACGGTTTCCCCTTTTTCATGTTCTTGAAAGCTTCAATTTTTTGGAAAATTTAGGACCATGGATTTAGGTGAAATTAATGTTTCAGATATTAAATTAAATCATATTAAGGATGTTTTGTAACACCCCTTACCCGTGTCTGACGCCGGGACAGGATACGAGGCATTACCGGTCTTAAACACAAGCAACAATACAAAACCAGGCCATAAAATTTCATTCAATTTAAAACTATTTATACACATGCATATCGTCCCTTATAAGGGCCTACGAAGCCCTAAACATACATTAGAAGTAGTTCGGGACTAAACCAGAAACTTTGGAACACTAAGAAAATTTTCATGTTTTGAAGGGTCACACGCCCATATGGCTCGAGACACGCCCGTGTCCTCAGCCCGTGTAACTCTCTGCTTATGATGTCATCAACAAATAAGGGTCACACTTAGTCACATTCAATATGCATCATCAACAACTCTTATACAAGCATAATTATATCTAAGTAATATACCATACCATTGAGCAAAACTTAGCCATTGGACATCAAGACTTCTAGCACATACAACCATTAGGAATTTAGGTCATACCCACAACTCATCATGTATCATGCAAATACAACTCACATCACAAGACATTGACATATAATTAATATATATATAGGCTTACAACCAATTAGCCAATATAAGTCAAGTTACATGGCTACACATAAATCAAACCTTTAACCATTACAAGCCAAAACATAATAAGTCATACACAAAATGATTGAGTCCCTATACATGCCATAAACTTAAAATGCTTGAATACATTGATACCAATCAATAGTTTGATAGTGTGATAGAATCTCCACAGATCTCCAACCCGAGCTAGTATCTATGACACTATAGGAAAAAGAAAGAAAGGGGGTAACCTATATAGCTTAGTAAGTTGGTATGTAAATAATAAGCAATCTGTTAACATGCTTTTACCAATACTCACAATATGTTCTTAAGATAATACAATCATAATTGCACATAGTTCCACTATTTACTCATGTTCATATCAAGCTGTCTACTCGAGTCATAGTCACTAAATTATTTATATGTTGCGTTACAGAACTCCAAATTAAGATCTACTTTATTTTTCCAAAACTAGATTTACATCTCTTCTTACCATTAAATTTTCATAATTTTTGGTTTAGCCAATAAGTACAGTTAATTCTTTAAAGTCGTCCCAGTTCTGCTGTCTAACAGTTCTGGCACTTCTTCACTAAAAATTAATTATCTCTTATTAGAGGATTCGGATGATGTTCCTGTTTATTTCTCTTGAAAATAGACTCATTAATAATTGTAATCATATAAATTCTAACCAATAATTATTTTTATACAATTTTTAATGATTTTCCAAATTCAAAATAGTGGATTCCAAAATCACTTTGACCTTGTCTCACAAAAATTCAAATATCTCATAATATAAGATTCTTTTGCTTACACCACTAAGATTTAATTTCATGCCTTATTCAACCTCTAATGCGCTTCTCACAATTTTTGGTGATTTTTCAAAGTTATACAACTGCTGCTGTCTAAAACTATTTTATTGCAAAATTTACTCTTTCATGATTTCTTTGTATTAACATTTATTTAGACACACATAACACCAAAGCATATCCATAACTAGTCATTCCAATAGCTAATCATTATCATATATTTACATGTTATTCATTGGCCAATTTCACCTATACATCAACAACAAAGACTTAAACATATCATGTCTCAATTTAATTTGGCCTAAAAGCCTCACACAATCATCAATCAAATTTACAACATATTTATACCTCATAATTATAGACCTATAATCACAAGATCATCACAAGATCATTATCATAAGTATGACTTACTCATTTACATTCTTGCCAAATGTTCAATTTACATCGAGTTCATTACTCATGAATTTTTTTTTCGTACATACCTGTACCCTTTCAACATGATCATACCTTGTCTTTTCTTTGACATAATCTTAACTTACTAGTTCGGAGCATAAAAAAATTACTTTTAAAATTAATTCACTCACATTCAATCAATATGTCCGTAACAGAACTCTTGAGACCCTAAAACATGCAACGGAAATGGTTCGGGTCCCAACCAGGAACATTAAAAATTTTCTGATTACTTAAACAAATAAAAATAATTTATTTCACTATTCACAATAAAAATGCCCACTTACATAGTAGTCACTAAATTAATTATAACTCGAGATACGAAACTCAAAATTTAGATCCATAAATTTTCCTTGAAACTAATCTCATATATCTTTTTACCATAAAATTTTCAGAATTTTTGGTTTAGCCAATTAGTACAGTTTATTAGTTAAAGTCTCCCCTATTTCACTAATCGACTGTCCTGACCTCTCATCGCTAAAATTTAATTATCTCATTGTACAGACTTCATATGGTGTTCTCACTTGTTTCTAAAGAAAATAGACTCAATAAGGAATCTAGACATATAAATTAAAACTCATAAATATTTTTTTACAATTTTTAATGATTTTCCAAATTCAAAATAGGGGATTCCGAAAACCACTTTGACCTTATCTAACTAAAATGCAAATATCTCAGAATACATAATTTGTTTGTCTACACTGTTATTATTATCTGAAAATAGACTCAATAAGATTTAATTCTATATCTCATCCAACCTCTAATTCATTTTCTACTATCCTAGGTGATTTTTCAAAATCACGTCACTACTGCTGCCTCAAAACTGATTCACTACCAATTTTTACTTTTTCATGATTTCTATGCATAAGTTATCACCTAGACTTTTATAACAACAAACACCTTCATACTTAGTCATTTTAATAACTATTCGTCATCAAATATTTACATATCATCTTTTGGTCATAATTTAAGAATATACAATCGAAATGACTAAGTCCCTATACATGCCATAGCTCGAAATATTTATCGTCTTAAAATACCGAGTTGTGATGGTTGATAGTGTGAACACTCTCCGACGTCTTCAAGATCCCGACTATGCTTGATAATACTATATGAAAGAAAAAGAAATAAAAGAAGTAAGCATAAAGCTTAATAAGTTTACAAGTAAATAAATAACAACATTTAACACAAATAATGATATGCAAGTATCATGTTCTTAAGTTTCCTCTTTACTTACTCTCATTTACTTTTTTATTTACTTACCTAATTAGATAGCTTAAGATTACAACTTACTCTTCTCTTGCTGAAATATTGGTTCTCATTGATATCATAACATATTCTTAACTCTTATAACTTACCTAAAGTTTCTAATTATACTTTTACTTGAACTTCTATAGAACATAATCTGTTTTCTAGCCCATTGAGCCACATTGGAATAATAAGGATACTTGGGTCTCATATCTGATAATAACATGCCAAAGCCATGTCCCAAACATGGTCTTACATGGGATGTTTTCTATACTCCTAATGTCATATCCCAGATATGGTCTTACATGGGAGTTCTCATATCGATGCCCATGCCATGTCCCAGACATGGTCTTACGGGGGACCTCTCATCTCGGTGCCAACGCCATGTCCCAAACATGGTCTTACATGGGACCTCTCATCTCGGTGACAACGCCATTTCCCAGACATGGTCTTACATGGGACCTCTCATGATCTCAAGGATGCCAAGGCCATGACCCAGACATGGTCTTACATTGGATCTCTTTACCCAAATGTCACGACATTTGTATCCGATACATTCCTTATGTTTCAACGGGACTTTTTAACATTGATTCTCTGTCATCTCATACTTGAGTCAACATTAAATAAATTCATGAAATAAATACATAATTGCTGGAAAATAGCAGCATTAATAATAATTATTGAAATTTTGTATTTATTTACCGTAAACTTACCTCGGTACAAAATTTGACCAAATCTAGCAACTTAGTCCTCTATCTTTTTCTTTCCCCGATCTAACTCTGAATTTCATTCTTCTTGATTTATAATAGAAAATTTAGCTTATTTAATACTCAAATTCATCAAAACAATCCTTGACTCAAACTTTGGAAAAATTATGATTTTCCCCTAAACTTTTGCATAATTACACTTTTGCCCCAAAGCTCGAAAATTAAACTTCATCTCTTATTCTTATGTTTAATGACATGCTGAACAATTTTCCCTTCTATGACAACATCAAATCCCCACTCTAGCATGTACTTATGAACATTAGGTATTTTTACCGATTATGTCGTTTTACTCGTTTTCACTTAAAATCGCTTAGCAAAAGTTGTTTAACATAATTTCAAGCTACATATTCTACCATAAAACATCAAAATTAACACATTTCACCTATGGGTATTTTTCCAAATATAAACCCTAGGTTAAATTATTGCTAGAATAAGCTAAATCAAGTTACTGGGACTCCAAAAACATAAAGAACATTAAAAACGAGGCTTGGAATCACTTACTATGGAGCTTGGAAGCTTGAAAACCCTAACTATGGCTTCCCCCTTGCTATTTCATTCACCATGGAGAAGATGAGCACATTTTGCCATCTTTTTCCCTTTTTAGTTCTTTTTATTACTAAATTACCAAATTGTTCCTAACTTAAAAATGTCCTATTTCACTTAAAAATGTCCTATTTCACTCATCTCATGTCCATTTTTGTCTACCAACTTAACAAATGGTCTAATTACCATATAAGGACCTCCAATTTAAAGTTTAATAACAATTGGACACTCTAACATGTAGAACTCAACTTTTGCACTTTTTCCAATTTAGTCTTTTTGACTAAATTGAGTGCCCAAACGTCGAAATTTTTGAACGAAATTTTCACAAAATCATTCCGTGAAATCGTAGATCATAAAAATATAAGAAAAATAAATTTTTCCTCATCGAATTTTTGGTCCCGAAACCACTGTTCCGACTAGGCCCAAAATCGGGATGTTACAAAATAATTCATTTAAATTAAGCATTTCACAACATTTCCTTCCAATCACAACTTCGATTTGATGAATTCACATAATTGAGCTCAATATCAATAACTATTTGATTTCTTTCACATTAATCCCTGTAATACTTACCAATCCTTGCCAAATTAGAGAACATCCTACGGATTTAAGTATATCATTTTCTTGATTCCATAGTCCAACTATGGTCTTACACAATTGCCATGGCCTAGCCATGGTCTTACACTCATAATGCCATAACCCAGTTATGGCCTTATCATCAGGATACCATAGCCTAGCTATGGTCTTACACGTATACACTTTCTACCATGGTCCAACCATGGTCTTACGTTTAAGATGCCATAACCCAGTTATGGTCTTTTCATTAAAATGTCATAGCCCAGCTATGGTCTTACATTCAAACATTTCCATGGTCCAACCATGGTCTTGTCCGTCAATTCATCTTATGTCATAGAACAATCGTACTCAATCCTACGTTCCACTTAATTTGAACTTTTCAATTCAATTTTCATATATTGACAATAATCATATTTCAAAAACAAAAACTTGATATAATACATTATATCATTCTTAAATTAACAATTAATCATGAAAGTGTAACCATATGAACTTACCTCGGTAGCATAATTCGTGAAAAGGACTTATTCGTCATATTCTTTGTTTTTCTCCTATTCTAAGTCCGAATCTCATCTTCCTTGATCTATATCAACAAATTTGACTTATTTATTCATCATGCTACTCAAATTAGCTCAATTTCACATTTTTGGTAAAATTACATTTTTACCCCTAAACTTTGTCATATTTACACTTTTGCCCCTAGGCTCGTAAAATGAAATTCATTCAATTTATTTACTACCCTTGCCTAATCGAACCTTTTTCATTCTTATAGAAGCCCACATATTTCACTTATTCACTCTTTTACTACACAATTTATCACATTTCTCAATTTAGTCCTAAATCGACATTTTTATCAAAAATCACTTTACAAATGTTGTTTATCTAACAACAAGGATGAATTTCATATCATCAATTATCAAAATACACATATGTTCATCAATGGAAAAATTTTCAAACTTTAACAGTTTTGAAAACGAAAGTATGGAATAGCTAAATCGAGTTACCATGACTCCAAAAACGTAGAAATCATTAAAAATGGGACAAAAACTGTACCTAGATGGGCCATAGAAGCTTAGCTAAATTTTTTCTCATCCATGGCTGCCCATTTTCTTCATAAACGGTTGAAGAAGAAAGAAAGAAAATGATAGCTTTTAAATTTTATCTTATACCTTTATTAACTTAATTACCAATTTGCCCTTTTCTTTTTAAACAAATTTCAAAAATACCAAACAAATATCTTCCACTAACTTTTTAATGGGCTAATTATCACATAAGGACTTCCACTAAAAATTCTATAGCTATTTAATACCTCTAGCTTCTAGAACTCAAGTTTTGCACTTATTACGATTTAGTCATTTTGACTAAATTGAGTGCCCAAATATCAAAATTTTCGTACAAAATTTTAACAAAATAATTTCGTAAAAATGCAAACCATAAAAATATAATAAAAATAAAATTTTCCTCGTCAAATTTGTGGTCCCAAAATCACTGTTCCGACTAGACCTAAAATTGAGCTATGCCAATACACCCAACCAAACATCCTGTAAATGATTTCGAAATCCTCTGTTCTGACTTTGGAAAATCAGTAAAAATTGTAAAAAAAATAATTATGTTTTTAAATTACATTCTTAAATTTATTATTGAGTCTATTTTCAAAAGAAATAAGTGGGAACATCATTTGAATTTTGTACTAAGAGATAACTGACTTTTACTAAAGAGAGGTCAGAAGTGTCAAACAGTGAAATAGGGGAACCTTTAGAGAATAAACTGTACTAATTGACTGAACCAAAAATTCTGAAAATTTTATGGTAATAAGGTATATGAGTCTAGTTTTAGGGAAAGTTTACGGATCTTAATTTAGAGTTCTATAGCTAAAGATAAAAATAATTTAGTGACTATGGCGCGGAACAATAGTTTGCTGGAATTTGAATAAACAATAGATTTATGTGTGATAAAAATTATATTTTATATGGTATCATGCTAGAAATTTATTTATCAATTACATACATACTTACTAAGGCATATGCTTACTCCTCTTTATTTTCCCTTGTTTTATAGTGATATCAATCAACTTGGAAATTGGACGGGGTCAGAAC
Organism: Gossypium hirsutum; assembly: GCF_007990345.1. Classification (NCBI taxonomy): domain Eukaryota; kingdom Viridiplantae; phylum Streptophyta; class Magnoliopsida; order Malvales; family Malvaceae; genus Gossypium; species Gossypium hirsutum. The sequence continues at coordinate 38,685,199 of NC_053443.1, forward strand.
ATCATCCACACTATCATCCTCACCTTTTGGGTATTTTGCAACCAATACTTTTGAAATATGGCATGTATAGATGACTTAATGTAATGTGGTATAAATATATATGTATAAAAAAATACTGTTTGGTTTAAAATGTAGGTGTATATTAATTGATAAATTGTTTTCTTTAAACTATTAACAAAGTAGTTTAGAATGTTGTGGATGGATAAATTGTGTCTAATCATATAATTGTATTTGGTTGAAATATTGAAATTGCTTGAAATTGTGTTTCGAAAATTTGTTGGAGGAATTGAATGTTTATGAAAATAAATTATGTCAAAATTTTTGTAAAAAAAAAATTCAGATCGTTTGATAACACTTCTTACTTTGTTTCGATGATGAATACGGGTAAGAGGTGTTACAATTGTTATTGATTGAAGCTATCTGTGCATGTATGTAAGTTTCAATGTTTTTTTGTAGCATCCTGTCACTCGGGTCTGGCGACTAGGTCGGGTGTGGGGTGTTACACAGTCATGATACTATAGTGGAATGACTTCGTGACTAAATGATTTTATAATTAATAGGCAAAAATCTGAAACTTAATTATAAATCATTTAAAACTCAACTATATATGTCTAATCGGTCCCTCTACTAGCTCATTGAAACCAGAAATGAATTGCGTGTTTAAATAGAAATAAATTGTATGAATAGGAAAAAAGAAATGGGAGACATTCAGGAATGATTATGGTTTTCTCCAAAATGGAGAAATGGAATCATTTGGAAATGAATATAGGTTTCCAAAAATGGAAATGGAAATGAAAATGAAAATGGAAACTTGCAATCCTATATAGGATTACTTAAAAAATGATGGAAGAATAAGTTGATGTTTTTGGACAATTTTGAAGCCCGAAAATGAAAATAAACCATTCGGTCATAATGAACATGTTGAGTTGTGACATATTGAACGAATTTTCTCAAAATTTTATTGGGATAAAATCATCAAAATTATATAATGGGTATATTTAGGATAAGAAAATTATTTAATATGTAAATATTAAAGTTTATTTTGGGAAATAAAAAAACTAAATCAGGTTGGATCATATTATACAGAGTACTGGGTCAAAAAGGCCCAAGAAGTACTTGTAATTGGACTCGATGTAAGAGAGGCCCAAAACCCTTCATATAACATGAAGGGGATGGCAACCCTAGTAGAAATATAAGGGTGAGTTGTTCATCCCTCTCTTACTCTAAGTAGGATGTTTTTTATTTAAAACAAACTTCTACAACTCTACAAGGGTTCTACCTTCTCTTCCTATATATAGATGACATCAGTAGAGCTATTAAGACAACTTTGAGAGATTGTTATTCTGTCGAAAAATAGAGAGAATTTTTGTTTCACCCCAAAAGGAAAACTTTTTCTAGTTCTTTGTTTTGATTCAATTGGTTCGATCCTATGTTAGGTTGTCGGTATGCCTCGTGGCACAGAGGAAAATTATTCTGGTGATCATCAACCACAAATCCATGTACAAGGAAAAATTTAGGTTGAAATAGGGTTGAAAATATACCTTTTCAAATATTGTAGAACGGTAAATAACGATGTAGGTTGGATTCCTTTGGGCGATGTCAATCCTAACCGCAATAAAACTATCTCAACTTCTACATAGTCCACCCAGTCAAGCACGAACAGCAAAACTCTTTGAACTTTTTTAGAGAGAATTCAAAAAATTGGCTGCTGGACCTTTTGAATTTTCTTACTTATTCACTCTCACATCAGCCATGATTGTATTCCTTTTATTAATATCATATATTAAAAATGGAATAATTCTTTTTTTACCTTTTAAAGAAAAATCATGGAAGATATTGAAATTATATTCTTTCCAAAAGAATACTAACTTCCATAAATATTAAATCTAGAAAGAAGATGCAAATCGTATCCACCAGGTGATACTATCCGCTAGGCAATACTGTTCTCCAGGCAATACAGTCTGCTAGGTGATACAGTTTGCCAGATGACACTACCCACTAAGCGATATTGTCCGCCAAGAAGTATTATCTACCAAAGACATATGTAGGAGGGTATACGCCCAACATTTTTGTGTGAAGTATATTCTCTTTAACCATAAGGTGTGACCCTATAGGTTATTGTAACATTAGTAGTAATATTAGAACATTTCCAATGTTACAACCAATGAGTGGCATCTAGCAATGCATCATTGCTACCCAAGTTACAAGAAGTCGCTATTCAACATAACCTTTCTATGATAAACTTTTTCATGTATTATATCATTTTATCCTTTATATCTAGATTAGACACACGTCATGGTATAGTCACACTTGTATAGTCCAATCTCATATTTCTTGATATTTTGAGTATACTACAATAAACAAATGAGTGTGATATCTCATATTACTCCCATTATGTAGGAGGGATAAATCCTATCTTGATCAATTATATCCCATTACATAGATTATGGTATACTCAACATCAGTTTTTATAGTACAACTTGTTACGATGGACGTTTGATTGTATCAAAATGTATGACTCCCGATGTTGGGACAATGATAATCTCAAGTCTGAGGATCATATACATAGTTATCACTATGAGTAATGTTGTGACTATTACATAATAATCCAAGAAATATACTCACAGCAGGTCATTCCAATATGTTATTCTCTAATGCATAATCATGTATTGATTTTGACATCTTTATGTCAATGACAACACTTTGTCATCAATCAACTACACATTAGTCTCAATGCATTATCATTGTTCAAGCCCATAATAATACTTGACTAAGGACCTTTTAAGAATAATCATACTATTCTCAGGACTTTATTATTAATCAGTTTATTTATACACACAGAAAAACAAGCTGAAATAACAATGACATTGTCTTATATTAACAAACAAGGTAAAATGAGTATGTATTTACAACCATCTCATGGTTGGGCATACGCTAACAGCCTACACTCGAAATAGTTTGTGGTATGAGAATAGCGAAGAAGATCATTTGGTTGAAAATAAAAAAACATCAAGGATCCGCTTATCCAAAAACACAAGTACAGTTTTGGTCTAAGGTTTATTGCTACAAATATCACAAATCGGGTCAATTTTCAAAAATTTAATTTTCCTCTATGCAAGAAAACCGTTCTCAACCATGTTCCATTTCGTTTCTAACTTTTCCTAGTTTTTCAATAGAGATCGCCAACTTACGGTCTCTTTCAATTTAACCCCTAATTGTTCCAATTCTCTCGGTTAAAAGGATTTCAAGTGTGACAAATTAGGTCAAATACAAGCCCTAATTACATAAAATATGAGTTGTGCAGATGGAAAAACCCTCGCTTAATTTCCTCTCATCATTGTACCTGTGTCGCGACACAGCCTTATGCATGTCACAACACACAACTTTGAATATGAAATTTTGCATTTGCTTGATTTTGTTGCGACTCTGAAAGCTTGTGTTGTGACCCAACTATCATTCCTGATGCTTTGGGGCCTTCAAATGGATATCCTGCACACTTAAATAAATCATTAAAAGCGTATTAAGGTCGATATTGGCCCAATAGGTCAACCAACTCAAAATAATGCATAAAAACACATATTTCAAATATAAACTATGAGATGTGAAAATGCAATAAAATATATTAAAATGACTAGAAAATAAGCTTGTTAAGTGTCGAAAAATACTTAATTTGCCACTATAATTTGTGGCAGATCAGGTTCCTCGACAGATTTTTGTAAATCCTTTTCTATTTGAATAGGAACATTAACATTACCAAGGGTTTTACCTTATCGTATGGCGATCGTATTCACATGCTTTTTCCCATCCTTATGAGGATTATTCTCTGTGTTGCTCGAGATTCCGGTACCAATTTATCTTTGAAGGTTGCTCATCATCTCCATCATATGGCTCATTTGATTTTGGATGCTATCCTTAAAATCAATCAATAAGTTATGGGTTAAGGTACACTCAGACTTTACCTATCAGATGTTTGTCTTCGTTGACTGTATTTCTCCCTCTATTCGATCTAGTCGTTGACCACATACAATATGGTCATTCCTTGTGGATCTGTCTTAAGATCTTTGTACATGTAAAGGTTGATAAATAGGGTTTTTATCGGTTTTGCATTGGGTTTCCTCCTCATTGATTACCTCCCCGTCTTAGGTTTAGATGATCCTTCCAACCCAAATTATACATGTTGGAATAAGGTTTCCCACCCTTATTTCCCATGTAATTCATCTTACCCTGTAACACCCCGTACCCGAGTCCGTCGCCGGAGTCGGACACGAGGGGTTTGCAGACTTAAATCACTTCTTTGCAGTCCAATTTAAAAATTTCCAGGTAGTTGGCTAACTGTGTCACTGTCACCTTAAAAATCATATCTTGAGTTCTAAAACTCGAAAATCAGTTTCGTAATTTTTATCTAAAACTAGACTCATATGTCCATCTACATATTTTTCTCTAGAATTTTTGGTCGGGCCAATTAGTACAGTTTATTAGTGTCTCCCCTGTTACAGGGTGCAACTACACTGACCTTCATGTATTACGATTTGGATATCTCCCTGTACAGGGCTTCAATGCTGATGCCGTTTGTTTCTATAGAAACTAGACTCAAAGAGGAATCTATACATATATGGCATGACTCCTAATTATCTTTGTTTAATTTATAATGAATTTCCAAAGTCGAAACAGGGAATCCAGAAACCGTTCTGGCCCTGTCTCACGAAAACCTAATTATCTCTTAACATACCACTCATATGACCGTTTCGTTTCTTCCATATGAAATTGGATTCATCAAGGTTCATTTAAATAATTTATTCACTATTTAATTCTATTCCTACTATTTTTAGTGATTTTCCAAATCTACATCACTGCTGCTGTCAGCTTCTGCCTTTAAGGTAGACTTTACCTATTTCATAGTTTCCATGATTCAACTAGCCCTTTTAGCATAAATAGCACAAATTATGATAGTGATTAACCATTCCCATGGCCAATCCTTGTTAAGCATATCCACACCTCTCAATAACCATATCCATACCAAATGATTATAACATTATGCTCAAACATATATAAGCCATTTTCGCATGGCTATCCAAAATTATACAAATCCAAAGGGTCCATGACCCACTACAAAAGGGTAGTCCTATACATGCCATTTTCAGAGTTCAACCAAAAGTGTACCAAAAGGGCTTTGATAGTGTGGGCGACTTCGACTTCAATAATCCCGAGTCCGATAGCTGACGAACCAAAATCTATAAAATAGAGATTCAAAGAACGGAGTAAGCATTTAATGCTTAGTAAGTTTTAAGCAAGACAAAGTGTTCTCAATCACTATTATTGGTCATTCATTTCAACTGTTCGATGAAGTTAATCTAGAGCTTCATCTCGATCTATAATATCATTAAACGCAACACTTGGCTGCCACATATATACTTTCGAATAATAATGACCTAGATGGTCAAATATTTCCAAAGCACATTCTCACATTTGGAGTTATAATATTAATCACATTTACCTACCTCTTTGATACTGATAATTCACCTCGAAATCACTCCACCGATGAGTAAGTAATACGTGCCTGAACATCTTGAATACATAATACTTATTTGATGGTAACTTAATGCAGATACTCAATATCAAAGTCTTACTTGAATCCTAGCATTTAGCCGTCGGGTCTTTAAAGCTCGGATATAGTACGAGCACGAAGCCTACGGACATTAATCAGGATAATACTCTCGCATAAAGCCTGTGGGGTTTTAACCCGGATATAGTACTGACACAATTGCCATCACATTTATACACTTTCACATCCATCACGTTGGCCACTCGGCTCTGTCACATATATACACTTTCACATTCATCACATCGGCCATTAGGCCTCATCACATATATACACTTTCACATTCATCACATCGGCTATTAGGCCTCATCACATATATACACTTTCACATTCATCACATCGGCCATTAGGCCTCATCACATATATACACTTTCACATTCATCACATCGGCTATTAGGCCTCATCACATATATACACTTTCACATTCATCACATCGGCCATTAGGCCTTATCACATATATATACACTTTCACATTCATCACATCGGCCATTAGGCCTTATCACATATATATACACTTTCACATTCATCACATTGGCCATTCGGCCTTATCACATATATACACTTTCACATTCATCACATCGGCCATTAGGCCTTATCACATATATATACATTCACATCACAATTATCCAAATATACTTCACATATCACATATACTATCATGTATACACATTGTCTTGGCCGAATCTACATTAATCATTTCCCAATGAATAATTCAATTTCACGCCATACTATCATTTCATATTCGAATACTCATAAACTTACAATTTCACAAATTTTAATATCAAAGATCCATCTAACACTCATGTATCGTTTTACAATATCACGATTTAGAATTCACGTATGGGTTTAATCAATAGCTTATGAGTAACTAAAACAAGTTTTATCCATGTTTACAACAAAATCACATATTCACTACGAGCTGTTTTCCTGAGCAGTAGTCACTAAATTATTTATAACTGGAACTAAAAAAACTCCAAATCACTTGCCGTTAATTTTCCCTGAATATAGACTCGTATATCTTCCATCCATAAAATTTTCAGAATTTTAGGTTTGGCCAATCAATACCAGATTTTTCTTAAAGTTTCCCCTGTTTCACTGTTTGACTAATCTGACCACTCTTCACTACGAATCAAATTTCTCATTTTACAGAATTCAAAATGTGTTGTATTTGATTTCATTTGAAACTAGACTCATTAAGGAGTCTAAGCATATAAATTTTATCTTATAACCATTTTTGTACAATTTATAATGATTTTCTAAAAACAGAACAGGGGATTTCGGAGTCATTCTGACACCGTCTCACACAACTTTACATATCTCTTTATAGGAAATTTGTTTGCTCACAAGGTCTCTTTTATAAGAAACTAGACTAATTAAGCCTTGATTCCATATTTTATTCGGCCTATAATTCCACACCAACAATTTATAGTGATTTTCTAAAATCACGTTACTGCTGCTGTCCAAAGCAAATTATTACAATTTGCTCTTAACTTTCCAAGTCCAAACACATATGAACTTACCATTTGAGTTTAAGACATATCATGGCCACATCATATCTTATTAAATCAATTCATTATGTCCTATTATGATTGAATTTACTCAACGTTTAATCACTTAAAACTTACCTCGGAAGTGGTCGACGATTAGATGTCCACGGCTATTCGTTTACTTTCTCTTTTCCCCTATCCGACTTTGATCCTCTTTGCTCTTAAGCTTAAGTAAAACAATAGATTTGCTTAAGTACTTAACTAATATTATTCACTTAACAATCACATTTGGCAATCACATATCATTTAATCTTTGATTGACCAATTTAACACATACCAAAATCCAATCATACATCTAACCTTTATCTCAATACCAAACCGAGTTATAAGATCATACATTATACTAAGCATATTATTAAACATACCTATTCAATTTAGCTAATTTCATAGCCAATTAATCACCTTACCCCACATTACTCAATGCCGAATATTAACCCAACATCACAAGCATAATCACCATGAAACTTACCTTAATACACATTTTATCCCATTGCCGAATACATATATATATATCATCAAACAAATCAACTAGTTTAGCATTCAAATTCTTCTAACCATTCCTCAATCATTTACTCAATGAACAACAATCCAAGCACATCAAAGCATAGTCGAATGTATCATTCTTCTTAAATTCAAAAATAAATGCATGGGCTAACTTCAAAATCTATTTAACAACTCAACTTTATAAACACATATTCGGCTAGGAAGAAAGATTGATAATTTAACAACCTTAGCTTAACATATAATTTGTTGTGACACATCTTTAAGCATTCTTTTATTCCATCAACTCAATAACTAAACTCATATTCGACAATGGCCTCCAATATAGTGACCGATTCTTCTCAACTAGCACCTAGTGTACACACATGATCATTTGTTTGATTCAAGCACCTATCCACCAAAATTCATCCAAATTAACAAGAACAACAACCACATTCTTTGTTATCTACCATGACCGAAACCCATATTCATTCACCAAATATCAAAAATTTATCATCAATTTGACATATAAGGACATAACCAAATGTTTCTTGCAACACAAACTCAAAAATTAACACATGGGTCATGTTATGAGCACCAAAACAAACTCAACTTCACAAAAATTCCAAAAGAATCACATGATATCATACCTTAATTCCCCCCACACAAGATGGCCGAATGCCTTAGGTGTGCTTTCTTCCATTTCTTGGTTAGTTTCGGCTTGAGAGAGGTAGGAGAAGAAGATGAACATTTTTTTTCTTTTGTTTTCTTCCTTCAATTCACGGCAATGGAAGGGGGGGCAACCACACACATTTTTTTTGTCATCATTTACCTTCCCATTAAATTATTTTATCCTTTCTCCCATAAACCATTAGCACAACATGTTTTATGACATGTTTTGCCCATCACCCTTTGTCATGGCTGGCTACTAGTAATTAAATGGGAGAAATTGACATGCAAGTCCACCCTTTTGATTACATGCACTAATAGATCCTTATGGATTAACCTATCACATTTCAAAAGTGTCACACATAAGTCCTATTACTAAATTCACATGCAATCGACTAAATCAAAGCTCAAAACTTTCACACATTCATATTCACATATTTTAGACAATAAATATCATATTCAAATAATTTGGTGACTCAGTTTAGCGGTCCCGAAACCGCTTTCCGACTAGGGTCATTTTAGGGCTGTCACATACCCGATTGGCTCTCAAAATGTGGCCCATAAACTTCGATCTGGTTTTGTCACAAATGGTTTAACGGTAGTATCCAACCGTTCAACCTCTCTAATATGTTTTGATGCATCTCTTCTTCGCGAATGGCTTTCACCATTGGTGGTTTCAAGTTATAGTTAAACCTTTCGTTAGGACACATATACGGATTCATAGCCATGTCATCAATTAATTAACGGGCTCGCTCATATGTGTTGTTCATAAGAGATCCTCCAAATGCATCATCTAACTTGGATCTCAAATTTTCGTCTAAACAATTGTAAAATATTTGCACCTGGAACCATTTTGGTAATCCATGATGTGCACACTTCCTTAACATCAAGTTAAAATGCTCTCATGTCCCATGCAAATTCTTTCCTTCAACTTTCTTGAAACTTGTGATCTTACACCTGAGTTGGATTGTTCTACTTATGGGAAAAAATTGTGTAAATTTTTTTCGCTAAATCATACCATGTGGTTATAAAACCTGAATCTAATGAATATAACCAATCAGTCGTATTGTCACATAAAGAAAAGGGGAATAACTGAAGACGAACGACATCATCGGTTACCCCATTGTATTAGAAAGTGTCACACAACTAGAGGAATCATTTTAGGTGCTGGTTTGGATCCTCCATCATATTCCCTTGAAACTGTAAGGTTTTTTGGATCATCGTCGTTTTGATCTCAAAATTATTGACATGGATTATTGGTCGTTCAATGTTACCTCGCACGACATCTAGTGTCGGTAAGGCAAAATCACCCAACATTCTTTATTGAGCCACCAGTAGCTCTCCACGAATTTATGCTTGTGGTTTAGGTGGATCTTCAAACAGAGGATTTTCCTAAGGTAAGTCAACTACCACGAGTGGATCATTTTGCATTAATTAATGGCCGCGCCTTAGAAATTGCTCCAAATCAGGGTATGGCTCGATTGGAGTGCTTCCACTTTAGGTCATTAACTGAATTCAGAGACAGAAAATAACAAAATTAGTAAACCTAATTTAAAAAATAAAAACAGAAAAAGTAAAATAAAACAAAGAAATCGTATCTATAATTTTTAATTTCCTATTTATCCTACTAATTGCAAAAAAATAAATTTAAATTTAATATCGAAACTTGTCTGGCAACTGCGCTAACAACTTGATCGCCGCCAAACGTGTGAACATTTGACTGGAAATATTGCAAAAATATATATAGAAATATAGTAATAGTTTCTACAAGTATACAGTCAAATTGTAATATAGTAAATATACAATGGGGTACTAGAACTACTTCGAAGATTGTACCCAAGGCGGGATGGATTAAATCTAAAACTACTTCTATAATAATAGGTCTAAACAGTAATCACCAAAAATCATATTACAGTAAATGAAAATATTGAAATTAATATTGTGAACTAAAATAAATAAAATACTAGAAGAAAATAAATCAACGACAAAAATCTCATTTAACAGACAGAAGATTAACTTGCAAAAAAACCAATGACAAAAACCTCATTTAACAGACAGAAGATTAACTTGCTTCAGTGGTTTTAATTAACTTCAGAATTTGGGTTTTATTAGTGAATTAGTTTTGAACTAACCAGTATTACCTCTCGGCCTCTACTAATTAATTAACTGACCGTTACTCACTTATCTCTCGACCTCACTTTCTTGACTTGGATAAACTCATGATTTATTTGGCAAACTTATCTTTTGACCTCGTTTAACCTAGATTACATCCTAGGGTCGTCAATCTTAAGGTTTAAGCACACATAAATTTATACCAACTAACCTGTATAAGAAACCCTCATTCTTCCGTTAATCACTCCCACATCCGTTTGTTAATCTCCCTAAAGGAATTAGCCACTCATCGATTCAATTACCATCTTCATTAGAATTAAATTAATACAAAACACACAAATTAAATTAAAATGATTGAAGGATGGAAATTGATCCATTTGATAAACTAGATGTGCTTGGATCTATGAAATCCTTTAATAGTTGTCGAGATGTCATCATTTGCAAGAGAAACATAAAAGAAAATGATGAAAACACTAAATAATGAATAGTTGGACTCAAATTAAATCCAAGTCGAATAACAAGAAAAACTATTTTGTAAATAAAATAAAACTAAGTTAAAATACTAAACTACTAAACTAAAACCCTAAAATGGTTTTGGCAAAAGCTCCTTCTAGTTGAGCATAAGCCTCCTATTTATAGGCAAAGTTAGCAGCCCATTTTAGGTCAAATACAAGTCTTAATCATTCTAAATATCGATTGTGCAAATGAAAACACCCTTAATTAATTTCTGCCCTTCGTCGAACTTGTATTGCAACACAGACTAGTGCGTGTCGCGACTCAATTTTTGTTCCTGTTGCTTTTGGGCTTAAAAATAGGTGTCTTACACACTCAATTAAATCGTTAAAACTACCATAAATTCGATATTAGCCCAATAGGTCAACTAACTTGAAATATTGCTTAAAAACACTTATTTTGCAATAATTTGAATCTAGGCTAATAAAATTGAAAATGCAATAATTAAACATGAAACAACTTAAAAAAAACTCGTTAAGTGCTGAAAAGTACTTAAATTGCCACTACAATTTGTGGCAGGTCAGAAAGCGAATATTGGCTCACTGGTTATCTAACATTTAATTAATACTAAGTGGTACTTCATGGTTGGATCGTATTACGGAAAGACAGTTTGTATTAGCATATGAACCAAAATATGTCCTTAGTCTAATAAAAAATAAGCAAACCGATTGAAAGATTAATATGTTGTCTATCAAGTCCATTTGGGAAAATGTTTTGTCTCGAGCATCGGAGAGGATGACTCCCAGAAGATAGAGACATAGATGCAGTTAACTGGACTGACAATATATCGGACATGACCTAAGTAAAATAGATCTTGAATCTGTTTATAGATTTATTGTAACAACCTGATTTCTAGTGATGTCAAAAAATACGGTTTTAGAATCTCATTTTCGTAAACTGAGTCCGTAAATATTAAATAGGAATATTTACAAAGTTAATATTAGAATATATTGAAATTTAGTTAAATAATTTAGTCGAAAAAGTGGTTAATTAAGGCCTAGGGACGAAATTGTAAAAGTCTAGTTGTTGTAGATTTTTAATTTGGAAAAGGGGACTTAAATAGCAATTATCTAAAAGACTAAAATGGTTAATAAACCAATTTGGGATAATGGCCAATGGATGGTGGTGGTGGATGTCATTAGACTAATTAAAACATAGATTAATTAAGTTAAATTATGATTAAGATTAATTAATTAAGATTACACTATGTTAATTAAAGTATAAATAGCAAACAAAGTGGAAATAAAAATAAAATTCTATAATCTTCTTCTTCAAACCATAGATGCAAAATTAAAAAATAAAAGGAGAAAGCTTTAGGTATTCAAACATTCGGCCATCTATTTCTAAGTAAGCCCCTAACTGTTTTTCTTTGATTTTTATGAAAATGGAATTATGGGAGCTTGATTTAGCTAGCTCATGTATCAAATTATTCAATTGTTGAAAATTTGATAAGTTTTCATTGTTAAGAATTGGATGAATTAGGTGTAAAATTGATAGCAATTAAACTTAGATTATGAAAAGGACTAGATTGTAAAGCTTAACAAGCTTGATTGTTAGCTTTGTTACATTAGGGAAAAAATTAAATAAAATGCAAACTTGTTATGAAATTATGCTAGTAAAAGAAAATAGAAGGTTCTTAATGAGTAAAGGTGAAATTGGATTTTAATCTGAAGCTCTATATCGAAATATATGCTTATCTCGGGTTTAAGGACTAAATTGAATAAATTGAAAAAATGCTTAACTTTGTATTTGAATCTGAATTGAGTAGAAATTGATATTGTGTAATTTTTGAATTATTATTCGTAGCTAAAGACGATGTCGAGCCCTCGAGAGGGAAAAGAAATGCGAGAGCCGATGACGAGTGATATGAGATTTTAGTTTGTATTTTCATTTGAAGCTCATTTCCTTAATACGGGGTGTCCAAAATTAATTTTGGATGTCAAATATCATATTTAAGTACTATTTTCATCATAAAAGCCTCAATAATTGACCAAATTACCCTTTTACGACAAATTTACCATTTTTTCCTTTTTACCCTTGCTAGCAATTTCTTCTCACAAATCGATAATTAGACCAATTCAAGATCATAATTCATAATAAATCTTTAACATAAGTCTTTGAGTGGTGAGAATTATAGTTTTTCCCTTTTTTGGTGAAAATGGGAAATTTATAATTTAGTCCCTAAACTTTTCAAAAGTTGCAATTTGGTCCTTTTGTCACATCTCCATTTCTAAATTCTTTTCAAAATTTTCTCATCTTAATTATCAACTTGATTTCATAAGATTCCTTTATCCAACTCATTTTTTTTCAAAACTTCTCACCAAATCACTATATCCGTTACCGAAATAGTGCCAAGTTGAAAATTTTGAGATGTTACAACAATGATAAAAAAAAGGACATAAATAATCCCATTTACAGTTTTTTCAACTCAACTCTTTAGAAAAGTGCAACATGTCCATAACCTAGTGTTATAAGGTTAAAACTTTAGTCTAACAAACCACGCGGCCTTAGGCGATTTCTTGGGTTCAAATCCTGCCAAGTTAACCTACTCTCGACAAAGGAGAATTATTGCAGAAATTCTCTAAGGCACCAAAGCAAAGCAGAAGCAAACTCGAAACAAAAGAGTAATGAGAAAACAAAAAACCATAGAAAAATAACACACACTAAGTGTTTGAGTAAATGCTCTCAAAAGTGTTCTATTACTTTGAAGGTTTACAACTAAGTAATTACAAATGAGGGGGAAGGCCTCTATTTATAGTTGAGCTCTCCCAAATTCAACGGTACAGATTGAGTTACATCGACGGTCCAGATTAGAGGCTATCTACAATATGAGAGTTCTAAGGAATTTAAACTCTATATATCTTTATCCTTTAAGATCTACAATAATTACCGTAGTAACTCCAGTTTTACTGGAGTATTTTACTGGGTCACTAATGCTTCAAGTAAATGGGTTTCTCCATATGTTCCACGAGTTGGACTAGTTCAAGCGAGTCAAAATAACCTTATTTAATCAGGTGCTCTTTATGGGACGTTATGTGCCCAATAGTCATGGGCTTTAATCCGCGACCTATGACACTAGAAGAAAGTCCACCAACTTAAAATCACTTAAAATTAGGCAAGATAGCTATTTGCAGGAATTTCAAAGCTTGATTGCCATTCTCATCATTAAAATGACATTAATGGTGAGGGGTTATAGCAACACTTATCACCTTTCTTATCGAGTAGGAAATAAGAAAATATATCCAAACAAGAACTTAAACAATAAGAGCTACTGTTACACCGATTGCCAAACCATATTGAGAACAAACAACTTGTGGTATTATCTACATTTCCACGAGCAAATAAGCTTGAGACCACAAAACAATTGTTAAACCAAGTATGGAGACTCTACAACAAGAAGAAATAAATGAGTTTAAGGAAGAAAATTAGAAAAAGGAGAGAAAAGAGAATGAAAAAGAAATAAAGAAAAAAAAAGAATAAGAAAAAGAAAATATAAAAAAATTAAGAAATAAAAAATGAATTTAAATTAAAGATAATGACTAAGTTAAAAATATAACCAAAATAGAAAAAGAACCAATAACTAATTTCTTATTTTTTATAATTAAAAAAATCAAATTACTTAAAATCAAACTTAAAATTTTATAATTATAAGATAATGTTGTTAAAGTTAAAAATTTATTGATGGTTTTTTATCTTTCAAGCACACGGAATAATTTTTATATAGTCAATTTAATCTTAATTTAATTGATATAAATTATTCTCAATGCATATAGATTTAACTATGTTAAAATTTATTATCTTTTTATTTATTGATTTGGGAGCGAGTATAATTAGTTTTTTACCTTTGGATGGCTCGTTTCCAACATTCTAATCGACTCCTTTCACATACTAGTGCTTCTTCTACCTTTTCCGAAATTTTGGAAAACCACGCCTGTTTCAAAATACCCAGGTAAGCATCAATTTCTCACTCTTCATTTGCAGTTTTGATAGTTTATATATTCTGTGTTCACACATCTCCGCCACCAAACAAACCTGTCGCCACCACTTCGTCCCGGCCTCGTCATTCTCTTCCTCATATTTTATCCTTCTTCTCCTCCTTTTCCAGTCCCTGACCCAAGCCCTCTATTGCCTTCAAGTTTCTGGCAGGTCAGGAAATTAACTAAGGTAAATTTCTGAACCCTAAACATAAGTTGAAGTTTTCTACTTGAGTAATGAGATTTTGAGTCTTCTGGTCTCTGTCTCTGCATTGTTTTTTAATATTTTACTTTCTGTTTTCGATAATACTGCTAGTTACGCTGTGTCATCTCATACTCTGTCTGTTTAGTGGACATAGTGGACCGTTATGGTCGCTATTTTTAGTTACAGTGCTATTTGCGGCCGCGAGCCGCTGCTATTGATGTGAAAGTTGTTCACACTGTTATTGAGATCTTTACGGGGGACGGTGCGCCATTCGAAACCCTGAATTTCTACCACTCCGAATAAAGTATTGTAACCACTGAAAATCTCATTGACTTGTTTAAAAGAGTAAGTGCGAAACAATTATTACGCTTTCTAGGATATTTCCCGGTGAAATCCTTTCCGGAAAAGATTAAATTCTCTTAAAAAACTGAGGTCTATTCTGAATAAAATAAAATAGAATAAATCTTTTGTTTCCTAAATCTCCTTCGAGATTACGCTCTTATTTTGTGAGTTAGTTTTATGCATAGTTGTAATGTCATTACCGATTATTACTTATTTTTAGTCTGAACTTTTTCTCCTTAAATTCCTTCTTTTTTCTTGTTGTAATTTTACGTGTGGGTTTTGTTTATTAATTTCATTACTTTAAAGTTCAGTACTGATATCTCTTGAAGTCTTAGTTATCTCTTGTCTGAAACCTGGCAGTTGTACCTACTTTTTTCATGGTTCTAATCAATCATTTCTTGTAAGATGTTCTTTTTCTTGGTTGCTTTTGGAGTGGTGATTGTAATTCATATTTTTAGTCTATCTGTTGTCTGTTTGTCACTCTCATCAAGGGAAAAAATGATTCAAATGTGTTGTTGATTCTTCTTAATTTTTATAACGACCAAAGAAGAAGGTATTTTAGTACTTGCTCACTTTATGTTCAATACGCTTATACTTGCTCTCTTTCAGATCCAGCATTTCCCTTTGCTTCTTAAATTGCATCATAACCAAGTCATTCTTATTAGCTTTTCTTCTATTCCTTGTTGCTAACATCTCTGTGTCACCATCAACAGTGATGTTTTCTCTTTTTCTTCCTGTTTTTAATGAAATGAACTCTATGAAGAATCTATAAGCATCTCTATTTCTTTTGTAGAAAGCTTTCAAAAGCCCATCTTAACATATGTAAAATTCAAGCAAGTCTTGTGATTCTCCTTTTATTGTCTTCTATGGTTTGTTAATTAAGACAAGCTATGGTGTTTATCTTATCCCCAAATAAATTTTCAAATAAAGTATGGTATAATTTTCTACTTGTGCCTTTTTGGTTATCTAAATATAATTCAATGACAAATACCCCAAGTAATATCTATGTTTATATGAATTAGGCTTTCAAGAAGCCTTCCATGGATCTTCTCCAAACTTATGCAGATAAAAGTGATGGTGAAGACCAAAGTCACCAGCCATCTACTTCATCTCCAGACTCTTCACCTCCACGACTCATCCCCTCCAAATCTGCTGCACCCAAGGTTGATGACACAATGCTGGCCTTAACAGTAGCAAAAGCGCATCAATCCCATTCGCAGCCCATAGATCCAAGCCAGCATGTTGTTGCCTTCAATCCCACCTATGACCAACTCTGGGCCCCTATTTATGGCCCAGCTCATCCATATGCCAAGGATGGCATCGCCCAGGGCATGCGCAACCACAAGCTGGGATTTGTTGAGGATGCCGCAATTGAATCTTTTGTTTTTGATGAGCAATACAACACTTTCCACAAATATGGTTATGCTGCTGACCCTTCGGGGAACAACTATATCGGTGATTTGGATGCTTTGCAGAAGAATGATGCCATTTCAGTCTATAACATTCCACAACATGAGCAAAAGAAGCGAAAAATTGAAAAAATGAAGGATGTTGAAATGGAGGATGAGGTTGTGGGTGGTGAGCATGAGGTTGATCCAACAGAGATTGATAATCCGGCCAGTGACGTATGGTTGATGAAGAATAAAAAGAGTCCTTGGGCAGGTAAAAAAGAGGGGGTGCAAACAGAGTTGACTGAGGAGCAAAAGAAGTATGCAGAGGAGTATGCGAAGAAGAAAGAAGAGAAAGGGCATTCAGGTGAGAAAGGTGAGCACTTGGTGGATAAGACTACTTTTCACGGAAAGGAGGAGAGAGACTACCAAGGAAGGTCTTGGATTGCTCCTCCTAAAGATGCAAAAGCAACAAATGATCATTGTTATATACCAAAAAGATTGATACACACTTGGAGTGGGCACACTAAGGGTGTCTCAGCTATCAGGTTCTTCCCTAAGTACGGGCATTTGATTCTCTCTGCTGGGATGGATACTAAAGTGAAGATCTGGGATGTGTTCAATTCAGGCAAGTGTATGAGGACATATATGGGTCATTCAAAGGCAGTGAGAGATATTTCATTTTGTAATGATGGCAGTAAATTTTTAACTGCTGGATATGACAAGAACATTAAGTATTGGGATACTGAAACCGGGCAGGTTATATCAACTTTCTCAACTGGGAAGATTCCTTATGTAGTTAAGCTTAACCCTGATGAAGATAAGCAGAATATTCTGTTAGCGGGAATGAGTGATAAGAAGATTGTTCAGTGGGATATTAATACTGGACAGACTACACAAGAGTATGATCAGCATTTAGGGGCAGTGAATACCATTACATTTGTCGATAACAATAGGAGATTTGTTACCTCAAGTGACGACAAGTCACTTCGAGTATGGGAGTTTGGAATTCCTGTTGTTATAAAGTATATTAGTGAGCCTCACATGCACTCTATGCCAGCCATTTCACTTCACCCCAACACTAATTGGCTTGCTGCTCAAAGTTTGGATAACCAAATTCTTATTTACAGCACCAGGGAGCGGTTTCAGCTTAACAAAAAGAAAAGGTTTGCTGGGCACATTGTGGCTGGCTATGCTTGCCAAGTCAATTTTTCACCAGACGGACGGTTTGTTATGTCTGGAGATGGAGAGGGTAAGTGCTGGTTTTGGGACTGGAAGAGCTGCAAAGTATTTAGAACCCTCAAATGCCATGAGGGAGTTTGCATTGGGTGTGAGTGGCATCCATTGGAGCAAAGTAAAGTTGCAACTTGTGGCTGGGATGGCTTGATCAAGTACTGGTGAGCCACATTTTATTTGATGACTTTTAGCTGGATAATTTTGTTGTTGCTTCAATTTCTGTATATTTATATTTTGGTACTGCTTTGTTTTCTTTTGTTCTGGTTGGAATAGGATCATTCTTTAGATATTGTGGATTGCTTAGAAAACTCTGCTCTGCTGAAGAAACTCTTTATCTCAAGCATTACAAAGATCTAGCTCCTATCAAGATAGTCAATACAGCATGCCTAGACAGATCATGAGGAGCACATCGCCTTTAATTATTGTAGTGCAATTTATCTGTTGCAGTCCTGAATCGAAACCCATTCTTCTAAGTAGTGGCCCCTACATGATTGTGTCTTGTGATAATTGTAGGATGATAAGTAAAAATAATTGCAGGGGAAATTCTTCCGACATTGAGAGCCACACAGTTCTTAGTTTGCTTAATATGTTTGCATAATACATCCTACAATATTGAATACTGCAAAGCAACTCCTCTTTGATAGGAAGAAGACAATAGCATCTTGCACCAGGTTTTTAGCAGATAGCAATAAAGTTGAGTCTCTCATATTCTGAATTTTTGTTGGACACTCTAACCTCGTAATCTGTACCCTTCACTGTCTAATAGCTTCAGCTAAGAGAAAATTGCTGCTATTATTTATGCTAGTCATACACTAAGAAGCTTTTCCTTCATTGCCAAACAAGAAACAACACATCTGCTGCATATCTATTCTGCTACTTAAACCAGCTCAGAAACAAAGGGAAGATGTCATGTAGATGTGGTTGTAGTTAAGGCAATGCCTTGGCCACTTTGTTATCTGATTTGTTTTTGTTTGCTTAGCGACCTTATGCTATACCCTTGGAGTCTAATTGCAGTAAAACAAGTTCTTCGACCTCTTTCTCTAGAAGCTATAATGGTTTACATAGTTTTTAGACGGTTGCATTTAATCTTAATATTTTATTTTCTTTAAAAGGTCAATAAATGCATTGTTTTGCAGGGACTAATTTTGTTTGTCAGTCATTAACTGGAGGTAGCCAAGTCATCAAGTTCGGAAAAGAGCGTCTCAAGGATTGGGGTGAGTTTGTAGACAACGTAGTACACTTATTACCAGCTAGCTTTAGAAAAAATACCATCTATGTGCAACAATAACCGCGTTTAGTGGGTTAGATAAGATGCTCGGCAATTTCTATTTATTCTTCCTTTTCTCCATTTTTACTGCTTGTTGAATATTTTAATGGCTTTTAGCCGTTGTTACTGCCAAACCTTATATCGCATGTTATATTTTTCTGATTTTACACTGAATGAGATTCTAATCCTTTCTCTAGATTAAGTCGACATTGATCAAGATGTATTTAATTATCATTTGGAATCACTTGTTGCATTTAATTTATTATCTTTATCGATTTCAAAAAGTAATTTATTATGTTTTCTTTTGTGAATCACTTTGATCACTAATTATATGTTATTAAAGATAATATCTTTTAGGTCGATAAAGGATCATTCATAAATTAAAAAAAAAAAAATTTGATGCATAATAGTACCAGCTGTTTCAGAAAATAACAGGCTTGAGTTGGAAGGGTGACCGAGGCTGTTCCTTATATTAGCACGGAAGCTCACGGTATTAAATTTTTTTATTCATATTGGTGGTGGTCACTTTCAATAACATCAACTTCAAAATTTCGATTTACTCACGGTACTATTGCTTTCCCTGAAGATATGTTTGATGGCTACAGTACCATTACTTTTTCTGAAGGCATGTTTGGAGTGTAGTTCAAACATGGACAGCAAAGTCCTGCTCAAAGTTCAATTTCTACACTCGAGCCAAGTGGGATAAACTGACATGAACCAGTAATCCATTCGAGGCAACTAGATAAATCGATATGAACCAATAACCCATTTATCATTATTATCTCTTATAAGGGATTCAACACTCTATTCCCAAATTCCCAATGGAGTCATCTGTTGAGTTTATGCCATTTTTCTTGTGATGGCCTCCATGTTACTCCTACAAATGTGGTTAAATGGATCTTCTTTTCTACCACGGTAGCAAAGCCAAAGAATTCGCTTGCTTTTGCCAAAGCTCTTGAGATAATATCTCATGGAATGGGTTTACCTGTGAAGACTGATGAGTTCTATACCAGCCAAAATTTTCTTCTCAAATAGTGAAGCAGTTCACGTAATTCTAAGTTATTTGAACTTTTTGGAATCAAACATTTGAGTCAACATTAGCTTTGAGCCATTCAAACTAGCTAAGTCCTGTATCTAACACTATTTCCAAATTCCCCATGATGGAGTCATTTGTACTAAGTTAATGCCATTGTGCTTGTGGTGCCCTCCATGTTACTCCTACAATTGTGGGTAAAGGGATTTTATTTTTAATCACGGTAGCAAGGCCAAAGAATTCATTTACTTTTCCTAAAGCTCTTGAGATATTATCACATGGAATGGTTTACTTGTGAAGACCAATGAGTTCCATACGAGCCAAAATTTTCTTTGAGAAAGAAACAGTACACGTATTTCTAAGGAATTTGAACTTTTTAGAACCAAACCTTTGAGTCAACATTAGCTTTGAGCCATTCAAACTAGCTAAGTCTTGGATCAACAGTAGGCATGAAATCCAACAATGATTGCTGACCGAGCAATTACATAAAAAATGGTCGATGGTTTCGAGATGACTGGTACGTAAGGGGCAAACATTTTGCGAGTTCATGCCTTGTTGCGAAAAGGAAGTGATTTGTTGGCAAAATGCTATGAGCACATTCTCAAAGCAACAGTTTTGGGGTTGGAGTTTCTGTTTCCAAATCCATTCCCAATCTATTTTTAAGGTTCCTGACGCTCTGGTAAGACACTACTTGTAACAGTCCATTTTCAGTAAAATCGGAAGAGTGGTTTTAGGACCAAAAATTTAATGAGTAAAATTTTATTTTATTATTATTTTAATATTTATGGAATGTTAGTAAGGCCGTATAAAAAATTCGTTAAGAAATTTTGACATTTGCATTCTTAATTAAGTGAAAAGGATTAAATCGTAAAAGATCCAAAAGTGGAGTTCTCTTAGTAAAAAGGGTCAAATGACTATGGAACCTTAAAGTGTGTGGACTTAAATGGAAATTAGACCATCTGTATAGTTAGTGGATATTCATGGCAAGGTTTATTTGAAATTTTGAATGTTTTTAAAGGATAGTTAAGTAATTTGATAATTAATTGAAAATGTAAAAGAATTAAAAGATGAAAAGGTTATCATCTTCCTTATTTTCTTCATCCAAAGCCAAAATTCACCATTAAAGGGGAAGACAAGTTCGGTCAAGCTATTTCTTTGCATGTAAGTGTGAATTTGTCTAGTTTTTAATAATTTCTATGTTTTTGAAGTCGTTTTAGCTTAATCTAGCTGGCCCGGGGATCAATTTGTAAAATTTGTAAAGGTTTAAGGTTATTCTTGATGTTTTATGGTAGATTATGAATCCTTGTTAATAAATAAATAAGTTTTGTAAAGTGATTTTTTATGAAAATAACATTTAGGGACCTATTTGTAAAAATGGTAAAATTTCATGGTAAAATTATGAAATGATGATTTGTATGGATTGATTTAGTCCCCTAGAGAATTTAGCTAGCATGAGTAAAGGATGATAATGTTTAAATTTCAATATATGAGCTTAAGGACTAAATTGTAAAAAGTTAAAATGTTAAGGGCAAATAGTAATTTAAAAAAATGAAAATGGACTAAATTGAATAATAGAAGTATTAAATGGATTGAATTTGCCTATTTAGATCAAGATAGACATCGTACGAATTTAGATTGGGGAAAAGCTAAAGCCTCGGATTGAACGAATTGGTGTGTCGTTGGAAGTACAAAAAACAACCCATCCCTATGAAATAACGAAAAGAATAGTATAAGAGAAGTAGAGTCAAATCCTCAGGGACTGAATTGCTATAACTTCTTGTTCCTCGAAATCCTAGGCACAGTTGTGCCCAAGAAAAACAATGTACCTGAAAAAAAAACCAAAATTAAAAATATGGACGATTTGAAATTGTATGAATTGAAATTGGAATTGTAAAAAGAAACAGAATTGAGAAAAGAGATTCTTTGATTTAAAAGATTCCAGCCTCCGATTGTCTCGATCCTCCTTGGGTTCAATATTAGGCTTTTAGGTGATCCTCCTCATTACAGAATAAGCCAGTTATAGTAGAAGAGGACGCCTACGACCACCAGCTCCACTTAGAATTTTGGACTTACAATTTAGAGAAACCTGACTCTAGCCAACCGTCACTTTTGTGGGACCGTCTTATACTAGATCATCATTTCTCAATGGCGAATGCCACGCCATTTTGTCTCTTGGGCTCGACAACCTCTGACA
This sequence comes from Gossypium hirsutum, assembly GCF_007990345.1. Lineage (NCBI taxonomy): Eukaryota > Viridiplantae > Streptophyta > Magnoliopsida > Malvales > Malvaceae > Gossypium > Gossypium hirsutum. The sequence continues at coordinate 38,707,758 of NC_053443.1, forward strand.
CAGTAAGTTAACAAACCGACTATGCAACATTCCCAAAACATACAAAGCGGTCTCCTTTGCACAAGATGAAAAGATCACTTTTGGAAGGACATGGATGGAAGTGTCAGTCCCATGATGCGGAGAAATGATGAAATACTTGTTGAGAAGGCTAAGTACGGTTCTAAGCCTCATGAACCTTTTTTGGGGAATCTCGACAACTTTTGGCTAGATGAGTTTAGTGGCTCGTGTTTTTCAGGAAAAAAGAAATAAGTTTAATAGAATGGATTTTTTATTGAAAGACAAGGAAAAAAACTAAGAGCTTTAGGGAGAGAAAGTTTTTACAGAAAAGATGAGTGAATATTTATGTCACTCCATCCCCTATTTATAGTACAGAGAAAACCTAATTTGTTCCTATTTAAACTCTAAAAGATAAATAAAAATATAATCTAAAATTAAATCTAAATAATATTATAATAATCCTAACAATAAAATTTGAATTTCAATAGAGTCTTCTGTTCATAAATATCTTCTTTGAATTTTTGCCCCAAGTCTTTTACACTTTTGTATTTTCAGCACCATTTCTTCCCTATTCACATGCTGACCCATTTTGTCTTTAATTTCATGCTTTTGCCCCCAAATCTTCTTTTGCCTTCAATTTAGTCCCTACATGATAAAAACCCAAATTAGAATCATACTAAAAATATGTATGCAATTAATACATAAAAATATGTCATTTCAAAGTATTATCATATTCCCCTTAACACATGCTTGCCCTCAAGTATGGTTCTTATCCCACTGTGTAATTTAGATTTTACCATGAAAGAAGTATCACTCCAAAGTTTTATAAAAATTAGATATAATGCATATGAAAATAAAGAGAACCTTTAGCTTGCTTTAAGTAAAACCGAAAAAGTACTCTAATTTAAACACACAAAAGTTAAACCGACTTGGATTATTTCATGAAAATTAGGTAATTTACTAAACTTACCAAGACACCTATTTGTTCTACCCTTAGTCCCCAAATGCAATTCTTTTTTTTCTTAGTTTTTTTTGTTTTTTTTCTTAAGAATGTATTGACCCTTTTGATGCGAAGAGGGATGACAACCCAAGCACCCCACCCCGGTTACTCAGCCCAATACACCTATTTTATTATTATTTTTTGTTAAGAATGTTTGGCCCTTTTGATGCGAAGTAGGATGACAACCCAAGCACCCTACCTCGGTTACTCAGCCAACACACTCTTAATTTTTTTGTTTAATTCTAGTTAGCAGAGTTTTACGCAACATGTCACGCAACCTTTTTATGCGAAGTAGGATGACAAACCAAGCACCCTACCCCGGTTACTCAGTCAGTCACGTTTTAAGCAGTGCTTATAACCACGGAATCATCAGATTTTATTTTATTTTACTTTTTTTTAATGAAACAAAACTTTAATTTTGGAGGACTAGGAAAAACAATCAAGTGTCAAAAATAAGTTTTGGCAATTACCTGTCATTCACGAAAATAGATTCAGCATACATTCGTATTAAGTGTCTTTTTTGCATTTAGACTTGATCGATTTTACTATAAGCAAGATAGAGTTAACTTCATTATATCATAGTTATTTTAGCCTAAGAGAAATAAAACAGTGAAGAAATCAATATAGCAAAAATCACAACTAACTCAATAGATAAGAATCATACTCACAGGTCAAACAGTGGATAATTCTTAGTCAAAATCTTAGGCATGAAAAGGGGCAGGATATACTAAAAAAATATGGGCAAAAACAAACATATGACAGCAGCAAAAGTAACACAACAGTAAAAACAACAGATAAAATAGTAGAAATAAGGAGGAATGCCTCATCCAACTTAAATCACATTGCCCTCAATGTGAAAAATAATATTAACAAATATGATGAAAAAGAAAGGGTTTAGAACACTCCTCATGTCGTTTTCGTTACTGTTTTTGCTCATTTTCAAATTTAATTTTTTTGATTCCTCGATTCTCCTAGATATAAGAAGAGGGATAAAATTTATTAACATGCAAGAAAATAAAGAAAATATAAATATAAATATAATAAAATAAAATATAAATAAAATTGAGTTGCCTCCCAACAAGCGCTTGTTTAACGTCGTTAGCTTGACGCCTCAACTAGTATTGGGGTTGTTCCAACTAAATTCTTTCTATCGTATGGGCTTGGAAATTCTCCTTTTTTTTACCACATCCAACATATTTGGGTTTAATTGTCCTTGCGCATCTTGCTTTGGTTTCATATTTTCCTCCAAGAAAATCTTATATGTGCATGTCAAGGGGCTAATCCATTTTAAGCCGGCAATTGTCTCATCATTCTCCAAAAATGCGCACTTGAGATGATCGGGAAGTGGTTTTAATTCTAGATTTGGTGCCTACACAACAGAAAGTAGAAGTTTAGTGTTCATAGGAGCCGATAATTCATTAACAGATTTGTAAATAGATCCTGAATCAAAATTATCATCAAACAATGTTTCAAGTTTATCTTCAAAAGGTGATTCAAAAGTTTCTTCTACTAATGAGTCAATTATGTCGACAAGGTTTATGCTCAAAATTTCACTAGGATGACTAATAGCGCCATAAACGTTAAACTTCACGATCTCCCTGTCAAACTCCATCGTAAGGGTTCCATGGCGCACGTCAATCTTAGTATTTGCAGTAGTGCTAAGGAAAGGTCGTCCCAACAAGATGTCTAAAAACCCAGGAGCGTTATCCTCTTCCATTTTTATCACATAAAAGTCTTTATGAAAGATAAGTCCGTTGACCTTCACTAATACGTCTTCTATGACTCCTTCGGGATGCACAATAGATCTGTCTGACAGTTGAATGATAACACCTATTTTTATAAAAAAAAACCCATGTTAAGTGATTCATAAATAGAAAAATGCATTACATTTATAGAGGCCCCTAAATCACACATAGCTTTTTTAATTCCTAAGTGGCCTATTTTGCATGGTATTGTAAACATGCCCTTGCCTTTACATTTTGCAGGCATCTTCGGCTGCAACACCGCAGATGCATTTTCACCAACACTTACTCTTTCATTTCCAGTCAATTTTCACTTATTGGTGCAAAGCTCCTTAAGGAACTTGGCATATCGCAAAATTTGTTTGATGGCATCCAATAATGGTATGTTGATCTCAACGTTTCTAAATGTTTTAAGGATATCTTTTTCCTCCTTACCTCTTCGATGTTGGTTCAACCGCCCTGGAAACGGAGGTTGAATTGTGAGCAATAGAGGTTTCGCTCAGACCTTTTCATCATTCTCCTGCTTTTTCTGGGTGGAATCTTTATCAAGATTCCTTCTAGGATTTGGTTCCAGTATTTTTCCACTTTGCAACGTCACTGCATTTGCATGTTGTCTTGGGTTAGGTTCCGTTTGTGACGGCAGTTTTCCTTGTAAGCTCATTTTCTCAATTAATGTGGTCAACTCTCTTATAGGTGCCTCAATTTTCTATTGAAAATTTTTGTTTCTTTTTGGAAATCAAGAGTTTGCCGTTGTATTTGCTGTTGGAAATCAAACATATTAGCTGCTAATTTATTGACCATAGTTTCTAGAGAGGTACTTGAATCCAGCGTTTATTGTGGAAACCAGTTTTAGTATGGTTGGTTATACTGTAGGCTTGCCCCATATCTCAAGTTAGGATGATCTTTCCATTCTAGGTTACATGTATTTGCATAAGGGTCATATTTCTTTTGGGGTCCAGGAAAGTTCCCCACAACATCCAAATGGGTCATAGTATCACACAAACTAGGGCATGCATCAGTTGTATGTTTGGGTGTTGCACAAATTCCACACAATCGGGTTGGTCCTACTTTTACTGCAAAAAGAAAATTCACGATATTAGTAAGTCTATCAACTTTATCTTCTAAAGTTGAATTACTTAGCTGGTGAACCCTTCTAGTGGGTTCATGATTGGCTCAGAATTGCTGAGTATTTACAGCCATCATGGATATCAAGTCCCTTACCTGTTAGGGAGCCATGTTGACCAATGCCCCTCCACTAGCGGCATCCATCATGTTCGTTTCCATGGGCTTCAAGCCCTCATAGAAGTATTGGAGAAGGGATTGTTATGTTATCCCATGTTGTGGGAAACTTGCACACAACTTCTTAAATCATTCCCAATAGTCGTAAAGAGACTCCACTTCCTTTTGCCTTATCCAACAATCTCCCTCCTTAATTTAGCTGGGCATAATGCTAGAAAAAATCTGTTGAGAAAAAAAGGGGAAAGATCAGCCCACGTTGTGATAGATCTGGGAGGTAAATAAAATAACCATTCCTTAGCAGAGTTTGCTAGGGAAAAAGGGAAAGCACGTAATTTAATTTGATCCTCAATTATGCCCTGAGGTTTCATACTAAGACAAACCATATGAAACTCTTTTAGATGTTTGTGTGAATTTTCATTTTGTAATCCATGAAAAGTCGACAGTAACTGGATTAGTCCTAACTTAAGTTCAAAATTAGTATCCATAGTAGGATACACAATGCATAATGGTTGTTGTTCTGCAAAAGCTTCGGTCATTTGCCGAATCGTTTGAGTCATATGTTGTTTGCTAGATTTCGATTTTCGTTAACCCTAACATTAGGCACTTCTTCTAGTGGATCAACTCTTATTCTTTCGTTCTTTAGTGTTTAAGTAGGGTTTCCGTTAACCCTAGACTCCACTTTGACGCCTGCTTCTATTTTCGATGGTGGATTACTATGAGTTGCTGCCACCTCTGACTGTTTTTTTTCGTAACTTCATTTCTTTGCGATTTGTTCTCGCAATCTTTTCTATTTCTGAATCGAATGTAAGATTTTTAGGAGCAGATCTGGTAAAAAAAACAAGAATAGTACGTTACCAGTCCCTAGCAGCGACGCTAGAATTTGGTGTGTCGTTGGAAGTATAAAAAATAACCTATCCCTATGAAATAATGAAAAGAATAGTATAAAAGTAGGGTCAAATTCTTAGGGACTGGATTGCTACAACTTCTTGTTCCTCAAAATCTTGGGCACAGTTGTGTCCAAGAAAAATGGCATACCTGGAAAAAATTAAAAAATAGAATTAAAAATACGGACGATTTGAAATTGTATGAATTGAAATTGGAATTGTAAAAAGAAACAGAATTAAGAAAAAGGATTCTTTGATTTAAGGGATTCCAGCCTTCAATTGTCTTGATCCTCCTTGGGTTCAATCCTAGGCTTTTTGTGATCCTTCTCATAACAGAATAAGCCAATTACAATGGAAGAGGATGCCTACGACCACCAACTCCACTTAGAATTTTGGATTTACAATTTAGAGGAACCTGACTCTAGCCAACCGTCACTTTTGTGGGACTGCCTTACGCTAGATCATTATTTCTCAATGGAGAATTCCATGCTAGTTTGTCTCTTGGGCTCGACAACCTCTGACAAAGTAAGTTAACAAAACGATTGTGCAACCTTCCCAAAACATACAAAGCGCCCGCCTTTACTCAAGATGAAAAGATCACTTTTGGAAGGATATGGACGAAAGCGTCAGTCCCGTAATACAGAGAAACGATGAATACTTTTTGAGAAGGCTAAATGTAGGTTCTATGCCTCATGAACTTTTTTTGGAAAATCTCGATAACTTTTATCTAGATGAGTTTAGTGGCTTATGTTTTTCGAGAAAAAAAGAAATAAGTTTAATAGAATGGAATTTTTATTGAAAGGTAGAAGGAAAAAGACTAAGAGCTTTAGGGAGAGGGAGTTTTTACAGAAAAGATGAGTGAATATTTATGTCACTCCATCCCCTATTTATAGTACATAGATGTTAAGTTCAATTTTGAGCTGAACTTATTCCACTAATTACTTTAATTATTGATGAATTTGTAATCAATTGGTTTCTACTTAGCTCAATTTACATTAAGTGTATCCTATGCCTTGCTAATTTATTTTTCGTCTCAAATCGATGCTTTAATGTTGTTTTAAGTCATGGTGCAAGATAGGTACATTTAGATGGTTCGAATAGACTCAATTGGGAATCCAATTCCCACGGATGGAGTTGATAGATAAGGCTAGGCGAATGCTGAAAGTTGACATAGTCAAAATGCAAATTCGAAGTCACCAAGTCGACCACAAAAGAATTTGACAGCAAGAGCAAGATTCGGTCCAATTTAGAGGTGCATTAGGCCGACATTGTGCGACTAGCCAGCAAGGGAATCAGATTTAACTTTGATTCGAATTCCCCTCTTTCCAGTTATGACCGATCCTAATGTACAATAGACAAACCAACTCAGCGTTAAATTGGAGTGAAAGTCTAATTGGTTTGAGCTAATTTTATGAGATAGGATGAGCAAAAATCAAGGAGGAGATCAGATTTTTTATTCTATTTTGAGGCTGATTTTATTCCATTAACAAGGGAGAAGAACCAGCAGGATGGGGACGGAAAAAAGGAGAGAGAAAAAATTGAGAGAAAGGTTCGAAGAATTCAACAAGCATAGCACCTTCAATCAACCTAGCAAGTGCTGATCAAGGAGCTGGAAATCAGTCCAAGAGTTCAGCGACTTTGAGAGGAGGGAAGCTTGACGAGTAGAGCAGTATTACTAAATGAGATTGATTCTAATTCCACTATGTTTTAAATTACTTCTTATTTAGCTATGAGGGGCTAAATTCCTTATGTTTAGTTAGGCACTTATGAAGCCAAATGCAAGTTGAATTAAAGACTCATTTTATTTGGAATTAAAATTCGATAATCTACAGTTGATTATTTTTCAAAGGGTTTTTCTAAATCAAATTAGATTGATCACCTGGTTAATTTAGGGATTCTCCTATCATCATCTAAGTTAAATTTTAGAAATCATATTTCCTAAGCAGACTTAGAATCGGTGAACACTTTAGCTAGCCACTAATTAGAACAACTACGTATTTAATTACATGGAAGTCGCTGGAGGATTTTCTATGGTTAATGCTAGGTGAAGCCTCTCTAGTACCTTACGCATCTTTAATCGATCCAACCAAGAGCTGATTAAGGGTAGTTTTCAGTTAAGAACGTTTCATAATTGGATTAAAATCGGTAGAGGTAGGGAGTCACTTCGTAAGTGATTTTACAGCCTCGCTTTTGAGTAGATTTTCTAGAATAAGTTTGAGTCACAATTACTTGCGTTGGGTGGATTAATGAGTCGATAACTAAGCATCCTTTTTATCAATTTTATTATCAAATTCAAGCATTTCCAATTTAAGCTACTTTCGTTCATCATTTTTTTAGCAAGCAACCTTCAAGCAAACACCCCCATACGTGTGCGTGTGTGTGATTTACATTTAATTTTATTTCAATCTTTCTTTCAAATAGATTTAACACAAGCTTCCTCCTGGGATTGATACCTTATTTTCCCTATATTACTAGTTAATATTGGTCGAGAAAGGGATTTAATTTGGTGGACATAACGACATCTCACCAATAGAAAACCTAGTTTGTTCCTATTTAAAATCTAAAAGATAAATAAAAATATAATCTAACATTAAATATAAATAATATCATAATAATCCTAACAATAAAATTTGAATTTAAATAGTCTTCTATTCATAAATCTCTTCTTTGAATTTTTGCCCCAAGTCTTTTACACTCTTATATTTTCAACACCATTTCTTCCCTATTCGCATGCTGACCTGTTTTGTCTTTAATTTCACGCTTTTTCCCCAAAATCTTCTTTTACCTTCAATTTAGTCACTACATGATAAAAACCCATAGAAAACCAAATTAGTAAGATCATACTAAAAATATATGTGCAATTAATACATAAAAATATGTCATTTGAATGTATTACCACGAATTTGTTTTTACGCTCAAATTGTTGAGGTAAGTTCATATGCATAAGTATCATTTCTAATGTTATTTTTGATTATATGTTATTATTTTAAGTGTCATATAATTGAATGATTAATATCCAATAGTGTTGTGACAGTTATCGAGCCCTGTTTGAACCTTAGAAATTCGTAGGATACAAATGACATGTCATTAGGGTTTTCATGTTTCGAGTGTTGGCCTTGAATTTCCTACCGATGTTTGAGTTCCCGCATTTCCTCCACAGCTCGTGTGAGCAGCATTATGTAGCTTACATTCTGACCCAAAGCTCGTGTGAGCAGGCCCATTTCACAGCTCGTGTAAGCAACTATGTAAAGGAAAAGTTACAATTATATGTTTAGCACACTTCGTGTGAGCTTTCTTGAGTATCCAATGAAATTCTAAATGGTTCAACGAACATGGGAAGGAAAGGAACGGTAAGTGTTAAAATAAACTATATCATGTAATTATGAAGAGGATTGAAATGGTAAGCTTCAATGGAAGTATACTTATGCTTATGAAAGTGATGAAATCAAATGAACTATATTCATATACAAATAGTTTACCCGTGTTAATTTAAATAAATTATGTTTAAATGCACTAACTTGTGTTGTTGATGGTGCTTAGGCTTGTGCCAAGCTTGTGGTTGGATTATATTATGCTTAATCTTAATGTTATGTATTGAAATTGTAAGTTGTGTTCATGTTTTATGAACTTACTAAGCATTATGTGTTTACGTAGTTTTCTTTCCTATATTTTATAGATAATTGGAAGCTCGACCGGTTTGAAAGCTCGACGGAGATCTATCACACTATCTAGAGAATATATCGGTAGTTTTTGATTTTTTGGACAAGGTTATAATGGCATGTATAGGTGGACTTGTGTTGGTATCTAATTGAATGCTAGTTGATGGTATTGACATGTATAAGTTGTTTTGGTACCATTTGATATTGGTTGGTTTATGTCATTTTGGTACTTATAGATGCCTTGTTAGTATTTGTTAATGTAGTAATCTGTTGATGCATGTTTGAATAGCCAAAGTGGTATGTGATGAATTAATCTTAATATGGTCAAGTTATGGTATGTGTTATGTTGCTTTGATTGTGGTTAAAATATGGTATGCCTTGGAAATGTATTGAACTAAATGTGAAGGATGGAAATGTGACCAAATATGTATGTTTAGGTAAGTTTTGATGTTGCTATTGAGGTGCGTTATATGACATATTGGTTGAATGATATTGGACTATTGAATTGGTCATTTCATGTCGGTTTTAGTCATGTTTTGATGCTTTGGTCATGTCCAAAAAATGCTTTTAGGTGGTTGCATGAGTTGCTATTTGAAATGGCTTGATTTTGGTCAATTTAATGCCTACACAGCCTGAGAGACGGGCGTGTGACTCAACCATGTGTCACAGGCGACACGGCCATATGTCCCCTATAGGTTTTAATGCATGCTAGTCAGGCTGTTACATGGCCTAGCACATAGGCGTGTGTGGCTATTTCAAGAGTTACACGGCGTAGCTCACGGGCGTGTAGCTTGGCTGTATGACCCAACTTAGAGAGTTACACGAGTAAGGATACATGTTGGGACACGACCGTGTGTCTCTATTTCGATTGTTACATTGCCTGAGACACGGGCGTGTGTCTCAGCCGTGTGAGATACACGGCCGTGTGATCCCTGCAGTCTAATTTTTCTAACTTTTTCATGAGCTTTCTAATTACTTCCAATTCGGTCTCAAATTTATTCTAATGTATTTTTAGAGCCTCAAGGGCTTAATTTAAGAATGAATTCTATGTGAATGAATGAATTATATCATGTTGATGTCAATGTATGAATTGTATGTTTAATGTTTTGTTTGTTCGGTAATGCTCTGTTACCTTATTCTAGTGACGAATATGGGTCAATGATGTTATATTTAGTGGTATCAAAGCCAGGATTAGTCAAATTTTAGATTGAACGTAGCATGTATGAGTCTAGAAATACATGTCATTATATAACTTTTGATATTGTGATAACTCCTGATGGAATGATCATGTACACTGACTGAATGCTTGAAATGTGATGTATCATTGTTGAAAGATTCGACTTATCAGTAATGGAATACCTTATTGCGGTTGTGCCGAGAGATCGAGTAAATTGAGAATTCTTTTAAACTGACAGTTGAAAGAAATATATGAGTAAAAAAATTTTAGACAAGAAACATAAATAATTTCTTGAATTGAAATAAGGTCGGATGACTGTATCTGAATATGAAAGAGAATTTGTTTGACTTAGTAAGTATATCCAAGAATGTATACCGTCAGAGGTTACTATGTTCACACGGTTTGAAGACGGGTTAAATGAAGACATTAAGCTCTTAGTTAGGATCCTTGAGTTGAAAGAATTTGTAGTTCTGGTTGACAGAGTGCACAAAGTCGAGGAACTGAGTAAAGTAAAAAGAAAAGCCAATTTTGAGGTCGTGACTTAGGAAAAAGATCTATGGGAAAGTTATACCAATTGCCATCGAAGAAGTTGAAAGAATATCATGGTCGTTCGTCAGCTTTAGTAGGTTACTCATGTAAAGATCGAGGAAAACAACATTCAAGCTCAAAACCTCAGGCTACGTTTGTAGCAAGTGTGGGAAGTGTTAGAAACAACAAACCTGAATGTCAGTAATGTAATAAACGACACTTCAGTGAATGTAGATTGAAAGGCGAGTCATGTTTTAAATGTGGTTCATTTGAACATTACCTCAGAGATTGCCCAGAAAGGTCCAACAAAGAAAAGGCTCAGACTAATCGACTGAGTAATACTGCTGTGAGGGGAGACCACCCCGGAACACTAGAAATGCGAGAAATAGCCATAGTGGGATGAAAGACCAGCTAGAGCTTATGCGATCCGTGCTCAAGAGGAAGCTTCAGCACCAGATGTTATCACTAGTACATTTTCTATCTTTGATACTGATGTTAATGCTTTGATTGACCCACGGTCAACGCACTCATATGTATGCACGACTTTAGTGTCAGATAAGAAAATACCTTTTGATCTACTAAGTTTGTGGTTAAAGTAATGAACCCTCTAGGTCAATATGTGTTAGTTGATAAAGCCCGTAAAAATTGCCTTTTGATGATTCAGGGTTGCAACTTTTTGTCTGATTTGATGTTACTTCTCTTTGATGAGTTCGATCTGGTTTTGGGTATGGACTGGTTAACTATGCATGATGTTGTTGTGAATTGTAGATGAAATCATATTGTGTTGAAATATTAGAATGGTGAAAAGCTTCAGATTGAATCAGATAGACTGGATAGTGCATCTAATATTATTTAGGCTATGTTGGTACAAAAATATGTTAGAAAAGATTGTGAAGCGTATCTCGCTTATATATTTGATTCAAAAGTTTTAGAATTGAAGTTAGAATCAGTTCCAATTGTATGTGAGTATACAGATGTATTTCCAAAGGAATTACCAAGGTTACCGCTACTCAAATAAGTTGAGTTTGCTATTGAATTAATGCAAGGAACATCTCTGATATCGATAGCTCCGTATAGAATAACACTTACAAAATTGAAAGAGTTGAAAGCTCAGTTGCAAGGGTTGACAGATAGGGGTTTTGCTTGGCCCAGTTTTTCTCCTTGGGGTGCTCCTACGTTATTTGTTAAGAAAAAGGACGAATCCATGAGACTATGTATCGATTATCAACAGCTCAAAAAAGTCACGGCCAAGAATAAGTATTCATTGCTGCATATTGATGACATGTTTGATCAGTTGAAAGGTGCAACAATATTCTCAAAGATTGTTCTTTGTTTAGGTTATTATTAGTTACAAGTTAAAGACTTAGATGTACTGAAAACTACGTTCAGAACCAGGTACAGGTATTATGAGTTCCTTGTGATGCCATTTGGTTTGACTAATGCACCTGCTATATTTATCTAGTTAGCCTGGGGATCAATTTGTAAAACTGTTAAAGGTTTAGGGTTTTTCCATGAATGTTCTTGCATGATTCTTGATGTTTGATGGTAGATTATGAATCCTTGTTAATAAATAAACAAGTTTTGTAAAGTGATTTTTTATGAAAATAACATTTAGGGAATTATTTGTAAAAATGGTAAAAGTTCATGGAAAAATTATGAAATGATGATTTTCATGGATTGACTTAAGTCCCTAGAGAATTCGGCTAGCATGAGTAAAGGATGATAAAGTTTAAATTTCAATATATGAGCTTAAGGACTAAATTGTAAAAATTTAAAATGTTAAGGGTAAAATAGTAATTTTCAAAAATATGAAATATGGGCTGAATTGAATAATATAAGTATTAAATGGATTGAATTTGCCTATTTAGATCAAGATAGACCTCGTACGGATTTAGATCGAGGAAAATCTAAAGCCTCAGATTGATCGATTTTGTTTTTACGCTCAAATCATCGAGGTAAGCTCGTATGCACAAGTATCGTTTCTAATGCTATTTTTTATTATATGTTATTATGTTAAATCTCATATAATTGAATGATGAATATCCAACAGTGCTATGACGGTTATCCAGCCTCGTTTGAACCTTAGGAATTCGTAGGATAAAAACGACATGTCATTAGGGTTTTCATGTTTCAGGTGTTGGTCTTGAATGTCCTACCGATGGCTGAGGTCCTACATTTGTTGCAGGTACTCCACAGCTCGTGTAAGCAGCATCGTGTAGCTTACATTCCAACCCACAGGTCGTGTGAGTAGGCCCACTTCACAGCTCGCGTGAGCAACGATGTAAAGGAAAGGTTTCAGTTATATGTTTAGCACACTTCGTGTGAGCTTTCCTGAGTATCCGATGATATTCTAAATGGTTCAACATACATGGAAAAGAAAGGAACGGTAAGTGTTCAAATGAACTATATCATGTAATTATGAAGAGGTTTGAAATGGTAAGCTTCAATGGAAGTATACTTATGTTTATGAAAGTGATGAAATCAAATTAATTATATTTATGTACAAATAGTTTACCCATGTTAATTTAAGTAAATTATGTTTGAATGCACTAACTTATGTTGTTGATGGTGCTTAGGCTTGTGCCAAGCTTGTGGTTGGATTATATTATGCTTAATCTTAATGTTATGTATTGAAATGGTAAGTTATGTTCATGTTTTATGAACTTACTAAGCATTATGTGTTTACGTAGTTTTCTTTCCTATATTTTATAGATAATCAGAAGCTCGATCGATTTGGAAGATTGTCGGAGATCATCACACTATCTAGCGAATATATAAGTAGTTTTTAATGTTTTGTCCAAGGTTATAATGGCATGTATAGGAGGAATTGTGTTGGTATCTAATTGAATGTTAGTTGATGATATTGGCATGTATAAGTTGTTTTGGTACCATTTGATATTGGTTGGTTTGTGTCATTTTGGTACTCATGGATGCCTTACTAGTAATTGTTAATATGGTAACTTGTTGATGCATGTTTGAATAGCCAAAGTGGTATGTGATGAATTAATCTCAATATGGTCAAGTTATGGTATGTGTTATGTTGCTTTGATTGTGGTTAAAATATGGTATGTTTTGGAAATGTATTGAACTAAACGTGAATGATGGAAATGTGACCAAATATGTATGTTTAGGTAAGTTTTGATGTTGCTATTGAGGTGCCTTATATGACATATTGGTTGAATGATATTGGACTATTGAATTGGTCATTTCATGTAGGTTTTAGTCATGTTTTGATGCTTTGGTCATGTGCTCAAAATGCTTTTAGGTGGCTACATGAGTTGGTGTTTGAAATGGCTTGATTTTGGTCAAGTTCATGTCCACATGGACTGAGACACAGGTGTGTGACTTAGTCGTGTGTGACACACGGCCAAACCACACGGCTGTATGTCCTCTGTAGGTTTAAATGCATGCAAGTGAGGTTGTTATACGACCTAGCACACGGGTGTGTGTGGCTATTTCGAGAGTTACACGACCTAGCGCATGGGCATGTGGCTTGGTCGTGTGACCCAACTCAGAGAGTTACACGAGTAAGGACCCAGGCTAGGACACGGTTGTGTGTCCCTATTTTGATTGTTACACGGCCTGAGACATGTGCGTGTGTCTCAGTCGTGTGAGGCACATGGCCTGGCCACTTGGTATGTGACCCCTACAGTCTAATTTTTCTAACTTTTTCATGAACTTTTCAATTGCTTCCAATTTGGTCCCGAATTGATTTTAATATATTTTTAGGGCATCGAGGGCTCGATTTGGGACGAATTGTATGTGAATGAATTAATTATATCGTGTTGATGTAAATGTATGAAATGTATGTTTAATGTTCAATTTGTTCGGTAATGCTCCGTAACCCTATTCCAGCGACAGATACGAGTTAGGTGTGTTACACTACTTAAGGGTGAATTCTAGATTTCTCGAGTGGTTCTAATAGAGTGAATCTCTACCTTTTTCCATGGTGAGCAATAGGAATTATGAGAAACCTTTGAGCAATTGTATTTGGAATATCATGGCTCCTCCTGTGTTGGCGCACTTGCTTATATTTTCCTCGTCTTACTGTAGAGGACCTGTCGCACTTTCATTTTCAAATGTTTTGCTATAATAAAATTAATTTAAATATTCTCCTTAATCAAAATTTCAAAATTCATTACAAAAACTTGTAAAATTATTTTCAAGTATTTTCATATTTATAAATTTTCTTAATGTAACACATCGAAAATTTTGATTTTAGATTTCGCTCCAGATCAAGATTAATTCGACAATAATTATTCTCTTTGAAAATTTTGAGCAAAAGGATAAAATTTATATTTTTAGTAATTTATATGTGTTAGGAACTTATTTGAACTTTTAGTTTAATTTCGATATTAAATTGAATTCCGATTTTATTTTAAGGATTAAATTGAAATTTTTACTTTTAACGAAAGACTAATCGTGGAATTAACTTTTTTATCTAAAATGTTAGTGGCGTGTCTATTATTGTTGTTGTTGTTGTTGTTGTTGTTGTTGTTGTTTTAGTTTAATTAGATTAGGATTTTTATTTTATTAGGATTTTTTGTGATATATAATATTAGGAAAATTATAGTTTTTTTAGGATTTTTTTTTCAATTTTAGTAATTATTAGATATTCAGTTGGGCTAAGGATTGAATAAAAAAGAAATGGAAATTGGGAAATTAGGAATGTAGGGACTGAAATTGAAAGGAGAGTGAAATGTGGAGTCTTTATGTTGCCAATTGCCCATGGGCCCAATAGCCAATTGCCCTAAGCCTAATTGAAGATGAAATCACGTCAAATTTATTCTTCTTGTTGCCGTTCTTCGTAAAAAGAGAAAGGGTAAACTGCACCCCTGGCCACTTTTATTTACTTTAGGTTACATTTTAGTCACCTATGTTTGAAATGTTATGTTTTAATCACTTACGTTATCATGTTGTAATATTTTAGTCACTGAGCCATTAATTGTCATAAACAGTGTAATGGTAAGCTAACATGGCACGTTAAATTATCATTTTAAACAAAAAATTTAGGTTAAATTATAGAATTGATCCTTATATATATATTTTTATTTTGAGCAATTTAATTTTTTCTTTTATGTTCTTTTAACTTTTTTTTTAATTATTTTCCATTCTCTTCTGCTTCTCCCTCTATTTTCCTACATACTCCATTTCTTTTAACATATCAGAAAGTCGAATTGAAAATGAATAAAAAAGCATGATATGGGTTTATGGGTTTTGGTTATAGGCAATGATGGCTTTCAACTTCTTACTTCTTTCTTCACTGCTAATTCGACTTCTTGATATGTTAAAAGAAATGGATAAGGTAAGAAAATAGAGGGAGAAACAAAAGAGAATGGAAAAAAAAGAAGAAGAAGAAGGAAAGTTTAAAGAACATAAAAGAAAAAAAATTAAATTGCTCAAAACGAAAAGAATATGGGGATCGATTGTATAATTTAACCTAAAATTTTCGCTTGAAATGATGATTTATCGTACCACGTCAGCTTATCGTTACATCGTTAATGGCTAAGTGACTAAAATGTTATAACACGATAACGTAAGTGATTAAAACGTAACATTTCAAACATAAGTGACTAAAACGTAACCTGAGATAAACAAAAGGAACCATGGTTGTAGTTTACTCAAACAGAAAACAAGAGAAGCCATTTTAACCGGAAGTCCTTAACCCAAAGAATTTCCCTTTTATCTTTTTCCTTCTTCTCCATCACTCTACCGCCATTTGATTTGCTTCACCCGAAGTTGCTGCCTACACCATTCTTTGCTTCAAGACTTGCTGTCACAGCTTAATCGAATATTACTTCATCGATTACTTGCCTTAGTGTACCTTGGTTGATGTTTCTATAATGGAATCGATGCTTATTAATCGTATTTTCAAAAATATATTAAGTTTCGTTTGATTAAAATTAGTTAGAATATGCGAGATTAAATTTTAATTGAAATTATTCAATTAAAGATTGACTGGATTTTTAGTGTCGTTTTCCTTAGTTTATTGCTGCTATTTTATTTATTTAATTATTTGTCAATGAGTAATTTTATGGAAGGATTATAAATTAATATGATATTATAGTTGTTTGCATACTTGGCAATAGGTGACATGACTGGCGGTAAGATGCTTCGTGGAAGCAAATGTAAACATTTTTGTTTTGTAATGCAACATTATAAAATTTGGGTTGTTTCCTACCTCGCATATGTTGAAGTGTCGATATATGTTTGAAATAGGCACAGTAGATGATGGCAATGAAATATGTGTGATTTATAAATTAAAATTGCTATTCGAAACCTTTATAATTAAATTTTAATTAATTTGATGGAAATCGCATTGAGATTAGTATATGTTGTAAAATTGATTTATTTGAGTTGTTACAAATTTAGGATTAAGTTAAAAATAATATGATTTGATTAGAAGATTGGAATAATAATAACAATAATAGAATCCTAATTAAATTAAGTTAATAATTAAAATTTATTAAAATAATTAAAATTTAGAGTAGACTAAATAATTTTTAATCTTGAATAATTTAAGTCTAAATAAATTAAAATTTGGTTAAATTAGATTAACTTAAAAATTAGTATACGAGTCACGCATACATAGTCCATCATCCACTCAGGATTAAGGTGTGTCAAACTATGAACGTCACAAGTGGATAAATCCATAAACGGATTTAAGATCTATTCTACTTTTGTCCTGTTTGATATACTATTAGTCAAGTAAGTCGCATCTATGCATCTATCTTCTAGGAGTTATCCACTCCGATCTCAAGCAAAACATCTCCCAGCTGAACTTGATAGATATCAATCGGTTTGCTTATTTTCGATTAGACTAAGGATATGTTTAGGTTCATCTGCTAATATAAGTTGTCATTCTATATTACGATCAACCACATAATATCGTTTAGTATTAGTTCAAACATTAGATAAGCAGTGAATCAATATTTTCTTTTGTTTTGCTTTGTGTGCAAAACCATTGAGGACAATATACAAGGGTACTAACATAAATAATGGATTTTATTATTAAATTAATTTGTTTAAAAAATACAAGTATGCAAAATGAATATACTACACTTAGGGAACTAAATCCAGCAGCATGTTGGGGTTCCCACTCATTGGAGTTGTCGTAGCTATTTTCTTTCGCTGCAGCCTTGGTGTCACAAGTCTCGGCTCCTCCATGGGTTCTAAGAGTCCATGATCTTGAGTATACTCCTTACACGCAGCCACATTCTCATTGTGCTCCTCAACTTAACTCACATGTTTATTGCAAAATTGTTAATAAATGGCATCGTTAATGATGCCTTTTGGAGGGCAAGTCAGCTCATTCGGGTCTATCTTCATGCCCACTCATCAACACATTTCCGTTATCAAATGTGGATATAGAATTCCCTTCATATGACCATTGGCGCATCTCCACATGTTGTGATAAATTTGATCACCCACATTTATCTTTTCATGTTGCAAAATGACATACAAAAGCAAAGCACGTTCACAGGTAACTTCCATGATGTGTTGAGCAGGGAATAATTTAGCACAGATAAAGTACATCCATATTTTGGCAATTAGAAACATAATTGATTGCTTAAAATGAATGAGATCCTGGGTAATTGACTTCCAAACCATTGACCTCGATTCTCAATTAAGTAATTCATAATTTCATCATAATCCATCTCATCGTCATTCAAAGTACCATAAAATCATATTCATAATGAGGTGTTTTGTGAATAATCTCAATTGCAACAGGGGAAACATCAATGAGAATTTCCCTCACAGAGACTTTTTGGTCCTAGGCTTCTAAGAAATTCGCATAGAATTCCTAAACTACTAAGATAGCAACGGGTCGGCCAGTTGTCGAAAAAACATTGTCCACTTCAATTTCTTGATCGTCAAAATAATCAGGTCATAAAATGATTGCGTGGAAAAATTGAATCCACGCTCTTGTATTAGGGGCTTATCCAATTTTCAAAATGTTTGTCAATTTTTTGAAAAACGAATTGTCTCTTCGGTAGAGTTGGAGCATCATGCTCGACTAGTTTTTGAGCCGCCATTTGCTTATGAGAAGTCATAATTACAAACAATTCCAACAATAATCAACAACCAATTGTATAATATTTGTTCAAAGCAACACACTACTCAAGTTCTCTATGTGCTATAAAAAAATGTAATTGATGATTCAACAACAAGATATAATAATCATATTCTCAATAATCACCAAAACTATTATTTAACCACTAGATATTATAGATAAAACAACATCAGCGTGATTCCACTTGAGTTGGTGATTGCCCAAAAATGGCTTTCGATCAACCATGCCTACTTAAGAAAATAATAGATTTGTCATACTTATAGAAAAAGTAGAAACTAGAGGAAGAAACAAAATGAAGATTTAAAAGGAAAAGTAGAAAATAGAAGAAGAAAAATGAAGATTTAAAGGTGAAAAAAGAGAAAAATGAGAGGTGTTGACAGTTTAGAGAGGAAAAATAGTGAGAGAAGAGTGTAAAAGACTTGAAGCATTGTTTTAATTAACATGTCGGGATGATAGGGCTTTAATTTGTCTCTTTATCGCGGTGTTAAAACCCTTCCCGTCGCAACGTCAAGGCCAAATTTCAAGTTTTGAGGCTAGCATGTCAGAGCTCATCCCATTTTTGATTATTGTCATTACAACCTCAATGTAGCTTGTCGCAATGTCTAGGCTTATATCTCATTGTGACGTAACTCACTGACTTGGATCCCTTAATTTTTCCTTTGATGCTCTCATCACGACATTGTATCGCGTAGTCACGACTTCAGGCCTCCATGTTGCAACCTTGGTGCCTTCCACGTCGCAAGGAAACTTACTGACTCGGAGTCCTTAGTGTTGTCGCTATTGCTCTTGTCGTGATATTGTATTGCGTAGTCGTCACTTCACATCCCCAAGTTGTGACCTTGGTGTTTCCTACGTTGCGACGTGACTCAATAACTTAGACTCTTTGGACTTCACATTTCCACGTCGTGACCTTGGTACTTTTCGCATTGTAATGTCAAGCTCAATTTATTATGTCTTTAATTCTTCTGTTTCTTTACTCCACGAAATGAACACTTGATCTGAAAAATGAACAACAATAATTGAAATTAACCCTTGAATTTTATAAAAATCAAATGAGCAATAATAAAAGCATAAATTAAAATAAAAATTAAAGAAATTATCAAATCTTTTAAAAATTAGGATGATTTGTATCGCCACGGTAGAATAATCTCCAACTGGTTCTCGACACTTTGATTTGTCGCTTCTTCCACAATCAAGAGATATAAACTAGTATTCTCAATCGAATCCATTGATATTCACTTTTAGCATCTAACTCTACATCTACACTTACTCCTATGTCAATTGGACTAAAGACACTTTCTTCCACATTCAAATATTCATTATGGTCACTAATTCCATACTCTTGTGGAACATCCATGTTCAACTTATCATGTTCAATAATGGTAGAATGATCCTCATCTTCGGGGTTGGAAACATCATGCTCGACCTCTTCCATCGGAGTGTGCACTTCGGATCAACGTCGAATAACTTCCAACAATTCTCCATTTTGTTTTTTTATGGAAGACATGGTAGCTTGGCACAAAGATATGCCATCCTCTAATACACTAACACAAGAAGCAAGTGATGGATCCTCCATATACTCGTTATGATTCGCGCCCTTATGCTAATAGTAACAATTGGGATGTAGGTCATAAGTTAGATAACTAATGGACCATCATCGGTTGTAGCTATTCATCTCAGTTTAATCCAATTAACCTCTTGATCTCACTTAATTATGATTTAATCCAATTAATCTCTCGATCCCACTTAGACTAAATAAGGACAATCGAATTTATCCACAATGAGGTCTCCTTTCAATCTCTCTTATATATGTGTTCACTTAGAGTTGTCAATTCTAAGTTTTTAAGTTTATTCAATTTAGTCTAAATTATTTCAATTTAGTCCTTAATATTTAAATTAATTATTTAACGGTTCAATTAATCAAACACTAAAACAATTTAGTTCATGCCCATATTTAACAAGCAACACCCAATAATTTCCATATTCATTTAAATAATTAAATATTACAAAAATTGAAAGATTTTAGTATTGCTCAGAGTTTTGCCATATAGTTCTCAAGCTGATTGTTGAAATGATGCAAAAACAAGAATCCATAAATTTGATTACTCAATTGCAAGATTGGATTAATCAACTAATTAAAAATCTATTGAAATTTAAGGTAAAAACTCAAAGCTACAAGAAGGTCTTTGTACTTTTGAGTTGAGAAAGACAAAAGTTGCAGAAAATTCTAAAACTAAACAACAACCACTTAATCTAAAATTAACCTAATGGAAAAACTCCCTAAAAAGTGTATTAAAAGTTACTTATATATTCTTGACAAGTGTAACCTAAGATGGACAAAATTTCCCCATAATAATTAATCTAGCATGTTATGATTGAGGAATACCCTTGCAGATTTTATCTTGTCGAGCCTCAATGTTGCAACACCAAAACATTGGAATCGTGACCTTGCCAACTAGATTATTCCTGTTTACGTTCGATAGCGTCAGTGTCACAAATTTAGCCCCTTGGATGGCTAGGATTCCTCAACTATGATGGTTGCCCTCGATGTCATGACCTTACAATCTCAATGTTGCGACCATTGATCTGTGGTAATTTGGTGTAGCAGATTAAACTAGTTTTCGCATTTGAGGAGATTGAATAAAAGCACTTTAGTTAAGTTTTCATTACTTTATTTAAATTCAATAAATTGTATAGTTTGAGTCTTTATCAACCTTAGAGGCCGAATGAGGCCTAAGGGTGAGATAATATGCTTTGTGAGTGTGCAGGAGACTATTAAAAGGTGTGTTAACTCAATATTGGTTGTTATGTTGCAACACAAAAGGTTAGATGTCGCAACATAGGGAATAGAATAGAAGAATTCCAGCACTACCTTCGCTGTAGCGACACATCCTGAGTATGTTGCGGCACACCCCTAAAGATACCCTGAAGATTGAGCATACTGCTTTCGATGTCGCGACACAGGACCTGGTATGTTGTGACATCAACTCTGCACGGGAAATAATTATGAGCCATGAGCGTTCTGGTCTGCACATTCAAACATTAAGCATGAGACCGACAGCTAACCTACAGTTAAGGATGACGACCACTTTAAATCTGTAAATAGGCTCATTTAACACATGTGATGGACAACTTTTCATATTGTATAATTTCTTTTGTAGTTTTAGTTTTTAGGCTTTAGGATTATTTTTAGCTTTATTATTTGCTTTTATTGGATGATCCGATTTGTACAACTCAATCAACTCTATGTGGATTCGACATTATCTTTAATACAATTCAGGCTTCTCCTAAACTTTATTCTCTTGATTTGTTATTCATGTATATTTTCTATATCAAGTTTATCATGTTTACAAGATCTATGAGAAACTAATCCTTTTATGGGGGATTAGCGAATGGATGTATGATTAATTAATTGTTGTGCAGGGTTTTCTTAGCAGATTATGTAACACCCCTTACCCGAGACCGTTGCCAGAGTCGAGCACGAGGCGTTACCTGACTTAACTTACTAATTCGGAGCATAAAAATTTGCTTTTAAAATTAATTCACTCGCGTTCAATCAATATGTCCCTAAAAATGGCACTCGAGACCCTAAAAGATGAAACAAAAACGGTTTGGGTCCAAACTGAGAACATTAAAAATTTTCCAAATACTTAAATAAATCAAAATAATTTATTTCACTATTCACAATAAAACTGTCCACTTGAGTGATAGTCACTAATTTAATTATAACATGAGTTACGAAACTCAAAATTTAGATCCATAAAATTTTTCTAAAACTAGACTCATATATCTTCTTATCATAAAATTTTCAGAATTTTTGGGTTAGCCAAATAGTACAGTTAATTCGTTAAAGTCTCCCCTATTTCACTATCCGATGGTTTTGACCTCTATTCACTAGAAATCAATTATCTCATTTTACGGGCTTTCTATGGTGCTTCTGCTTGTTTCTATTGAAAATAGACTCACTAAGGAACCTAGACATATAAATTATGACCCATAATTCTTTCTATACAATTTTTAATGATTTCCTAAATTCAGAACAGGGGACTTCAACAACCATTTTGACCCTGTCTCACTAAAATTCAAATATTACAAAAAATAAAATTCCTTTGCCTACATCGTTTCTTTCATGTGAAAATAGACTCGATAATATTTAATTCTATATCTCATTCACTCTCTAATTCCATTTCTACTATCCTTGGTGATTTTCCAAAATCACGTCAATGTTGCTGTCCAAAAACTGTTCCATTGCAAATTTTTACTCTTTTATAATTTTTTTGTAATAACTATCATTTAGGCATACATAACACCAAAACATGTTCTTAAATATCCATTTCAATAACTAATCATTATCGAGTATTTACATGCTATTCATTAGCCATATCATAAGGACGCACACACAAAATGACTAAGTCCCTATACATGTCATAACTTAAAACGTTTCGAATCACAAAATATCGAGATGGTTTGTTGATAGTGTGAAATGATCTTCGACGCCCTTACGTTCCCCGGATTGGCTTGGCAATACTATAAAAAGAAGGAAAATAAAGAGGATAAGCATAAAGCTTAGTAAGTTTACAAGCAAATAAATAACAACAATTATCATAAATAATTATACTCATAAATTATCATCAAGTATCATGATCTTTACTTTCTTCTTTACTTACGCTCTTACTTGTTTACTTGCTTACTTAAATAACTCATGATTATAACTTACTCCTCCCTTGCTGAAATTTTTTTCTCAACTGATAATTGAGATATTCTTAACCTTTATAACTCACTTGAATCTATTTATTATGCTTTTACCTAAACTTTCATGTAACATAGTCTATTTACTAGCCCGTTGAACCACTTGGAATACTAAGGATACTCGGGTCTCCTATCTAATAATAACATGCCAAAGCCATGTCCCAAACATGGTCTTACAGGGGATGTTTCCTATATTGCAAATGTCATATCCCAGATATGGTCTTACATGAGAGTTCTCATATCAGTGCCCATGCCATGTCCCAGACATGGTCTTACGGGGGACCTCTCATCTCAGTACCAACGCCATGTCCCAGACATGGTCTTACGTGGGACCTCTCATAACCTCAATAATGTCAATTCCATGTCCCAAAAATGGTCTTACATGGGGTATCATCCCCCTAATGTCATGACATTTGTATCCGATAGATTCCTAATGTTTCAACGGGACTTTTTAACACTGATTCTCTATCATCTCATACTTGATTCAACATTAAATAATTTCATGGAATAAGTAAATAATTACTAGAAAATAAAAACATTAATAATAATTATTGAAATACTGCATTTATTTACCGTAAACTTACCTCGATACTAAATACGATCAAATCTAGCAACTTAGCCCTCAACCTTTTTCTTTCCCCGATCCAACTCCGAATTTCATTCCTCTTAACCTATAATAGAAAATTTGGCTTATTTAATACTCACATTCATCAAAACAGTAATGGAATCAAACTTTGGCAAAATTATGATTTTGTCCCTAAACTTTTGCATATTTACACTTTTGCCCCAAAGCTAAAAAATTAAACTTCATCCCTTATTATTATGTTTTTATGATATGCTGAAAATTTTTCCCTTCTATGGCAACATTAAATTCCCACTCTAACATTTACTTATGAATATTAGGTATTACCGATTATGTCGTTTTACTCGTTTTCACTTAAAATCGCCTAGAAAAAGTTGTTTAACATAATTTTAAACTTCATATTCTACCATAAAACATTAAAATAAACACATTTCACCTATGAGTATTTTTCCAAATATGACCCCTAATGGTAGAATAAGCTAAACCGAGCTACAATGACTCCAAAAACGTAAAAAATTTAAAAACATGGCTTGGATGCACTTACAATGAGCTTGGGAAAGTGAAGACACCCTAGCTATGAAGTCCCTTGAAGTTTCGGCCCTTATGGAAGAAGATGAGCACATTTTGCCATCTTTTTCCCTTTTAATTCTTTTTATTACCAAATGACAAAAATGCCCTTCATTAAAACTTTAGTTATTTTTATCTATGAATGCCCATTTTTTTCCATGAAAATCTAATGGTCTAATTACCATTTAAGGACCTCTACTTCAATTATGCACTTCTATTAAATCCTTTATCATCTAAAGCTAATATTTACCCACTTTTGCAATTAAAACCTAATATGCAATTCAAACATGCAATCGTTGAAATTTCTTATTGGTATTCTAACACATGCATCCAATCAATCGATAAATCATAAAAATTAATCACAATAAACTTTTCTATCTCAAATTCATGGTTTCGCAACCACTGTTCTATTCAGGCCCTATTTGGGGATGTTACAGATTAGCTGTTCAGGAGAGGAAGAACTCAAACTCAAGGCTTGACGACCCTAAGAAGTCATCTAGGTGAAAATTAACCCAAAATTGACATGACTTATCCGTGAACACCTGAACCCTAAACCGGTCTGAACTATGAGGTCGAGAGGTAAGTAGTTTTTGCCTGCTCATTAGTCTAGTGGAAGATCGAGAGATCTTGCGAGGGTATCGACTAGTTGATTGAACAAGAGACCTGAAGCAATAGTTGGTTATGATGGCCAAAGCGAGCTAATCACCCATGCTCAAATTTGATACTATTTTCTTATTGATTTCCCAGCGTTTCTTTATTTATGTTGTTGCCTTTATTATTAGAAAAATCCCAAAAATTTCTATTTATGTTTATTTGTAATATAATTTATTTAAAGTACTAATTAGATCTATTAGTGTTTAACTTAGGATTAATTTAGTGCTTGCCTCCTTTGGGTACGATCCTTGGAGTACTCACCTACTTCATTGTAACTATATTACAACCTGACCCATATACTTACGA
Source organism: Gossypium hirsutum (assembly GCF_007990345.1). NCBI lineage: Eukaryota > Viridiplantae > Streptophyta > Magnoliopsida > Malvales > Malvaceae > Gossypium > Gossypium hirsutum. The sequence continues at coordinate 38,732,917 of NC_053443.1, forward strand.
ACATGACCCATTTAACATATTTTGTACAGGATTTCTACTCTGGATGTTAGTACGTCTGGAGACGGTCAACCATGAAGCTCGATGTTGTGACTTCCACCATTCAATGTCGGGACTCCGTCACCAGTTTACCTACAATGTTTCATTGTTGAGATTTCAAGTTCCAAGGGTGACAGAAAGCTTTGGTGTCGCAACACCAAGTGTCTGGTTTTACAACCTAAAGGACAACAACAAGATTTCTTCAAGTTTTTTCCTTACTCATATCCCTCACAAGCTTCTAGTGTTGCCTTACTCACCGTCCATTTAACATATTTTGTATAGGATTTCTACTCTGGACGTTAGTACGTCCGGAGGTAGTGAAGTTGTGGGTGCCGTTGTCGAGGAGGCAACGTCGCTAGATTGATTCTAATTGTTGCATTTAAAATAGAATAATTAGAAAATATCTAAATTATAGATACGATTGTCAGTTCATTTAGTTAGTTGTTAACATTTTTGACACTTTTTTGAAATTAGTTCAGCAGAAACCATGGACAACTTCGACTACATGTGGTTGAATGAGGAGCAAGATTATAATGATGAAATTTACGAGGAAGGATTTTATGAGGAATGGGAGATTCAGGAAAATCAACGATTACTCATGCTAGAATTGAGTCAACTTTGAGGTGAAAGTCAAACTGATTTGCGAGATTATGACATGAGCATCAACATAAATCCAATGGGTCACTAGTACGATCAAGCCCAAAGCTTGAACAAAGAAGGAAACTTACCAGTAAACATCTACGGGGAGAGGGAACCCTTGAATAGTCGAATAGCTCTAAGTATGGAAGGGTACCAAGGTGGGCTAAGAGAAATAACACCACAGAAAGTTACTCAAGAAGAGGTAAAGCCCGTTGAGGAGATAGTGATCAAATACACAAATAAGTTAGGAGTCGAGTTCACCTTTCCAATAACGTCAGGTCTTCCCGATGGAAAGAATGAATAGGATCAAAATGTAGAAAAGGGTACTCCTGCTACGAATCCACCTCAACTATTAGAGGCAATAATTATCCATGTTAACCCAATGGAGGAATATCCAGAGTCTCAAAAACTTATGGAAGAAAGTAGGGAACTTTTGATGGAACCTATAATCTGAATATATTCTGCAAAGTGTTATTCCTAAATTAAACACCTCAAAATTTTGACAATTTAGGGGTCTTCCAGATACTGATGAAGATCAGAAAAGTATATATAGGTGGAAGATATGATTACAAAGCGATTAGTAGGCAAGTAGTACCAACAATAACCAATGAAAGAAAGTTGAAGGAACTACCAAATACTCGATTCTTACAAAAATAAACTAATAAAATTTTACCTCGACACATAGAAAAACTTGAAAGCCTTTGGAACAAGCAACCAAGCTATGCGGTTCACAATGATTCCTTAATTAGGTTGTTTGAGGTAATCCCCGAGAAACCCCTTTCACTGGATGAGTTCTTTACAAAATTTATCCGATGTAGGTATGGAAAATATCTCCAGAATATCCTGTAGAATAGGGACTATACAAAAAGTTTAGGGTTGTTACACTGTACCCTAATTTTTAAAGTAGCTAACTGCCACGTTTTGCAAAAATAGTTTTTAGTGATCAATACAGGACAAAAGGGTAAATTTAAAGAGCGAGATAAACGAAGAAGAGTAGAATGACATGATGGATGTTGGACTAATACTGATAGAAATAAAACAGGAAAAGACATCTGCATGTACATTGACTGAGCTGACCGGTGAATCCGGCAGCAAGACCTAAAATTTTTTTACTCAGCTCTAACTTTATGTACATTATTGTATATTACGCTGAATAATTAGTTGAGATTTAATTGATTTAGGTTTAACTAGTACCCGAGGAGCATTGAAAATCAGAAGATTGAGGACAATAAAGTCGATGTTGCACATGATAATCCTGTGTCGTAACATCGCATCTAGAAGTTCGAAATCAAGAAAAAGATCTCGATGCCGCCACACCATACCTCTGTGTCGTAACACATAAGGAAATTTTCTTAAATTTTTCAAAATTCAAGGTGTGTCGCGATGACAGGGCTCAATGTCGCGACACGGAACCCCTGTGTTGTGACATCACTATAATTTTCTGCAGGGTTTATTCGACCTAATTGTATAACCCGATGGTTTAATTCTCATTTTACCTAGTTTTTAAACATAAAAACCCTTATTTTTAATTTTAAAATACCTTAACCCATTACCCCAACAACCCTTAAGCACTAAACTTCTTAAAATACTCTCAACCTTTAAAACCCATTTCCCTCAAACCTAGTCCACCAGCCTCCATTACTATTTTAAGTTCTACTTGGGTACAACAACACCACTAGCAACTGGAGAAGGCACAACAAGGATTTCAAAAGAGGTTAAGTGTTCTTTTACTCGCTTGAATTGTTTTATCAATTATTGCTTGATTTATTTGGTTGCTTTGGTATTGAATATTGAATATGCCTCCTAGAAAGAATAGGAAATCTAATGTCCAAAAAACTCCGATGGTATCGGACCCTCAAAAATTCCAACATCCAAATGCCGAGAAATATCTTCTCAAATTACAAGGAAAACTTTTATACAAGAGCGAGGGTTCAAACCATCAATGGCTTTTTGCAAAGAAATTTGGGCATTAGTCAAGTACCATTGATGGGAGCGATTCTATGTCACTCCTAAAGAAGATACAGTTATACCAATAGTATAAGAATTTTACGCTTCTTTTAGAGATCAAGAAATGAGAAAAATGCAAGGTGAAATTTAGGACACTATAATGGTAAGAGGTAAAGAAGTACCGATTACCCCTAGAGAAATACATGAGTTTTACGACATCCCTTACTATGAAAAATATTCCCTTGATACTACTAACTTAACTACATTTAGTGATATAGAAATGGATGATGTTATTAAATACTTGACTTAAGGTAGAGGAATATGGAACCATAGATCGGATACTGCAATCCTGACTAATTTTAATCAAGCAATTATGTTCCTAGTAGCCAAAATGTGGATGCAATTTATATGCACTAGAGTAACACCTACATTGAATGTTTCTAACATTAATACCTTTTGAGCTATTCTATTATATGGTATTTTTCAGCGTAAACAAATATATAGTGGATATACGACAATATGAAGCATTGTATAAGTGGCAAAAAAGTAGGGGTCTTTTTTCCCCACCTTGTGACAACACTTTGTAAAAGGGTGGAGGTCCCAATAAGAGAAAATGAGCAGTTCATGAAGCTAACAAGAAGCCTAATTGGTGATTCATTATATACTTAGTATGTGAAGCTTTAAAGAAAGCAAACCATTGGTTGGAACCAGAGAAAGAAAGAGAAAATTGATGTTCTGGATGTGTTTAAAAGGAAGGAACAAGTAACGACTTGGAAAGGAACAAGTAGGAGAACAGAAGAAAAGCTAGATGGAATGATAAGATGGATGTAAGAGACAAGCCCTGTTTTCCAAGAATTTTCATGGTAACATGGTTTGAGAGCTCTAAATTACCCATCGGACATGTTTGGCCCAACACAAACTCATCAAGGAGATAAGGAGGCGACTTTAGACGAGGAGGATGAGGTGGACGAACAGGAGTTCTAGAGAGAAGAGAATGATTATGACACGACATTCCTATCGTAATACTCCACACCAAAGGGACCCATCATCCAAAGCTCAGCCCAACATGCACCTTCAATAGGTAGGAGCTCCCACCAAGCATATAGCTTGAGGAAGGGAAAAGTAGCTATGGAAAGGAGCCATTTGCCTTGTTTTGATGGTTCAGATAAGGATTAAAACTGAATTTTTTTGGGGGATTGTATTAACTTTGAAATAATTTTTTTAAAATTTTTCTTAAGAGTATGAGTATTAGTAGATTATTATTTGTTTTGTGTTTTTTTTTATTTTCTATTTAGGACAATGTGCCATCTAAAGTGTAGGGCGTAGCATGGGAGATTTGTTAATCTTTACGCTTTTCTTTGATTTTTATTTTTAATTGTGTGCTTGAGCTTGTAGAAATACAAGTGATTGGTTAGGAGCATGTACATAGGTTGATTGTATTTCCTGTAAATTTGGCATGATGATAGGTGAGTTTAAATTTTTTATTATTAGACTACCAAGTTCTATATATTACACTGTAAATAGGCATTGAGCAATTGAACGTACCATATGATACAGGAAATACAAGGAAATGAGCATGCTAATATGTATGATAAATTGTTAAATTTATGATTATTTGGTGGATTAAATTTGTGGATATTAAGATACCTAGGGATGATCTAAGGCATTGTTTGGTATACACCCAGAGAAAAAAAGCTAACCTTATTTATCCATCCGTAACACCTATATTTGAGCCATAAAACACTTCTTGATGAACCTTCACACAAAATCTAAGCCAAAAATGTTAATTTGTGTTTACCCTTTTTCTTTGGTCCTAAACTGCATGACTATAGACATCTGGTCATTTTTATTAAAAGTTAAGTAGATACATTACAGAGAAATTTTGTAAAAATATAGTGAAATAGGAAAGATTAGTGTGATAGAGTAATTGTAGGTTAGCCAGTATGTGCAGCAAAAGAAAAATCCAAAAAGCAAATAAAAATGAGTAGAAAAATGGTTCTTGAAAGTAAAAGCATTCGTGAATGAGGAATATATTGAAAAGAAAGAAAGAAAAGTGAAAAAGTCACCAAAAATAGAAAGACTTGTTCAGTAGTGCACAAAAACTCGTGAGCTAGCCATAGTTGTTGTATTATGTTGTGATTTCCTAAGTGGAGAAATAAGGAAGGTAAAAGAAGGAGAAATAGTGGGTAAGGGTCGCTAAGGGAGGAGAATAGGGAATAATACGATGTGCCAAAATATTTTCATGCTTGGAACTATTTGATGCTTACTATTCTTGAATTCAATATATGTCCTAAGCCTCTGAACTTTACAAGCCTAAAAGCCCTATGCAATCTAGGTAAACTTATTTACAAATTGACATCATACTAAATAATTGCATTTACAACTGTTTGTATTCAATTAGGATAATCAAATTACATGTATAATTTATTGAATGATCCCTACATTTGAAACCCTTAATGCTTGTATGCTTTGTAATATACTGAACTTAGGTGTTTGACATCAAAAGTGGTAAGTCTGCTATATATCATGCGAAGATTATGTATGAATATGAAATGCTTAGTCATGTGCTCCAAAGCTAACATTTGTATCATAATTTCTCAATGGTCATCTTTTCATTTACTGATTTTGTTTGCCTTGCTTGATGACAAGCAATGACTTAAGTGTGGGGAAGTTTGATCTACTGTAATTCGGTGTAGCAGATTAAACTAGTTTTCACATTTCAGAAACTTGAATACAAGCACTTTAGTTAGAATTTAGTTAAGTTTTCATTAATTTATTTAAATTAAATAAATTATGAAATTTGAGTCTTTATCGACCTTAGGGGCCAAACAAGGCTTAAGAGTGATCTAATCTGCTTTGTCAGTGTGCAGGGGACTATTAGAAAGTGTGTTAACTCGATACTGGTATCTGTGTTGCAACACAAAAAGTTAGATGTCACAAGATAAGGAGCAAAATAAAATAATTCCAAGACTACCTTTGATATCGCGACACAGACTGAGGATATTGCGACACACCCTTAAAGATTGAGCATACTGCCTTCGATGTCGTTGCACAGGACTTGGTATGTCGCTACATCAACTCTATACGGGAAATAATTACAAGCCATGAGTGTTCTGGTCTATACAATCAAACATTAAGCACGAGAGCAATAACTAACCTAAGGTTAAGGACAACAGCCACTCTAAATATGTAAATAGGCTCATTTAACACATGTGATGGACAACTTTTCATATTGTATAATTTTCTTCATAGTTTTAGTTTTTAGGCTTTAGGATTATTTTCAACTTTATTATTTGCTTTCATTGGGAGATCTGATCTGTACAACTCAATCAACTCTAAGTGGATTTGACATTATCTTTAATACAATTCAGGCTTCTCTTAAACTTTATTCTCTTGATTCGTTATTGATTTCTATTTTCTATATCAAGTTTATCATGTTTACGAGATCTAATAGGAACTAATCCTTTTTGGGGGGATTAGCGAGTGGGTGTATGATTAATTAATTTTTTTGTAGGATTTTCTTAGCGAATCAGCTCTTTAGGAGAGGAAGAACTCAAACCCTAGGCTTGACGACCCTAAGAAGTCATCTAGGTAGGAATTAACCCAAAATTGGTTTGGCCTATCCGTGAACACCTTAGCCTTGAACCGGTCTGGACTGTGAGTTCAAGAGATAAGTAGTTCTTGCCAACTCATTAGTCTAGTGAAAGATCGAGAAATCCTGCTACGATATCAACTTGTTGATTGAAAAAGGGACCTGAAGCAACAGTTGGTTATGATGGCCAAAGCAAGCTAATCACCCATGCTAAGATTTGATATTGTTTACTTATTGATTTCCCAACGTTTCTTTATTTATGTTGTTGCCTTTATTATTATAAAAACCCCAAAAATCATTATTTATGTTTATTTGTAATATAATTTATTTAAAGTACTAATTAGATTTATTTGTGTTTAGGTTAGGATTAATTTAGTGCTTGCCTCTCTTGGGTATGATCCTTGGAGTACTCACCTATTCCGTTGTAAATATATTACAACCTAAGTCATATACTTGCGAACACGGCCCATTTAACATATTTTGTGTAGAATTTCTACTCTAGATGTTAGTATATCCAGAGACGGTCAACCATGAGGCTCGATGTCGGGACTTCCACCATTCAATGTCGTGACATTGTCACCAGTTTACCTGTAATGTTCCATTGTTGAGATTTCAAGTTCCAATGGTGACAGAAAGATTTAGTGTCGCAACACCAAGGGTCTAGTGTTGCAACCAAGAGGACAACAATAATATTTCTTCAAGTTTTTTCCTTACTCACCTCCTGCACAAGCTAAAATTAATTGTTAAGCTCCAAACAACAAAATTTTCCCATTTTGGTCCCAAAACACATTAATTTCGCATAAAACTAAATACTAAGTTAAAAATCTACTAATTACTAAAAAGCATAAAATGAAGCCCTAAAGTGCTTAAGTACAAGCTCATTAAGTGTCAAAAAGGACTTAATTGCCACATAAATTTATGGTATATCAAATTTCCCTACACTTAAGTGTTTCCTTACCCTCAAGAAAACACACAAAACACAAGAAACATGCAACAGGACGACCCTTGAGCAATAATAATGATAATGCTTATGCAATGTAAATGATTCTTCTAATATGCAATCTAAGTATGATGTCTAGAGAATTCACAACTTTTAAAGTAAATTGAGTTATTTCAGAAAATTGCAACATGAACAAGCATATAGGTAATCATACATAAGTACTATCATTCACACAAATCCATCTAAACAATCTATGTAGATGGAATGCCTATACAAGAGAGAACTCTATGTACTTATTTCTCATAAAAAATTATAAGTCAAGAATTCATAAATTGAAATATCAATGTCACATAAGACTTCTAGGATCGTAATATTGTAACACCCCATACTCGACCCAATCGTTGGGTTCGGTATCAAGTGTCTTAATTAACCTAATTTACTTACAGACTTAGACAATACCAAATTATATATTGATTGCTACTATTCAACCTTACTCAATTCCATGGATGGCCACAAAATTTCAAATTTTAAACCCTTATCATATTCTTTAACATACAAGTACTGAGTCCTTACTGTCATTCTACCATATTAACTATGATTAATTATTTATAATTTGTAACTTGAGACTTTACTATAGATACAATACTTAATTAATCCCTGAGGTGTAGCCTCCAAGGGTGTCATTCTATATGCATGAAACAACTATTGTGCCCTTCATGTGATTCTGACAGTGTCTAGCTTGGTCCCTCTACATGATGCTCAAGTCATTCATTTATTAGCATACAATACAGTACATTTATAAGTCCAGATGAACTTAGCAAGATCCTGTACATCAGTATTCATAGGAAACTCTAAAATTTTAGGGAAAGGAAGATTTTGTGCATAGAATTAAAACTCCCTTTGTATTTTAAGAGATTCCATAGTTTGACTGGAATTTCTGGCTCCCATACTTCCTCTGTATAAATTGTTTGCGGACATGTCGATTGATTTAGCCCTAAGTGTACTTTTCCTGGCAAATCCTTTTTTTTTGGACTTAACCTTGTTTGGCTCCATCCCAGGCTTCCATATTACCTTCTTGGCTCAGCTCATTGAAGATAACCATACATATGAATACGTGGATTGCCAACTACTACTCCTAGCAGACTTGCAATCACCTTCGCCACAATGACGGATCCTTACCTTTATCCATTTATTGCATACTTATCTCGATATATATTTACCATATTACCTTGTTGATTATCTTCTTTTGACTTAGCCTTTGCATAGACTCTTCGTTAGGAGAAGATCCATTCTAACATCCTCATTTGGGGTCCTAAATATGAGATTTGACTGATTGATAAACACCCATTTTTCTTAGTGGATTCGTACTTGCATGATAATCCCTTAGGACTTTCCCAATTTAGACATTTTTCTAGGATAATCTCAATAAAAGATAGCTCCCTAGTGGGTTGCCTCGCACTAGAAAGTTTTGACAAACATCCTCTTTCTTTGTAAATATCTGGTAGACTTTATTGATTAGTTAGCCTCGGGCGGACATTCCCTTCAATGTGGTCCTTGGCGAACTTCTCAATTTTCTGGCGAACTATTTATCAATTATCGCTTAGAATTTCAAAATCCAAAATCCATTCCATAAACACTTATCCAATGATGGTTCTACATCAGCTCTGGTAGACTTTTAATGGCGGGTACTTATTTACAAATACCTCGAAGGAAATACCCTTTCCTTTCACATATGTCGTGTTTAAGTCTCTTCTACTTGTTCCTCTTACCTTTTCATTTTGGTAGATTCTCTTATTATCATGTTTGCCCATGTTTCCAGACGCGCCACGATTATTGTAACAACCCTATATCTGGTCTAATCTTACAGACCCGGTATAAGACTATTACATTTGGTGCCAAAACGATTATGGCTAGATATTGTTTAATTAAAACATTTATACATAGTATTTTAACCTACCAACCATATTTGCAAACATACTTATAGTTTCACTAATTCATTTTATATATATATCCCTAAATATTTCTAGCACTTCAAAATAGATAGAAGTTCAAGAGTCTACATTTTAGTCCCTAATACATGTGAACATAACTGACTGCCTATGTACATGCCGTTTTAATTCAAAATATGGTACCTACTTTTGAAGCTCCTAAGGATGTGATGAGATGAGAGATCTTCTAATCTGACTCTGCCTCTTCGAGTCAAACTGTACCTACGCGTTAAAATTAAACGCGTTAAGCCTGTGAAGGCTTAGTAAGCACTACAAGAATAAATAGATAAATAAATCCTAATAAAATATTTCAAACTCATTCCGTTAATACATATTTACAAACATATAAATTTCTTTAGCTATGCCATATATTAATAAAATTTAATATATCTTTTGTAATTATAAAACTTACCTTAATACATTAATGATTCGCTTTTGTTCACAACTCATAATCCCAAAGTAGATTTTATAGAACACACCGGATATACGAAACAAATACAAAGGTGCATTATTATGCACTAATGAACAGAAAGCACTAAAGTGCTATACAGAGAGCATAGATGTGCTAAACAGAGAGCACTGACGTGCTAATAATCAGAGAGTACAGATGTGCTAAATAGAGAGCACTAACGTGCTAAATATTAGAGAGCGCGCTAGAGTTCCTTAATGGCATGCCACTAATATCCTGGTAGTTCTAAATTCCATCTACTTGGGCATTAAAACTGAATCTCATTCATTTAAATACTTTACAGAATTATTTCGAAAAAGATTTCTCATTTCTCCATTATTACAATTTAGTGCTTATTTCACAATTCACAAATATCACACCTTTTTACATATATATATATTTTTGTCACAACATTTACTTAATATTCAAACAAAATACCATCTTATATTTTCCATCTATAATTTTCTTTACAAATTTCATAGTTCCATAATCTTTTATTTTACTTTATTTTATTTCTAAATAATTCTATACTATAATATAGGCATTTAATAAAAAATATTTCTAAAAAAACAATCTTGTAGTACTTACAACAAAAAGGTTGAGATGATGTCTTCCTTCACTCCTTAGCCTTCTCTTTTCCTTTTTCTTCAATTAGGTCTTCTCCTTTCTTTTCTTTCTCTTCAATTTCATATAAAACATATAACATTTATATATTAGAGAAAAACAATCAAATAACTTTCCTATATTATTTAATAAAAATAAACATGTATATCATTTCTTACCTTAGCTCACATTTCAATTTAATTCATAACTAAAATTATTTCTATTTCTATCACAATCTATACCTTATTTTTACTTAAATTCTACTTATAACTTAACTTAACTCTCAAATTTTCACTAACAAATCCTAATTTCGAATTTCTTACAATTTAGTCCTCATTGCATTAAACTTATAACTTATTTCACAATTTAATCCTTTTCCCAATTCTAGTTTGAATTTCCATCAATTCAATCTCTAATTCATCCATTAGTTCAATATAAACTACATTCAAAAATTCTACTAACTTTCAAAATTTCAACATATACCTAATAGTATTTTGTTCTAGGATCATAAAAACTCAAAAATTACAAGAAAATGAATTAAATTGACTTACCAATTTAAGTTTAAACCTTGAAATCCTAAATTTTCTTTTTTTTCTTTTTCTTTCCTTCTCTTTTCTGTTTCGATGGCTTTGTTCTGTTTATTTCTTTCTAATTCTTTTTCTGTTGTTTTATATATATAATAATATAATATTATATAATATTATAAAAATATAATGTAATAACATACTTATTAATTAAGTAAATATAATATAATATAATATAATATAATATATATTTTAAATTAAAAAATATCTTAGATTTTTCACCGTTAAACCGCCTCAATTTATAATAATGGCATATTTACCTATTTAGTCCTTTTTCATTCTTTATTCTATAATTAAATTTTCACATTTATTTCAATCTAATCCTTTTTTTCCTAATTACTTCTAATTAAGTCAAATTCACCTAATCAAAACCTAATTAGACATACAACTAACTTCGTAAATATTTTTAATAAATATTTACGAATCTGATTTACCGGAACGGAGTCCCGAAAATGCATTTTTTATTTAATCCATTTAAATTAATTTTAACCATATAATCAATAAAATTTTCTTATCAAAATTTCCATGCAACCTTCCTATCATAATATAGACCATACCACAATATTAAAATATTTTTAGCTCGAATTTGTGGTTACGAAACCACTATTCTGATTTACTGAAAATGGGTCATGTCAATTATTCTGTCAAATTTCTCACCATGTGAGTCGTAGAGTGATTTCGCTTGTTATACCCTGATACATTTCCTAGTTCACTGTCCTGGCGAACCCCATTTTCTCCATAAGGTGTACCTGTTTGACACTGGATCATGCCATGGCTAACCATGGGCTTTTAATTCTAAAGAATCAATAAACCCCTTTCACGGTGTCTCCTTAAAAGACCTGTCTACCGTTTGCATGGTGTCGCCCCGAAGGACCTATATACTGTTTGCATGGTATCGTCTCGAAGGACCAATAGATGTATGTTTCACAATGCCTCCAAACTCCCTTGTATCCCGTTTTAATTCGCCCATTCCTCCTTTACACTAATTTCCTACCTTCACTAACCCGTCAAAATAACTACCTCCGAACTCTGCATTTTCTAAACAGACATTTCACACAAATCATTGTACTTATTACTATAGCATACAATACGCCATTTATCAATACTTGAATATACAACCATATTTGGCATCCAGAAAACATACTTGCAAACATCCATATATTTTCACAACTATATGCATGCATGGCATACTCATTCACCGTGATCATACACAAACATGGGATTCAGATTGAACTCGTTGTAGACACACGAGCAGAACATTCCAACACATCAATAATAAAACACATAAGTGGAGTATAGAAACTCACCTTAAATTTTTCGTCCTCGCTAACTTAGTTTGTCTAAACGCTAAAGCCTCCTTTGTCTTGGTAGCTAAGCATAACAACGATATATATATCGGTTAACCACAGGTGTTCAAACCTTAAATCCATTATTATATAAAAGCTCTTCAAGAATCCTTACTTCTCTTTTCCTCTAATTTACGAGTACAGAGAGACTTAGGAACTTACCAACTTACTAGATTTTATACTTTCTAGACTCAAGTCTCACATTCACTACCCCATGCAGATATTTCTTTAACTTTCTCTTATTCAGAACAACTGAAGAAGATAATGCAAATGAGAAAAGAATTATAAATAGAATTAAGAGGAATTCCTATACAAAAATATCATTCTCATACATATATATACCCTTATTTTGCACGGTCTCCATAGTTCAAAATAACCGTCCATCTCTAATTATTCTATCTCCCACTAAGGAACCAACCAGTTTCAACATAACCGAACTAGAATTGGAAATCAACTAATTACCAATCAACCAAAAAAATTCCATGTCTTCCAGTAGAGCCCACCAACTTACTATTTTATTCAATCAACTCTCGACTCTCATTTAAATTCAGACTTTAATAAAAATCAGGTCTAAACTCCCTTACCTTTAAAAAAATTTCACCCTCAAAATTCTTTCTCATGACTAAGCCTAGAAGTAGACTCTGAGCAATTAATCTTGTCTTTGATAACTCCCTTCTTAACTCAGAGGTAGACACATTTACTCTTCCTTGATGGTTTAGCATTGATCACTTACTCACATATTCACCTTACCTTAAACTCATCTCGCTTGAATGGTGCATCCATTTATACTCCATATAAAGTGGATAACTACATAAGGATAGCCTCACTGTTATCTTGGTGCAATCCCTGGTTTACACCCCGAATCCAATATTTGCTCAACATAATGCTACTTGGTAGATTTTGTATTGATGCATACTATTTGGCAGGTACTCGTTAGACATTTGGCTCTGGCAAATATTCCTGCTTTTTTTTGTTATAGAGAGGTTTAAGAAAAACCCTTCCATTGATTAACATGAGTTAGATGCAGATTTGAGGACCTAAATAGTTTATTACAATTTGAAACCTAAGCTTCTCTTGGACGTTGGCTATTTAAATTGAGGCATAAATGAAAGGAAATCATTACCTCGGAAATCAATTCTCCCCTCTAATTATTTGTCATTTAAGTTTCTTTCTGAACCCTAAATCTCTTTTCTTTCATTTCTTTCTTCCTCTTTCGATTTCGTCGCAAAAGTTATTCTTCCTTTGTAAGCATTTCTCTGATATCAGGTAATTCCTCATTCTTCTTCACCTACTTCTTACTTCTATATAAGCATGTCTAGGATCATGCCAGCGTTAAGAGGGAGGACCAGAAGTTACGGGTGTTGTAGCCAAAGGGGTCACCAGAAAAGTTCTATAGTTGGAAGCGGTAATGATCTACAGCCCAAAGAGACTAGTACTTCAACAATGACACCACTATATAGTTGCCTAATCACCCAAGAGGAGATGGTAAATTACTTGACAGCTCAAGGTATCCTGTTACCAAATTTTTCATATCACTTCAAAATCGTCAATGGGGAAAGACATTTGATTGATTCCAACGAGGGTCTCATACTATCCCTCTACCTGTTAGAGGTTAGTTTCCACCTTCCACTGCACCCAATCTTCTACGCAGTCCTCGAAGAATACGAGATTGTATTAGAGCTGCTGATCAATCTATATTGGTGGACCTTGGTGGCGTACTTTCTAGACTGTAGCATTCAAAATGAGTCACCCATACTTGATGTCTTCCAACGCTTCTATTGCTTGAAGGTCCAAACTTAGGGGCTCTTAGCTGGGATGGTTTATTTTAGTGTTCACCAAGGCTGCGAACCCATACTTAAGAATTGGGCTTCCAACCGTTGCTTGAACCGTAACAAATTCATCTTGGTGAGGAGTAAGCTCCCCAGTAGATCTGGTTTCCCCACTAAGTGGTTGATTCCCAAGGAATTCACCTACCTTCAGTTTCAACCTTTTGGACATAGAGATTGTTGTGAAGCAAGTTGAAAGGTTGAGTCTCGAGCACACTCTATAATTGAAAAAGCTCCTCACCGTTAGGAATGTTTTTCGCTACTGTTTAGAGGCAACGAGCCCAAATGGTTCGCGGACAACCAATCTTTATCTAGGTGTCAGCCTCAAGATGGTGTAGTCCACTGAAAAACCGTGACCATTCACGACCAACAACTAGTTAGCCTAGGAACTTGTTAGAAGGAGGGAGCCTCCAAATTTCTTTTATAATTATCTGCAATATACCTCCCCAGCTGGTCCTCCTCTTCACTGGGGTTCAGAGGTGAGCCATCAAGTAGAACTTTAGCTGAGAATGTTATTGACGCCTCTGTTGATACCGCAAGCCCTACTCACCCTTCAATCCCATCACAACCCTTTCAACCTCAAAGTCATGGATATAGAGGTGCTAATGGAAACTGTGCAACATACCGTAGAAGCTGTTGACTCCAAGATTCTGACGGGAAGTAGTAGCCGCAAGAGGTTGAGATTTGAAAGAAGGTCCTGTAGTGAGTCCCCTGTTCCTCCTCCAATGAGTCCTAAGATGTGAAAGAGGGTCCACAGGCCTGGGAAAGAGCCAATCTTTTTGGAAAGTGAATCCCCTATTCCTCTTCTAGTCATCCCCAAGATTCCACTAATTCCACTAATTCCACTAATGCTGCAGACCTTCCTACACCTAATTCAGTGCCTCTTCTCGCAATTTCATATTTAAATACTCCTCGTCGAACCTCTCATACTCCCCCAATTGGCACCCTCTATTATATTCCTCCTTCAAACGAGGTCCAGACCTTTTTCTCCTGGCGAAAACATGTTGGGGCGGGACAATATCCCTTCTCTCCCTTTGCTTCCAATAGAAACATGGCAAGGAGTTATCCTAGGAGTAAAAGAGTTCATTTATCCTTCCTCCCCCTCCAGAGGCATTCACAAACCCACTCTATAACACCCCTTACTCGGTTCAGTCACCGAACTTGACCTATAGGATGCTACTACAGTTATAGGAACAATCACATACAATTCATATCATTAATTCAAATTAAAACTAACAATCATTTCATCTTTGTATACGTAATAAGATTTAAAAAAAACAGGACTAAATAGAACATATGAGTATAATTGAATAGACTTGATCATGAATAAGGACTAAACTATAAACTTTTAAAATTTGAAGAATAGGTATCGATACCAAGACTAGTTACAAGTACCATTTTTAGTTTCGAAATCTCAAAAATCAAATTAAAATCAAAGGGTATTGATACATAAAATTTAGGTACCGATACTTTTGCATATGTATTGATACCTTGATTTGGTATCGATACCAAATTGGAATTCTTTTTATTTAAAACATTGTTTATTTGGTCAATTACTGATACTTCTAATAAAGTATCGATACCTTATTACACAGCCAAAATTCAACCTTTAAAAACATTTCAATTTCAAAATTAAAACCAAAACCATTGGTACATATATATATATACCTATTCAACCTACACATAGATAAATCAAACATCCCTAATTGATCACAATCGAAACATAGTTCTTCAACCTTCTAACATGCCTTAAAGACTACTCATCATGTAACTACATTTAAATTTTCATATTATTGAAATCATACACACATTCACTGCTTGTTCAATCCCATACTACCATTTATGCATCAATCCATTAGCATACAATTCAATCAACACACTTCAAAGGATCACCATTCCATAAATGCTACAACCTTTTTCTACATTTCAAGTATAGCTTAACACACTACAATATGCACATTTTATAAAAAACACATAACTATTCATGAACATCAACTTTAGTTCCAACATTTTTGCGAGGCATCTGAAACTAACCACGTTCTTGGTTCAACACATGAATACTAGATACATAACATATATACATCTCAAAACAAGCATTATAACATGGATCATTCTCAACATCCAAAACAAACATTTAATCACATTTAAACCTTGAGACATGCCACTTAATTGCATCCAGTATGATTCAACAGTTTACTGAGTCTAAAGTTGGATAGTGTGAGCTTTGAAAAGATCAGATAGTCGTGTTCTGCAAAATGTCAACTACAAGAAACAGGAAACAAAACCGAGTAAGCTTTATGAAAGCTTAGTAAGTTCATATAAAAACATACACATTAAATTACCTTAACCACCGGAAATACAATTATGTAACTAAGTATTCATGGCAAATTCAATCTGAACATTTCATTTCACAAGAAATATGTGAGTCTTCCATTTATTCATGTAACAGGATAATCAATCATACATTTCAATCAATTCAATCCAAGTATTTCATGTTTATTCAAGTCAACAAGTCACCCAATTCTCTTATTTAATCAAGACAGCTCGATGAACAATAGTAAAAGAGTCCAAGTCTTTGAACGGTGAGAATTACAATTTTTCCCTTTTCTTGGTAAAAATGGAAAAGATTATAATTTAGTCCCTCTACTATTTAATTTATCCAATTCAATCCAAAAAGTAGTTTTCATCACACCAAATTACATTCCTATACATTTTGTGTCAAATAATTCGTAATAATTCATATTTCCCAAATTCAAATAATTTTGCACATTGATGCTCATACTTTTCAAAACATATGATTTGGTCCTTTTTGTCACATTTTCAACTCTTTTCACATATTTTCAATGCCAATATCCAATTACTCTCATAAATTTTCTCATAATTTCTCAATATATGGTCCCAAAATTATGGCACATTTCATATCAGAATTTTTGAAGTGTTACACCAACATAAGTGGATATCCAAATAATCAACACATTCCATGCCAAAATTTTAAAAATTAAAATATATTAAATTAGAAATAAATTAATGTTGATTTCAATTTAATTGAAACCAAATTTTTAATTAAATCTAATTGAATTCAATTTTAAAATCATTAAAACCTAAGAAGGAAGATTCCAACTTTTAAATTGATACCAACTCAATTTTAAAATTTGAAATAATCAATCCTAAAAAAGAAATTCATAGCCATCAACCTTTTAAAAAAAATTCAAACTTGACTTCGAAAGTCTCGAACAAAATTAAGTATCTATAGTGAGATTCAAACATGCATCTGCTCAAGGCGAAAATCTCATAATCCCAATTTTTACCAAATATCATTTGCTCAACATTTATAACACCTGTAGAGTTAGTGATAAGATTTTTGTTCTTTTTAAGATAAACCAAGGCCTTGTTTGATAAAGTGTTGAAAAAATTCAATCAACTGAAAATTAATACTTTTAGCAACTTAATTTTTTAAGCACGTTTTATAACCCACAATAAAAACTACTAAATGTAGAAAATGATAAGTAGAAAGGACCTACTTATCACTTCTGTGTTTGATAAACTAAAAATTAGAGTGTTGAAAATTTAAGCATTGAATTTTTACTGTTAAATTATAAGTACTGAATTTATATTAGAAAATTGTTTGGTAAATTAATAAATATAAGTACCGAATATAATTATGTTGTTTGATAAAAGTAAATATTGATTTTAAAATTTTTTAATTTTAATTTTATAAATATAATATTTTATATTATTTTTGATAGTTTTAGATGAAAAATAAATACAGTAATTTGAATATATCATTTTAAAAAATGATAATTTATTTAATAAAATAAAATTAACTTAATATTTTCAATATTAAGTGATAAGTAACTACCTACCTACTTATCTTATTCAACACTTTTTTGCTAAAAATTTTATATTAAGTAAAAAAATTAAAATGACTATCAAACACAATTAAAATATTAAATGTTGAAAATTTTCATTTTTAATGAAATGAAGATTTTCAATAGTTTATCAAACACACCCTTAATAGAGAATAAATTGAACGGTTTTTTATTTTATTTTATCTCATTTAAGGCTATATTGTCCCAAAAAATCGAATTATATTTAGTATTTAATTTTAAATAAAATATCAAACATGTTTTATAACTTAGGCCTTGTTTGATAGACCATTGAAAAAATTAAATCAATTGAAATTTAATATTTTCAATGATTTAGTTTTTTTTTACAAATGTTTGATAATCTAAAAGAAAACAGTTTGCTAGAATTTTTTTTCTATAAAAAGTATAGAAATTAATAAGTAGATAAGAGTTATCACTTAATGGAGAATATTTTTAATTAATTTAATTTTAATTAATTTTAATATTATATTATTCTATAAAAACTTCACGTTTAAAATTTGATTTTTGTTTAGAATAATGTGAAATGTCAAAAAATTAAGGATAAAATGTAGAATATATTTTTTGATAATTTAAAATTTATATTTATCAAATAATCTAAGGGTCAGTTTAGCATTGCTTCTAAGAAGCACTTTTAAGATAAAAACATTGTTAAACAAGATATTTTTTGAAAGAATTTGGGCTTTCAAGCACACTTTTTTAGCCCAACGCAGAAGCAAAAATTTTTAACTTTTCTACAACCAAAAGTACTTTTGAATGCTGAATTACTTTTTCACCCTCATTAAAAAATACACCAACGGTAAGATATTATTACTAGACACCAACCAAAATCACTTCTCTGCTTCTTTCAACTTTTGCAGTAATTTCTACTTTCCCTTCTTTCATTTTCTTTGAATAGAATTTAATTTGTGAAGTAGTAGTGGGACTTGCCCTTCTTCTTCAAAGATAAATTTTTTTATCTTTGTTCCTTCAAGGTATGTTTTTTTTTCCTTTTATATTTTTTCCATGAGAGGTAAATGACTTTGGTCTCCATCTAAAAATGGGCTTAAACGAAGTTCTATGATTTGCTTGTTTGCTTTACTAGCTAAAACGAATATGCCCATATACATAATATTTAACTTGTAAAATATTTTTCTAAAATATTTTGTGAAATTCATGAACAGATTTAAATAGTATTGCCATATGCAGGGAATGATTGATATATGCAAACCACATTTAAAGATTATTTATTTATATTTTAAGATTTTTCTGTAATATTGATTTTCAATTTTCTATATGTGATCATATATATTTATAAAATAGATGAAAAGTACTTCGATGGATGAAGTTAGTGGTGAAAAAGTCAAAGCAATATGGGATAAGAGATTGATAGAAATATTCTGTGATCTTTGTATTAAATAGATTGAAAGACAATAGACTTGATACTCATTTCACAAAAGAGGGATGGCTGAAAATAATGGCCAACTTTGAGAATGAAACAAGCAAGGCTTATTCACAAAGACAATTTAAAAATAGCTGAGATGCCTTGAAAAAGGAATGGAAGGCTTGGAAAAAGCTTAAAGGTGAAGATATTGGTCTAGGGTGGAATCTTATAAAAAGAACCGTTGATGCATTCAATGATTGGTGGGAAAAGTAGGCTAAAGGTACATTAATAATTCTTATCATTTTCACTTTTTTTTTTCTATTTATGAGTTTATTGATAATTTCTTATTGAACTATCAATTTGTATGTAGGTTGTACATGAAGCTAAAAAATTTAGAACTTCAGGCATTTATCCTAATTTTGAAGGGAAGTTGGACCAAATGTTCATGGGGATAGTTGTCACCAGCGATAAAGCATGGGTGCCTTCTTCAGGTACACTCGCTAGTGAATTTTTTGAGGATATTGACAATGACATACTTGAAGAAAATGAGGAAGAAAATGTGATAAATTATGTTCACATTGATGAGAACAATCAAAAAAGAAAAACACATGATGCAGGAACTTCATGTTTTAAAATTAGAAGAAAGAAATCCTCAAAGCAAATTGGAGGGGCTGCAACATTGTCTAGTCAAATTGAAAAATTATGCAATGCAGCTGACAATATGAGTTAAGACACATGTAGTTTGATTCCTGTTATGGATCCACATGGTATTCCAAAAGCATGTCAAAGTGCTTGATAGCTTATCGAATGAAGTTATAGAAGCTAGTTCGCTATGCTTTTTCTCACTGAAATTATTACTCAATAAGGACAAACGAGCTATGTTTTTATCAATTAATCCCAAGATTATATTTTGGTGGCTTAAGACAGAAATAGAGGAGAGTTCAAAATTTTCTAGTCTTCTAAGGTCTTAAGATATCTACTATATAACTAAAAGCATTGCTACTTCTTTGAATCGATTGCTTGTTGTTTTAATTTGATTCTTTTCTTCTTTGAATTGATTGTTTATTGTTGGGATATATTCATTATTTTTTAAATTAATTCTTTGTTGTTTAACTCGATTCAAACTCCAACGGTAATATTTGTTTGACTATTTATTTATGTTCTACTTATTTATGTGTAATCTAGTTTTTTGAATAGTTGTTTATGTTTAGTTTTTGGATATAGAATTTGTTCACAGGTGATGAGTATGGTTGACAATTCCAGTGTTGATGAAAAGTAATGATGAAAGGGAAAAGAAAGAGATTTTACAACGTATGGAAAGTTTTAACTGATTATTTCATGTTGCATCTTCTTCTGTGCAATTATATTATAAGAAGTATATGTTGAAGCAACCATTCATGGATTCAAAACAATCAAGTAAGGCATGGATCTAAGAGATCCTTAGCGGTCATGAATCACGTTGCATGATTAATTTTAGGATGTCAAAAATTGTATTCACAAGTTTGTTGAGAGTTTCGGAGACAAGATACAATTTGCAAACTTTAAGACACATATCTTTTCGTGAAATGTTGGAAATTGTTTTGTACATCTTAGCCACCGGTGCAAAATTTTCTCAATGTTGAGAAAGATTTCAAAGGTCTGTAGCAACAATAAGTCAATGCTTTGCAATTGTGCTTGAGAAAGTTTCAAGGACGGACATTGCTATAATTGCACCTAATGGTTGTTCTTTTAGCTCAATATTAGAACAAATACATAATGATTCTAGATATATCCCACATTTTAAGGTTAAAATTTAAAATTATATTATTATATTTTAATATTTTTTAACTAAAAATATGCATGAGACTAATATGATTATTTGTTTAGGATTGCATAGGTACAATTAATGATACACATATTGCTGTTATTCTTCCACCAAATGAACAAATATCCTCTATTGGAAGAAAAAGTGTCTCGACTCAGAATGTTATAGTAGTATATGATTTTAATATGTGTGTCACCTTTGTTATGGTTGGATGGGAAGGGTTGACACATGACACTAGAATATTTCTTGATGCAATTTGGGATTAAAAATACAAATTTCCGCACCCATCAAATGATAAGATATTTTATTTATTTCTTTTTTAATAATAAAGTAAAAGTTCTTTAATTGATAATTTTAAAAAATAAACAACTCTTGAATTAATTGTTTATCATATTATGACATGTAGGAAAATATTATCTTGTTGATTCTGGATATCCTCAAATGAAAGGTTATCTTGGACCATATCGAGGACAACAATATCATTTACCTGACTTCGTAGAGGTAGACCTACATCTGGTAAATAAGAGATATTCAATCATTCACATTCATCATTACGTAGTGTGATTGAACAAATTTTTGGTGTTTTGAAAAAAAAATGGGTCATGTTAAGGGGCATGCCAAATTATAGTTTTGAAAAGCAAATGATGTTGGTTGTTGTTACAATGACGATACACAATTTTATCTGAAAACATGTTGGTTAAAATGATGTAGATTTTATGAAATACGAAAATATTGACAGGGCATATGAGAATATTATTGATTTAGAAGATATGCATGAAGAAGAAAGTGATGATGATGATGATGATGCATCAAACAATTCAAGTGGTTATGAAATGAAATTAAAAAGAGATGTCATAGCTTATAGTTTAATGAATTCACTTCAAATTGAAAATGCTAATGTAAAATTTTTAATATTTATATTGAGTATACAATTATTACCCATTTTTTAAACTTAATTCAAATACATAGAATATTTTAATTTTTTAGGTTTATGTTTTCTATGTTATGTTAATATCTAATGTGGGTTATATATTCAAATTACATCTTACAAAAAAATAATATAAATTATTCATATTCAAATGGATCTTTTCTTCCTTAACAACATGTCTAAAATAAATATTTTATCTTTTTAAAATCATTTTTTACGGCAATGCTAAATACTTCAATCTTAAACCTAACTTTTTAAAATCACTTTTGATAAGCACTTTTCCCTAACACTTTTTAAAAACACTCCTCCCCAGCAATGCTAAACTATCCTTAATTATATTCAATAGTTAATTTTAAGTAATATATCAAATAATTTTATCACTTAAATTCAATACTTAAATTTTTTAATTTAGCAAACAACACCTTAAATTTAACAATTAATTTTTCAATACTAATTTTTCCATCAATTAATGTTTGATAAAGTGTTGAAAAATTTCAATCAATTGAAAATTAATAGTTTCAATAACTTACTTTTTTTAACATGTTTGATAACCCACAACAAAAACTACTAGATAGAATTTTTCTTCCAACAAAAAATGTGAAAAATAATAAGTAGATATGGACCTATTTATCAATTAATAGAGAATAAATTTATTTTATTTTATTTTATTTCATTTGAGATTATATTACCATTTATTAAAAAATCTAATTATACTTGGTATTTAATTTTAAATAATATACTAAATATATAACTTAAATTCAACACTTAATTTTTCAATACTTAATTTTTCAACATAAACTTTTTCAATAGTTAAATTTCAATTTATCAAATATAATATTATTTTTTGAGCACTCAATTTTTAATTTATCAAATAAAACTAAGATAATGATTTTCGAGAAAGGAAAAGTGTACACAAAAATAAAAATAGAACTGTCTCTTCTTAAACTTCACCAAAGAGTGCGCGAAAAAAAAACAGGAAAACAAAGAAGCGCACATTAGCTCCCACCAGTGGTAAACACCAATATTTAATTAACTACTATAATATTTAAAACTCGAACTTGACTTTTTTTTTTTAATTTGGTTCTTAAATATTTTCTGTAAATGGAATTTGAATTTGAGATTTTTTCTTAATTTGATACTTAATTTTTTTTATCTAATTTAGTATCAAAATTCGTAAAATATTATACAAATTACTCTATTATATTAACAATATTTTTTTATGAGGTAACAAAAACATCAATGTATGACGAACATGTAAAAAATGACATAGAATTTCAATTACTTCTAGTTTAATTAATTAATTAATTATAATTTTTAATTTAACATAATAAATTGATTTTATTTTTTGTTTTTAAAGCTCTTGTTTTCTTCTTCAACATCAATTAGTTAAGCTTAGTGAAATTTTTAACATGAATTTCTTTTGATATTGAAGGCATTATGAAGATCAGATCATACTTTAAACATACTGTCTCTCTTGAATCATTTATGCCATTAACAGTCAAAGTAATCATAGCTTCAATGAAAAGAAAAATTGAAACATGTTATTTAGCTAAATAGAGAAAACTTTTTAAAAACTTCAAATAAATGTAACTATTTTTGTTATTATATTCCATATCATTTCCCCCCATATCTAACATACATTACCTATTTCTATTCCTTCATAAAAAGAAAAAAAGCACTAACAATACTAGTGTTTAGGTAATTTGTATAATATTTAAAAATTTAAGTATCAAATTGGATAAAAAAAAATTAAGTATCAAATTAAAAATATTAAATCATGATATTAAATTAAATAAAAAACTCAAATACCGAATTAGTAAAAAGTGATAAGTTTACGTAGAAAATATTTTGCTTTGTTAATTATTTTTGAAGTAATTAATTTGTTTAAAATTTTTTGAATGGAAATTTGCTTAAATTTTAAATATAATAGAAATGGAACCAATAATTTTAAATAAAAATATATCAAATAAGCGAGCAATTAATCCAAAAATTTTAAAATATTCTCTTTTTCCTTCTCTTTCTTAGGGCAAAAATTCTCCGTCACTGCAAAAACTGACCCGCCAGACTCGTTCGAACTACCCTTTCGGAGCTCCATTTCCTGCCATCTGCCCCGACTTCCTTTTTTCCTTTCCGATAATTTTTATAGAGGTTTTCTATAAAAAAGAAAAAAATATTAAAGAAAGCAACAGAAATGGTGAAATCTGTGGCATCGGCGCAGCTTCATCAAGAAGAGGAAGACGATGATGGTTACGAAGATAAACGTGTTTTCTTTTTTAAGAATTGGAGTAATTATTGTTATTTTTGTTTTAATTAAAAATGTTCTTTATAGGGGAAACGGTGAAAGTAGAAGGGAAAGGAAGTGAACAAAAGGCGAACAGTAATCGGTCTAAGCATTCTGAGACTGAGCAGCGTAGAAGAAGCAAGATTAATGAAAGGTATAAACTTTAATGTTTTCTATTTAAAAAAAAAACTAAAAAACCTAATAATTCTTGTTTATTTCTTTTTCATTGAGGCTTATGAATCCGAGAAAATTTTACAAGTATTTAAATAAGAGGGCTTTGATTGTAATAATATTGTTATTGGCACGAAATATCAAACAATTGTGTTGAGTGGTATTGTCTCATATGGCTTGCGCATATGCCACTGGTTTATGTTAGATTGCTTTACATATATGAAGCGTTTTAGTGATTGTATTTTTAACTAAAGATTGCACAACTAACCATTTCTTCAGAGGCAGCTTGGTCTATCTGAAAATGGATTCTGAAAGCTTCTTTGAATTCAATTTTGATGATATATCTTGGCAATAATCAGTTTGGATTCTTTGAATATATTTGAAACATTCTTTGATTATTTTTATGTTGTCAGGTTCCAAACTCTGAGAGATATTATACCTCAAAATGATCAAAAGAGGGACAAAGCTTCTTTTCTATTAGAGGTCACCACTCAATGACGTTTTTTCTTTAATATGCTATAGGCTTACATTAGTTATGTATATACATGCATAAATGTAACAACTTACAATTCCTCCATGGATCTTGAATATGACCTACTTTATGTGTAGGTCATAGAGTACATTCAGTTTTTACAGGAAAAGTTGCAAATATATGAGGGATCGTACCAAGGGTGGAGCCAGGAGGCAACAAAACTGATTCCATGGGTAATCTTATTTATGCTTCATATTTGGGCCCTTGTATGCTCGTGCCAATGTAGTTTTTTTGTGGGAACATTTTCTGCTTTTACCATGATATGTCATTGTTTTACACTAATGTTTGTGAGGCTTCATTATTGAAGATTTAAAATGCTAAAGCATGAGTGTCGAAGTTCATGTTATTGAATGTTTTTGGAGATAATTGTTTTCAGTGGAAAACAGATGAATGCACCCCTATGTTTTGGGCAATAGGAAATATGTGGCGATTGGATGGATGATATTTCTCTTTGCTTTTAACTTTTTTATGTTCATGAGTTACAACTTCTATAAATAATAATGTTTTTCACATTACTTTCTACTGTTCAAGAAGTCGACTCATCTTTGTTTCTCATTTTTTTTAACAGAGAAATCATCGTGGGCTTGCAGAGAGTTTTATTGACCATTCTCAAATTATGAATAATGGATCTAATTGTGAGAATGATGGTGTCATTCCGTCAATGGTTGCAAATGCACAGAACTCAATTGATTCTGACTTGGGTGATGCTGCAGTTTTTAAAACACCGGATCACCCCCCTGTGTCTGCTACTTCCACAGTT
The DNA here is from genome assembly GCF_007990345.1 of Gossypium hirsutum. Lineage (NCBI taxonomy): Eukaryota > Viridiplantae > Streptophyta > Magnoliopsida > Malvales > Malvaceae > Gossypium > Gossypium hirsutum. Next base: position 38,758,589 of record NC_053443.1, read on the forward strand.
AGCATGCAGACTCAATCGAACACAATTGCTACTCATGGAAGAGGTAGCATTACTTTTCATGAGTCTGCTTCTGATTCTGAGAACATGGTACATCAACCCCAATTTCAGTCATGGCAAAGCAGAGACTGTCTGTCTGAGAGTGCTGTTGTGAACAATTCAGCAATTGCACGGGAGGACTTGACTATCAGAGATGAATCAGTAGACCTGTCAAGTGCTTACTCTCAAGGGTGAGCAACTTCTATGTATTTCTTTTCTTTTATTGCTCTTGTTGTCGGAATTTCTCATACTTAACAATGTGAATTGCTCTTCTTTCTATTCTAAAGTCTTTACGTATGCAATTGAAGATTGGCATCTCATCTGGCCATTATAGCTATTGATGAATATGCAGGATGGCAAATCATATAGAATGCAGGGTTTCCTTAGAATACATTCTGTTCATGTAAATTATGATGACTAATCTTTGTTTATTGTCTTCAGAAATCTTTATCGATAAAGTTGACTTGTAATTCCTTGGATTTTTCTGACATGATATACAATTTGTTATCTGTTTAATGATGGCATTTATGGCATGCCCTTGGAAGTTAGGTTTTTATGCATGCTATTAAAGAGATCGGTTATTGTTTTCAACAGGATACGGAATTCTTTGACCCAGGTGCTACAGTCTTCAGGAGTGGATATATCACAGGCGAGCATCTCTGTGAAAATTGATGTTGGTAAACGAGTAGCTGCTGGAATGACTTCTACGCCATCCAGTTCTAAGGTTTAGTTATAATCCTTTTCAGCTCTTAAGAAACATTTGGTCGGATTAAGTATTAACTAAGTTGTTTTTCTGTTTCTCTGTCTTCAGTTATTCCCCTCCCATTTTAGCAAAGGCTTAGACATGAGTCATAAAATTATTTGCTTCATTGATCTAACCTGTCTTTTTCTTTCCACCTGTCATCTAGGAGAAAGATATCCAATATACAAGCAATCAAGAGATGGCACAAACTGGAGTTCGCAGCTACACAGAGGAGTCTGATCAGGCTTATAAGAGGCACAGGACTGGAAAAAGCTAGTGTATGATTCTTGGTCTATTTTTCTTTCAAATTTTCTTCATTCTGTTCCTTTTTCGTTCGATTAGGGTGCTCATTTTTGCAATGCCATGGTCATGTTTTCAAGTCTTAAGAGCAAATGTAAATGTTTAAGCAGCTTGGTTTGCTTGGTAGCATTGATTCGCCTAGGGTTATAATTGTTATATATTTTACTTGCACTTGTTTGAGACATAGGCTTCCATGCATAAATGAGAAGCTGCTTTGTTACTGTTACTATTATTCTATCATAGTATCTCCCATCCCATGTTAAAGATTTTGACAACATTTTTTCTTTTCTTTTTCCTACTGAATGTTTTTTTTTTGGGTTACAGTAAATGTTTTTGCCAGGGTTTGAACCCTAGACCTTAAGTGCCAACACACAGCTTCAAATACTTGCTTTGTTGGTTTTCTTGAATGATATTTGTTTGCTCATTACCAAGTGTCTGGTCACTAGTTTTTCAGGGTTGATTTTATGATTTCCATTTGGTAATTTCAAGAATCCTGATTTGGAATGTTGGATCTACTATAATATTCATTTCTCTTAAAATATTAATGTTTGATGTGTTTCACTTGTACTTGGGTACATGATTATAAGATATAATCCTAAAAATATTGGAAAAAACTTGGAATGAAACGTACATATCACTCTTGGTTTTGGATTGTAAAAGTGAACAATGTCTTTAAAATCATCCCGCTGATTGTTTCGAGTTGAGTAAATATTGTTTGCTTGAGCCCGCAAATAGATCCCTATAGATTGGATCCAAAAACTAATCAAATATCAATTCTATCATGTACTAGAGGTGACAATGGGTTGGGTTGGGTTTGAGTTGGGCCTAGACAAAATTTTAGGCCTATTTGTTAGGCCTTGGCCCGGCTTGAAATATAGGCTTAAAAATTTATCCATGTCTTGCTCGAAAAAAAATTGTTAAGCCCGAGCTTGATTTGGCCTGGCCTATATTAAATATATATAAAATATACATATTTGATTAAAAATAAAAAATATAGATATTTGATTAAAAATAAAAAATATATTTAATATATAATTCGGGCCGAGTTAGGTTGGGCTTGGGTCAAAACAATTTTACTTGAGGCCCGATGGGTTTTTATTTTTGTCCAAATTCATATTTTGGGCTTATATTTTTACCTGAACTTTTTCATTTTTCGGGCGCGCCGTCAGGCTGGACTGGATAACCTAACTCATGATCACCTCTATCATGTACTCATAAAAACTTCACAAAAACAAAATTAATTCTGTACTCATAAAAACTTCACAAAAACAAAATTAATTCGGTTGGGAGAAGAGTTATCAAATTTATGAAAAACAACTAATAAGTTTGTTGGGTTATATAGATAATTTAAAAGGAAACTTCTAGAAAATCATATTTCTACGTTTTTCAAGTTCTCATGCAATTTTTTTAATAGGAATAAGAGCCACCTCTGGCAACTTATTCTATTAAAATTTACTTCTTTTAACAGAAAATAAAAATATTCTAAAAAAACTATCATTTTATAGTCATACGAGCTAATCTAAACGAATCAAAATGATTTATCAAAGTTTGATGTCTAGTATCGAAAATAACATATTACAAATAAGCGAAAATAAATTACGAGGGTATAATATTGGCCAGAATTTGTGATCTTTTTAGGTGTACCGTGTTCATAAGATTGGCATGGTCAAAGGTGTAACTGTAAAACTTGAGATATTATTGAGGTTTATGGTGAGTCACAGGCTACGCATGATAAGAGATTTTTTTTTTAATTTCTACCAAAATGTTTCTTTTTCCTTACAAATTAATCCGACTGCATAGAAGTTTACCAGGTTTGGAAGATCAGTCAACTTGTGACGTATTATTGAATATGATTTAGACATTTTTGGATTGAGATATTTTAATACTAATCGAATAACTATTTCTTAGTTTTTAAATGTATTTTGAATCACCTTATTTTGCATTTTAGAGCTCAAGATATGATTGTTTTTGTTAGAGTTGTGTGACTCAAATTCTAAAAAATTGCTTGCAAGTCAAGTTAAATAAAATATATCTTCTTTCTAGAAGATTTAGTATTTATGAGTATAATATATTTAACATTTATTAACATAATATATTTGACTTTGATTAGAATTAGATTTTTTCAACCTATAAATAAATATAGTTGAAACTCCTCTTACAATTATTCGAATTCGACATAGTGAATTTTCTTTTCCTCTACCCGTGATTTTTTCCCGAAAGGGTTTTCACGTAAAAATCTGTGTGTTCTTTATTTTTATTCTCTATTCTTTGCGATATATTGTCATTACCGGCGTTTTATTTTTACAAATTGGTACCCGAGCTTCCGGGTTGTTCATCTCGATCACGGTAATGGTCTCTTTGAAGTATGAAATTGTAACACCCCCTACCCGAGACTGTTGCCAGAGTCGAGCACGAGGCGTTACCTGACTTAACTTACTAGTTCGGAGCATAAAAAAGTTGCTTTTAAAATTAATTCACTCACATTCAATCAATATGTCGCTAAAAGAACTCTCGAGACCCTAAAACATGCAACGGAAATGGTTCGGGTCCCAACCGGGAACATTAAAAATTTTCCGATTACTTAAACAAATAAAATAATTTATTTCACTATTCACAATAAAACTGTCCACCTGCGCAGCAGTCACTAAATTAATTATAACTCGAGCTAAAAAACTCGAAATTTAGATCCGTAAATTTTCCTTGAAACTAGACTCATATATCTTTTTATCATAAAATTTTCAGAATTTTTGTTTCAGCCAATTAGTACAGTTTATTAGTTAAAGTCTCCCCTGTTTCACTGATCAATTGTCCTGACCTCTCGTCACTAAAATTTAATTATCTCATTATACAGACTTCATATGGTGTTCTAACTTATTTCTACAGAAAATAGATTTAATAAGGAATCTAGAAATATAAATTAAAACTCATAAATATTTTTGTACAATTTTTAATGATTTTCCAAAGTCAGAACAGGGGATTCCAAAAACCACTTTGCCCTTGTCTGACTAAAATGCAAATATCTCAGAATACATAATTCCTTTGTCTACATTGTTATTTTTCTATGAAAATAGACTCAATAGGATTTAATTCTATATCTCATCCACCCTCTAATTAATTTTCTACTATCCTTGGTGATTTTTCAAATTCACGTCACTACTGCTGTCTCAAAACTGATTCACTGCCAATTTTTACTTTTTCATGATTTTCTATGCATAATTTATCACCTAGACTTTTATAACAACAAACACCTTCATACTTAGCCATTTTAATAACTATTCATCATCAAATATTTACATATCATCTTTTGGTCATAATTTAAGAATATACAATCGAAATGACTAAGTCTCTATACATGCCATAGCTCGAAATATTTATCGTCTTAAAATACTGAGTTGTGGTGGTTGATAGTGTGAATGCTCTCCGACGTCTTCAAGATCCCGACTATGCTTGGTAATACTATATGAAAGAAAAAGAAATAAAAGAAGTAAGCATAAAGCTTAGTAAGTTTACAAGTAAATAAATAACAACATTTATCATAAACCATCATACTCATAAATTTTCATCAAGCACTAGGATCTTTACTTTCTTCTTTACTTACTCACTTACTTGTTTACTTACTTGCTTGCTTGCTTAAATAACTCACGATTATTACTTACTATTCACTTACTGAAATTCTTGTTCTCAACTGATAACTGAGATATTTTCAATCCTTTATAACTCACCTGAATCTAGTTATCATGCTTTTGCTTGAACTTTCATGTAACTTAATTCATTTTCTAGCCCGTTGAATCACTTGGAATACTAAGGATACTCAGGTCTCTTGTCTGAATATAACATGCCAAAGCTATGTCCCAGACATAGTCTTACATGGGATGTTTCCTGTACTACCAATGCCATATCCCAGATATGGTCTTACATGGGAGTTCTCATATCGGTGCCCATGCCATGTCCCAAACATGGTCTTACGGGGGACCTCTCATCTCGGTGCCAATGCCATGTCCCAGACATGGTCTTACATGGGACCTCTTATCTCGGTGCCAATGCCATGTCCCAGACATGGTCTTACATGGGACCTCTTTACCCAAATGTCATGACATTTGTATCCGATACATTCCTTATGTTTCAACGGGACTTTTTAACACTGATTCTCTGTCATCTCATACTTAAGCCAACATTAAATAAATTCATGGAATAAATATATAATTGCTGGAAAATAACAACATTAATAATAATTATTAAAATATTGTATTTATTTACCATAAACTTACCTCCGTACAAAATATGGCCAAATATATCAACTTAGTCTTCAACCTTTTTCTTTCCTCGGTCTAACTTCGGATTTCGTTCTTCTTGATTATGAGCTTGAGAAAGTGAAGAAATCCTAGCTATGGCTTCCTTCAAGTTTTGGCAGCAAGCAAGGATGATGAACACAATTTTTACATCTTTTTCCCTTTTAATTCTATTTATTTACTAAATAACTAAAATGCCCTTACTTAAAAAAAATCCTATTTCACTTATCTCATGTCCATTTTAGTCCATCACTAACTAATGGTCTAATTACCATATAAGGATCCCTAATTTATAGTTCCATAACAATTAAATACCTTTAACATATAAAACTTAACTTTAGCACTTTTTACAATTTAGTCCTTTTTACTAAATTGAGTGCCCAAACGTCAAAATTTTTGAACGAAATTTTCACGAAATCTTTCCGTGAAATTGTAGGGCATAAAAATACAGTAAAAATAAATTTTTTCTCATCAGATTTGTGATCTCGAAACTACTGTTCTGACTAGGCCCTAAATCGGGATGTTACAGAAATTTTGCTTTTGGATCGCAATACCAAATTTTCGTTGTGGCAGATTAAGATGCAAGCAGTTCTTGCGCAGATGGATCTTGAGGATGCCCTGCTAGGGATAGATAAGATGCCTTCGACATTAATGGATGAAGAGAAGAATCATAAGGATTGAAAGACATTAACACAATTACATCTGCATTTGTCTAACGAAATTTTGCAGGATGTAATGAAGGGAAGACCGCTGCTGCATTATGGAAGATGCTGGAATAAATATGTATGTTGAAAACTCTAACTAGCAAGTTGCATATGAAGCAACATCTTTATGCTCATCGTTTGGAGGAAGGTGCGTCTGTGCACGAACACTTAACAGTGTTTAAAGAAATTCTCTCAAACTTGGAGGCCATAGAGGTTCAGTATGATAAGAAAGATCTAGGGTTGATTCTACTTTGTTCATTGCCCTCGTCTTATTCAACCTTTAGAGACACGATTTTATATAGCCGCGAGTCTCTCACAATTGATGAGGTTTATGATTCTTTGACCTCGTATGAAAAGATGAAACATCTTGTGGTTAAACTCGACTTTAAGGGAGAGGGTCTCATTGCTTGTGGGACAAGATCGAAATGCTGATGATGATCATGGAAGGACACAGGAAGGGAATCCTCGCGGTAAATCTAAGGGTAGATCGAAGTCTTCAAACAGAGGTAAAACTTGTAACTTCTACAAGAAGAAAGGGCACATTAAATCTGAGTGCTATAAGCTACAGAACAAGATCAAAAGGGAGGCTGCGAATCAAAAGGGAAAACAACCAAAAAATTTTGGTGAAGCTAATGTTGTAGAATACTACAACGATGGTGAACTTCTAGTCACTTCTGTCAACAATTCTAAAGTGAGCGAGGAGTGGATCCTTGATTCGAGCTGCACCTTCCACAAGAGTCCCAATCGGGATTTGTTTACAACTTAAAAAACAGTGTCTGAAGGTGTTGGTTTGATGGGAAATAATGCTTCATGTAAAATTGCAAGTGTTGGAACAATTAAAGTTAAGATGTTTGATGGAGTTGTCAGAACACTTAGTGACGTGCGACATGTTCCAAAATTTAAGAGAAATTTAAATTCGTTGAGTACTCTTAATTCAAAAGGGTACAGATACACAGCTGAAAGTGGGGTTTTGAAGATTTCCAAAGGTTCTCTCATTGTGATGAAAGGGCAGAGAAAGATTGCCAAGTTATATGTTTTGTAGGGTTTTATTGTTACTGGTGATGCAGCTGTCACTTCCTCTTTCTTGTCAGATGATGATATTACTAAACTTTGGCATATGCACCTAGGGCATATGAGTGAGAATGGCATGGCAGAATTGTGCAAAAGAGGACTTCTTGACAGGCAAGGAATTTGCAAACTAAAGTTCTGTAAGCACTGCGTTTTTAGGAAGCAAAAAAGAGTTTGATTCACTAGAGGAATCCATAATACGGAGGGAACATTGTAGTGTATTTATTCTGATCTGTGGGGGCCATCCAGAGTGCCTTCGAGAGGTGGAGCTAATTATATGCTTACTTTTATTGATGATTTTTCCAAAAAAGTTTAGAAGTTCTTCTTGAAGTAGAAAAACAATGTGTTTTTTGCATTTAAGTCTTGGAAAACTATGATTGAAAAATAGATGGGAAAACAAATAAAATACCTCCGCACAGACAATGGCTTAGAGTTTTGTTCTGGTGAGTTTAATAAACTGTGTAAGTTAGAATGGATCGTGAGACACTTGACAGTTCATCATACGCTACAGCAAAATGGAGTTGCAGAACGAATGAACAGAATGATCATGGAGAAGGTTCGATGTATGTTGTCAAATGCCAACTTACCAAAGTCGTTTAGGGCCAAATCAGCCTTTACTGCATGTTTTTTTGATCAACTGATCTCCATCCGTTGCCATTGAGAAAAAGACTCCACAAGAGGTATGGTATTGTAATCCTGCTAACTATTCTGATTTAAAGATCTTCGGGTGTCTTGTGTATTCTCATGTTGATAATGAAAAATTGGAACCAAGATCCATTAAATGTGTTTTTCTTGGTTGTAAAGCTGGTGTAAAAGAGTATAAGTTATGGTGTCCTGAAAATAGAAAAGTCGTGATTAGCAGAGATGTTGTTTTTGATGAAACTGCTATGCTACGTAACTTATATCTTAAAGACTATTCCAATAAAGAAAATTAAAAGCAGGTGGAGCATCAGATTATTCTAGAATCTACAACATATTCGACTCCTCAAGTCAGTACAAAAATTAGAATAGAGTTGCTTCTTTACCACAATACTCTATCGCCAAAAAAAGAACTAGAAGAGAAATTAAACCTCCAAAGAAGTATGCCGAGGCTGATCTAGTTACTTATGCTTTAAATGTGGCTGAAGATATAGATGCAAGCTAAGAGCCATCTAATTACTCTAAGGCGGTTAGTTGTGAAGACTTAGAAAAGTGGATGTTTGCTATACAAGAGGAGCTGAAATCACTCTACAAAAACAGAACATGGGATCTTGATAAACTTTCTAAAGGTAAAAAAGTTGTTCGTTGTAAATGAGTGTTTAAAAAGAAAGAAGAAACTCTAGGAGTTGAAGAACCCAAATATAAAGTAAGGCTTGTTGCAAAAGGTTACAGTCAAATTCTAGGAGTGAACTTCATAGATGTGTTCTCCCCACTTGTGAAGCATAGTTCAATTCGAGCTTTGCTTGGTATTGTGGCCATGCATGATTTGGAGCTTGAGCAGTTAGATATAAAAACTGCATTTTTGCATGGAGAACTTGGGAAAGGATATTTACATGGAACAATTAGAGGATTTTACAATCTCATAAAAAGAGGATTATGTTTACTTGCTGAAAAAGTCCCTTTATGGTTTGAAACAGTCACCAAGACAGTGGTACAAGAGGTTTGATTCCTTTATGACTTCTCATGATTTCAAAAGAAGTAGTTTTGACAGTTGTGTTTACTTTAAGAAAAACAGTGATGGTTCTTTTCTGTATCTACTCCTTTATGTTGATGACATGTTGATAGCAGCAAAAGATAAAGGAGAGATAAGAAAGGTCAAAGCCAAACTAAGTGAAGAATTTGAGATGAAAGGTTTGAGACCAACAAAGAAGATAATTGGTATGGAGATTCTTAGAGATAGAAAAGCAAACAAATTATACCTAAGTCAGAAGGGGTATATTGAGAAAGTTCTTTGCAGGTTCAATATGCAGAGTGCTAAGCCTGTTAGTATTCCTTTAGCAACCCATTTTAGACTTTCACCAGCTTTGTCTCAACAATCAGATGATAAGATTGAGTACATGTCACATGTTCCATACTCTAGTGCAGTGGGATCTCTCATGTATGCTATGGTTTGTTCACGTCCAGATTTATCATATGCAGTTAGTACAGTTAGCAGATACATTGAAAATCCTGATAAAGAACATTGGAAAGTAGTTCAGTGGATTTTAAGATACTTACGAGGTACTACTGATGTTTGCTTACAGTTTGGAAGAACTAGAGATGGAGTCATTGGGTATGTTGATGCTGATTTTGCTGGAGACCTTGATAGAAGAAGATATCTCACAGGTTATGTCTTTACAATCGGAGGTTGTGCAATTAGTTGGAAAGCTGATGTGATCCGGCTCGATTGATTGAGTCGAATTCACTTAGATGCCCGATCGTCGACGAGAAGTTCGTTCGGATTTGTAGATAGATAGAGTTAGGTTGAATAATAAGCGGAAGTAGTTAAAATGGGTTCAAAATATGGCTTGGTTTTTGAGATGGATAGGTTCGGTTTTAACAAAGAAAATAACTTATAAGTTGAAAGATAAAAATGGGATGGAATACGAACCCAAGCGTCAAGATCGATTCAATACTATGTAGAGTATTGCCCCGGGACTTATATTGCTCAAGGTGGGATAAATGGAATATCGAAGATGGACCTTGACCCGTTACTTATGAAGAAGTAAGAACCAAAGGTATTAAAAGGTGGATGTGTAACACCCCGAACCCGAGACCGTCACCGGAGTCGAACACGAGGTGTTGACAGACTTTTAAAAATTTTCCAGACGCTGCCAATCTGCATAATAGTCGCTTTAAAAATCATATCTTGAGTTTCACAACTCGAAAATCAGTTTCGTGATTTTTCCCTAAAACTAGACTCACATACCCATCTACAAAATTTTTTTCTAGAATTTTTGGTCAGGGCCAATTAGTACAGTTTATTAGTCAAAATCTCCCATGTTACAGGGATCGACTACCCTGACCTTTGCGCATTACGACTTGGATATCTCCTTATACAGGGCTCCAATACTGATGCTGTTTGTTTCTATAGAAACTAGACTCAGAGAGGAATCTACACATATATGGTATGACTCCTAATTATCTCTGGTTAATTTATGGTGAATTTTCAAAGTCGAAACAGGAGATCCAGAAACCGTTCTGACCCTGTCTCACGAGAACTTTAATATCTCTTAGTATACTGTTTATATGATTGTTTTGTTACTTTCATATGAAAATAGATTCATCAAGGTTCGATTACATAATTTATTCACTATTTAATTCCATTCCTACAAATTTTTGTGATTTTTCAAATCTACACCACTGCTGCTGTCAGCATCTGTTTTCAAGGTAAACTTTACCTATTTTGTGGTTACCATGGACCAACTAGGGTTTTGCCATACATAGGTCCACATGTGATCATATTTAGCCATTCCAATGGCTGATCATTAGCCCAACACTTCCATTCCAAACCATAGTCACATCGTGAAACCATATATACATACATAAACACAAATGGTCTAATGCCATACTCCACTTCTACGAGCCATTTTCGCATGGCTTTACACACATACATCACAAAAAGTACTTAAACAACAGGGGGTAGTCCTATACATGCCATATCCAGAGTTCAACTAAAAGAGTACCAAAAGAGCTTTGATAGTGTAGATGACTTCGACTTCGCTGATCCCGAATCCGATAGCTAACGAACAAAATCTATAAAACAGAGAGCCAAAGCAACCGGGTAAGCATTTTAAGCTTAGTAAGTCTCAAGTAATGAAATCGGCTTTGACTACAGTATTACATTCACATAGCTAACTAAGTCACTTTATTAACACACATTCTCATAATCATACTTACTTCACACTTCATCAACATATATACACAAGGTATCAACCTTTCTAAAAGCCGAAAGTTCGTTAGCCGATCGCACGAATACTATTTAAAACGAATCGACTTTTCCAAAGCACATGCAAACATACCTTATCGTTCGGGTTGGTCGAGCATATTTATTGAATTAGTTACAGCACAAAACGCTCACATTCAAACCCAAGTTTCTTCGGTATTTAACCGGATATAGCCGCAAACACATTTGCCTTCGGGTCTTAACCCGGACATATCAACTTGCATAATTGCCTTCGGGTCTTAGCCCGGATATATCAACTTGCATAATTGCCTTCGGGTCATAGCCCGGATATATCAACTCGCGTAATTGCCTTCGGGTCTTAGCCCGGATATATCATCTCGCATAATTGCCTTCGGGTCATAGCCCGGATATATCAACTCGCATAATTGCCTTCGGGTCTTAGCCCGGATATATCAACTCGCGTAATTGCCTTCGGGTCTTAGCCCGGATATATCATCTCGCATAATTGCCTTCGGGTCATAGCCCGGATATATCAACTCGCATAATTGCCTTCGGGTCTTAGCCCGGATATATCAACTCGCATAATTGCCTTCGGGTCTTAGCCCGGATATATTCCAATGCTCATGCACACATATATCAATAATCATAACACATCCATATCATTTCTTCGTTACTAAGGCTCAAACACAAAACATTTATTAAACCTTTCAAATTTCGGCTCAGTAGCCACACACAAAGAGCATGATTTCAATTGGCTTTATAACATAGTCTCTAAGTACATTCGACTATCCGTCATAGTATGACTATTCATTTCAATATAATTCAAGTAGGGTCATTACTCGAAGACTTACCTCAAATGTCGTCGAACGACTTCAACGGCTATTCAATTACTTTTTCCTTCCTTTTATCGGATCTAGTTCCCCTTTGCTCTTGAGCTTAAGTTCAACAAAATTTAAAATAGTCATTAATCGACTATTCAAGTATTACTTTCAGAATAATATATATATTGATCCGACTTTCACACACATAGATTATAGTAAGCTTTATAATAATCAATAAATAATTCATTGGCAAACTTTCATTAATGTTTACAACAAAATCACATATTCACTACGAGCTGTTTTCCTGAGCAGTAGTTACTAAATTATTTATAACTGGAGCTACTAAACTCCAATTCACTTGCCGTTAATTTTCCCTGAATATAGACTCGTATATCTTCCATCCATAAAATTTTCAGAATTTTAGGCTTGGCCAATCAATACCAGATTTTTCTTAAAGTTTCCCCTGTTTCACTGTTTGACTATTCTGACCACTCTTCACTACGAATCCAATTTCTCATTTTACAGAATTCAAAATGTGTTGTATTTGATCTCATTTGAAACTAGACTCATTAAGGAGTCTAAGCATATAAATTTTATCTTATAATCATTTTTGTACAATTTATAATGATTTTCTAAAAACAGAACAGGGAATCCAGCAGTCATTTTGACTCAGCCCCACAATACTTCAAATATCTCTAGATCGGTAACTCTTTTGTTTTTATAGTTTCTTTTGTAAGAAAATAGACTCTTCAAGCTTTAATGACATAATTCACTCAGCTTCTAATTCAACTCCTACAAATTATGGCGATTTTCCAAAATCACCTTACTGCTGCTGTCCCCAAACAGATTATTACCAAATCAAATACTAACATTAGCATTTCACCTTAATAGCTAGCTTACCAAGCCTTAATTTAACATATAATTCACACATATCACATTCAGCTATATATACATTTATCATATTTATCATTAACAAAATATGCTCATGTCAAATTTACTCCCAATCACATCTCAAAATTCAGCAAGCTTAGAACACATTTAATAATTAAATTCGGTAGTTTAATCACTTTGCTAACTACTTATACATATAATTCAATTCAACATTATAAACCATTATCACTCATTTAGCCGATTATAGAGAATTAAACATAATATCTCTAGGATATACTCTACATGGCCGAATATACTACATTAATTTTCAACATTACCTATGTAATTACCTATAGGTTCTTATACCTTAAATTCACACATTTAGCCTTTTAATGCCTATTGATCATTCCTTTGGTCTTATCAAGAACCATTTAACATGCAAGGAAAATAATCATAGAGGAAGAAATTTACATTCTAAATAGACTCAATCTTTGACCGAATGTACAAGGCGCCTCTAAGCCACTCATCCAAAAATCTTTACCCCATTCTAGTCATTCCCCCATTGTTCCATACAACATGAAATAACCCCTAATTCCAACACTTAATCATTCGGCATATTGCTCAAATCACCATAAGAAATCTCAACTTTCTTGACATTACCAAGAGTGCATCCACAATTTAACTTAGCATATTATAAAGCCAAATCAACAAATTCAAAGCTTACCTCCTAATAGCTAAAGATGAATGCCGAATTGCTCTAGGTAGGTTTTCCCTTCTTTTTCATCCTTGTTTCGGCTTGAGGGAGGTATGAGAAGAAGATGAACACCATCCTCCTTCTTCTCTTTTATTTAATTCCTTTTATTACAATTATTAAATCATTTGTTAATACAAAATTATTTTAATTTTGAATTAGTGGAGCATATTCTTTCCTTGGCCGGCCACTATGTTTATCATGGGTAAATTGACATGCAAAACCACTCTTTTCAATGCATGTACTATTAGACCATTGTAAGATTAACCTCTCACTTTCCAACAAAGTTTCATATAAGTCCATATTAATAAATTCACATAAAGATGATCAAATTAATGCATGAAACTTTCACACATGCATTTACTCACATCATAAACACAGAATATAACTTTTAATTATTTATAAGACTCGGTTTCGTGGTCCCGAAACCACTTTTCGACTAGGGTCAACTTTGGGCTGTCACAGGATGAATGCCGCACCAGGATGGTGATAAGTTCAAAGAGTCGGGATGACACCACTAGCTAGCTAGATAAGTCAGAACAAGACTCAAACGAAATAGGATAGGAGGAAACCTCAAAATCAAGTTTTGATAATAAAAAATGTCTAACCTTTTTTTTACAAAGATGAGTAAACTATTTATAGACCTAAAATGCCTATTCATATTCGGCATCTATGTTGTTCACACTAACTTAAATTCTGTTCACATTCGTTTTTAACATGTTCACACAAAGGCATTTAAAATCGGTTCATGCTTGAAGATGGTGCATGAATTGGACGAACCATCATGTTGCTTCACTTGATGCATTCATGCATTTTTAGTCTTGAAGAATTGCCATAATTCTATGAATGTACAACCCTTTAATGCTCATTCATCTCCCTTGGTCAAATGAAGCCTTAATGTGGTTGAAATACTTGAATGGTCATCTTGAAAATGCATGAATTAGGCATGAAACGTCCCAATGTATTTTCCTCCATAAATACGATCCATGAATCTTTAAATACATGAACATTCAACAGCTCCCTCTTGCATGAACAGCCCAAATACATGTGCTCCTTTAAATGCCATCCATTGAACCAAACCGTGCATGAATCAACCTTAATTGCTCCCTTTCACATTCGACTGAACCTGCAAGGGATTCAAACAATTTAAATGGTTATAGATTCAGTTGATCTTGGACAAGACAACATGTAAACAAATTAAATAATATGCTAGGACAAATTAAAAACACTTAAATAAATGTCTAGCTAGTAATTAAATTCGGCTAGCTCAAAAAGATGTGAAATAATTAATGAACTAAGTTGAGCTAGAAAATTCGGTCATGAGCTGTATGAAAGTGAATAAATTAAAGCCAATACTTAATTTATTTAAATGATAAAAGAAACGAGTTGAAAGTAAGCTAATTTGAGCTTAAACGACCTAATTTAAGCTCAAGTGAACTGATTGGAGCTGAAATAAACTTGGGAAGCTGGAATTGAGCTAAAATTAGCTTGCAAAAGACGACAAGCCTCGCTTGGGAAGCTGATCCAAGGGTGTTCTCGGGCGGGATCGTATCATTCCCTACCTCTTTGAAGCTATTTGTGCTCAAATCGGGCCACTTGCTCACAAAAAATATTTCTTCGTCACAAACCCCTTTGCTGATGATTGGGACAAAGTTGCTCCCAAGAACCTAAAAATCAAACATAACTCAAAAAGAAAACAAATTGTATTCATGCCCTCCCTCTTTAAGAGGGAACCATTTTAGAGTGTCACCTACACGAGAATGGAATGAATTAGGGACACTAAGAATTATAAACACAAATGATCTTTTCAGATTCTTATTCAAAATTGGGATGCTTAACCCAATGCCAGGATCAAAAATGAAAATTGGCCTTACCGTTCCAAAATGAATCAAAAATTTCATAGATAGAAACAAACCCGAACCACAAAATAGTCGAAAGGCATAATCTCGAAGGTTAGAATTACAAAATCCAAGCCCTTTTAACAAGAACAAAAAATAATAATCTCCGGGGTAAAAAACAAAGCTTTCTCTTGCCATTTCAATTTGATGTGACAATTTCAAGATCGGCATTATAGAAAGGACGAAATGTAATCTTATGTCATTTTTATGCAAAACATGTTCAAACCCTTTAAACCACGACATGGAGCAATTTTCAGAATCACAAATCGAATTTTGGCTATGCAAGCCAATGATATTCGCATGCTTTATTTTCGAACTAGATAAAGATAACGCTGGAAGCAAATAGAAAGGGTCAACACATTGATTCGAAACACAATTTTGATACTCACCTTGGCTTGACGTCAACTTAGGAATATATACCCTGGGTTTAAAAACGCGATTTTCATCAGTCGTTTCGCAACGCAACAAAAATTTCATCTTCACCAAGACATCACACATGTTAAGTAGGAATACATACATTCGAGCAATCAAACCCTTCATATTTCATTCGCACACGTAAACATGGAAATTTCACACCACAAATTAGATAATTCACATGATCAACACAAGCAAACAGATTAGATGTCAACTTTTTATCACACAAGCCCAAATTTTGTTTGTGTTGTTTTAATCTTGCTTCATCATCGAACTTGTCAACACCAGACATATCTTGAGGAAAATTCTTCAAATCATCATCCCAATCAAAGTCATCACCAATCGAAAATTGATACTGTGACAGCCCAAAATTGACCCTAGTCGGGAAGTGGTTTCGGGACCACAAAACCGAGTCATACTAATAATTAGCCATCATATTTTATGCTTATTATATGTATATATGCATGTGTGAAAATTTCATGCTTGAATTTTGTTAATTGTAAGTGAATTTTATTAAATAGGACTTATGTGAGAAAATTTAGAAATGTGCTAGGCAAATGTGAAATGGCCTATTAATGCATGTTATGAAAATGATGGGTTTGCATGTCAAATTACCCAAAATTTGAGCTAGTGGCTGGCCATGCTATGGGTGGAAACATGTTGGGAACATGTTGGCTTAGTGTGTTATGTTAGAAAGAATAAATAAAAGGGTTAGTAATTAAGTAATGAAAAGGGAGGGGTGATGAAAACAAAGTTGTCTCATCCATCCCCCCCCATTTGCCGTAACTAGACAAAGAAAAGAGAAAAAAAGAAAGAAAGAGTGTGTTCATCTTCCTTACCTTCTTGCAAAGCCGAAACAAAAGGGGAAAGAGGAAGGAATTTGTCTAGGGCATTCGGCTATCTTGGAGGTTAAATAAGGTAGGAGTTCATGTTATTTCTATTGATTTTTATGAGAATCTAGTAGTAGTCAAGCTCTTATTGTAACCCATATGTTGATTTTTCTTTAGTTTTGGTGACAAATTGTGCATACGGTATTATTGGATAAATGCTAAAAGGATGGTGTTTTGATATTTTGGATTGAAATATTAGAAAGGGGAAAATATGAGCTACCTAAATAGATATATGTGAATTTAAAAGATGGTATGAACAAATGTGGAGTTTTGCTAGTTTAGGATTATTCGGCCAAGTGTTTATGTGGTGGAAATTAAGTGTTAAATGGAATGAAAATGATATTATATGGGGGTATGTATATTCGGCCATATGAGTAAATATATAGATGATGTTAAATTTGATTATGTATAATGGGCCATATAGAGTACACATTGTGATATTAACTTTAATTCTCTATAATTGATCAAGTGGGTGATATTGGTTTATATGGTTGAATTTGATTTATGAATATGTACCTTGAAATAAAATATATCATCGACTATGTTACTTTGGAAGTAAGAATGCATTCGGCCTTGAGACAATTTATAAGTATTAGTTAAGGTTCTAATGTTTTGAACAAGAATGGTTGTAAGATGAAACGAAAATTATTAAAATATATATGAGTAATTTACAAGGGTGGTTGCCGTGTATATAATATTTATGTGTGTTATTGAAATATTTATTGGGTTAATTTTAGTAATTGGATCTTAGGTGATCAATAGCCGAATGGCTTAAAGTTAGTAAAAAGCATAAGGTGAATAAAAATAAAATGTTGCCGTATGCTTCTTTTGATATGAAACTATTAATGTTATGGGATATAAATAACTAGCAAGGTAATTAAACTAGTTGATTTATTTATTTAAGCTCAAGAACCTAAAGGAGAGGCGTCCAACAAGGGGAAATCGAAGGTCATCGAGTAGCCGACTTGGAATTATTTTACCCAACATAAAGTAAGTCATTAAGCATATAGTTTGTATTAATTTAAATGGTCATAACGTCTATGTAATGATGCTGAATGGAATGATAAATATATATATATACATGTATGTATGTGGTGATGAAAGTGTTGAATGAAAAGAAAAGAGGTGAGATGTATTGAGTTGTTGATCTCGACACTAAGTGTGCGGGTATAAACATTTATGATCATGAGATTGGCGCTAAGTGTGCGGGTTTAAATTGTACAGCACTAAGTGTGCGAGTTTGATTATGTAGCACTAAGTGTGCGAGTTTGATTATATAGCACTAAGTGTGCGAGTTGATTATATAGCACTGAGTGTGCGGACTTAATATATACTTTTGAATCACTATGGACACTAAGTGTGCGACATTATTGAGTTGATCACGGACAGCGGATCGGGTAAGTACCTTGAGTTCGTGACTAATAGGCGCTATGTTTATATTTGAAGTTGAGCTTGGTAAGTTTGAACCTATGTGACAATTATAATTGAAGTCACGTACATAAGATTTATCGTGGAATAGGTGAAAGGTCGTTTAGTTGTATGATTGTAACGAAAATAAAATGATGTATGAAAATGCCTCAAATATCCTATTGATTAGTATATGGAATGTGAATGCATGACTTGGTATGAGATTGAACCGATAGGTTTAAGGAACTATGGTATGGTTCGGTATGGATGGAGTAACTAGCCTCGTTCCATTTTGTTTCCTCTTGTGATAATGTTATTAATGGATGGTAGTGCATTGCTTATGACTTACTGAGTTATATACTCACTCGGTGTTTTCTTGTCACCTATTTTAGGTTTCTTGGACTCGTCTCTTTTTGCGTGACCGGGCCGTCATCGGAGTCATCACACCGGCTAGCAACTTTTGGTATCTTCTTTTTAGTCGGTCTAGGAGAACATTTCGGCATGTATAGGCTAATATGTTTTGTTGAAATTTGGTATGTAAACTTTTAGCCATGCGAAAATGGCATAAATGTTCGGTTGGATTCGGTTTTATAACGTTAGGTCGTAAGTCTTGGTAATTCGATTTTTATGCCATATGTCATGGCTGATTAATTTTGATGTTAAGATTCATGATATGGCAATAGTGTAGTAGGGAGATGTTTGACAATGATTAGCCTTTGGTATGGCTAGTCATGATTATAATTTTGTGTTATGTATGATGAATTACTAGTTAGATCAATGAGATTTCACGAAATGGGCATAGTTGCTTCAGTAACAGATGCTGGCAGCAGCAGTGACGTGGGATTGAAAAATTACAAAAATTAGTAGGAATGGAATTAAATAGTGAATAAATTATGTAATCGAAGATCAATGAGTCTATTTTCATATAGAAGTAACGAAACGATCATATGGATAGTATGTTAAGAGATATTCAGGTTCTCGTGAGACAGGGCCAGAACGGTTTCTGGGTTCCCTGTTCTGACTTTGGAAATTCATTATAAATTAACCAGAGATAATTAGGAGTCATGCCATATATGTATAGATTCCTATTTGAGTATAGTTTCTATAGAAACAAACAGAATCAGTATTGAAGCTCTGTGCAGGGAGTTATCCAAATCGTAATGCATGAAGGTCAGTGTAGTCGCACCCTGTAATAGGGTAGAATTTAACTAATAAACTGTACTAATTGGCCTGACTAAAAATTCTACAAAAATTCTACCATATAGGTATATGAGTATAGTTCCTGGGAAAATTTACGGAACTGGATTTCGAGTTTCATAACTCATGATATGATTTTTAAAGCGACTAGTACGCAGATTGGCAGCTTGTCTGGGAAATGTCAAATAAGTGGTTTGAAGTCTGTTAACACCTCGTGTTCGACTCCGGCAACGGTCTCGGGTTCGGGGTGTTACAGATACTTAGACAAATCAAGATAGGAAAGTCTTTTACTAACTAAGTCTTTGGCA
Organism: Gossypium hirsutum; assembly: GCF_007990345.1. Classification (NCBI taxonomy): domain Eukaryota; kingdom Viridiplantae; phylum Streptophyta; class Magnoliopsida; order Malvales; family Malvaceae; genus Gossypium; species Gossypium hirsutum. The sequence continues at coordinate 38,778,149 of NC_053443.1, forward strand.
ATTTCACCATTATCATGCATATGAATTTGTTGAAGCTCGACTAACATAGAACCCTTACCGTGCTAACCTTTAGGCACTGGTGGACTAGGGTCAGTTACGATCTTACCTTTCTCGACTAATCGTGTAACACCCCGACCCGCGTCCGTCGCCCGGATTAGAGTTACGAGGCATTACTAAAGAAAGCACACATTCGAAAACACATAAAACCCAATTTAAACAAAATGATCATGAACAAAACATTTTTTTTAAACCAAACTGATCACAAACATGGAAATTAAACCATTTTCGCATGGCTATTTGTATTTTATGATCTAAAACTAACCAAAAACAAACTCAAGTCTATACATGCCATAAAATCGAGATCAACTTAACAAAATACCAAAAGAAGTCGATAGTGTGATAGACTATGCTGATGATCCCCGAGCTCGTAACGCGGCTCCAAAATCTATAAAACAAATGGATAAAAACAATCAAAGTAAGCTTTTATAGCTTAGTAAGTTTATAGCAAATTAAAAATACATATAAACGAACATATGTATAAACATTATATGCTTATAATCAAGTTACAGACATAATCATTAATTGCATATACTAATTTCTAATATACTTATCATTTGGATTTCATCGAATGCATTTCTATGATCTTTTCAATACATATGTCAAAAGCTTATATTTTTACTTATCAACTTCATGAACCAAATGCACATTTATACTTCTAATCTACATGTGCCGAATGTCTACATGTATATTCAACAATCTTCATAACAACCAATATATATGTGCCTATTCACTAAACACATAGATCCAAACATTTATATGCTCATCAAATACATATAAATAAATTTTCATATACTTATCCATTATATAACCCAAAATCATTTACATATTTATATATATCAAATGCATATAATCACTTAATTTAACATATTCACCGACACTTAACCTGCTAAGCTTATAGCCTGATTCAGATCACCGGCACTTAGCCTGCTAGGTTTATAACTTGATTCAGATCACCGACACTTAGCCTGCTAGACTTATAGCCTATTTCAGATCATCGGCACTTAGCCTGCTAGACGTAAAGTCTGAAAAATTCACCGGCATTAAGCCTGCTAGGCGCTTAGCCTGAAAATTTCAATTTCACAGATACAAAGATGATTCCTCGTACATTTCTTAATAGCAACACATGTTCATAACATTTATGTATAATTCACAACCTCAACTTTATCTCCAGAAAATTTGTAATCCATGTTCGAAGCATACAAGCATTTACAAATTATACTTTTAATCCAACTCAAGTATTTGTATATGTATTTATATCTATTTGAACCACACACATGCAGATGTAAAGTCCATACTTTACATTCATTTCAAAAACTTATATATATACACATAACTATATATTCGAACCTCACACATATGCATGAAAATATAGAATTCATACTTTTAATTCCATTCAAAAACTTATACATGTATATACATATATATATTCAAACCTTATATATATAAATATATCATCCATACCTTTAATTAAACTCAAGATCTTATACATATTCATATATACATATTCGAACTTCATTTATGATATATATAACATTCATCCTTAACTAATTTCAATTTATATACTTTCAATTATAGCTCATCAAATATACAATAGATATACATATATATTTACATATATTCGAACTTCATTTATGCATATATATAACATTCATACTTAACTAATTTCAATTCATATATTTTTAATTATAGCTCATCAAATATACAATAGATATACATATATATTTACATATATTCGAACTTCATTTATGCATATATATAACATTCATACTTAACTAATTTCAATTCATATATTTTTAATTATAGCTCATCAAATATAAAATAGATATACATATATATATATGCTGATTTAATAACATTAAATTGCTAATAGACTTACCTCGGACGATGGAAAATCGAAGTCGGACGATTATTCGACTAATTTAGCTTTTCCCCGATCTAACTCCGATTTCTTTGGTTCTCGATCTAAATATATTCAAAATGAGATAATTTATTTATTAACACATTCAATTTAGTCCAAAAACACATAATTTGGAAAATTACTATTTTACCCCTAATATTTATACTTTTTGCAATTTACTCCATATTGCATAAAACACAATTTACACAAAATTTGCCCATACCACACAAGGGCCGAATATTCATGGTTCTCATACAAGTCCACACATTTCATTTATTTCACATTTTAGTCCCCTAAAAATTTAAATTTCACAATTTAGCCCTATTTTCTCAATTTCACTAAAAATTCAAAGACAAAACATTTTAATCTTTCACCCATCTTTCATATTTCATCATCAACTATCGAAAAGCTCAATTGGCATATCTCAAAATCACCATCAAATTCTAAAATTAAAGCATGGGTCTTGTAGTACACAAAGCAACGATCTCAAAAACGTAAAAAATTATAAAAAAAATGAAACAAAACTAACCTCAATCAAGCTATGAAAGTGCCGAATTTTAGAAAGCCATTGTTGGGTTCTTCATGCTTAACATTCGGCTAAGAAAAGATGAAAACATTCATCTTTTCATCATTTATTTTTAATTATAATGTTAAATTTAACAATTGACTAAATTAACCTTATTATAATAAAGATATATAACATATATATTAAGGTCAATTATGTCATATGCCACCCACTATCTACTTTATGGTCTTATTGCATCATAAATCCTCCCATTTAAAAGACATCAACAATTAGGTGCTTTTATAATTAACCCCTAAATTTTCATTTTACGCGATTAAGCCCTTTTATTAAATCGGATGCTTAAACGACGAAATTAAAACACGAAAATTTCACACAATCAAATGCACACAAAATAAACACACAAAATAATATTAAAATATTTTTTGATTCGGACTTGTGGTCCCGAAACCACTATGTCCGATTAGAGTCGAAATCGGACTGTTACAAATCGAAATCGTCTCTCCTCAGAAAAGTATTGAAGTTGAAATTTATCAATGGGATTTCGAGAAACCTGGAAAGTAGAAACAATACAAGGAGAACTCACAAGACGGTTAGTAAAAACACTCCTCGTTTTTTCACCTTCATCTTTTTCGCTTATTTCTTTTTCCAACTCATTTTCAAACCCTCTCTCTTTTATCATATCACTTATTTCTTTGGTACTCTCATTTCTTTCTTCAATCTCATTTTCAATTTTCTTTTCTTTCTCACGCTCATCTTCTTTTTTCTTTCATTTCTTTTTCTTTTTCATTTTCTCGCTCGCACTCTTTTTCTTTTTCACTTTCTTTTTCTTTTTCTTATTTTTCATTTTTATTACAATGTGAGGACGATACAAAAGAATCAAAAGATAATCGTTTGGCTCAAAGAAAGAGACAATATTTTCGTAGGCTTCTCGTTCATTTCTTCAGGAATAATCCTTTCTCATTCGTCATATCAAAAAGTCGCAAGCTTGAAGATTTCTTCTCTTTGTCTCAAATTCCTTGACGAGTAGGAATCCCGATAAGAATTTTTTTGCAAATAGTCTTTGGATGTGTATCGCCATGATGATCTCGACTCCGTTTCTCGACCTGGAGGGTTTTGTTTTCGTCGGACCTTTTCCTCCACTTGGTCCAAACGTCTTTGTAATGGACTTATTTTTTCCTCCAACATTCTGCCCATCTCGTTCACCAAGTATTGGAATTCATCGGTAGAGAATTATTCTAGAGACATGATTTTATTGCTGAAAAAAAATAGTGATTAAAACAAAACAACAATTAAATACCTCACCACAAAAATCTCACGTTTCACTCGAAAAGAAAATTGGATGGCACTCCACTCGTGTTTACACTCAATTTTTGGCTTTTTCTTTTTATGTAATTTACTCGTGCCTTTTACCACTCGACCTCCTCTCACAATTTCGTAATTCATCTCGGTAGACTTAATTTGCTGCTTGAGGGTCAGTTTCAAAAATGGGTAACAAAGGGAATAATGAAATGGTGTAGGGTAGGCTGAAACGAAATAAAATCAAGGCTAAGTGTGGCGTTGGGGAAGTAGATAAGAAGAAGAAGAATGCACTTGTTCGGAATTCAAAAGATGAATAAACAAAAATTCCAACACTTCACTTTTTTTTCGATTTTTTTTAAACTTCGTACTTTTTTTTCTCAATTTATTTTCTCTTTTTTTTCGTAATTTCCTTTTTTTTCAATTACAATAGATGAAATACAAAGAGAAAAAAAATTACAACTTGAATTTTTTTTTGATTTTTTTTTCACGTTACGAACCTACTTCGGGATTAACACAAACGTTGACGCTCATTATTTTGTAAGCTCTGATACCAAATGATGTGATCCAGCTCGATTGATTGAGTCGAATTCACTTAGATGCTCGATCGTCGACGAGAAGTTCGTTCGGATTTGTAGATAGATAGAGTTAGGTTGAATAATAAGCGGAAGTAGTTAAAATGGGTTCAAAATATGGCTTGGTTTTGGAGATGGACAGGTTCGGTTTTAACAAAGAAAATAACTTATAAGTTGAAAGATAAAAATGGGATGGAATACGAACTCAAGCGTCAAGATCGATTCAATACAATGTAGAGTATTGCCCCCGGACTTATATTGCTCAAGGTGGGATAAATGGAATATCGAAGATGGACCTTAACCCATTACTTATGAAGAAGTAAGAACCAAAGGTATTAAAAGGTGGATGAATGCCACACCAGGATGGTGATAAGTTCAAAGAGTCGGGATGACACCACTAGCTAGCTAGATAAGTCAGAACGAGACTCAAACGAAAGAGGATAGGAGGAAACCTCACAATCAAGTTTTGATAATAAAAAATGTCTAACCTTTTTTTACAAAGATGAGTAAACTATTTATAGACCTAAAATGCCTATTCATATTCGGCATCTACGTTGTTCACACTAACTTAAATTCTGTTCACATTCGTTTTTAACATGTTCACACAAAGGCATTTAAAATCGGTTCATGCTGAAGATGGTGCATGAATTGGACAAACCATCATGTTGCTTCACTTGATGCATTCATGCATTTTTAGTCTTGAAGAATAGCCATAATTCTATGAATGTGCATCACTTTAATGCTCATTCATCTCCCTTGGCCGAATGAAGCCCTAATGTGGCTGAAATACTTGAATGGTCATCTTGAAAATGCATGAATCAGGCATGAAACGTCCCAATGTATTTTCCTCCATAAATACAATCCATGAATCTTTAAATACATGAACATTCAATAGCTCCCTCTTGCATGAACAACCCAAATACATGTGCTCCTTTAAATGCCATCCATTGAACCGAACCGTGCATGAATCAACCTTAATTGCTCCCTTTCACATTCGGCTGAACCTGCAAGGGATTCAAACAATTTAAATGGTTATAGATTCAGCTGATCTTGTACAAAACAACATGTAAACAAATTAAGTAATATGCTAGGAAAAATTAAAAACACTTAAAGAAATGTCTAGCTAGTAATTAAATTCGGCTAGCTCAAAAAGATGTGAAATAATTAATGAACTAAGTTGAGCTAGGAAATTCGATCATGAGCTGTATAAAAGTGAATAAAATAAAGCCAATACTTAGTTTATTTAAATGATAAAAGAAACGTGCTGAAAGTAAGCTAATTTGAGCTTAAACGAGTTGATTTAAGCTCAAGTGAACTGATTGGAGCTGAAATAAATTCGGGAAGCTGGAATTGAGCTAAAATCAGGTTGCAAAAGATGACAAGCCTCGCTTGAGAAGCTGATCCAAGGGTGTTGTCGGTTGGGATCATATCAAAAAGCACTTTGCAAACTACAGTCGCTTTGTCTACCACTGAAGCTGAGTACATGATGATTACTGAGGCTTGTGAAGAAGCTATTTGGTTGAAGGAACTATTTAGTGAACTTAATGAAGACCTTCAAATTAGTACAGTATTTTGTGATAGTCAGAGTGCCATCTTCTTTACAAAAGATCAAATGTTTCATGAGAGAACAAAATGCATTGGTGTTCGGTATCATTTTGTTCGTGATATTATTGCTCGTGGTGATATTGTTGTGAGCAAAATTAGAACTCATGAAATTCCTGCAGATATGATGACTAAGTCACTTCCTATAACCAAGTTTGAGCATTGCTTAGACTTGGTTGGTGTTCATTGTTGAAGTTAAACCCTTAAAGGGTTTTATGGATGAGGTGAAAAACTTGTTCGCTGAGAATTCGTGTCAAGGTAGAGATTGTTATATGTGTAACCAAAATTCTAAGAGATTGCTTGCAAGTTAAGTTCAGCGAAGTATATCTTCTTTTTAGAAGATTTAGTATTTATTAGTATAATATATTTAGCATTTATTAACATAATATATTTGACTGTGATTAGAATTAGGCTTTTTCAACCTCTAAATAGATGTAGTCGAAACTCCTTTTATAATTATTCGAATTCGACATAGTGAATTTTCTTCTCCTCTGCCCGTGGTATTTTCTCGAAAGGGTTTCCATGTAAAAATCTGTGTTCTTTATTTTTATTTCTCTTTTCTTTGTGATATATTGTCATTACCGGCATTTTATTTTTACAGTTTTAGAAAGGACTATGTGAGTACTTTTTTTATGACAAGATTAAAATGCGAATTACAACTTTTGACTTTTTTTCAACTTTTAAATGATATTAGGTTAAATTCTAAGGCTTAATTTGAATTTTGTATATAAACCCTATATTATATTTATTAAGTCTTATACGTAAGGTATTTAGTTATTTTGAATTTTAAGAGATTTTTAATTTTTTTAAAGTCATTATAAGTTTTATGTGTCTTGCTCATCAAAAGGCTGGATTCATCAAGAATTCTATTTAGTAACTAACTTTTTAGGGTTTTTATTCAATTAGGAGTTGTTTTTCATTAATTTAGTTTGTCTATTTAAGCAAAGGCGGGTTGGCCTCTCATATGTAACTTTGATTTTATTTTTCATTCAATAAAGCACTCTTAGAGTTCCTTTGTTTGCAAGATTTGTTTCTTGTTATTTTTCGGAAGTTCTTTCAATCAATATTGTTGAAGATGTTTTGTGTGAGTTTTTCAATTTCGCAAGAACCTCTTGGTGGATTGATTAGAACCATTAAATAGGTTTATTAAAGTTTTCTTCTTTAAGGGATTCAATTAGACAGCCTATTCTCTATTACACAATTCCATTCGGTTCTTTCACTCCATTATTCATCTAAACTCAATTTCTTTGTTGCTAATTTATTCCTAAGTGTGTTCTAACTTGTTGATTCTAATTTCAAATTTCAAGAATCAATTTTAGGCAAGATCTGGTATACTTCTTAGAGTCCAAGAAACCCAATTCGACTCTTACTCATTCTTTTGCAAGTTGATTGAAGCTTTTATTCCCTAGCCAGTTCGTCTTAGTTGTTTTCTTTCTTTCTTTTTCTCTTTGTTCAAGTTAATTATCATATTGGTTTACTTTTATGAATTTTTAGGCTGTTTAAGGAGTTAATTCTCAAAATCCTACTTCAAGTCAGAATTCAGTTTGATTGTTTCCTATTCTTATTTCGATTTCAAGTTGATTCATTTAATCCTAACAATTCCTTATCTCAGATTTGGGAGTTCATTGGAGTGATGCCCATTACTCGTTGGATAATCAATACGAATGGGGGATATGTTATAACACTTATTTAAATAAAAAAATTCTTTTATAAAAATATTCATTTCGCAACATATTAATATTCTTTAAATCAAACTTGTATGGTTTATAGAGATTCAGCAATAATTACAAAATTATTTTACATAATGAAAACTCTATTTGTGTTATTGATAGAGTGTGGGCTCTATTTGCAAACCGATGAACAACATAATGAAAAATTTAATTGATGGAATATAAAAAACTTTCTCTATGGTCCAGAAACGAAAACAATTTCTCACAAAAATAGATTTTATTTGGTCTAGAATAAAATTCACTATTTTCTACATTTAATATGGTGTAATTTGATCTAGCCATAGTCTCTATATATAGAGATTTTAACAAGTCTCATTTAAACTAAGTGTGACCGAATAAAAATATTTTAATAGGAAAAAAACATACTCCTATTAAGAGTACAATAGGGTGGGCGGCCACCTCTTTTGGATATCTAGGGTTGCTGTACATTACATATAAATGGGCTTCGTTGGGCCTTTCATGTATTGTGTATAATTATGTGTTATATAGTATTTAAGTCAATTCATATAATTTATTCAACTCAATAAAAAAATTTCTATGCCAAAAATATTATTCAATTAAATAAATAAACTTAATTAAATTATTTTTAACCCAATTATAATCTTATTAAAATCATAATGACTTTACTATATTAGAATTCATGAGTAAATAAATTTAATTATTTTATTTTATGAAACTGTGATGACTAAATTTAATTTTCACTTCAAGCTTATATTATTTAATTCAAATTTAATTAAATAATAATTTGATGAAATTAATTTAATCTCTAAGTCATCTCTTGTTTATGGCGAGAAAATACATTCCCTGTGGATAGTGATACATATGATCTATTACTCTAATTTGTTGTTTTTTAGCAGTGCCTAAACCAGTGGCAACTAGGAGTTACGCTATTTGCTCAGAAAGCTTGCCATGTTTAAGTTGGTAAATTGGTAACAAAAATCATTGAGACTAATAATAATATGATCATTTTTAAATGTCCTTATTCAAGTGTTATTGTGGGCTTGGACAATAATAATAATACATTGAGACTAATATGTGCTTGATTGATAACAAGTGTTGTTATGGATATGTGATGTCAGAGAACAATATACTGGACTAACCCACCATGAGAATACTTCTTGGATTAATATGTAATAGTCATAACATTTCTCATAATGATAATTGTACTAAAACCCACTCATTGTTTTCAATATAGAAGTGTTTTAATATTAATGCCAACATTACAAAAACCTATAAAGTCGGTTGGAATGATCAAATTCAAAAGATGTTGGATTATATTTACAATGTTAGACAAGTCAAATTAATTGTATAAATTTTCTTATAATTAATTTAATTTGACATGAATAAAATAAGAAACACAATGTGTAAATGATCCAATTAAAATTATGTAAAAAATGTGTTTTACATATTTTAACTAGGTATAATCCAATTTATCAAAACTATTAAGTAGAGTACTTAAAAATTGGTCAATAAGATTATAAAAGATTTCATATTAAAACAAGTGTTCTACTTTATGCAAAGTAGAAAGTATGTGTAACACTCCATACCCGACTTAATCGCCGTGTCTGAGCTACGAGATGCCATATCAATTTTTGGAGCAATTACAATCAGTTAAATTTATAGTGTAACCATTTAAACATGCAAATAAATATATTACATGATCATAATATGATACATAATCAGTTTTTGGGTATTATACGAGCTTATGAAAGATCCTTTGCTAACCCGAAGACAAATTAGTACCAAATTGTAAAGTTTACAAAATATCGGGTTGATGTCGCAACTTTAAGGGTTCCTCATTGCGATGATAAGGGATCGACATCGTGACATGACCATTTGTTTGCAAATGGTCCAAAATGGTACCAACTTGCATCACCTAGGAAGCAATTTCAATACAATCATTCACAATTTTAGCTAAAAATACCATTCCCAAATGTTCATTCCTATCACAACTCATCATACATACATTATTATTACATAAATATACATTCTAATTTAGAAACCTATGCCAATTTCTAAATATTCACCAATTGACATATTCATACACATATAAGTTACAAGTATTGTAACATCTCATGCATTCCAATTAAGTGCCAAACACAAATATACAAACCAACCATTTGACCATTTCCAAGTTAACATTTATAACTTCAAATATGAACATGATCACACCTTAGGAAAAAATTGACTCAACCTAGGTACATTCCATATATTAAACAATAGGAGACTATACAAGCATTGTTGAGTTGAGGATCATTGGCTGGATGTTGGATCATGTCTCGGGGCTTCATGATTTACCTATACCTATGCATAGAATAAAAAAAACTGTACGCTGATCGATAAAGCTCAGTGGTACTTCCATGATTCAAGTCAATATAATACAAGCTTAAAGAAAATGCATACACTCAATTCAAGATCAAATTATAGCCATTTCACATACAATTTCATGCCAAAAGCTTTCATTATTTTATGAAACATACATATAACCATTTTGCACATCAATTCACTACATATGCACTTAAACTTACCATTCATGCCACACATCATTAAGATACTGATTCTTTTATTTGTAGCATACTGAATAGTAGAATAAGCTTAATGACCAATTCATATAATTGAACCATACCATATTTTCTTATACTTACCATACCATTTCCCAGTTATTTCACATACTACTTAAACATTTCATATAATCATCTATAAACATATACTTATATATTCAATTTCATCTCATCATTTCAATCATTTTCAAGTCTATTGTCTCATTCATATTCAATCGACCCCTAGAGTTCATTTTTAACCAACTTACATGGTCTTTCACATGTTATCGAGTATCACATTTCATTCCAATTACCATATAGTCAGATCATGTTTATATAACCCTATTAACCAGACACAAACTTAGAACAAATACACAAATCTGTTACCCTGGGTTGCTCAGCAATAATGACTTTGAGATATGTACATACTACTACCCTAGATTGCCCGACATGAGGGTTTCTATCAATATCTGATCTTATGGTATGCCAACTACATCTGATCCTGTCTGAACAACTAATAGGGTACCAATTTTTCCAATTTCATTATATAATTCAATTCATATTCCATCATTCTCAATTCATCATCATTCCACAATTTCACTACATTATATATCATGTTTTAATTCATTTTCATACCACATATCACATATCAATTCAATCATGCTATTTTCTATTTTAATCAATTCACACTATCTCGATATTTAATCTCAAACATAGCAACTCAATTCATACAACCATTAACAACTTACCTCGATACTACATTATGCAAAATTCATGAATATTCAATAACTAGATTGATCTCGAATTGTAGAAATACAAACTGGGATCTCGCGTCACTTGTCGAAGACTCTCGCTTTTCCTTTCCCTCTCGATGGTTCGATATTGTCTTCAGCTACGAATGATAAATCAATAAATAAACAACGTCTAGCCGAAAACACAAGTGCGATTTTGGTAAAGGGCTTATTGCTATAAATATCACAAACCGACTCAATTTTCAAAATTTTAATTTTTTGCTGTGTAAGAAAACCATTTTCAAATTGAAATTTTTTCAATAATTGGTATTAGAGTTAGGCCTATGTTTATAGTTTAAACCGATACCAAAATTTTCTCTCTTCTTCATGTATGATTAATTTTGATAAGATGTGACATTCTTGTAATTATCAACATATTTAGGGATATGTATGTGAATGAATGTGTGCTATTATTTTATTATTATATATGATAAAGTAATTTTTCCAAAGTTAGGATTCCTAAAAAATTGAATGTAAGTATAATTAATTTTCTGGTATGTATAATTAGATCATTGACTTTCATCTCCACACAAGATTTATTTTATTAGTTTAGAATAAATTATGTGAGCTGGAAACGAATATAGGAATTATGTAACCTATAATTTTTGACGAAAATCAAAGAATCGAGATGCATCCAGGCTGATCGACATGATGCACACCTGACTCAACCAATCTAGGAAAAAGACCGATGGTGGTTCGACAGTATAAGGCTGTGTAACACTTCAGATCTGGTGGATCCCAATTTTTGACGTATAGTAGTAAATAGTCTGTCTGGCATAGCGTTATCTGCCTAAAAGATTGTTTTGACGTATCCATGTGGGTGTGTAGGAACCGCCACAAGAGTAAGTAAGAATTTAATTTTCTAATATTTTACAATGTATTAAGGAGACGTCCGTTTTAAGGGATAAAAGGAAAATATGGGATGAGTGGTCACCAAAGGTATAGTACGCTTGGATTGTATGGAATACTGTGCTAGTTAGATTTTAAGTAATTTGGTTAGAAACCAACTATATAGTTTATCATGATAAGTTTGATGAAGGGAACTTATTTATGTTTTCTCAAAAATTGTAAGCCAATGACAAGTTCTGATATGTATGACGCTTGTTAAATTCCACTAAGTAAGATGAGTCATATTATGTGAGAATGTGTTTTAAAAAGGGTTCTTCTTTCTTCTTCTTCCTCTTCCTTAAGTGGTATATATTGAAACCTTCCTTAAATCTAAATTTATCCTACCTCGATGGTCTTGAAACTAATATTCATTTATGATCAATAGTTACTTTGCATCAAGGTAAGTATTTCAGCTCTGCATGTTAAGTACTGAATGGGTAAATCTGTATTTGGTAAACGAACATCGAGACCGTAAGTATAAGGTTTCTACATGGGATGGTCAGTGATTGAAATGATAACTAATTGGTATGTACAAGAGTATTAATGGTGAAATTATGTTTCTAAGCAGTGGTTGCTGCTATGCATAAAGTGGATTTGTGGCTCAGTCTTAAACATGCCATTCGAGTCTGTTTTAAAATAATTTTCTATCTTATAAGGAACTGTATCAAATCTAATGTAATAAATTATTTATCATATATATATTATTTGAAATATTGAAATGATAAGTTTTTCTTTTGGAACTTCAAATAACAGGTTTAAAATAAATGAGAAATTGTAAATTGTTTTTGTTAAATGCTTTATATCGTTTAGTGACACAGGAGATCTAGACTCGGTCAATTGTTTAGTGGTCTGACAGTGATGATCAATGGCAAAGGCCAATGACGGTGGTCGATGGCGGCCCTGCGATAATGACGTGATGGCTACGTGAACCAATACCATAGTAGAAGTACGTGGTGACAAAATAGAAGACCCAAAGTATGCTTTACGGTGAATTTTGTATTTTTATTTTATTTTTCTAGGAGGAATTATGGAAACTTTGGTTGGTAAAGGCTATTTCAATTTTATGCTTTTATATGTGATATCATTATGATATTTATTTGACTACGAATGTATGTTCATGCATATGTATGATAAACATGTCATATAGTTTAAGGAAAGAATGCCACGTGTAGTTATCATGCATATATTGTTCATTCATGATTGAAATTGGACATTAAAAACCTTGCATGACAATTTAACTACCCCTTGGTAGGACTTCCATGTGGACCTCACTAAGGAGATTTCCTAAAAGTAAGAAGAATTATCTTGTAATCATATGAAAGTTGGCTAGCCCTGTTGTAGGTATTACCATACGATATAACAAGAAGTTTTTCTTCAAAGAGGACAATTAGTCGCAGCGTGCCGCTTAATGCGATTATCCTACAATGATTCATTTTTGGTACATGTTATGATATGTGTTGAATTGATGATTATACACTCAAGATGTTCTAGTTAAGTAACTTCCCACGAAGCTCTATTTAAGTTAGAACGATGGCCAAATATTAAACAATTATTAGTATATGTAATGCCTAAGGAATTAGGTTCATGTCCTAATTGGATGGAAACCCATGTTCTAACTAGTTAAAGATCACCCCACGGTGACATGATTCAATTGGTGTAGGAATTATTGTTGTAACGACTTACATATGTTTTCAAGGTTTAATGTATGACACATGCATAATCTTAATGCATATCGTAAAGTTTCAAAATGTTTTCAAATATTTTCTTAATAGAAAGATATTATTGAATGGATATTTTATTTTCAGTTAAAAAATGACATCTACTCTTTTATTAAATCTACTGACTAAGAACAACTTGAAGAAAAATAACTATAAGGAATAGAAAACGAACCTCATGATTGTCTTGAAATATGAGAAATTAAAAATAGTTCTTGATAATAAATGCCTTCTGGCCACTCAAGTTGAGGCTAGAAAACACTGGGAGGACTCTGATGAGATAGCTCATTGCTATATGTTGGCAAGCGCAACCAATACACTTTATAAGAAACTTGAGGGTTGTAAGATTGCCAAAGCTATTTTAGACAAACTATAAGACATGTTTGGAGGCCAAGCTACCTTGGCTAGTTTGATGAATCCCAGAAAAAGCTCGACACTCTAGTCAAAGACTATATGATTACTCTTATGGGATACTTTACTAGGGCCATGGATAATGATGCTAGTTTGGACCAGAACACTTAGATTGGGATGGTGTTCAAGAGCTTGTCCAAGGATCTTGTAGGCTTTCAAGCCACGTATAACCTTGGGAACAAGAATCTGATGCTTACACAACTCATGAAGGAATTTCAATCTTATAAGTTGATTTGAATGGTAGTCAGTTAGTTTGAAAAACAGAAGCAAACTTAGCTGTTGTTTCTTCCACTAAAGGTAAGGGAAAGCACATTAAGAGAAGTAAGGATAAGTTCTTTGGGCCACCTAAAGTGGAAAGGAAGAGAACCAAGAAGCCTAAAGATATATCTAAGTCTAAATGTTTCTTCTAAAGCACGAAAGGGCACTTCAAGGCAAACTATAAAGAATGGAAGGACTACTTCGCAACTAAAGGCAAAGGTATGGAGCTCTTTATGACTGAAGCTTGCTTAGTAGAAGATTCAATATACCACTGGGTCATTGATTCTAGAGCCACTAATCATGTGTGTGTTTCTCCACAGGGGTTCGTGGAGACAAAAGATCTTAGAGATAAGAGTCTATTGTTGCAAATTGAAAATGGGACAATTGTAGGAGCTTAAGAAGTGAGAGATAACCATCTTTTTTTTTTGATAATTTTAGAAATATTATTTTGAAAGATGTTTGCTATGTACCAAGTTTCAAAAGAAACTTGATTCTTGTTGCATGTTTATATAAAGACTGGTTGAACATGACTTTTAATAATAGTATTACAATATTTAGAAATCGTAAACTTATCTGTAATGGATGAATGTCAAAGAATCTCTATTTTATCAAACGAAAGATGTATACATTGCTTGAAATTGAAATTTCAAATAAAAGACTTAAAACTCCTCACTCTAATGAGTCTTACCTTTAGCATTTGAGACTTGATCATATTAACCAAGAAAAATCATTAGACTTGTGAAAGATGGCACTTTGAGTTTGCTTAAAGAAGTCAATCTTCCACAATGTGAATCTTACTTAAAAGATAAGATGACTAAGCTGTAACAACCCATTTTTCAGTGGTGATGGAAATAGTGATTTCGAGATCACAATTCCAATCAGTGAGTTAGTAAATATTATTTAATTAATATTTAAAAGGTTATTGTGGGTTGTACTAAGGTTTGGTTAGATAATTTTAATATTTGACTAGTTAATTAACGAAAGAGGACTAAATCATAAAAATTTTAATAGTAAATCACTATTGAGTTATATGTGTTAAATGTGTATAAAAGTATGTTTGGAGAGTTTTAAAAGGAAATTAGACCATAATGGACCATTATGGACGATTAGTGATGTTTTCATGTGATTAATTTATGTTAAGTTATATTAAATAATATAAAGCCTAAGTAATAAAAATAAAAGAAAAGGAAGAAGCATTATCATCTTCTTTATTTATTTGTTACCATCGAAAAACCTCCATTAGAGAAGAAAAGGAAAGCTTCAAACATCCATTGATATTTAGTCATTGCATGTGAGTTGATTTTAAGCCTGTTTCTTATAAATTTTATGTTTTTGAGATTATTGTAGCTTAATCTAGCTATTCTAGGGACTATTTTGTAAAATTGTTAAAGACTTGAAAAGTTACCATTGTTTTTCTTAAAGCTTTTCGAATGTTAGTGGTTGAGTTTGAAGCTTGGTGTTGAATTAGGACTATGTTGTAAAGTGAATTTGGTTAGTTTTAAGTTTAGGGACTAAAATAATAAAATAATAAATTTAGCATGAAATTCTTGTACAATTGCATTAATTGTGGGATGTAAATGAATAAGAGTAAATTTAGCTAACATTTTTTGGGCTTAATTGTGATAAATGTGTAAGTTTCAATTTTAGGGACTAAATTGAATAAAAGGTAAAAGTTTAGGGAAATAATGTAAAATATTATTAAAGGGTCAAATACATGTATTTAGATATTTTATGGTATTTGAAATGGTTAATTGGGTTAAGTTATTTTATAGGTCAAGAAACAAACCAACCGATTGATAATCACAAAAAAAAGGGAAAGTTGTGGGTAGTCCTCAGTGTGGTGTTTGTAGCTTTTTTGTTTAGGTAGGTTTGTATTAGGTCTATTGTATTTAATAATTGTTTGAATTTGAATTATATTTGTGTATATATATATGTTTATGTTGTTATGGTGGATTAAGATAAGTATTGAAATGGAATTGAGGGACTGAATTGTAAATTATGGCTATTATACGTGTTTGGAATGAATTGTATTATTATATGGAATGCATATGATCAAGTTGAACATGGTATTATGTTATAAATATGGAAAGAGTATGGGAATTGAGTTAGGGCCTGTGTTAGCTTAGTGAATGATTAGGATACAAATGTCATATCATTAGGGTTTATCAGGCACTATGCGCCAGTGATTATATTTATCAAGTACTTTGGACCAGTGTTACAGTTATCAAACACTCTGTGCTGGTGTTATATTTATCAGGTACTATGTACCGGTGGTGGATACCATACCGATGGCTAGAATCTAGCATTTGTTGCGGATTGTCGACAACTTGTGTGAGCAATATTGAGTAATGGTTAATGT
The DNA here is from genome assembly GCF_007990345.1 of Gossypium hirsutum. Lineage (NCBI taxonomy): Eukaryota > Viridiplantae > Streptophyta > Magnoliopsida > Malvales > Malvaceae > Gossypium > Gossypium hirsutum. Next base: position 38,794,797 of record NC_053443.1, read on the forward strand.
CCCAATTGTCAGCTTGTGTGAGAAAAGTAATCCCATGCATCCAAAGTTAATTTGCTAAAGTTCTCTGGGAAAAACAAGTTAATGAAAGGAATGGAAATGGAATCTTATGGCATGAAATATTATTCATTGATTGAGTGTGAATGACATTTGTATTATTCTATCTATATATTTTGAGGATGTTATATGCTCATGACTAACCATTTTGGTATGTTAGGGAAAATGTCACATGTCAAGTAATACTAATTTGTTTTTTAATTTCAATTAGTATGATTTTAAATGATAGGCATGTTGTGTTTAAATTATACAAACTTACTAAGCTTTGCGTAAGCTTACCTCGTTTCATTTTCTTCCTTCTAGATTGTCAGATTCGTGCTTTCGCTTGGGTCATCTTTGGAGATCACACTATTCGTCAACTCTTTTGGTAACATTTTACTCATTTTGGCCAGATTATAAGTGGCATGTAAGTAGGTTAATGGCAATGTATTACTATAAGTAGTTGAAGTATGTTTTGTGCCATATTGAAAGTAAACTATGTGTTTTGGATGTAAACATGATGGTTGCCTTGATTGATTGTGGCTTGTGTTGATATATGCATGTTTTGGTACTTATAATTCCTTTTACTTGGTCAATTGGTATTTATGTTCTAGGTTACTTGGTAAACTTTGCTTGACGTTATTCTAGCAATTGAAAAGATGATTGTATTTGAATGTTTAGGTATGAACATTATGGGATGAATGTATGTTGATTAATGGTTGAATTGAGGTTCCAATTGTGGCATATTGGTCGGGCACTTAGGATGGATGTTGTTTGGAATATTTTGGCAGGTTCTTGATGCTTTTGCATAGGTTAAATAGTTTCCATTTTGCATGACTTGTTGATGAAGTGAATCTAGGATGTGATTGTTTGTTTTGGAAGGTATTTGAGGCACTCACGATTTGGTACATGGCAGTATGCCATACACAAGAATAGGGCATGACCATGTGGCCTTTTTGATTTGATGTATGGTGATCCACATGGCCACAGCCTGTAACACCCCGAACCCGAGTCCGACACCGGAGTCGAACACGAGGTGTTAACAAACTTTGAAAAATTTCCAGACACTGCCCAATCTGTGTACTAGTCACTTTAAAAATCATATCTTGAGCTTCACAACTCGAAAATCAGTTTCGTGATTTTTCCCTGAAACTACACTCATATGCCCATCTACATATTTTTTTCTAGAATTTTTGATCGGGCCAATTAGTACAGTTTATTAGTTAAAGTCTCCCATGTTACAGGAATCGACTACCCTGAACTTTGCGCATTACGACTTGGATATCTCCTTGTACAGGGCTCCAATACTGATGCCGTTTATTTCTATAGAAACTAGACTCAGAGAGGAATCTATACATATATGGTATGACTCGTAATTATCTCTGGTTAATTTATAATCAATTTCCAAAGTCGGAACAAGGAATCCAGAACCCGTTCTGGCCCTGTCTCACGAGAACCTGAATATCTCTTAACATACTGTCCATCTGATTGTTTCGTTACTTTCCTATGAAAGTAGATTCTTCAAGGTTTGTTTACATAATTTATTCACTATTTAATTCCATTCCTACTATTTTTAGTGATTTTCCAAATCTACGTCACTGATGCTGTCAGCATCTACCTTTAAGGTAGGCTTTACCTATTTCATGGTTCAACTAGCCCTTTTTGCATACATAGCACAATTTATGAAAGTGATTAACCATCCCCGTGGCCAATCCTTGTCAAGCATATCCACACCAAATGATTATAACATTATACTCAAACACGTATAAGCCATTTTCGCATGGCTATCCAAAACTTACACATCACATAAAGTACTCGAAAAACAACAATGGGTCGTCCTATACATGCCATATCAAAATTCAACCAAAAGAGTACCCAAAAGAGCCTTTGATAGTGTGGGCGACTTCGACTTCAAGATCCCGAGTCCGAAAGCTGGAGAACCAAAAATCTATAAAACAGAGGAGCAATGGAACGAAGTAAGCAATTTATGCTTAGTAAGTTTTGAGCAAGAAATTCCAGCATAACGAAAGCATAGCACACATTTAGCTAAACGGAATATTTCATAATACACAATTTTTGCGATATCAAACTTACTTCGCAACGTTAACCCTTATGTACATACACAAAAGACCAACTTAGCCGAAGGCCGGTAGCTCGTTCATCAACTGAGCGAATATTTATTTGTAAGGGCTCGATTAAATTCAACACATACGTAACATATCCCAATATTGGGATGTTTTTCGAGTATTAGCTGGAATTTTACAGCAAGCTCATTCATTACCAAAATCACGTACCTTCGGAATTTAACCGGATATAGCTCCTCGTTCAAGTGCCTTCGGGACATAGCCCGGTTATAGTAACTCATACAATGCCTTCGGGACTTAACCCGGATTTTAAAACTCGCACGAATGCCTTCGGGACTTAACCCGGAATTAGTATCTCGCACAAAGGCCTTCGGGACTTAACCTGGAATTAATAACTCGCACAAATGCCTTCGGATCTTAGTCCGGATATAGTCACTTAGCACAAAGCCTTCGGGACTTAGCCCGGACAGCATTCAATTAATCATGCACATCTAACAATAATTCATGGCACATTCGTATTTCTTTTTCATTAGCAAAACTCAAACACAAGGCACATACCATCCTTGCACATTCGGCTCAATAGCCACACATAGAGCATGATTTTAATTTGCTTAAAACATGATTTAATCACATCGTAATTTAAGCTCTCTTACTCAAGAACTTACCTCGGGTGTTGTCGAACGATTCCGCTAACTATTCGACCACTTTTTCCTTCCCTTTATCGGATCTATTTCCCCTTTGCTCTTGAGCTTAATTAAACAAATAAATTGATTTCATCATTTAGGCATCGAAAAGATGAACACAAGGCACTTAGCCCATATTTATACATTAGACATTAAAGTCACATACATGTGAAATCATGCATCAACACAACATATTAGCTAATTTTTCCCCCTTGGCCGAATATGCATGTCTATTTTTGGGGTCGATTTCAACACTTAATACACACATATACACACTAGTAAAGCATCCTCCCCCTTTCCATCAATTTAACACATGCATTGCTCATTAACATGCAAAGTTACATTCGGCCTTAGCACACAACTTGCTAGCCGATTCTTCTCCATTTAGCAACCAATGCACATATGTGCTCACACAAAAATGCTAAAAAGGAGGTTCAAGAATCATCAAGTCATCATCACATGCATCATTAACAAGCTTCATATTTAGCATGCAATGGCATTAACACAACCTCCACCTAGGCCGAATTTTAACTCATCCTCTTGCCTCATCACCACCACATCAAACATCAACCAAGAATGATGCATCCATGGTCAAATGTCATTTCCATCACATAGCAAGATTTAGACCATGGGCTAGGTAGAACTCAAGCTAACAACTAAAACATGCATGCATCTCATGGAACATCATCAAACATACCTTAGCCTAGCTACATGCATGGCCGAACCTCTTCACCTTTCTTCTTCCTTCCTCCTTAAAATTATTGGCCAAGGATGAACCAAAGGATGAGAAAATTTTTTTCTTTGTTTTTCTTTCTAGTTTCGGCAAGTATGAAGATGAGAAAAGGATGAACAAAAATTCTCTCCTTTCTTTTCTTTAGCTCACGGCAATGGGGGGGGGACAAACAACTACACACACATTTTTTTTTGTATTCACCATACTCCTTATTTTATTTGTTTTATCCCAACATTTTATGACACAAATTAACATATTTTATTTGTGCCATACTTATGCCATAATTTCCATAAAAAAAAATTGCACAATTGCTCATCATGCCCATCATGGCCGGCCACCTTGTTTTAAGGTGGGAAATTTGACATGCAAATCCACCTATTTCATACTATAAGTTATTTGGCCACTACAAATTAGCCTATAGCATTTGCAAAAATTTTCACATGAGTCACATTTCAAAATTTCACTCACAATTGGCAAAATCAAAGCATGAAATTTTCACACATGCACTTTCACATGAAATAAACATAGGATATAACATCTAATTATTATTGTGACTCGGTTTAGCGGTCCCGAAACCACTTCCCGACTAGGGTCAATTTTGGGCTGTCACAACTCTCCCCCACTTAAGAAATTTTCATCCCCGAAAATCTTACCGGTAAATAGGTTTGGGTATCGTTCTTTCATCGAGCTCTCGGTCTCCCAAGTAGCTTCCTCGATCCCGTGTTTGAGCCATAACACCTTTACTAGCGGAACTCTTTTGTTTCGCAACTCCTTCACTTCACGAGCTAGGATACACATCGGTTCTTCTTCATAGCTCATGTCGACTTGAATTTCAACCTCTGATGGGCTAATTATGTGCGATGGATCAGATCGATAGCGTCGAAGCATCGAAACATGAAAGACGTCATGAATCTTTTCAAGCTCAGGGGGTAAAATCAATCTATACGCAACCGGACCAACTCGTTCGGAGATTTCGTACGGCCCAATGAATCTTGGGCTCAACTTGCCCTTACGGCCGAACCTGAGTATCTTTTTCCAAGGTGAAACCTTAAGGAACACTTTGTCTCCCACCTGATACTCGATGTCTTTTCGTTTCAAATCTGCGTACGACTTCTGACGATCCGTGGCTACCTTCAGACTTTCACGGATTACCTTTACTTTCTGTTCAGCATCTTTAATCAAATCAACTCCGAAAATTTTACTTTCACCGAGCTCGGTCCAAAACAATGGTGTACGGCATTTACGACCGTACAAAGCCTCGTAAGGTGCCATCTTAATACTTGATTGAAAACTATTGTTGTAAGCGAATTCAATCAAAGGTAAATACCGTTCCCATGAACTACTGAACTCGAGGATGCAACATCTCAACATATCCTCAAGTATCTGAATTATCCGCTCGGATTGACCATCGGTTTGGGGGTGAAAAGCAGTGCTAAAATGCAGCTTGGTACCCAGAGCTTCTTGCAATTTCTTCCAAAATCGTGAGGTGAATCTCGGATCTCTATCCGACACGATAGAAACAGGTACCCCGTGTAATCTCACAATTTGAGAAACGTACAATTCAGCTAGTTTATCCAATGAAAAATCCGTACGTACGGGGATGAAATGAGCCGACTTAGTCAGTCTATCAACAACAACCCATATCGCATCCTTCTTACTTGCTGACAAGGGCAGTCCGGACACAAAGTCCATTGTGACTCGATCCCATTTCCACTCAGGTATCATGATCGGCTGGAGTAATCCTGAAGGCACTTGATGTTCCGCTTTCACTTGTTGACATATTAAACATCTCGAAACAAAGTCAGAGATGTCCCGTTTCATACCATGCCACCAAAATTGACGTTTCAAATCGTTGTACATTTTCGTACTCCCCGGGTGAATTGACATTCGGCTACAATGGGCTTCGTTCAGAATCATCGAAATGAGTTCCGAATTCCTTGGAACACACAAACGATTTCTGAACCTCAAACAATCATCATCATCAATTTGAAACTCCGATTCCTCGTTCGGAACACACTTAGCCTGTTTTGCAACAAATTCATCATCGACTTTCTGAGCTTCACGAATTTGGTGAGTCAATAATGGTTTAGCTTTTAATTCAGCTACTAACACATTGTCTGGTAGAACAGACAAATGCACGTTCATCGCTCGTAAAGCAAACAATGACTTCCGGCTTAAGGCGTCCGCAACCACGTTAGCCTTTCCCGGGTGGTAATCAATGACAAGCTCGTAATCTTTCAACAACTCAAGCCAACGTCTTTGTCGCAGATTCAAGTCTCGTTGAGTCATCAAATATTTGAGACTTTTGTGATCCGAAAATACATGGCACTTCTCACCAAACAGATAATGTCGCCATATTTTTAAAGCAAACACAATGGCAACTAGTTCGAGATCATGGGTCGGATAATTCCTCTCGTGTGGCTTCAATTGTCTCGACGCATAGGCCACGACTCGACCTTCTTGCATCAATACGCAACCTAACCCAAGTAGGGATGCGTCACTATAAATGACAAACTCTTTACCTGATTCGGGTTGCACCAAAATTGGAGCTTCAGTCAAATGAGTTTTCAGTTGGTCGAAACTTTTCTGACATTTCTCCGTCCACTCGAACTTAACATCCTTTTGAAGTAGCTTCGTCATTGGTGTGGCTATCATCGAGAAACCTTTCACAAATCGTCGGTAATAACCGGCGAGCCCCAAAAAGCTCCGAACTTCAGTAATATTTCTCGGAGGTTTCCAGTCAAGTATGGCTGAAATTTTGTTCGGGTCAACACGAATACCTGACGTGGATACCACATGACCCAAGAAGCTAACCTCTCTTAACCAGAACTCACACTTACTGAACTTAGCATATAACTGCTTATCCCGCAAAATTTGCAGCACTAGCCTCAGATGCTCAGCATGTTCGGTCTCATCTCTTGAATAGACCAAAATGTCATCAATGAACACAACTATGAACCGATCCAAATACGGTCTGAACATCCGATTCATCAAATCCATAAATACCGCAGGGGCATTAGTGAGCCCAAACGGCATCACTAAGAACTCGTAGTGACCATATCTCGTTCTGAAGGCAGTTTTGGGAATATCTGAATCTCGAATTCGCAACTGATAATAGCCCGATCTCAAATCTATTTTTGAGAACACTGAGGCTCCCTTCAGTTGGTCGAACAAATCATCGATGCGCGGCAACGGATATTTGTTCTTTATCGTCACTTTATTCAGCTGACGATAGTCAATGCACAACCTCATGGTTCCGTCCTTCTTTTTCACGAACAATACTGGTGCACCCCAAGGTGAGAAACTTGGTCGAGCGAAACCTCTATCCGTCAGTTCTTGCAACTGAGCTTTCAACTCCTTTAACTCGGTTGGTGCCATTCGATACGGAGCTATCGAAATCGGCGTAGTCCCAGGTACAAGCTCAATACCAAACTCTACCTCCCGAACAGGTGGTAAACCCGGTAATTCTTCCAGAAAAACATCCGGGTATTCACAAGCCACCGGCACAGATTCGGGTTTCTTTTCTAATTCTTTGTCATCAAGTACATACGCAAGGTATGCTTCGCACCCTTTTCTTACATATTTCTGTGCCAACATTGCTGATATTACAGCTGGCATCCCCTCCAAGTCCGCAGACTCAATTCGGATTACTTCGTTATTTGCGCACCTCAAATCAATAGTCTTGCTCTTGCAATTCACAACCGCATCATGCGCGGTCAACCAATCCAAACCAAGGATAACATCAAATTTATCAAACGGCAAAAGCATCAAGTCCGCCGGAAAACAGGAACCTCGAATTTCCAGGGGACATTTCTTACACACTTTGTCGACAAGCACGTAACGACCCAAGGGATTTGACACCCGAATTACGAACTCAGTAGACTCAATAGGTAAAGTCTTATTGGATGCTAAGGTTTCACATATGTAAGAATGAGTAGAACCGGGGTCAATCAAAGCAATTACATTAGTATCAAAGAGAGTGAATGTACCGGTAATAACATCAGGCGAAGAAGCATCCTCGCGGGCACGTATAGCATAAGCTCTAGCAGGCGCACGAGCTTCGGATCTGGTTATATCATCTCTAGATCCTCTCTGACCACCACCAGTATTGCTCGCATTTCCAGATGGTCTACCCCGAGCAGTGGTAGCACCCGGTCTCCCACTCTGATTTACATTCTGTTCCGACAACCTCGGGCAATCTTTAATAAAGTGGTCAACTGATCCGCATTTGTAACAGGAGCGGTCAGGGAATCTACAACTCCTCGAATGCCATTTACTGCAATATCGGCATTTTGTTCTGTCTCGACGTTCATTCCCAACATTGGCGACTGAAGTGCCTCGTGTACCTACAAGGGGTCGATCACGATCTCATCTAAAAAAGCCCGAAGTGCCTCTAAACTGGCCCGCATCATCCCGAAATCTCTTCGATGCCTGTTGAAGAGACCTTTCCGAGGATCTTTTACGAAACTCTTCAGTTCCCTCATCAACTCTTTGCTTTTCTTTTCTAAGCTCTTCGGCTTTACAAGCTCGTTCAACAAGTACCACGAACTCTCGTATTTCAAGAACGCCAACGAACATTTTTATATCTTCATTCAGCCCATCCTCGAAGCGTTTACACATAATAGCTTCGGACGAAACACATTCCCGAGCGTATTTGCTAAGTCTAACGAATTTTCGCTCGTAATCAGTAACCGACATGGAGCCTTGCTTAAGCTCAAGAAATTCCTTCCGTTTTTGATCAACAAACCTCTGACTGATATACTTTTTCCGAAACTCAGTTTGGAAAAACTCCCAAGTTACTTGCTCTCGGGGCACAACGGAAGTCAGAGTACTCCACCAATAGTAGGCAGAATCACGTAGTAAGGAGAGAGCACACTTTAGGCATTCATCGGGTGTACAAGATAGCTCATCGAGTACACGGATAGTGTTGTCCAGCCAAAATTCAGCTTGCTCGGCATCATCGCTATCCATAGCCTTAAATTCAGTAGCCCCATGTTTTCGAATTCTGTCAACTGGGGGCTTATTTGACCTTATTTGGTCAGTTACCGGTGGTATTGTAGGTGCGGGGTAGTATTTGTCGGGAATGGAGGTTGTCGAACAGCCATATTAGTTCGAATGTATTGGTTGAACCAATCATTCATCACGCTATAGAATGCTTGTCTAGCTTCACCATTCGGATTACTAGCATTAGGTTGAGAGTCTGCCGGCACTGTCCCTTGTGCGGGAGCAGGCGCTACACTCTCAAGATCATCAGCTACCTCTCGGTCACGATCGGGATCCATTACTATAAATAAACACATTTACAATTGTCAGAAATCACCACACTATCAAGTAATCACATAAAATGGCATGTATAGCTAGACCCAACACATTACGGTAGTCCTAGAATCGACTAAACCGTAGCTCTGATACCAATAAAATGTAACACGCCGAACCCGAGTCCGACACCGGAGTCGAACACGAGGTGTTAACAAACTTTGAAAAATTTCCAGACACTGCCCAATCTGTGTACTAGTCGCTTTAAAAATCATATCTTGAGCTTCACAACTCGAAAATCAGTTTCGTGATTTTTCCCTGAAACTAGACTCATATACCCATCTACATATTTTTTCTAGAATTTTTGATCAGGCCAATTAGTACAGTTTATTAGTTAAAGTCTCCCATGTTACACGAATCGACTACCCTGACCTTTGCGCATTACGACTTGGATATCTCCTTGTACAGGGCTCCAATTCTGATGCCGTTTATTTCTATAGAAACTAGACTCAGAGAGGAATCTATACATATATGGTATGACTCCTAATTATCTCTGGTTAATTTATAATCAATTTCCAAAGTTAGAACAAGGAATCCAGAACCCGTTCTGGCCCTGTCTCACGAGAACCTGAATATCTCTTAACATACTGTCCATCTGATTGTTTCGTTACTTTCCTATGAAAGTAGATTCTTCAAGGTTTGTTTACATAATTTATTCACTATTTAATTCCATTCCTACTATTTTTAGTGATTTTCCAAATCTACGTCACTGATGCTGTCAGCATCTACCTTTAAGGTAGGCTTTACCTATTTCATGGTTCAACTAGCCCTTTTTGCATACATAGCACAATTTATGAAAGTGATTAACCATCCCCGTGGCCAATCCTTGTCAAGCATATCCACACCAAATGATTATAACATTATACTCAAACACGTATAAGCCATTTTCGCATGGCTATCCAAAACTTACACATCACATAAAGTACTCGAAAAACAACAATGGGTCGTCCTATACATGCCATATCAAAATTCAACCAAAAGAGTACCCAAAAGAGCCTTTGATAGTGTGGGCGACTTCGACTTCAAGATCCCGAGTCCGAAAGCTGGAGAACCAAAAATCTATAAAACAGAGGAGCAATGGAACGAAGTAAGCAATTTATGCTTAGTAAGTTTTGAGCAAGAAATTCTAGCATAACGAAAGCATAGCACACATTTAGCTAAACGGAATATTTCATAATACACAATTTTTCCGATATCAAACTTACTTCGCAACGTTAACCCTTATGTACATACACAAAAGACCAACTTAGCCGAAGGCCGGTAGCTCGTTCATCAACTGAGCGAATATTTATTTGTAAGGGCTCGATTAAATTCAACACATACGTAACATATCCCAATATTGGGATGTTTTTCGAGTATTAGCTGGAATTTTACAGCAAGCTCATTCATTACCAAAATCACGTACCTTCGGAATTTAACCGGATATAGCTCCTCGTTCAAGTGCCTTCGGGACATAGCCCGGTTATAGTAACTCATACAATGCCTTTGGGACTTAACCCGGATTTTAAAACTCGTACGAATGCCTTCGGGACTTAACTCGGAATTAGTATCTCGCACAAAGGCCTTCGAGACTTAACCCGGAATTAATAACTCGCACAAATGCCTTCGGATCTTAGTCCGGATATAGTCACTTAGCACAAAGCCTTCGGGACTTAGCCCGGACAGCATTCAATTAATCATGCACATCTAACAATAATTCATGGCACATTCGTATTTCTTTTTCATTAGCAAAACTCAAACACAAGGCACATACCATCCTTGCACATTCGGCTCAATAGCCACACATAGAGCATGATTTTAATTTGCTTAAAACATGATTTAATCACATCTAATTTAAGCTCTCTTACTCAAGAACTTACCTCGGGTGTTGTCGAACGATTCCGCTAACTATTCGACCACTTTTTCCTTCCCTTTATCGGATCTATTTCCCCTTTGCTCTTGAGCTTAATTAAACAAATAAATTGATTTCATCATTTAGGCATCGAAAAGATGAACACAAGGCACTTAGCCCATATTTATACATTAGACATTAAAGTCACATACATGTGAAATCATGCATCAACACAACATATTAGCTAATTTTTCCCCCTTGGCCGAATATGCATGTCTATTTTTGGGGTCGATTTCAACACTTAACACACACATATACACACTAGTAAAGCATCCTCCCCCTTTCCATCAATTTAACACATGCATTGCTCATTAACATGCAAAGTTACATTCGGCCTTAGCACACAACTTGCTAGCCGATTCTTCTCCATTTAGCAACCAATGCACATATGTGCTCACACAAAAATGCTAAAAAGGAGGTTCAAGAATCATCAAGTCATCATCACATGCATCATTAACAAGCTTCATATTTAGCATGCAATGGCATTAACACAACCTCCACCTAGGCCGAATTTTAACTCATCCTCTTGCCTCATCACCACCACATCAAACATCAACCAAGAATGATGCATCCATGGTCAAATGTCATTTCCATCACATAGCAAGATTTAGACCATGGGCTAGGTAGAACTCAAGCTAACAACTAAAACATGCATGCATCTCATGGAACATCATCAAACATACCTTAGCCTAGCTACATGCATGGCCGAACCTCTTCACCTTTCTTCTTCCTTCCTCCTTAAAATTATTGGCCAAGGATGAACCAAAGGATGAGAAAATTTTTTTCTTTGTTTTTCTTTCTAGTTTCGGCAAGTATGAAGATGAGAAAAGGATGAACAAAAATTCTCTCCTTTCTTTTCTTTAGCTCACGGCAATGGGGGGGACAAACAACTACACACACATTTTTTTTTGTATTCACCATACTCCTTATTTTATTTGTTTTATCCCAACATTTTATGACACAAATTAACATATTTTATTTGTGCCATACTTATGCCATAATTTCCATAAAAAAAAATTGCACAATTGCTCATCATGCCCATCATGGCCGGCCACCTTGTTTTAAGGTGGGAAATTTGACATGCAAATCCACCTATTTCATACTATAAGTTATTTGGCCACTACAAATTAGCCTATAGCATTTGCAAAAATTTTCACATGAGTCACATTTCAAAATTTCACTCACAATTGGCAAAATCAAAGCATGAAATTTTCACACATGCACTTTCACATGAAATAAACATAGGATATAACATCTAATTATTATTGTGACTCGGTTTAGCGGTCCTGAAACCACTTCCCGACTAGGGTCAATTTTGGGCTGTCACACAGCCTGTTACTCGGCCTAGTGACACGACCTTGTGACCCAAGATTAAACGCCAACAATTTGTTACATGGTTTAGCAACACGACCATGTCACTTGACTTCACATGGCCTCAGCTTGTCACACTGTCGTGTGACCCCTATTTTTACTATTTACCTATCCTCTTGTAAAAGTTTCTAATTGATCCTGATTTGTTACATGACCGTGTAATTATTGTATGATAAATGCTATTAACTATTGTAACATCTTATAGCTCGGGTCCAGTGACCGAATCGGGTATAGGGTGTTACATAAGCAATCTTTTAATGCAAAAGAAATGAGGACCCTGGAACCTTTAGAACTTGTGCACACTGATATGTGTGGTCCTATGAACATTAATGCTAGAAGTGTTTACAAGTATTATGTAACCTTTATTGATGATTATTCCAGATATGGTATGCATACCTAATGCACCGCGAGAGTGGATCCTTTAAATTCAAAGAGTTCCGTGAGAAAGTGGAGGAATAACTAGGATTACCCATAAAGGCACTTCAATCTGATCGAGGTGGGGAATATGTACCAGATTAGTGCTTAGGGTATCTCATAGTGGATGAGGTTCTATCCTAGTTAATTACGCCAATCACTTCACAACAAAATGGCATGGCAAAGAGAAGAAATCGAACGTTGTTAGACATGGTTCATTCGATGTTAAGTTATTTGAAGCTGTCAATCTCCTTTTGTGAATATGCATTGCAAACAACTTGCTATATTCTAAATGATGTAGCAACTAAGGCAGCATCTAAAACTCCTTACGAATTGTGGCATGTCAGGAAGCCAAGTCTAAATAATTTAAGGATTTGGGGATGCCCGACCCATGTATTGGATAAAGACAAGAGGAAGTTGGATTAACAAACAAAATTGTGAATAGGTGGAAATGGTTTTGGTCATGCATGGAAATGGTATTAATGAATTGATAATTGTGTTTTGAACATGTTTTTCTTATGTTGGATGGTTGATTGGAGCCTTATAGCCAACCTTGTGGTCTTATATTGACCTGGAAAAGTATGAAATTTGGGAGTTAGTGATTAGTCGAGGATGTCGCGACTTCACACCCTGAATGTTACAACATCAACCCCTTCTCATCATGACGTCCCCTATTTGATGTCGCAACGTTGGCTCTGTTTTATTTTGAAAACTTTATAACTTTTTCCTTAGGTTGGGAAGCTAGCATACTGTTGTTAATGTCATGACACCAAACCCTGGACGTCTCGACACTAGCCTGGGAAATTTTGAAAATGTTACTTTAGTCCTAGTTCAACCCAAGTTGGTTTTGAGCTTTCGTAAGCTCCTATATGGCCTGGAATGATTTTATATAGCGTCACACCCCAAGTCTGGTAGATCTGAGATTAAGACGTGTTGTAGTGAAATTATCTGTTGGTCGAAGTGTAATATGCCCATTTGTTTCTTTTGGCGAATATGTGTGGGCATATAGTAACAGTTGTATACATAAGTGAAGATTCTATTTCAAGTTATTCTGCTATTTAAAGAAAAAAATTGTTGTAAGCGAAAAGGTAATTATGGTATGAGTTACCGCCAAATGTTTAGTGCACCTATTTTGTCTGAATACTGTGCTAGTTGGGTTGTAAAGTGGCCTGGTTAGGAACCAACTAGATTGACTAGTCAAATATCAATTGTACAGGATTCTCATTTATGTTTCTCTGAGGATCTATAGACTGTGAAGAATGAAAAACTTTGGATACAAGTTATACATGTCAAGTTCCACTAAAGGGTTTTAGGGTGTATATATATTTGTGTGAAGGGTTCATAAAGAGGTTTTTCTTCTTCTTTCAATATTACTGTTTGATTTTTTTTTCTGAAGTTTAACTATTATCTCTACGTCATTAAGCTAGAAGCTAAGGTTTTTGGGTTAATCAATAGTTGCTCTGTCTTCTAGTAAGTATTATAGCTCTGCATGCTAAGTTTTTTGAAAGAATAAGGTTGTTAAGAGTTATATGAATAGTAAGTTATGAATATAAGGCCTTGCATGGGGTTATTTATGGTCACATCCCATTTTTTTTATTAAAATGTGCACAAGAATGAGAATAAGGGAATGTGTAGTCGAGTGGTTTAGAGGCTTCTTAGCTATCCTAGAGTTCCAAGGTTCAAGTCCTAATGTTCACACTATCTTATTTAAATTTTTTACAATTTTTTCCATGTGATATAAGTTCTTGCCGTCCACCCCCTTGTTGCCTCATATAAGTTGATCCCTTTCCTCCATTAAGAGTCAAACTTACTTAAGTTGGGGGTGAATTATCCCCTTTTCACTGCATGTCTCCCTCCCTTGCCAAAACCTCTCATCTTTCCTATTTGATGGGATTCATTAAACTTGGTCATATTTGACCAAGCTACACACACCCATTGCCATCCCTACCTCTCTCATTTCTCCCATATTTTTTTTATTTTCTTTCATCTCCATTTTTTATTCATTTGACAAACAACCACCACCAAAAATTCCTTCACCGCGGGCTATAATTTCACCACCTCGACACCACTTCTTAATATTCTCTCCTCCTCCTCTTTTCTTTCGGTCATCGCCCCTCACCATCACTGTCGCCATCGTGAACTGCCACGAACCACCATCAGAAACCCTTCCTTCACTTATTTTATTTTCTCTTTTCTCTTAACTTTGTGACTGAACCCTCTTTCCCTTTTTATATTTTTTCACCTCATTGGGACCACCTTCACCGTCGCTGTTTTTCACCAAGATTTGGTTTTTCTTTCTTTCTTTCCCTTTTCAATCTCTCCCACCTTCTCTAAGGATTTAATTATCCTATTTCAATTATTTTGTGTTCAAGACTTATTGATCATATATTTTTGTAGATCGTTAAACCTCTTCGCTCTTTCGTCAAGACTAATCATTGATCTCATTATATTGTTGAGTAGTGCAAGCGTTCGAGGAGTGTTGGGAACATTCCTGTCCCTCTATTATTTTTCCTCATAATCGAATAGTGTTAAGAAACATTCATTTTTCATGAATTAACATTTTGTTCATATATTCTTTGAAGGACCAAACAATTCCAATCCAAGAAATCCTTAGCGAGTTAACTAGTGCATTAAACCAAAGTGTTCATTTAAGGGTAAGCAGTTGGTGAGAATTATTTCAATGATTAAAATTTAAGTATTAAGACACATCCGATAGATCTATAACTAAAATACGTGTTTGATGCGATAGATTCATATACCAAGTTTAGATCTAAGTAAAACCTCTTCTAATATGATTGTGGCAATTGAATTTACGGTTTAAGGTGTGGGATCTAAATATTTGACTCGAGTATAATATATCATTATTTTATTTTTAAATAAAAAATTTATTAAATGATTATTTAAGAGTACACTAAGTACTCAAAGCGAAGTTGAAAAACTCATCAAAAGGGAAATTTCAAGTTAGTGTTCCTAAAATTATTAGTTCATGAAATCTATGATTCATGATGTTTTGATGTATGGGATGATGACATATATGCAAATCTTATCTCTTTATTATGTGATACATGGCTTAATTGATATGTGATGATTTAAATATGTGTTATATATACATCTGTATGATGAGATCCATGAATTAATGAAAATATATTAAAGCATGCTAAAGTGAATAATATGTGATATATATACATCTGTATGATGAGATCCATGATTTAATATGAAAATATATTAAAGCATGCTAAAGTGAATAATATGTGATATGTGATATATGAGCATGTTTACATACAAATGTGAAAAATTGAGAAATATGCGTTAAGTGGGACTATGAGCATGACTAAATGCGAAAAGTGATTTAATGTGTTAAATTTGAAAATGGCCATATCACATGCATGGGGTAGGTCTTGTGAAAGGTGGAAGTTATGTGGTGGTTTATCTACGATTATATGGTTGTTATCGGCAATTATGTGGTGGCTTTTCCATAATGTGTTATGTGGTCATTTATCGGCATTTATGTGGCGGCTTGTCCATAAATGGTGTGTTATTGGATGGATGGGTTTTGGGGAACTGGATATTGGTGTGTAGCGGAGATGGGTTGGAAAATTCTTCTAAATGTGCATTGTTACATATGCATGTCTCGATATACTCATGTATGTGTGTTGGTGATGATATGAGATTTCCGTTAAAATGATATATATGTTGAAATGGATGTGTTTAATCGTTGTGTTGAAATGCATGTTATAAATATTATGTAATTATCTCACACTGAGCCTTTTAAAGCTCACCCACATTACTTGTGTGTTTCAGATAATCTTCGTGGTTAGGACTTAGATTCAGTCATTGGAGAGGCTCTCAGAATAATAGTTTCTTGGTTTTGGATTTTTAAGATAATTTGGGACTGTTATGGACTTTATGATTATATTTTAGATTTTATCGTATAGTAAATTATTGAACTGTGGCATGGGGTTTTTCGTTTTAAAAAACTATGGACATTGGACTTTATGCATGAATTTTGATATGGATTAAACGTTTTGGTGATTTTTTAATTAAATCTATTTTCGGTAAATTCAATTGATCAGAAATGAATTTTTTTATGATCAAAACCAATGTTTTACAAATAATAAGTAAGTTTTCTTTTGACGTAATATTTTACAACATTGTGTAAAAAGAGAATATTAGAACGCATTTTTAAAAACTATATCCATTTATTTCAACTCAAAGTTTTTGCCATTTCTATGGCCCATGTGATAACTTGGATTAGGCCGTAATGTCTAAGCCCGATTTAAGGGGTTACATTTATGATTGGGATGTTAGTAGGTTTGTATATATAAGGGTTGTGGTGGTGAGACAATGTTCTTTGATCAGTTATGTTGCTGCTAGTTCGAGAAGGATGTCTGAGTCTGGAGTTTCGAGCTACAGTAGGTGAGTCCTTAATATTGACTCCTACTAGCGGTGCATGAGTACTTGAGTGACTATTGAAAATTTATATATATGTGTGTAGTCTTGGTATAGTGTCCTTGTGAGTCAAGTATGTAAAGAATTGTATGTATGGGTGCATGTGATTCTGTGAAGCAACTGTATGTGTTTCCCTAAGACGTATACTGTGACACATGATTGTGGTGATGTGTGTGTGTAACATGAATTGAAGTATGATTTGGTTAAGAAAATGAGTACAATCTACTTGAATGTGTACTTATGTTAGATATTTGATGCATGATTGAAAATGTTGGAGGAATGGGGTGTAACAAAGTGTTGGGAGATTATGATGTGAGTCCTAACATTGTGGTGTTATGCAATGAAGTTTATCGGGACAGTAAAAAAAATTGGTATGATAATTCTAAAAAATTCCATGGCCATGGCACAATCTAGAAAGGGCAGATGAGCCACATTTATCTACTGGGGTTTTCTATGTGTCCTAGGGCGATGATGGGTAAACCTCATATGATGTGAGTTTAAGCAAATCCATATCGCAAACACAGAAGTTCATGGGGTGCCTGGGTGACATTCTATTTGTCCTTTTTGGTGCACTTCTGTTTGGCCTTTGTGGCTTAATTCTGAATGATCTGGTTAGCTCATTATCAGTATAAGCTTGTGTTGAGTATTGAACTAGAATATGAATTGATTGTTAAACTGATAGAATTTATCTTAGTGTGGAAATCAGCCATATGTATAAGTATCCATTAGTGAATAAGACTTGTGGTGAACTATTTTGGAATAGCTAAAGATAGTTGTATGAAGAGAAGAGACAAGGTAGTATCGCCTGGTAAGGCCTGCAGTCAGCCATTTGGTTTGGTTATAAGTGGCATGTAATAGGTGTGATATATATATGTGTGTGTGTGTGTGCTTGGTATTCAAATTTTATGAACTTGCCCATTTTGGTATGTTTATTTAGGTATTGTATTAAAGCAAGCTTATGGGATTGTTTCGGTAAGTTTGACTATCTTATGCTTGTATGATATGAATATGTGTATGACTAACTCGAATGTGTACTAAGTGATTTAGAATGTGATAGTTGGATGAATGCATAAATTATAAGTGAACTGATTGAAATAGTTTAGTTGATTGTGGTGCCAATTGTGGCATATTGGTTAGACATTTAGGAATGCTTTATAAGTTGTATTTTGGGCATGAAATGTGCATATTTGTGCAGCAGGTGTTGATGTTAGTAAATGAATGAATTATAGGACTTTGAATATGGTTGAGCCAAATTGTACATTAGGTGCCTTTTCTTGCACACAAGGTTTGCCACATGGTTGTATGTCTCATATGGTTGGTTAACATGGTCGTGTGCCACTGGTAATTTAGATGCATGAATGTTCACACGGCCTTAGCCTCTCACACGACCCAGCCACACGACCATGTGAATGTTTGCAAAGTTTTAATTTTAGCTCCATACGACCACAAATTGTTACAGGGCTTAACGACACGGCGGTGTAACCCTTGTTTTATGTTTTACCCCACTTTTAAGTTAAGTTTTAAATTAGTCCCCGCTTGGTTCTGAATTATTTTTAGATCTTTCGTAAGCTCAATTTAAGCCCGTTATTGCATGAATATCATGTTCAATTGAATGATTGATAATTAATGATTGTTTTAAAGAAGTTTTGAATTGAAATAGCATGTTCATGTTGTGTTATTTAGTGCAGCATCCCATAATTCGGTTCTGGTGACGGAGATTAGTGAGTGGTGTTACATTTTAGTCATGTACTGAATGACTAAATTTATGCCGTACAAACTATTACATCTAACATCTAGTACACCACCATCCATCTGATACTTTCATATAATACTACCAACCTAAAATTTCCATCAAAACACATTATATGCTCCATATACATGTCAAAACATCATAAATCACCATTCAAAATCAACTAATCCAACATTTCCGCAATTTGACATTTTCCAATTAGCTAACCAATGTGCCTCAATAGGCACCAGAACATACCAAAATCAGTTATTCAAACTTAGTCTATACTTTCATACTTTCAAACCACTCCACATCAACATATACCGTAATTTAGACATTGTCCAAGTGCAAACCAAACTATGCAACCAAGGTAAACACATATAATAACACATATGTACATGCCACAAAACTAAGCTTTAAACGATAAAAAGACTATCAAATTAATATCGGGATATTGTGAGCTGCAGAAGATCTACTTGACGTGTTCCGTAAGTTGGAAATCTACAGGGAAAAGGAAAACAACCGAGGTAAGCATATATATTGCTTAGTAAGTTCACAGATATTAAACCAAGTAACTTACCTCAGGTTATAATTATGCACTATGTGCTACTTAGATTGGTAAAGTTTGCCTAACATGACAAGTCAAATATAAAAAAGGTGAGTTTAACATTTATCATACCATATAGTAACTCAATCATATAACATTTCAATTTACTTATTCAACATTTGATTACCATGCAGAAACAAATAACCATTTAATCAATTCACTATCTTAATCATATCATACAATCTATTTATCCAACATACATCACATTTAAAATTAATGCCAAACATTATTTTCATTTCATAATTTGAATTCTCAATCCAATTCAGATTAAACCATATGAACTTCATTCCCATATCATATCAATTCATCTTTATACCAAATATACATCAAATGTCAATCACTACTTCGTTTCATAATATGAATTCCAAATCTCAATTATTGTTTTGTCACATTTCTATATTGGCCCACTCGACTTGTATAATCGATTCTCAATATATATACTAGGTGAGTTAGTTTCTTTCATAAAATCCCAAAGGGAACACTAGTGATAAACCTCATTTAAATCAGTTTTGTAGTGCCCTAAAAATCCCTTATATTTATTTTTCTATGTCTGTGACACAAATATCTGTTAGTTTTAGTGGTTATGTCTTCTGGGAGTGTCTGAAAAGTCTTGGGTTCAAGCATTGACTTGGGCAAAAAGTTTTGTTTTAAATGAATAAAGCCCTATCTCTAGATAGTAGGCTTTTAATTAATTATTGGTAAAAACATGTCAAAATGGGCCTACTGTCTAGTGGCTAAGTGGTGGGTTGGTGTGCTGAAGGTCAGTAGTTCGAGGCTCTGCGCGAACAAATGATTTATTTTTACTGCTTGTGCCGTGTGAGTGTTGTAGGTTGACCAAAATGCTGTAGTGTTTGAGTGAGGTTTAAATTCGGTTGTTGAGGGATTTTTTGTGGACGGTTTGGGGAATTTGAGGGTGAATGAGAATGTGATGGACGATTTAGTGGAGGAAATTAAGGGATAATGGGAGTATTCCGTGGGATTGAGGAGGAAAATAAGGGAATTCTCATATTATTTAGATTATTATTGATTTTATTTTGATTCTTGTGATTCTTTTTTTTAAAAACGGTTCCCCATACTATTCCCAAAATTTTTGACGTTAGTTCCCCTTCCCCTTTAGTCTTCTGTTTTTCATTTTGCTCCTCCATTTGCTGAATATTGCTTGGTGAATTTCTGCTGCATTTTTTGTTCCTTTTCGGCTTTTCACATTTCCCTTCCCATCATTTTCTTTTTCTTCTTCTCGTCGTCACCTCCTCTGTTTTGCCTCTTTCAGTCATTGATTCCCCTTTGCAATTTGTTCGCTCTTGCATAGCTAAATTACACTCTGCTCTGTCGTCAGTTTGGTAAGTGATCTAGGTGTTTCGTTATCTTGTTTTATACGTTACTGAATAAAGGGTTATATTTGTCCCCTTGGGGGTTTTTAATTGATTGTGTCTTTTCAATTTCCTCTCCTCCTAGCAAGGAAAATTTCGACTCCTTCCTTACACTCTCCTTCTCCGGTTCATTTCAGGTGGGGATTTTCTCTAACAATAGTCAGTTGCACTTGATCGGTAAGTATGGTGTAATTGAAGTTTAAAGTGGAATTTGACTAGGGGTTTAACGAGAAGGTTTGTGACTCTTGTTTTAGGGGAGACCAAGAGTTGATTGGTGCGTTTTCAAGCAATTGAGTGGGCGATTTCGGTGGATTTCGGTTTTAGAATACTTGGAGTGTGATTTAACTACAAGCGGAATCACATGTGTAAACACAACTCTGAAAACAGAAATAGGCGAAAAGTTGAACAATGTGATTGTCGATGCCACACGGGCGTGCGGCCGCCCGTGTGGTAGGCCGTGTGATCGAACGCGCGTGTGATTGACGAGGCTGGCCATGTGCGATTCATGAGCCAGGCCAAATTGGGTCGTGTGGGCCACACAGGTGTGTGGGCCCCACATGGGTGAACCACACAGGTGTGTGGGAATATTAGGCTAGACTGTGAGATCCATACGGCCAAGGCCATTTTGGGCCGTGTGGGCCATACGGACGTTTGGGCCTACATGGGCATGCAACATGGGCCGTGGGCCCATTTTCACTGTTTGACTACTAAGGTTGCACGAGTCACCCGAGTCGACTGTGGACCTACTGTAGGGTTGGTAAGTTTACTTAGTCCCCTAATTGACTGAAATGATTGAAAGACTGTTATATGCCTATATAAGATAGATATTTATGTCTGTATGCTGAGCATGCTATATACACTATACTGATTGTACATGATACCATGACATGTCTGTATGATGCATTGCATTGTGTTGGGAATTGATATTGATTGGAGGAAGTGTACTGAAAGACTTCAAGCCTAACTTACTGGCAGCTCAGCTGCAACTACTGTCTAGTGCCGCATTCGGTACTATTTGGAGTGTAGGGATGGGTGGGTTGATTATATCCCCACAATGAGTGTAGGGTTGGACAGAGATGGAGTGTAGAGGCTTGTTGGGTAGGATTTTATAACTGCATAACTATCATTGTTACTGTACTGTGATGGGCTAAGGCCCTAATGCTTATTGTTACTGAAATGGGCTAAGGCCTAAACTGGTACTGATACTGGTATTGAAAAGGGTTTAGGCCCAAACCAAGATTATCTGTTATTGTCTGTTTGTTTGCATGGGGATTTCACACTAAGTTTACATAAACTCACCCCTTCTGTTTAATCTGTATAGATAATCCCCAAACATAGGCGGATCGGTGCGTCGGAGGACTCAGCAGTGGCCACACAACTCTTTTTTGCTATTTGATACTTATTTACGATTTTAAGTTTTATTTTGGGGTATTTTTCTATAATAATGACCTATATAGATTTTCACCTAAAATTTGGGTTTTATACTGTTTTCTGGTTATATCTGCTAGAAGTAGGTAAAACTCGGGTTTTCAAAAGGGAAGAATCAAAATACCATGCACACGCAAACTATTTTAAAAGCTTCTGCAAGGTATAACATTTTGGAAATGAATCACGATTTGAGAATTTATGAAAGATAATGATTAGTTCTAAACGGAAAACTATTTTAGCAATGATATGGTTTTCGAACGCACTATCATATGATATTGCCAGATTCGGCCATAATGTCCAGGCCGGGTTTGGGGTTTTACAAGTTTGGCATATGCATTTAGAAAATACCTCATATACTAACTTCATCAAGGCTTAATCAATCCCTCAAGGGTAACATGCTTTTAAAACAAAGGTTTATAAAGAATTATTTTATTACAGATCTTACACCAAAAATGTATTTGGGATAATACTACTTCGCCAATCATACTTCTTTAAGACTATACACTAGATCTTGTGTCCTCCAGATCCGGGGCTTTCTAGGTGCACTGATAGAATTCTTATACTTAGTCAAATTCTAGCACTATATACACTCACAACTTACTTTATATGCCTTTACTGCCTTAAACAATATTCGAACACTAATGCTTCGTCGGGCGGGATGTTACAAATGGATAACAAATAACAATCAATGAAACATATTTAAGATTATAATTATAAATGCATAAAAATTTAAAACAATCATACTGTATGAACTTACCTAGAAAAACAATTAACAGTCAATTCTTTAAGGACTAATAAACAAATTTACCTTTTTCCACGATTACTTTTGATTTTGGCAAATTCTAGATCTATACAATTATTCAATTCAATTTATCAATTTCAACCCTCTTATATCACCCTATTATAAAAATATATTAGCTCAATTTTATTATTTAGATTTTCCCTAAAGTTTTGCATTTTATTCAATTTAGTCCTTAAAATCGAAACTATCATAATTTTCATATTTAAGCCTCAATTTTCAATTAAATTTCAAATATATCCTTAGACAACCCTCTAAAATCAATATTATAAATCTCATGCCAATTTTGAAATATTTTCATTTTAGTCCTTAAATTTAAAACTAGCAAAATTTCTTTTATAAATTAGTCCTATTTCATTTTTTAAGCTTCAAAATCTACCATTATCATTTAAAAACTTCAATTAACATCAATGAAAACTTTTCTAAAATTTAATGGTTTTTCGATTTAATACTCGATTTAGCTAGATTAAGTTACAACGATATCAAAAACATAAAATTTACGAAGAACGGGCTAAAATTACCTTACCATGTAAGAGATGATGTTTGGAGCATTCAACAATGGGGTTTCTTATGTTTTTTTTCTTATTTTTTATGGCATGGGGAAGAAATTGAATAGGAAAACAATTTGTTCATCCATTAAAATTACTTATATAGCTTGGTAAAATTGTAAATATCTTAAACTTCCAATTAAAATATAATTTTTAACTCCTATTTCACTAAAAAGATAAGTGCCAACCTTCTAACATATCTTACAATGGCCAAATTTTTCAAACCCCAAATGTTTCATAATTAACCCAATTAATAATAGAATCGATGAAATTCAAGTTTTACAATTTTTACAATTTAGTCCTTGTACCTTAATTAGTCATCCAAACTCTAAAAGTTTCAAACCAAACTTCAATTCACTAATATAATAACTCTGTAAATATTAAATGATATAATTTACGGGCTCATTTTATGAAAATGAGGTCCCAAAATCTCCTTTTCCAAAACCATTGACTTTCGGTACGAACCACTTGTACCTTGACTAGCTAACCGATTAATAAAATCTATAAAATCAAAATTCACAATAACATCATATTTAACTCTTAAATATTAAATAATAATATATATAGAATCACTCGCGAATATTGTGGTCCCGAAACCACTGTTTTTGATACCACTAAAAATCAAGTTGTTATAACTCTCTTCTATTAAGAAATTCCGTCCTTAAAATTTTTACTTGTGAAAAGGTTAAGGTACTGTGAATCTCATGGTTATTTTTAGGCTACCACATATCCTCTTCGGTATTGCGATGATACCATATTACTTTATCACCAGCTTGAAATTTGAACTTTTCTCTATAATTCAACATACGGTTTTTGTCGATTTGAGGCAACTTTCAAATAGTCTCGTATAACCTTGATTTTATCATTTGTCTCACAAATCATATTAGTCCCTATAATGTTTCTTTCACTCAACTTTGAACAGTACAATGGAGTTCTGCATTTACATTTGTAGAAAACCTCATATGGTGTCATTTTGATACTCGACTGATAATTTTTATTATACGTGAACTCAATTAACAATAGAATTTCCTCTCGACTGCCTTAAAATTCAACTATACAACAAGGTGGCATGTCTTCCAATATCTGAATTATCCATTCAGATTGTTTGCCAATCTAAACATGAGAGACACTATATTGAAATTCCATTTCATGATCAGGACTTCATATAATCTACCCAAAAACCCAAAGGTACAACTCATGTCTCAATTTGAATTGATAGATAGTGACACATCACGTAATTTGACAATGTCATAAATATACAATTTAGTAAATCTCTTGAGTGAGTAATTTGTCCATATGAGATTAAAGTGTGTAGACTTGGTCAACCTGTTAATATTACCAAAATTGCCTCTCTCTTTTTTCAGCGACAAAGTAAACCCGATATAAAATCCATAATAACTCATTCTCTCTTTCATTCTGGAATCATCACAAGCTACAATAAACCTGATGGATTCTGATGCTCGATTTTAACTTGTTGGTATATCCAATACTTTGTTACGTATTCTAAAATCTGTCTTTTCAAATATGATTCTTTTGACATATACAAACGACTTCAAAATATACATTTCTATTAGTATCAATACTCAATACTGAAGTATAATAATTTCCAACAATTCTTCGTTTAGTTAACAACTCAGAATTACTTATCTGTAACTCTTACATTCTTTGAAGAAAAATAGGTTTAGCTTTCAGCTCCACTAAAATGAAACCATAATGTTTCAAAGTTAGATTAGTTTTCATTATTTTCTCCCGTTCGAAACTCTGCTGACATTTATCTGACCAACTAAAGCTAACATTTTTCTATAACAGTTTTGTTAATAAAAGAGTTGTCATCGAGAAGCTTGTAAGAGTTCATCTGTAATATCCAGTAAGTCCCGAAAAACTATGTACTTTAGTAATAACTTTTAGAGATTTTTAGTGCACAAAATTCAAAATTTTGTTTAGCTCAATACAGATATTTCAACCAACATCACAAGTCTCAGAAACCTTACTTCTCGAAGTCAAAATCCACATTTACTGAACTTTGCATACCACTTGTTCTTTCACAAAGTTTGTAATACTGTTCCCAAATACTAATAATGTCCTGTCCATTAGGTAGAAAAAGCGGTTGTATGTTTGATAATCCGAATGATATTATTAGAAACTCACATTATTCGTATCAAATTCGAAAAGTAGTCTATCACATCCCAAAAATTGGGTTAGTAAAAATTAGAGGTAAGTGAACGAAGAGTGGTCACGCTCTGATTTTTAAAAGTTATCTTTGTGCATTAGATAATAATAAGTATTTAGTCTAGTGGATAAGGAGGGGTGGAATTGTCCTTGAAGATCTAAACTCGAGTCCTTTCCCTCACATCATTTTCTACTTTGAGTAATTTTGCTTCAAAATCATACTTTCTATTATGCATTGTTTAAAAATAAATGTTGTTAGTATTTAACAAAGCATTTGAATTGGTTTAGTGCTTAAGCGCCTTAAGTAACTCTTAAGTGGCTCAAGTTTAAGTTTCCATGATATCAATTATTTTTTTAAAAATTTTAATGCATAAAGTTGGTCATCTTTTCCCATGTAAAACCGTCCACTATAATGCATATAACTCTTATTTTCAAATTGTTAAGTAACTCATTGTTTTTAAAATTTAAAAGGGTAACTCCCAAAGTAATTGTTGTTAATTCTCTCTAACATCTTTATCCCCTCATTGAATGCCTTGTTTGATGAGTTTGACCTTGTGACTATCCATCTCTTTCTTTCTCTCCTCATTTTTCATTTGTTTTCATTTTGTTTCATCTTTCCTCTCTTTGCTCCTCCCTTTCCACCTCCACTTCTTGGTTGCTCCTCCTTGATTTTCTTTTATTTTTTCTCTATTTTACTACAACAAACAAAAACACCACCATAGCACCACCGTATCACCACTCTTGCACCACCTCTAAAACCAATTTCTTTGATAGCTCTTCTTCTATTATATTTCTTCTTCTTTTGATCACCCCTTAAACACTTTATTCTCTTCTTGTTGCTGAAACGTAAGATCATTTTGGGGTGTTCTTCAACATTTATCATCCTTGTCAATTATTGGTAAAATATTTATCATTCTTCTTTTCTTTTTCTTTTTAATTCTATCTATCCAAATTTTCTTCTCATGGATATTTTATTTAATTTATTCATTCTTTTTATCCAATCTTAGATCCTCACATCGATTCTTATCATCAACTTTAAAAGCATTTTTCTTAGGTCTTTTTGGAAATACTGTAAGTAACATAAGTTTGAGGAGTAAATTGATGTTTTTGGATAAATTCTTCAATTTGAGATAAGTAAATAGTAATCACATTTATGATTCCATTAGGAGCAAACCAAGTCCCTACTCTTTTTTATCGGAAGTGAACGAGTACTATTAGGATATACAATTTGGATCACTAAAGGTGTGCATTTTATACAAGTTGAATATGTGATTATTTTATTATGATTAACTAATTATCTTTACAAATATAAAAATTAATAAATTAACATGGGGTGACTATGTGGATTTTAGGTAAGTTATTCTTACTTACATCTTATTGATATGATATAATATGTATTGTTATTATGTGATATTTTCCAATCTCATGTTGTGTGATATCATGGCTATATGTTCATTTTCAAAGCATAGATTACCATGACTAATGATATTGATGGGTACATGAAAGCATGATTAACATGCCTATTGTTTTGAAATGAGATTGTATGCCATGATGCATTACATGGGGTTGGGACAAATTGTAAGGAGGAAGATGTGGTAGTTTAATAATATGCAAATATTTGTGGTTTATCCACAACTATGTGTATTGACAGCTTGTCAGCAAATTTAGTGGCATTGTCCACATAATTGTTTTTAATAAGAAATTTTTTTCTATGAAATTGATGTGGCTTCAGAAATTTGGCCATAACATCTAGGCCGGGTTTGAGCGATTACACAGTCTTCGATAGAACTAACTCATAACTCTGAGCCAACAACAATTTGATCGGATGTTAATCTTTCAAAATATAGTAGCTCCCTTTTCCTAATCAAATGATTCGTCAATGCATGGTAACAAATACTTTTTATTTAAAGTGATTATGTTCAACTGCCTGTAATCAGTATACCTTCTCATAGTTCAACTTTCTTTTTCACAAATAACATTGATACATTCCTAGATGACACGTTTGGTCGAATAAATCCCCTATCTAATAATTATTGCAACCATGCTTTCAATTTTTTTTCCAATCACCCTATACCATTCTGTATCGTGCAATTGAGATCGGAGCAGTTCTGAGTGTTACTTCAACAAAAATTTTGATTTCCCTTTCAAGTGATAAACTTTGCAATTCTTCAGTAATTACATCAGTTAATTCATTATCTGACGAAACTTGTTCTATCTTTGATTCTGGTACTCTGGAATCTAAAAGGTAGTCGAATACACTTTACAACCCTTTTCGATAAATACTTGGGCTAATATTATTGATATGATATTGGCCAAACAATTAGATTTGTCTGTCTCAACATTTATCCATTTACTCTTTTGACATCTCATTAGCATTGTTTTTCTGGATATAGTTGACTATATAGCATCATGCGAAGTTAACCTGTCCGTACCAAGGATAATATCTGTAACATCCCAAAAATTAGGGGTTAGTAGAATCAGGTTTGTGAATCGAGAGAAAGTGATCATGCCTTAATTTTTTAAATTATCTATGCATTTTTGGAAATAAATGATGTATTGGTTTGTTGGTTAAGTGTTAGTGTAACGTTTCATGAAACCCAAGTTCAAATACCTTCTCTCGCATCATTTTTATTATTTTGCAAATATTACCTTAAACCCTAGTATGCGACATGCCTTGTTTTTTAAAATAAATATTTCAAATTATATCAAGAATGAGTTATTGGTTTGATGGTTAAACATTAGTAAATTTATCCTTAGGGTCCTAACTTTAATTCCCTTCCCATGCAAATAATTAAATTTTTTGACAAAACCCCCTTATTTTAATGTGTGGGCCATCCAAGCCTAGTTAACCTAGGTATTAATATTATTTTTTACTAATAATCAACCTTTAATCCTCCTCCTCATTGCCCTAGCCATTCCTCTACTCCTCTTCTTCTCTTTGATTTTAATTTTTTTTCCTTTCCTCTATTGTTGTCGTCGCCTACACCTAGTTTTACCATCTCTTTCTTTCTTTTCTTTTTCTTTTTGCCACAAGATTTGTTAACATATTCTCCACCATATTTCTGTCATTTTTTCTCATTAAAATCAGTCCCAAATCTGAAATCTTGAACTCCAAGATCGATCCCGAACATTGCCAAGAAAGTGTTATTGTCGTTTCTCTCGACTAGCTTAGGTAAGGTCTCTTCTCTCTTTAATTTCTTAATTAATATTGTCCATTAAAAACCTAAATTTCCAGATATTGAATTTGGGGGATTTTAGATGATTTCAAAGGTATTTTTTTAGAATTTAATGAGATCGGAAACCGTTTTAAAATTTAGCCCCAACTTTGGCCACCATAGGTGGTGGTGCGTACGCCTATATACAAGAAAGGGGCCTATTTTGTTTTTTGGTTCTTGCCTATATTTTTCCAGCATTAATTTGAGTTCATGAACCATCCTAATCAGCTTTTAAAACAATTTCAATTAGGGAAAAATGTTCTTGATTGATTAGCCATTTGGATCCCACAAATCGTGAAGCATAAGTGCAATTTAGGGTAACTAGTTTGTTATTTTGACATACTCATTGGGTAAAGGTTATGAATTGAGTAAATGAAGGAATTTAATCATTAATTAGCTACTTATTTTCCAGTATATTATTGAATTAGGTGCTGACCTAAACACCCCAAATCATCCGTAAAGGCGAAGAACGATTGTACATACGGTTTACATCGATACAGTGTAAGGAATCTAACTAGTTTGGATTCATAAAATAGTTATAATTTCAACGATTGATTTGGACTCATAAGTGGGTGTTTGGGGGATGGTTTAATGTTAAATTGATTGTATTTTTACTGAATTTTGGTTTAGGTTCGTTTAATAAATTATTAAGGAAAATTGGAAGATTCACTAGTGTGTTGTGAGGAAGCAAAAAATAAGGTTTGGGTCCTAAACTCATAAAATTGTTTGAAAATGTAAAATATCATGTTATATATGATAAATTATCTTGCTTATTTGATTGTCTTAATAGCCAAATTATTGATTTTGTGAGTGGCCGAACCAAGTATGTTTCGAGCCTTAAAAGATTGACATGTTGGCAAAATTGCTAGTTTGATAGTATAGATGTTTGATTGAGTTTGTAATTGCATATTTGAGTTATGAGATATGAGAATGTTTGACTGAATGATATAATGTGTTGAGATATTAAGCTTACGGAGGAGTTTCGCGGAGTAACGGTGGCATATTAAGTCCACATTATTCGTAGTCAGTGCACTGCACCTGGAGTACCGAGGGGATTGGAGATTTTATCGCACATTATATGTTATTGGTGATTGTATCACACTATTTGATATCTGGAAGATTTTCTTAATTATTGATTATTCGGTGGTTTTACCACATCGAGCTATGCTCATAATGTTTTGGAGTTTGGAAGACGGGTTCTAGGGAACCCGTGGTGTGTAACAAATGGTATGGGTAGGAACCTTTTTGCATTGCATCATGTGCACAACATATTCTAATGCAATTGATTTATGCTACGCATTGTATTTTTTTGTATTGAATGGTATCGAAATTAATGATTGTTACTCGAATGAATGATGACCTATGCTCATACATCGTTTGACATCAATTTGATAATCGGTATGTAATAACATGAAATTCCTATGATGGTTATGTTTTCTTCTATTAATGCTAATATGTTTCACTGTATTTAATGTGTTTGCCCGTTTAAATAATTATTCGAATCACACTGAGATTTTCATAAGCTCAGCCCCCAATAGTGTTAACTTTTCAAGTAAACCTCAAAATTAGGACCAGACTTGGCATTGGGAGAATCAACATGGACCTCGGATTATTATTTTTTAATTAAGTATTATTAAGTCTTTATTGGTTTTGGTCTATAATTTTTAATTATTTTTGGTCTGTGGCTTGATAACTTTTTTTTAGGTATTTTTGCATGCATGAATTATTCAAGCATAATAATTGGATAATGTATGATATCAGGCTTAAGTAAAATTTGAAACTGTTCCCTAGTTTCCACTACATTGCAAATGAACTTTTTTTGAAAAGTAAATTTATAAGGAAACTAATTTTCCAAAATGACTTGAAAAATGGTTTTTCTGCTGCATTAGTTTAACTTCGAGTTTTTTTAAAAAAGAACGAAAAGCAAAAGGTTTTTCTAAAACAACACTCTCAACAATAAAATGAATCCTAAGCATACACAACCAAATGAATGAATGCTTTTAAGCTAACTTAATGTACAATTATGGTTTTCTCTAAAATGAGTTTATTTTAAGTCTTAAAAAGTAACATAAGTTAGCTTAGCCATTTCGTTGGCTAATGTAGCCTTCTCAATCTAGTAATAGCATTTAGGTCGGGTTTGGGAGGTTACAATATCAATCAATTATGGTTTCAGGAATCGTAGCCTCTTCTATGGCTTGGACAACATAAGCTCTGACTAGTGCACGAGCTTCAGATTTGAATGTCGTATATTTAGTCTCACCTTAACTGGTTCCAACATTACTACTAATTCTAGGTTTCTTACTTCTCTACAAAGTTGACATCAATTTAATAGTCTAATCACTAATAACATCTAATTCTATCGGGCAATCCTCCATCAAGTGCTCGGTAAAGTCGCATCTGAAGTAGGCTCCCATTCTCACTCTTTATTTCCTCAAAATTATTTTTGTCATAATGTTCACAAACCAGTTTACTCGTGTTTCAGACACTACCTGCACTAGCCGCTGATGTAACCTGAGGCCATGAATAACTCTATTTAGACATATCTTTCCTTAGGTTTCCTGTAGGGCAAATGATTAACTTATAAAATTTCTCATCTGCTTGGATAAGGAGTCAGGAAATATCTGGTCACGTTGCACTTTTTGATGTCACTGATCTCAGGGTTACCCACCACTGATACACTTCTTCCTTTCATAACAATACTGTGTAATTCAGACTATCTTTCGAAGAAAAAATTCATTCATCAGACACTTTCATAATATTTTTCAATTAATATTCAGTTCTCGTCGAATTGTTGTCCTTTAAATCTCAGAATTCTTGTGTCCCACATTCTTAGATTTTATAGAATAGGGGTCGATGAACATCCATCATGTTAGGGTTTTGAGGATAATGGGGTGCCATAGGAGGCACAATCAGGGTAGAGGTTGTTTTAGCAACAGTGGAGCTAAAGGGGTAGCTTCCAAGTATTGGGTGAATCACTGGTTTAGCAATTGAACGAATACATATCTTGCCTCATTCCCTAACCTTTGCAAAATGAACAATCTCTAAAAGCAGCTCCCTAATCAGAAGCAAAAACATTACTATTAACTTCATTCAATACTACACAATTCCATTCTACCAACAAGATTTATCAAAATGAAAAGCAAAATCAATTCAGATATGAAGGCATCACACTATCACAAGTTATTGTGACATGTATATCTAGACTTAAACATGTGCTACGTTAAGTCCTAGAATCGACTGAACCTTTAGCTCTGATACCACTAAATGTAACATTCCTTACCTGGTCTAATCACTAAACTTGAGTTTCAGGATGTTACTACAATTATCAAAAAATTCACACGCAAATCATAACATTGAATTCAATTTAAATAATAAGTTGTTCTAAATACACACATAATAGAAGTTATGAACCAAATAGAGACTAAATCGAGCATACAAACATAATTCAATAGATTCGAGCATGATTAAGGGCAAACCTAAAAATTTTTAAAACTTTGGAACTAGGTATCGATAATAAAGGAATAACAATACTTTTATGATAGGTATCGATACTATAATCAATATTGATACGATTTTGGCATTCTTTCATTTTGAAAAATCTGTTCATATAGTAAAGTATCGATACCTTGATCTCTGGTACCGATACTTTTACCCAAATGGGTAAAATTAAGTACTTTTCATGCTTAATCCAAGGCTTTTTTAAAAAGTGACTTAGGTACACATAAGAGCTGTACAAAACTCATTGAAAACATACTCAAATCACCATATTTCAACCATGTTCAATCAACCTATAACTAACCTCAATTGACCAGGTAACCATTTCAATAACATCATATAATCACATATAATTTTTCAAATTCAATCTATGCCAATGTACCATTGCTCAAGTCAATTCATACTAATATTTAAGTCATGTACTAAATGACTAAATTTATGCCGTACAAACTATTACATCTAACATCTAGTACACCACCATCAAACTTATACTTTCATATAAGTATTACCAACCTAAAATTTCCATCAAGACACATTGTATGCTCCATATACATGTCAAAACATCATAAATCACCATTCAAAATCATCTAATCCAACATTTCCACAATTTGACATTTTCCAATCAACTAACAAATATGCCTCAATAGGCACTAGAACATACCAAAATCACTTATTCAAACTTAGTCTATACTTTCATACTTTCAAACCACTCCACATCAACATATGACATAATTCAAACGTTATCCAAGTGCAAACCAAACTATGCAGCCAAGGTAAACACATATAATAACACCTATATACATGCCACAAAATCGAGCTTTAAACGATAAAAATACTATTGAATTAATACCGAGATAGTGTCAACTGCAAAAGATCCGCTTGACGTGTTCTGCAAGTTGGAAATCTACAGGGAAAGGGAAAACAACCGAGGTGAGCATAGATAATTCTTAGTAAGTTCACAAATATTAAAAAAAG
Organism: Gossypium hirsutum; assembly: GCF_007990345.1. Lineage (NCBI taxonomy): Eukaryota > Viridiplantae > Streptophyta > Magnoliopsida > Malvales > Malvaceae > Gossypium > Gossypium hirsutum. Next base: position 38,828,106 of record NC_053443.1, read on the forward strand.
TAACTTACCTCAGGTTATAATTATACATTACATGCTACTTAGCTTGGTAAAGTTTGCCTAACATGACAAGTCAAATATAAAAAATGTGAGTTTAACATTTATCATACCATATAGTAACTCAATCATATAACATGTGAATTCACTTATTCAACATTTTACTACCATGCACAAAAAAATAATCATTTAATCAATTCACTATCTTAATCATATCATACAATATATTTATCCGCAATATATCCTGTTTCAAATTAATGCCAAACATTATTTTCATTCATAATTTGAATTCTCAATCCAATTCAAATTAAACCATATGAACTTCATTCCCATATCATATCAATTCATCTTTATACGAAATATAAATCAAATGTCAATGTTACTTCGTTTCATAATACGAATTCCAAATCACATTCATCGTTTTGTCACACTTCTATAATGGCCCTCTTGGCTTGTATAATTGATTCTCAATATATATATCATCCTATCATCATATCAAATCAATCTAAATATCATTTATTCCATTTACATTATAAATGTCCCTATTAACCTGACTCAGACTCAGACGGATACACAGATCCAACCAATCACACCAATTTGGCACCTAGTGCCTATGAGATAAATCCAAAATAGTAAGTTGCGTCCAATACTATTCGGTAAAATTTAAAAATATATGTGCCCAACATTGGTTGGTCTAACCGATTAATGTGTGTGCCCAACACTCCGTGACATATAGTCGTATAACCTTGAACTCTTCCTATCCTATGGCATGCCAATTATACCTGACCCTGCCCAAACAGTTAATAAGGTAACCATTTCTCAAATACATTTATAATTCAATATCAAAACATTAATTCATGCATGTAGCAACACCATATAGGCCCCATTTCATATTTATAACATTGTATCATATTTTCACATATATTCAATTCAGTCCTTATCACTATCAACCAGTCTAAATAGAATCAGTTCAGCTCATTTAATAAAATATTCACTTTATCACATATCATATGCTATTCCAGTCCAATTTAAGGTCAATTTCTTAATTATTTTAATTTACAATTTATCGTACTCAATTTAATCCTTTATCTCACCTTTTGTACCAAATTGTAAACGATTAAAATTTAAATTAAACATATTTAAAATTATAATTCTAAATGTATAACAATTTTACACTATCATATTGTATGCACTTACCTGGACAAACAGATAACAATCAATTCTTTAAAGACTAATAAACAAATTTACCTTTTTCCACAACAACTTTTGATTTGGTCCAATTCCTGATCTATGTAATTTTTCAATTCAATTTATAAATTTAAACCCTATTATATCACCCTACAATAAACATATATCAGATCAATTTCATTATTTGGATGCCCCCTAAAGTTTTGCATTTTATTTAGTTTAGTCTCTAAAATTGAAACTATCATAACTTTCATATTTAAGCCCCGATTTTCAATCCAATTTCAATTCTATCCTTGTACAGCCCTTTACAATCAATATATATGAATCTCATGCCAAGTTTGAAATATTTTCATTTTAGTCCTTAAATTTAAAACTATCAAAATTTCTTTTACAAATTAGTCCTATTTCATTTCTAAGCTTCAAAATCTACCATTAACATTCAAAAACTTCAATTAACATCAATGGAAACTTTTAAACTTTAACAATTTTTCAATTTAATACCTGGGTTAGCTAGATTAATCTACAACGATCTTAACAATATAAAATTTACGAAAACAAGCTAACATTACCTTACCATTCAAGAGATGATTGTTTGGAGTATTCAACAATAGGGTTTCTTATGTTTTTTTCTTAGTTTGGATGACATGAGAAGAAACTGAAGAGGAAAATGATTTGTTTATCCATTAAAATTACTTATATAGCTTGGTAAAATTGTAAATATCTAAAACTTCTAATTAAAATATAATTTTTATCTCCCATTTCACTAAAAAGATAAGTGCAAACAGTCCAACATATCTTATAATGGCCAAATTGCCATTTCAAACCTCAGACATTTCATAATTAACCCAATTACTAATAAAACCGAGAAAATTAAACTTTTCCAGATTTTTCGATTTACTCATTGTACCTTAATTAGCCATCCAAACTCTAAAAGTTTCGGACCAAAGTTCAATTCACCAATATAATAACTTCATAAATATTCAATAATATAATTTATGGGCCCGTTTTATGAAAATGAGGTGTCAAAAGCATTTTTTCAAAAACCACCGACTTTCGGTACGAACAACTTGTACCTTGACTAACTGACCAATTAATAAAATCTATAAAATCAAAATTCACAATGACATCATATTTAACTCATAAATATTAATTAATAATATTTATGGACTCACTCATTAGAATTCTGGTCCCGAACCAATATTTTCGGCACCATTAAAAATTAGGTTGTTACAATAGATTCTAAATCTATTTATGGATTTATTCACTTGTGACATTCATAGCTTGGCATACCTTAATCCTAAGTGGATGATTGAATATGTATGCGTGACTCATATATTGTGATGTAAGTAAAAACCTGAGTTCAAATAGATAAGGAACCAAAAGCTGGTTTGTTGGGTATACGACTTACGCAACATGTAGCGCCATCACAATAGTGGAATTGATAGCCTGAGATATACGTAAATGATATCCTCTCATTGGCATTACATGATAGATGAAAAGTAAACGTGGCCACGGTTCATTCATCTTTTTAAAGAATAACTTGATTACTATTTGATAGTAATTGAATTTTTATGAAAGAAGATGTAATGGTTACCATGAGATAAAATATGATCATATTGGGAGAATGAATAATCTAAAAGAGATCAATGATATCCTAAGAGGGTAACACACTTATGACAAGGTCATTGGACGAGCGTTGATCGAGTTGCTTTCGTAATGATATATCTTTAGGGAAAGCTAAGTCACGATACTATAGTGGACTGACTTCATGACTAAATAAGTTTATAATTAACAGGCGAAAAGTTGGAACTTACTTATAAATCAAATGAACATAAGTAGATAGAAATGGTAAAATGTTAGCTCGATAATTCAACTCAAAATCTCCAAGAAAAAAATTTAAAAAGTGCAAATTTTAAGTCCTAAAGTGTTCGAAGTGTCCTAAAATGACTCTAGGATAAGTCCTAATGATTTCATATGCATGAAAATGCACAAAGTAAGCATGATCCATATGATTGATGAATATGCTGTCTTTCTTTTGCTTGATTTGGAGTCCCAAAAAAAATTTTAGTTCTCCCAACATACTCATCTCAAATTCACCTTGCATTAGCTTAAGAAATTCTTGACAAATAAGAAAAAGAATAATATCATTAACAAAAATTTGAAAAACTAATACACCCTTATCTTTTCTTTTAATAAAAAGTGTTATGTCAACTTTCCCTTTACTAAAAGCTTTTTCAATAAGAAAATCTGATAGTTTTTTTGTACCAAGCACTAGGAGCTTGTTTCCAACTATATAAAGCTTTTGATGATTGAAAAAACATGGTTTGGAAATTTTGGATCTTCAAAACCAGTTGCTTGCTCAACATACACTTCTTCATTTATAAAACCATTTAGAAAAACAATTTTTACATCTATTTGATATAGTTTAAAATCATTAAAATATGAAAAGGCTAAAAATTTCCTAATGGATTCTATTTTAGTTGCGGGAGCATATGTTTCATCAAAGTTTATTCCTTCCTCTTGAGTGTAACCTTGAGTAACAAGCCTAGCCTTATTCCTTGCTATGTTTCCACTCTCATCTAGCTTATTCCTAAAAACCCACTTAGTACCTAAAGAAGATTTTTCACATGGTCTCTCAACAAGGATCCATACTTTACTTCTCTCAAATTGATTTGACTCTTCTTACATGGCCAAAATCCAATATTCATCATTTAATACTTTTTTGATATTTTAGGTTCTATGGAAGAGATAAATGCAACATAATTACATGTATTTCTAAGAGAAGAACTAGTATTTATGTAACACCCCTAACCCGTATCCGTATCCAAAATAATGTTACGAAGCATTACCAGAGTTTACGATTCAAAACTATCAAAAATTTAAAAAATTTAATTCACAACATCAATCAATGCAAAACCAATCAATGACATACACATTGTCCCTTATATGAGCCTTCGAGGTCTTAAAAACACATTAGAAACAAGTTAGGACTAAATTAGAAACATATATATTTTTTTAGAAAAAGATGAAAATTTTCAAAACTGCAGGGATCATACGGCTAAGAGGCAAGCCCGTGTCTCAGGCCGTGTGGACATTCGAACTAGGGACACACAACCATGTCCCAACCTGTGTCTGTGCCTCTGTAACTTACTGACTTGGGTCACACAGCCAAGCCACATGCCAGTGTGACAGGTCGTGTACCGTTCGAAATAGCCTCATAGACCCTTGTGCCAGGCCGTGTGCTAGGCTATGTAACTACTTGAATTACAACCCTTTGAAGCTACAGGGGACACACGGCCGTTTTGTATGGACGTATGTCACACAAAGCTAAGATACACGCATGCCCATGTCCCTGGCCATGTGGACGAAAATAAGGCCATTTCCAAGCCGTTTTTCTCACCCAATCATGCACACACCTACAACCAATTTTCCACATGTAAACAAGCATTCAAAATGCAACAAATAATGCATCCACAAGCTAAACCAATAAGGTATATGTGCATATAACCAATATGCCCAAAAGGTACCTCAATCACAACAATTAAACATGTATAACCATATGCATAGTTTAGCCAAAAGTTCAATCAAATTATAACTCTATTTATGCCAATACTTGCCTCTTTATTTACCTATCAAATTCACACCAAAAATACCAAATTGGCCATTTGACTTTTAGAACCATTAGCCGTATATGTTCACTACATTCTGACTACCAAAATGACTATATTCAACCATGTCAAAGAACATTCCATTACATACATTTTAAATATCATTTCAACTTCCATCATTTAAGCATCATAAAGACTATAAAATCAACCATCATAAGGTCATATATACATACCATAATTAGAAGCCAAAACATAATGGCTATAACATCAACCAAAACACCTATACATGTCCATGTTTAACCAATTATCACTTAACTTGTTTTCATGCCAAAACATAACATAATTTATACATGACAATCATACCAATTTTGGTCATTCCAAAACATACACCAATTTGACCATATTAACCACAACCAACAAGCTATCAATAGTACCTTAATTACCTCAAATCCAACGTAACATTTCATGCCATAATCATCAACCAAAATGACATATTTATACCAAAATTATCAATTAAACATTAGACATAGTCCACCTATACATGCCATTATAACTACGACCAAAGCATAGAAATCTACCAATAAAATCGATGGATAGTGTGATGGATCTCCGACTAACTTCCAACCCAATCGAGCTTCTGATAATCTAAAAAGTAAAGGAAAAACAACTATGTAAGAAATGAATGCTTAGTAAGCTCGTATAAAATTTATTCATATCAATCCATTTCAAATATGAAATTTATACATATCAAGAATAATCTTATACCAATACCCAAGATTCATGAAACAATATTCAACAACTTACAAAGTGAATAAATCCACAATATTTCATATACATATCATCCCTAGCATAACGGGATTTTATAAAACTTAAACCCTTTCAAATTTTATTATTTCCATTTGCATTTCATTACTTTCCATTGCATTTACTTTCTTTAGTTTCAACAACAACATCAGTTCAACTCATCTTTCCCTTTTTCATTATTTTACACTTCTAGTATGAACTTATTATTTTATTACCTTTCCACACGCATTTCATATGCATAACACACAAGACATAAGCATATCATCAACTATAGCCACAAGCTAGTGCATTTAAACATAACTCTTTTAGAATTAACCACATGATAAACCATTTCATAAGAAATTACATAACTCAAACCTTACCATTCTTTCATGAATACAAGCATATTTCCATTTAGGCACTTACCATTTCAATGCATAACTTATACGTAAACATAATACAATCCAACCAATAGCTTGGCACATGACTAAGCATCAAACAACACCACATGTTAGCCATATAAGCATATAACATAAGCAATTAATCATGGATGATCATAACATTTAATCATGTATCATATGCATATATCATCCATCTCAACTTTCATTATACCATGTATCCTCAATTCAATGTAATTCACATGTGTTCAAGTCTTAGTTCATATCAAACTCTTACCATTCTCTTTCAAATAATGTCCGTTGAACCATTTAGAATACCATTGGATACCTGGGATAGCTCATACATAATGTCCTAGCTTATATAACTGTAATCTGTCAATTCCTGTACATGTATGATCACATGAGCTATGAATCAGAATACTCACACGAGCTGTGAAAATAGGCTTACTCACACGAGCTATAGGTCGGAACGCAGCTACACGATGCTGCTCACACGAGCTATGGAGTATCCACAATACATGACAATCCTCAGCCATCGGTAGGATGTTCAAGACTAGCACTTGAATCATGTAAATCCTAATGACATGTCATTTGTATCCTACGAATTTCTAAGGTTCAAACAGGGCTCGGTAGTCGTCGTACGTCGTTGAATTTCTATCATTTTATGACATAATAAATTGCATACTAACATCTATATATTTATTCATGTATAATAGGATAGCACATTAAACAGTAATTTTAACTCATATTTAAGTGTTTATAGTTCATACGAACTTACCTAGTAAATAGCAAAAATATCAAAGTATAGGCGTATTTTGGTAATTTTCCATTCTCATCGATTTTCAACCTGATCTTGATCCAAATTAATAATTTCATTCAATTTATTAATTTTGCCAGTAAAAATGTAATTTATACAATTTAGTCTTTTTGAAATTTTTACAAAATTACCCCTAAAGTTTTATTTTTATTCAATTTAGTCATTGAGTCTAAAACATGCAAATTGGCCAATTTTACCCAAAATTGAGTCAAGCCAAATACTCATGGCATCCAATGCAACACATTATTGCTACAATTTTACATCAAATCCTTGAACTTTTACTATTTTAACAATTTAGTCCCTAATCAAAAAATTCATCAAAAATCACTTAACAAAATGCTTTTAATTATCAATCAAAATTTCAAATTCATAATTTAACATCTAAAAACACAAGGTTCATAAATGGCAACATTCAAAATCTGTAGTAGTTTTAAAATTGAAGATATGGGCTAGCTGGAGTTTTTATCCATTCAAAATCGGTGAAGAAGACATTAAGATGATGATAAAACATTTTGGTTTTATTTTATTTTAATATAATTATCAAATTACCAAATTAACCTTACTTAATAATTAAATAAAACATCAAATTCATGCCCATTATTGTCCACTAACACATTGAATTGTCTAATTACCATTTAAGTCCCTTTTTCTTTATTCAAATAACCATTTAATCACTCAAATCAAATAGTGATCAAATTTTACATCTTTTACGATCTAGTCTATTTTAATTAATTAACTATCAAAACATTAAAGTTTTTCAACGAAGCCTTAATACCACCTTAATGACACTCCTTAAATATTTATAAAAATATTTACAACTTGATTTTTAGAAACAATGTACTGATACCTCATTTTCTAAAACCAGTTGACCTTAGGGTCATATCACTTGAACTTAATAAATCACTTATATAACAAAAATTACTATATCAAAAACCTTTTAGAAAACATATTTGACTCATAAATATTAAATAATAATATTTACAAACTTACTCGTCAGATTTGGTGGCCTTGAAACCACTATTTCCAACACCACTGGAAAGTGGGCTGTTACAAGTTACCCCTTTAGATGGATGTCCCAAAATTTTACCATCCTTCACATATTTGAACTCTCTTGGATGAGTGACTTTTCTCTCCTCTATAGTAAGCTCCTTTAGAGTATATTGTGTGTAACAACCCGTTTTTAGTGGTTTCAGAACCACAAATCCGACTATTGAGTCCATAAATTATTATTATTTTATTTATTTAGGTCAAATATAAGTATAATGAATTTTGATTAGGTTAAAATTTGTTAATTGAGCAAATTGTAAAGTATAAATGGTTGGTTCTAGAAGTCAAATGGTTTTAGAAAATAAGGTATCGAGACCTCATTTCAATAAATTGAGCCCGTAAATATGCTATTAAATATTTACTTAGTGTTATTAGGGTCATATTAAAAATTGGTTAAGAAGTTTTTAATGTTTAGATAGTTAATTAATTGAAAATGACTAAATTGTAAAAGATGTAAAAGTTGGTTTCTAATATTTAAATGGATTAAATGGCTTTTGAAATGTAAATTAATGGACTTAATTGGTAATTGTGCCATTCATATTGTTAGTGGACAGTAATGGACATGATTTAATCATTTTAAAAGCTTTTAAACCAAGGGTAAATTAGTAAATTATATAATAAGTGCATAAACAAGGAAAAATTAGTTATCATCTTTATCAATTTCACTTTGCTTTTGTTGAAACCTCCTTTTTTAGGCTAAGAGATATTCGACCAAGTCTTTTTTGATGCATTGTATGATTTTGATCCTTGTTTTAAATGATTTTTATGTTTTTGAGCTCGTTTTAGCTTAATTTAGCTAGCCCAAGGGTCAATTTGAAAAATTATTAAAAGTATATGGACTTGCCATGGATAAATTTGAATTTTATTTGGGTTAAGTTGATAGATTACTAAACTTGGTTGTTAAATAATCTTATTTTGTTAAGTGATTTTTGATGAATTTAAGGCTAAGGGTTAATTTGTTAAAAGTGTAAAATTCATCAGATTTAGTGTGAAATTTTAATGAGTATAGGCTTTTTAGAAATCCTATAAAAATCTGCTAACCTAAATTTTAGCTAAAAATGTTAAATTTGCAAGTTTCGGGTTTAGAGATGAAATCGCATAAAAGGTAGAACATTGGGGGTAATTTTGTAAATTTCCCATTGATAAGGGTTATAATTTGAATTAATTATATTATGTTATTTGAATGGTTTAATTGAATAAAAATTATTATTTAGAATAAGAAATGAGCCAAACATATCAAAGCTGAGGAAAAGCTAAGTGTTGAATTAGTCGTCGGCTTCGTTTTTACAATTGTATTTGTAGAGGTAAGTTCATATAAGGATTAACTTGTTAATTTATATTTGTGATGAATGGTTAATGATGTTATATTTTATGTAATTGCAATTGAGTAGAAATTTACAATTGGCAATTTGGATTGAATTGAAATGTTTAAATAGTTGATAGCAAATTGTGAAAAATGTAAACTTTATGGATTCATATGTTTGAAATGGTGTAATGGAAAGAAGTTAAAGAATTCAACATGGAATATGTCCCATTTAAACCTTATGAATACTTAGGATACAAATGACATGTCATTAGGGATTATATGGTTTCAGGTGCTGGTCCTGGATGTCCACAACTCATGTGAGTAGCATTGTGTAGCTAACATCCTGACCCACAGCTTGTGTAAGTAGGCCTATTTCACAGCTTGTGTGAGCACTATTCGAAATGTTACGATTACATGAAAGGGCAAACTTTGTGGTAGTATTCTCGAGTCTCCGATGTTATTCTAAATGGTTCAACGGGTAAGTAAAGGTTAATGGAAAGACATGTATAAAAACTTATTATTGCTAATGATTATATGAAATGGAAAGACGGGTATGTCTAAATGGAACGAAAAGGAAGAGAGTCTATCTTGTGATGAAGGATAGATGTATGGAATTCATTTCATAATATATGCTATGTTTCATAGATGTTATATTTTCAAGTTATCTACTAACTATGTGATTGCGATGAATAGGAAATATAATGTCTAAATGACTTAATGAGCATTATTGAAAAGGTATGTATATGAAATGAATTATGTCATTGGGTTTATGAAATTGAAGTTGTGATATATATAAATGGTTTGAAAAGGTAACTAATATATTATGTGTTGGATGGTTTACAAAATGAAATTCATTTCATGTTATGTTCCATTTTCATGTATAGATGTGTTCTTAATTATACCTAATAAACTTGTGAGGTGTTGTGGATAGGAAGGAAAAGTATCCTTATGATCTCATGAACTATGAATGAATGAATTAATCATTTTATGTTTGATAAGTTTAAGTTTCCTTTATATGAGCTTACTAAGCACTAGTTGCTTACGTAATTACTTTGGTTGTTTTGTAGATCATCGGAAGCTCGAACGATTGGAATCAATGTCAGAGCACGATCACACTATCCATCGATCCATTTTGATAAATTTTGAATATATTGAAACGGTTATAAATGTTAAATTGGTACGTTTTGGGCTATGCCAAGTTTTGGTATGTGTTAATACCTTTTGTTAATGGTTGAGCATGGTCTTTTGATATTAGGAAAGAAATGGTTGATTGATTTGTGTGTGTATGATTGAATTGTGAACAAAATGTTCAAATGATATATGTGAGTTTGGTATGTATAGGGCTTAAATGTAATATATGTTGTCAATATGTTATTTGGCGAACTTGGTATGGTTATGTATTTTGAGTATATGTTTGTTTGGACTTGTAATGGTTAGTAAGTATGTATCTTTTGGTCACTTCTGAGTGACAAGTAAATATATTTCATTCAATGGCATGTTGGTTAGAATTTATAGGTTGATTGTTTGGTATGTTTTGATTGTGTTGAGAGAGTGTTATGGTCAATTGAATGAATGTGGAAATTGTGTATCTTGTTGTGCAATGATAGGTATTGAAATTACTTGTTTTAGGGGCTAAATTTGGAACACAGCCGATTGCCATACACGGTCATCTCACATAGTAGTGTGTCATTAAAATTTTAGGTGCAGGTTTCACACGGACTACGACATGACCATGTGTCTCAGAACAGTTTGTTACACAGTCTGGCACACGGCCTATGGCATGGTCGTGTGGCCCTATTTCAAATACACACATAGGCTGGGACACGGCTGTGTGTCCTTACTTCGAATGTTCACATAGTCTAGGCTATGCCACAGGTTGTGTGACATTGTTTCCCAATTTTTCATGTTTTTCCAAAATCTTTTGATTTGTTTCGAATTGAACCCCAGTTATTTTTTTAAAATTGTTTTAAGGCCTAGAAGGCTCGATATAAGGCCCAAATGTGTATATTTTCTATGATTGTAATGAGTTATTAAATATTATTGCAAATTTGAATTGTTGTTCTAATTTGAAGGTAAATATTCTATTCTGTACAATAATACTCCGTAACCTTAATCTGACGATGGAAACAGAATAGGGGTGTTACATTGTGTTTGTTCTTATATCTTCTCACTTGATGATAGATCCATTTTATCATAATTATTAAAAATTTATTCATCATCATCATCACAAATACAAGAATCCTTTCTAGGAGGGAGGTTAAAGTCATAAAAAGAAACATGTATAAAATCTTCTACTACTAAAGTTCTTTTGTAAAACACTCAAAAAAATTATCATTTTAAGAATAACCAAGGAAAATTCATTCATCACTTTTTACATTAAATTTACCAAGATTGTCTTTGTGATTATTTAAAAAAAACATTTGCATCCAAAAAGATGTAAATGGATAATGTTAAGCTTTTTGTTTTTGAAAAGTTCATATAGAGTTTTCTTTAAAATAGGCCTAATCATTACTCTATTAACAATATAGCAAACGGTGTTTGTATCTTCTACCCAAAAATATTTTGGTAAATTATTTTCACAAAGCATGGTTCTAGCCATTTCTTCTAAAGTTCTATTTTTCCTCTCAACAACTCCATTTTGTTGAGGGGTTCTAGGTGCTGAAAAATTATGGCTAATTCCATTTTAGTGGCAAAAATTTTCAAAATCAAGATTTTAAAATTTGGTTCCATGATCATTTCTAACACTAGTGATAGAGTGATCTTTTTCATTTTAATTTATTTTTGAAAATGTGATGAATTTTTCTAAAGCCTCATCTTTAGTACTTAAGAAAATAACTCAAGTAAACCTAAAATAGTCATCAATAAGAACAAATGCATATTGTTTTCCACCCAAGCTAGTTGTCCTAATAGGACCAAATAAGTCTATGTAAATTAGTTAAAGAACTCTACTAGTTGATACATCATTAATAGGTTTAAATGAGACTCTTCTATGTTTATCCTTAATACACGCATCACAAATTTTATCTAAGTCAAATTCAATTTTAGGCAAACCTCTAACTAAGTTATTTTGGGCTAATTTATACAAAATGCTCATGCTAGCATGTCTTAGTTTTCTATGCCACGATAAATAATTATTTTTTATTTTTAACAACAAGACATATGAATGAATCATGCAAGTCATCTAAATACACCATATAAGTATTTTCTATCCTATGTCCTACAAGCATAATCTTATTAGACACAATGTCAATTACTTTACATCCATTAGACTCAAAAATGACATTGAGACATTTATCACGCAATTAACTAATAATTAGTAGATTATGCATAAGACCGTAGACAAACAAAACATTTCCAATAAGAATTGAAGAGTTTTTACCAATAAAGTCAATTCCTTCTATTTTTCCTTTGGAGTTGTCACCAAATGTAACTTCTCCTCCACTTTTTGGCTTCAATTTCATAAAGTGACTTTTGTCATCGGTCATGTGCCTTAAGCATCCACTATCAAGGTACCATGAATTTTTGCTTGAATTTCCCACATTGAAGCAATACTCCTCTTCTTACAAACATAGAATTATTTTTTTGTTTTTGGTACCCAAATTCTTTTGGGTCCATAAGTATATTAGTTCCTAATTTTTTTTTCTCTTTAGGAATCCATTTTGAAAGCATATGTTTGTCTTGAGTAACAATAAGCCCTTTAGGGACCCATATACTCTTTAAAAAAATTCATTTATAAAACCTTGAGGGACCTCTATGTTTATAGAAATTAAAGTTTGATTTAACAAAGTTTGCTTTTGAACTTTGTCCCTTTTTAAAACCTTTTGGAGAAACTTTGTTACATGGAGATTTTTCTATTTCAATAAAATCAAGTTACTTTTGATGATCATCATGAACCTTTGAAAGAAAATTATGGAAGTCTTGGTTCTTTTTTCTCAAAATCATTTATATTTGCTTGCATATGATTGGCCTTGGAGAGTGAATTATTTTCATCTTTTGATTTTGAAATAGTTTTATTATATTTTGAAATCACAGTTTCAAATTCCAAGCCTAGTTCATCATAGGCATCTTGTAACTCATCAAAGGAATTGGAAATTGAAATAGATGAGTTAGAAGTTACCTTACCATCATTAATGGCCATAAGACAAAGGTTGTCTACTTCTTGATCTTCATTGTCGAATGAATCCTCATCACTCCAAGTAGCAACATGAGCCTTAAGCTTTTGTTTGCTTGATTCCTTTTTCTTCCATCGAGGACAATCGAACTTAATGTGTCCCTACTTCTTGCATTCATTTCATATGATAGAGTCTTCTCCTTGGTAGATTCTAGCTTGAGTCCTTCTTTCTTTTGGAATTTTCTCCCTCTATTGGACCTCATAAACTTCTTGAACCTCCTAGCCGACATGGCCATCTCTTTGTGTTCATTCACCTCTTCACTTGATTTACTATTTTCATGAGCGGTGGATTTAAGTGCAACACCAACCTTTTTATTCTCATTCTTAGCTTCTTTTACCCCTTCATTGAGCCTCATCTCATGTGTGAGCAAAGAACCGATGAGGTCATCTAAAGTCAACATTTCCAAATTCTTTGCTTCTTCAATTACAGTCACATTAGCTTCCCATGATTTAGGCAACCTCACAACTTTTTCATTGGGATAGGTCTTCCCATAGGATTTTAGCCCATTGATGATGATGGTGAATCTATCAGACATTACTTTGATTTCCTCTTCGAGCCTTATCTTGAGTTCTCATAATTGAGAGTGAGGATTCCCACCTTTGAATTCTTCACTTGGCTAGTTCCTTTATGAGTTACCTTAAGTTTATCCTATATCTCCTTGGCATTCGAATATGATGATACTCTACTATACTCATCCAGACCAAGTGCACAAAAGAGAGTGTGTGTGTAACACCCCGAACCCGAGACCGACACCGGAGTCGGACACGAGATGTTAACAAACTTTGAAAAAATTTTCCAGACACTGCCCAGTCTGAGTACTAGTCGCTTCAAAAATCATATCTTGAGTTTCACAACTCAAAAATCAGTTTTGGGATTTTTACCTGAAACTAGACTCATGTCCCCACCTATTTTTTTTTCTAGAATTTTTGGTCGGGCCAATTAGTACAGTTTATTAGTCAAAGTCTCCCATGTTACAGGGGTCGACTACACTGACCTTTTCCCATTACGACTTGGATATCTCTCTGCACAGAGCTTCAATACTGATGCCGTTTGTTTCTATGGAAACTAGACTCAGAGAGGAATCCATACATATATGGTATGACCCCTAATTATCTCTGGTCAATTTATAGTGAATTTCCAAAGTCGGAACAGGGAATCCAGAAACTGTTCTGGCCCTGTTCCACAAGAACCCGAATATCTCTTACTGTACTGTTGATATGATTGTTTCGTTACTTTCATATGAAAGTAGATTCATCAAGGTTCGATTACATAATTTATTCACTATTTAATTCCACTCCTACGAATTCTTGTGATTTTTCCAATCCACACCACTGCTGCTGTCAGCCTCTGTTTTCAAAGTAAACCTTACCTATTTTCGGGGTTTCATGGACCAACTAGGGTCTTGTCATACATATGCCCACATATGATCATACTTAGCCATTCCAATGGCTGATCATTTGCTCAACACTTCCATTCCAACTATAGTTACATCATGAAACCATCTATACATTCATAAACACGAATGGTCTAATGCCATACTCCACTTCTACAAGCCATTTTCGCATGGCTGTACACTTATACATTTCATAAAGTACTCGAAAAACAACAATGGGTAGTCCTATACATGCCATATCAAAATTCAACCAAAATAGTACCCAAAAGAGCCTTTGATAGTGTGGGCGACTTCGACTTCAAGATCCCGAGTCCGATAGCTGGAGAACCAAAAATCTATAAAACAGAGGAGCAGTGTAACGAGTAAGCAATTTATGCTTAGTAAGTTTTGAGCAAGGAATTCCAGCATAAACAAAGAATAACACACATTTAGCTAAACGGAATATTTCATAATACGCAATTTACCGATATCAAACTTGCTTCACAACATTAACAACCCTTATGTACATACACAATAGACTAACTTAGCCGAAGGCCGGTAGCTCGTTTATCAACTGAGCGAACATTTATTTGTAAGGGCTCGATTAAATTCAACACATACGTAACATATCCCCATATTGGGATGTTTTTCGAGTATTCGCTGGAATTTTACAGCAAGCTCATTCATTACCAAATCACGTACCTTCGGGATTTAACCGGATATAGCTCCTCGTTCAAATGCCTTCGGGACATAGCCCGGTTTTAGTAATTCACACAATGCCTTCGGGACATAACCCGGATTTAATAACTCGCACGAATGCCTTCGGGACTTAACCCGGATTTAGTATCTCGCACAAAGGCCTTCGGGGCTTAACCCGGAATTTGTATCTCGCACAAATGCCTTCGGATCTTAGTCCGGATATATTCACTTAGCACAAAGCCTTCGGGACTTAGCCCGGACAGCATTCAATTAATCATGCACATCTAACAATAATTCATGGCACATTCATATTTCATTTTCATTTGCGAAACTCAAACACAAGGCACATATCGTCCTTGCACATTCGGCTCAATAGCCACACATAGAGCATGATTTAATCACATCGTAATTTAAGCTCTCTTACTCAAGAACTTACCTCGGGTGTTGTCGAACGATTCCGCTAGCTATTCAACCACTTTTTCCTTCCCTTTATCGGATTTATTTCCCCTTTGCTCTTGAGCTTAATTAAACAAATAAATTGATTTCATCATTTAGGCATCAAAAAGATGAACACAAGGCACTTAGCCCATATTTATACATTAGACATTAAAGTCTCATACATGCAAAAATCATGCATCAACACAACATATTAGCTAATTTCTTTCCCCTTGGCCGAATATGCATGTCTATTTTTGGGGTCGATTTCAACACTTAATACACACATATACACACTAGTAAAGCATCCTCCCCCTTTTCATCAATTTAACACATGCATTGCTCATTAACATGCAAAGTTACATTCGGCCTTAGCACACATCTTGCTAGCCGATTCTTCTCCATTTAGCAACCAATGCACATATGTACTCACACAAAAATGCTAAAAAGGAGGTTCAAGAATCATCAAGCCATCATCACATGCATCATTAACAAGCTTCATATTTTGCATGCAATGGCATTAACACAACCTCCACCTAGGCCGAATCTTAACTCATCATCATGCCTCATCACCACAACATCAAACACCAACCAAGAATGATGCATCCATGGTCAAGTGCCAATTCCATCACATAGCAAGATTTAGACCATGGGCTAGGTAGAACTCAAGCTAACAACTAAAACATGCATGCATCTCATGGAACATCATCAAACATACCTTAGCCTAGCTACATGCATGGCCGAATCTCTTCACCTTTCTTCTTCTTTCCTCCTTAAAATTTTTGGCCAAGGATGAACCAAAGGATGAGAAAATTTTTTCTTTGTTTTTCTTTCTAATTTAGGCTAAATGAAGGTGAGAAAAGGATGAACAAAGATCTTCTCCTCTCTTTTCTTTAGCTCACGGCAATGGGGGGGGGAAAAGAATCAACTACACACTTTTTTTTTGTGTATTCATCATACTCCTTTTCATTATTTAATTTCCATGCCTATTATTTTATTTTTTTCCACCCATGATGCACCAACAAAACATGTCTATGACATGTCTTGGCCATCAAACTTGGTCTACCATGCTTGTCATGGCCGGCCACTACTAGTAGGGGGGAAATTTGACATGCAAGTCCCCCCTTTGTCCACATGCACTAATAGGTCCTCACACATTGACCTATCACATTTTAGAATTTTCTCACATAAGTCCTATTGACTAAATTCACGTGAAATCAACCAAATTGAAGCTTGAAATTTTCACACATTCATAATTACATATTCTAGACAATAAGTATCACATTTAAACATTTTGGTGACTCGGTTTAGCGGTCCCGAAACCACTTCCCGACTAGGGTCAACTTTGGGCTGTCACAGTGTGCATGGCCTTGGCGTTAGGTTGAATACTCCTATCTTTTTCATTCCATTCTCTCTTACTCTTTGGAACTAATAGCTCTTCTTCTTGCTTGAGTGGTATTGAAGGGTCATCCATGATAATGTTCTATACTGCAAGATCATTTTCTTGGATGATTAGAATCATCCTTGTTTTCCAATATGATTAGTTAGCACCACTGAAATAAGGAGGCCTGGAAATAGATTAAGACTCGCTAATAAAAATTGAGTCAAAAGTACACATCATTGCATGAATTGAGTTGATGATTGTTGAGCTTCCTCAAGGATCTCCTTTTTGGTTGTTAAACCGTCTAAAAGAGACTAGATTTGATAACAATTATTAGCTTGATAATTCAACTCGAAATCACCAAGAGATGAGTGAATTGGCCTCTTAAAAATTTTTGGTTGCTAAGCAAAGATAGAGACAATGAACAATTCGATTTATAATGCTTTGGCCTCAATTGCCTACTCCACTACCTTAGCTTTCCATAGGGATGTCAGTGGGGCAAGTTTTGCGGGTCCCGCCCCACTTTTCACCGAATTGGGTAAGGATGGGGACAAAAATTAGACCCACCGTGGGTGGTGTGGTAGGCATGGGTATGAACTTGTACCTACCTCATCCCCACCCGTCCCACCCTATCCTTGCCCGCCCCACAGAATATAATAAGCATATTTAAAAATAAGCATTTCTAGAAATTTAATTTAATAATTATCTTAATAGTATTTTATTAATTTAATAGTATTTCATACTTTTTTCATAAAAAAATGGTTTATATTTATTTAACTAATACTTATCAATATATTATATGAGTGGGTTACGAGGCGGGTATAGCGGGGATTAGGTGGATTTGGGGACCCATGTGGGTGGTGGGGTGGGGATGGTTTTAGTCTTAGGGGTCGTGGGGGGAATGATTTTGGGTTTTGTACTCACAATGGGTCACGAGGCAGGGATGTGGATGAAAATTCTTGGCGGGGATGAGTGCGGGGGTGCCTAGCTTTCCACAATTAAGGATTTTCCCAAATTCACTGATTTGATAACCTTTAAGGATAAGGTTTGTCACACCCCTAGTCTAGTGGATCCAAGGTTAAGGCATGTAGTAGTGAAATAATATGTTTGGTGAAGTGTAATTCACCCAATTGCTTCTTTTGGCGAATATGTATGGGCTTATAGTAATTGTCATGTAAGTAAGTGAAGATTCTATTTCAGATTTTTTTTTCTATTTAAAGAGAAAGATTTTGTTAAGCGAAATGGTAATTGTGGTATGAATTATATCCAAATGCATAGTACATCTTGTTTGTCTTAGTATTGTGTTGGTTGGATTATAAGTGACTTGGTTAGGAACCAACTAGATCGACTGCTCTAATATCTATTATGCAGGATTCTCATTTATGTTTTTCTTAGAATTTATAGGCTAGTAAGAAAGACAAAATCTGAATTAAGTGAAACTTGTTGAGTTCCCTTAGGCGGGGTTGGGTTATACATATGAGTGAGAAGGGTTCTGAAAAAGGTTTTTCTTTTTCTCCAAAATGTTACTTTCTGATTCTTTTTCTTAAATCCAATTGTATATCTTCCTCATTAAGCTGGAAGTAGAGGTTATTGGTTTAATCAGTGGTCATTCCATCTCAGTTGTTGCTGTTGGTTCGATCCATAATGGGTGAGTATCTGGTGAGTCTCTATCCTGAATCTTGCATGGAAACTGGTCAAGTAAAAGTAAATCATGGTATCTCTGGTAATTGGTAAGTATTGGAAGAATAGTAAATATGATATGTGTGTTATGATGATATGTATAAAGTTTTGTTGAAAAGAATGTTGATTGGAAACTATGCAGGTAAAGTTTGATATAAGGAAAAATTATGAACTAATTAGGT
Organism: Gossypium hirsutum; assembly: GCF_007990345.1. Taxonomy (NCBI): domain Eukaryota; kingdom Viridiplantae; phylum Streptophyta; class Magnoliopsida; order Malvales; family Malvaceae; genus Gossypium; species Gossypium hirsutum. The sequence continues at coordinate 38,847,168 of NC_053443.1, forward strand.
GTTAGAACAATCTGGTAAGTGAATTCTAAGTAATGTCCCTTTGTGAAGCCTCTAGTAGGGAAGCTATAATGCTAACCAGATTGGTAGATCACAGTATGAAAATAAGTGTAAGACCATGTGGTTTAGACCCAGGGAAATATATGATATGAAAACGCTCATGGTGTAACATCTAGTAAAATGAAGACTGGACTAGTAGATCACGATATATGAAAGTGTGTAAATCCATGTGGCTGAGACCCATGGCAATGTGTGACTATATGAATGTTTATAGTTTAGCCTTTAACAATGTGTAGATTAAACTAGCAGATCACGATAAATGAAATTTATGTATAAGTCTATGAGGGAGAAACCTATAGCACATTATGTGAAAAGTTCATCGAGATAGTAAACACGTGAATTTTATATGTTGCCCTCGTGGTGTATTGTGTTTGGCTATTGTGGCATACTCTACTATGTTTGTATGGTAGAATGTTATTATCTACTCGTATGGTAAGTTCTAGATAAATTCTGTTGGTTTTGTGATAGATACTGCTATGATAAGGTTATGATACATCCGAAACTAATTTGGTTGATTTAGATATCTGATATAATCAAATAAGCTTTAAGGGAAGTTCTTGAAAAAAAGTGTGTATCTGTATGTTCAAAAAAGGTATCTACCAGTAATTTGTTAGTTGTGAATATGGGTGTATTCGTAGTCATGAAAGACATAAGAAATTCTCTATTTAAGTTCACCTGCATTATATATAGTGCAGAAATTTGAGTATCTGATATCTTCTATATGAGATCTTATGGAACCTGAGCTATTTAGCACCTTGGGTAGATTTTTGTTTTGTAACCAACATATGGGTAATTATTCTGAATGATCTGGATAATTCATTATCAGTACGTACTAACGTCTAGAGTGTGAATATTGCAACTAAATATATGGAATTGAGGTGGTGTTCGCAAGTATACGAGTCAGGTTGTAATATAGTTTTTACAACGAAGTAGGTGAGTACTTCGAGGATCGTGTGAGAGATATTTTGAGCTTTGGGTTACACGGGCGTGCGTTTGGCCATGTGTAGATCGTGTAATTCATTGTTTTGAGCTACACGGCCGTGTGTCAAGTCATGTAACAAGCCATGTGCGACATTAAAAAGGCCACATAGGCGTGTGCTAGGCTGTGTGAATCCACACGAGCGTATGTGTCAAAACTCCAGATTTTTTGTAAGGGCCATAAACACCATAAGCTTCTATCTGTATTTGCAACTTTGTATCTGCATTGGGGTTGGGATTGAATGAGGAAGTTGTGGGTAGTTTAATAATCTGCCAAGACTGGTGGCTAAGCCACGTCAATGTATCTGATTCTGGCGACTTTCGTATTCTGTTCTGGTAGCTAGTCTACGACATTTTAAATGTGACATATCAGGTTGTAATAAAGTTAACCTCAACGTAAATAGAATTAATTAGTAAGTTACATAAATTATATTATGAGTAAACATAAATAAGATATTTTTGGGTTTTTATAAAAAAAGAATAAAAATTACAGAAATAAAGTGAACTTCGAATAATTGAAATCTAGAACTCAATCAAATCTAAATATTGATGATTAGCTTACTTCAATGGTCATAGCTAAATCCTATTTTGGTTTTCTATTCAATCAAGTAGTCGTTGCCCTAGTAGGATCTCTTGATCTTCCACTAAACTAACAAGTCGGCAAGACCTACTTATCTCTCGACCTTACAATCCAGACCAATTTGGGGCTAAGGTGTTCACGGATAGGCCATACCAATTTTGGGTTAATTCCCACCTAAATGACTTCCTAGGGTCGTCAAGCCTAGGTTTTAGTTCTTCCTCTCCGAAATAGCTGATCTGCTAAGAAAACCCTACATAGTATGTAACACCCGTACCCGAGTCCGTCGCCGGAGTCGGACACGAGGGGTTTGCAGACTTAAATCACTTATTTGCACAATCCATTTTAAAATTTTCCAGGCAAGCTGGCTAACTGCGTCACTGTCACCTTAAAAATCATATCTTGAGTTTCACAACTCGAAAATCAGTTTCGTGATTTTTCCCTGAAACTAGACTCATATATGCATCTAAAAATTTTTTTCTAGAATTTTTGGTCGGGCCAATTAGTACAGTTTATTAGTCAAAGTCTCCCCTGTTACAGGGATCAACTACACTGACCTTTGCGCATTACGACTTGGATATCTCCCTGTACAGGGCTTCAATACTCATGTCGTTTGTTTATATAGAAACTACACTCAAAAAGGAATCTATTCATATATGGAATGACTTCTAATTATCTCTGGTTAATTTATAATGAATTTCCAAAGTCGGAACAGGGAATCCAGAAACCGTTCTGGCCCTGTCTCACGAAAGCTTTATCATCTCATAATATACTATTCATATGAACGTTTTGTTACTTTCCTATGAAAATAGATTCATCAAGGTTCGTTAGCATAATTTATTAACTATTTAATTCCATTCCTACTATTTTTAGTGATTTTCCAAATCTACATCACTGCTGCTGTCAGCATCTGCCTTTAAGGTAGACTTTACCTATTTCATAGTTTCCATGATTCAACTAGCCCTTTTAGCATAAATAGCACAAATTATGATAGTGATTAACCATTCCCATGGCCAATCCTTGTTAAGCATATCCATACCAAATGATTATAACATTATGCTCAAACATATATAAGCCATTTTCGCATGGCTATCCAAAATTATACAAATCCAAAGGGTCCATGACCCACAACAAAAAGGGTAGTCCTATACATGCCATTTCGAAGTTCAACCAAAATTGTACCAAAAGGGGGCTTTGATAGTGTGGGCGACTTTGACTTCAAATCCCGAGTCCGATAGCTGAAGAACCAAAATCTATAAAACAGAGAATCAAAGAAACTAAGTAAGCATTAAATGCTTAATAAGTTTTGAGCAAAGAATTTAGACACAACCAAAGTATAGCATTCATGTAGCTAAACGGATAATTTCATATGCACAAATTTTCAATATCATACTTACTTCACATTACCAACCCTTTTTATTCATACACAAAGATCAACTTAGCCAAAGGCCGGTAGCTCATTTATCAACTGAGCGAATACTTATTTGTAAGGGCTCAACTAATTCAAAGCACATACGAAACATACCTCAATGTTGGGATGTTTTCAAGCGTATTAACTGAAATTTTTACAGCAAGATCATTCATTCCCAAATCACGTACCTTCGAAATTTAACCGGATATAGCTACTCGTTCAAATGCCTTCGGGACATAGCCCGGTTATAGTAACTCGCACAAATGCCTTCGGGACTTAACCCGGATTTAATAACTCGCACCAATGCCTTCGAGCTTAGCCCGAAATTAGTATCTCGCACAAATGCCTTCGGATCTTAGTCCGGATATGGTCACTTAGCACAAAGCCTTCGGGACTTAGCCCGGACATCATTCGAATAACCATGCACATTTAACAATAAATCATGACACATTCGTATTTCATTTTCATTAGCAAAACTCAAACACAAGACACTTATCACTCTTGCCATTTCGGCTCAATAGCCACACACAAAGAGCACGATTTTGATTTGCTTAAAACATGATCTAATCAAATAATAATTTAAGCTCTATTACTCAAGAACTTACCTCGGATGTTGTCGAACGGTTTCGACGGCTATTCGACCACTTTTTCCTTCCCTTTATCGGATTTAGTTCCCCTTTGCTCTTGAGCTTAATTCAAACAAATTTAACTCATTAAAGTCTCATTTTGCTAGCTTATGGCCGAATATGACAAGGAGTTTGATAGGTCATATGGCCACCTTTTAGCTCAAATACACAATGGTCATACGCATTTTTAATCACATCAAGCAATTTAATACAATTCATTCGAACATCAAAAGAGAAGCTCAAGGTACTTAGCCCATATATACATTAGACACTAGAGTCACATATGTACGAAATCACGAATCGAATTCAACATACTAGCTAATATTTCCCCTTAGCCGAATTTTCTAAGTCAAGCTAAAGCCATCAATAGGCTACCTATGGCCGAACATACACATAACTTATGTACTTATTCATGTGGCCGAACATACATGTCTATGTTGGGGCCGATTGCATCACAACACCATACCATTTCAATTTTTGGTCATGGTTAAACAAAGAACTTAATGTCTCACTCAAAAATGCTAAAAGAAGATTCAAGAATCATCAATCCACCATCACATGCACCATTGCAAAGCTTCACTTTTAGCATGCAAATGATATCAACACCAATCCACCTTGGCCGAATATCATCTCCATGACATAGTAAAGATTTGAACCATGGGCTATTTAGAACTCAAGCTAACTACTAAAACATGCATGCATCTCATGGAACATCATCAAACATACCTTAGTCTATCAAACCACCATAGTCGATTTCCTCAAAGCTCTTTTTCCTTCTTTTTCTTTCTCCTATTCGGCCAAGAACAACATGAGAGCTTTTCTCTTCTTTTTTTTTTTGGTCATGCATGAGAATGATGAACACATTTTTTTCTCTTTGTTTTCTTCCTTCAATTTCTTATTAGTTTATTGCCCATGCTTCTTATTTTATTCTTCCATTAACACAACATGTTTCATGACATGTTTTGCCCATGCTTCTTATTTTATTCTTCCATTAACACAACATGTTTCATGACATGTTTTGCCCATCATCCCTTGTCAAGGCCGGCCACTAGTACTTAAATGGGGGGAAATTGACATGCAAGTCCACCCCTTTGATTACATGCACTATTAGGCCACTTGCATTTGCTTAGCACATTTCTAAATTTTCTCACATAAGTCCTATCAACTAAATTCACATGCAATTAACTAAATCGAAGCTTAAAACTTTCACACATTTATATTCACATATTTTAGGCAATAATTATCACATTCAAATAATTTGGTGACTCGGTCTAGCGGTCCCGAGACCGCTTTCCGACTAGGGTCACTTTAGGGCTGTCACATAGTAATTAGTTAACCACACCTCCACTTACTAATCCCTCATAAGAGGATTAGTTCCTCATGGAATCCGTAAACATTATAAACTTGATAAAGAAGATATGCATAAATAATAAATCAAGAATAAAGTTTAAAAGAATCTTGATTGTATTTGATTGATGAAGTGTCGAAATCCACAAGTGTTTGATTGTGTTTACAAATCAAGTTCTCTGAAGAACACAAATGAAAAGAACTAAAAAGAAATATAAAGCCTAAAAGAAAAGAAAATTGAAAACTAAATTACAAGTAAAAACTAATAATAGGAAATTTCGTCCCTAAAGAAGGATCTAAAGAGCCTATTTATAGAGTTAGGGTTGGCCGTTGTACTCAACCCTAGGTTAGTTGATGTTTTCGTGTTAATTTCCATTGTGCGGACCAAAACACCACTTGCTCGTAATTATTCTCGTACAGGACAGGTGTTGTGACTCCCTAGTGCCTATGTTGCAACACAGAAGGCAGTATGTCTAGTCCAGGTTTGGCTTCATGGGTGTGTCGTGAAAGCAAAGGTAGATTTGAAATTCTTGTATGTTGTTCCCTAAGTTGCAACATTGAACTTCCTGTGTTGCAACACAGCGACCAACTTTGAGTTCCTATGCCTTTGAATGGTATCTTGCACACTCACTAAGTACGTTAGCTCACCTTTAGACCTCATTCGGCCTCTAAGGTCATAAAAAGACTGAAAATACACTTTTTATTGAATTCAAAGAAAATATAGAAAACTTAACTAAAGCCTAATAAAATGCTTGTGTTCAAGCTCCTTAAGTGCGAAAACTAGTTTAATCTACTACACTGAATTACTTTAGACCAAACTCCCCCACACTTAAGTCATTACTTGTCCTCAAGCAAGGCAAAATAAAAACAAAAAAAAAGACATCCCTTGAGTAAGTATAGTACAAATATTGGTTTCAAAGTACATAACTAGGCATTTTCATATTTACACATAATCCTGGCATGATATATAAATGACTTACCACTTTCAATATCAAACACTTTTGGTATATTACAAAGTGTGTAGACATTAAGGTTTTCAAATATATGAATCCATCCATAGATCATACAGGTATTTGATTATCCTAGCAAAATACAAACAGTCATTATTGTAATTGCTTAAAATAATATCAATTCATGAATAAGTTTACCTAGGTCACATAGGGCTTTTCGGCTTGTAACGTTCTCAGGCTTAGGACATGTATGGAATTCGAGAATAGGAAGCATCAAAATAGTTTCAAGGATCAAAAAATTTTGGCACATCGTATTGTTCCCTATTCTCCCCCCAAAATAACTCCTACCCGCTCATCACCTTATTTCTCCTTCTCTCACCTTCCTATCTCTCAACATAGGAAGTCACATCATAATACAACAACTACGGGTAGCTCACGTGTTTTATTGCACTAATGGCTGAGTTTTTCTAATTTTTTGGCTTTGTCACCTTTTGATCTTTTTCCACACATCTCACTCACAATGCTTTTGATTTTCACGTACTTTTTCTACTCATTTTAACTTTCTTTCTGAAATTTTATTTTTCTTGCACATGTTGGCTAACCTATAATTACTATATCACACTATTTCTCCCTATTTCACTCTTGTTTTTATAAAATCCACCATGATGTATCTACTTAACCCTTAATACGTATGGCCAGACATCTACATTCGCATAATTCGAGACTAAAGAAAAAGGGTAAGTACAAATTAACATTTTGGCTTAGGTTTCGCATTAAGGTTCATCATGAAGTGTTTTCTAGCTCAAAATAGGTACTAAGGATTGAAATAGGATTAGCTTTTTCAATCTGAATGTATACCAAACAATGTCTTAAGTCATCCCTAGGTATCTCAATATTCACAAATTTAATCAATCAAACAATCACAAATTCAACTATTTACCATACATACTAATATGCTCATTTCCTAGTATTTTCTATATCATTTGGTTTATTCAATTACTCAATACCTATTTACAGTGTAATATATAGAAATTAGTAGTCTAATAGTTGAAAATTTAAAATCAATCACCATCATGTCAACTTTACAGTAAACGCAATCAACCTATATACATGCTCCTAACCAATCACTTCTATTTCTACAAGCTCAAGCACACATTTGACAATAAAAAATAAAATAAAAGCATAAAAATAAAAACAAACTTCCTATGTTACCCTCCCCACACTTTAGATAGCACATTGTCCCAAATGTGTAACACTGAATAGATAAGCAAAGAAGTTACCTGATTGATTGTGGCATTTCTGTGCACTAATGGTGGGTGCTCTCTTCCTTTTCTATTAAAAGCTTAAAATTGTTGTGTTTCCTTCACGTGGGGTTCCTACATAGAAAACTTTAAACAGAAAAGAAAACAACTATAAAACTCTATTGTTAATCCTACTCCTAAAGCAATAAATTAAAAATTATCCAATTTAATTAAAAATCCAAAATAAAAAGTTCAGCCTAATCATCATTAGAGTAATCAAAATGGGGCGATTGTCGCTCTCCACGGATGCCTTTCCCTTCCCCAAGACGTATCCTTGAGAAGAACAACCCGATGGATGTGCATGTTGGGTTGGGATACAGATGATGGGCCCTTTTCTACATAGAATAATGCGACTGAAATGTCGCCTCGTAAACATCATCCTCCCCTTGGAAGTCTCACTCAACAACCTCATCCTCCTACTCTCTTTCTTATTCATCTTCTCCTCAAATCTAGTATTTAATGATCCGAAGGTATCCAAGTTTGGCGGGTAGTTTGGTTCTCTAATATTGTTTTGCCATGCAAACTTCTAAATGACTGGTCATATTCTTAAATCCATTGGATCATCCAATCTATCTTTAAGGTTTCGCTCACTATTTCTTTCCGAGTATTTATTGTCGATTTCTTTTTTAGTGATGCGAGGACGCCCATCTTATGCTTTCTTCTTTTGTTACAATCTATGATTTGCTTTCTCTGAAGCTCAACATATTGAGTGTATATAGAGTCTTCAATTAAACTTTTTTTCAGCTTCATGAATTGCTCATTCTCCTCCATTGGAACTCTAACCTTTTTGCACAAAGCCATCACGAGGTGAGGAAAGAAAACCCTGACCTTTTGGCCACTAATGCATCGCTTCATGTTTCAATGTATCCATATCTCAACACATATTTGTTTTCTCTACAAGATATCGTACAACAAGATAGCTTGAAAAGTGTTTATGTTAGAGACATTCAATGTATGTGCTATTGTAGTACAAATAAATTGCATCACATCTTAGCTATCGGAAACATAATTGCTTGATTGAAGTTAGTTGATAATTCAGTATCTAGTCTATGGTTCCATATGCCTCTCCCTTAAGTCAAATATTTTACAACGTCATCCATTTCTATATCTTTGAATGTCTCTAAGTCAGTATTATCAAGAAAACCTTTGTCATAGTATGAGACGTAGTAAAATTCACACATTTCCCGAGGAGTAACTCGTACCTCCTTACCTCATACCATTATAGTTTCCCATATTGCACCTTACAATCTCATCGTTTCTTGATCCCTAAAAGAGGCATAAAACTCTTGAACTATTGGGATAATTGTGTTTTCTTTATGAGTGACACAAAATTACTCCCATTGATGATACTGGACATTAGTCCATATCTATTTACATAACACCATTGATGGTTCGAATCCTCGTTCTTGGATAAAGGTTTTTCCTTGAAACTCGAGAAAATACTTCTCGGCATTTAGATTTTGAATTTTTTTAGGATGTGAAACAATTGAGGTGTCTTGTACATTAGTTTTTCTATTTTTTCTCGGAGGCATATTCGATATTTAAAGCTATAATAACTAATAAAAAATTAAGCAATTTTTAATGGAATAGTAAATACGAGTTAAGAACCCTTAACCGCAATTTGTTCATGTCAAATTCCTTGTAGACCCGTATCAATGTTGCTCCGTTGATGTGTTGCTACAATTCCTGCAACAAGGAAAACACTAAGATAAGAGAAGATATTTGCAAAATTAGGGATTTCAAAGCAAAGAAGAGTTGGGGTTTATGTGTTTTTAAGAGAGGATGATTTTAAAAGAGTTTAGATAGGTGTTAAGTATGGTTTTAGGGTTAAGTTTTGGGTGATTTAAAGCTATATGTCGGGTAAAAGTAGGTTTAAAAATGGTGGGTTACACAATAGGTCGGGTCAACCCTGTCGAAAATTGTAGCGATGTCGAGACACCTCTAACAGGATACTGATGTCACGACGTCGGAGTTCGTTATTGCATCACACATTGAAAATTTTGAGTCTGAGGTATAATGACTGTTGTGTCGCGACATCGAGATAAATCTCTCAATTTTTCAGATCTGTGAGCGGTGTCATGATGCAAAGGTTCTGGGTTGCGACACCGACTCTATTTTGGCCCCTAAACTCAAATTTTAAGGTGTTCGGTTTAATACTTAGTTAAATGAAATTAAATTCTATACTAGTCATAATAATACATAATATACATAATGTTTAATTCAATTAAAAAATTATTAAGTTTTGCTGTCGGATTCATTTGTCACCTTTACAAATGTACATCTGGATGCTCTTCTAGTTCTATTTCTATCAGTATTCATCCAACATCCATCTTGCCATTCCACTTTCCTTTGTCTATCTCACTCATTGAAACTGCTCTTTTGTCCAACAATTATTATAGAGAACACCTTTCGCAAATTAAAGTGATTAGTCACATTTATAAATACTCTGTAACCTAGTGGTCCTAAATACCCTTTTGTAGTCCTGACTTTGTTAAGCACTCTCATGGTACATTTCACTTCCACCTATGATGCCTCTTTTCTTGAATTCATTAATAATTTTTATAGGGTTTATAAAAAAAATTCCAGCAGAAGAGATATTTCTACGTTACCATGAAATCTAGAGTTATATTTTCAATCCACATCTTATACCTACGTTGTTTGATTATTTCATCTTTCGACATTTGTCTCAATTGAGTGCCTACTTTATCGTATGATTCTATTAAGAAGTGGGTGCTTTCTAGTTCCCTTAATTCTAATTTTTCATTTGGTAGGGTTATCTGATTCAAAACAACTTTTAAGTTACTTGAGACTCTATTGACAAGTATAGTACCTAGCTTTGTCAATATCATGAAACTTCCTAAGCTTTTGACTTTTTGAGGTGCCTGATTAAGGATTATTATTTTGCAAAATGTATCTATGTTGAATGGGTCCTGCTTTTTGTAATTCCCACATTCTTTCCAAATTTCTTTTACAACGTTTGAAGGCTTTGACAATTTCTCTATCGATTTCATAAAGGTTAACATCTCATAGAATGATTGAAGTAGGTTTCAGAAACATACCTCTTCACTTATTTCTTGACGTTGTTTATCCTCTAATTGTGATGAAACTAATGTTGTCAAGAGGGAAAATTCAGTCCTTGATACATTATTACATTCAATTATCAACTCCTCTATTGCCTTTGTCTCAACATGAACATCCTTTTGCACCATTGTCTCCTCTTTGAGTTTACTTAGTTGCTTTTGGTTGTCTTCCCAGATCAGTGGTGTCCAATGGAAACACGAAAATATACACACTTTTTTCATACCATTTTTAACTTAAATTTATGCAATTTCGTAGTAATTCTTATCAAAAAATATATAATAACTATAAAATAATTAAACTGTACTTAAATTATTAACATGTTTAATTTTAATTAATTTTATAATAAATTTTGATTAATTTTGATCATTTTCGACAGATTTGCACAAAGGGTGAAATTTGGCTTGGCAGACATTGCTAGAAGCGCAAAACTGAGTAGCGATTTTTGAAACATCGAAGCGAATTAATTTTTCAGCCAAATACAGTCAAAATTATGAATATTAATTCATAATATAATTAATTTCAATTTTAATCCAAATTATTTTGGGTTAAATAAATTATTATTAATTAATTATGAGAAGAGGCCTAGTAGAGCTGAACCGAGAAAACTGATCCGAACGAGCACTGGGCAGCCTAAAACCGTCCCACATGCTGACCCAATCAGCTTGTTTGGATGATTATTTGGCTTGAAAAATTTCCCTTGAAGACTCCTTGAATTTGCATTCAAACCCCTCCACTATTCATGCCTTTCTAGATTTTCCCCTACTTTAAAATAGCTCAAACTTGCCACATGTGTGGCCGACCATGGGGGAACTCTATGGCTGCTGATTTTTTCTATTTTTATCAGCCTACTCAACCTATAAAAAACCCCCTTGGCTGCTCATTTGAAACACATCTCAAAACCTCTCATACTTTCACTTCTCTCTCACTTTCTCTCTTCAAATCCCATTCTGTTGTTCTTCATTTTCTTCCCCATTCCCTTGCCAATTTTACCTTTTGAAAAAAATCCCTTCAGCCACCATTTGGAGTAGTATTCAAGTGTTCGTGGAAGTCTCGGTTCAACAAGAACAAGCGGAGAAAGAGGAGCGGAGCAAACTAGTCAAGCCTCGAAGAAACATCGAATTTGATTCTTGTTCCTTATCCTTTTAATTTTATTATTGTTGCTATGAACATGTCTATGAATAATTGTGATGTTGATATTTTTTAATTTAATTAATATGGCTTAAATTTAATTTGTGTTAGGTTAATTGCATTTTGTCCACTTAATTTATTAAAATTGTGTTTGTGTTATTATAGGCATTGGTAAGATGTTTGATTAAGTAAAACCATGACTAAGTTATTCTTGCATTACAATTGTAAGGTAACTAATGAATTAATTATTTAAACGGGTTAAAATTGTAATTAACTGACACGATACTTAATCAGTGCATGTTTAATCATCTAAGGTAGTTGGGGGTTATTAATCAGTGCATGTTTAATCATCTAAGGTAGTTGGGGGTTAAATTAGCAACGGTACCTAACGATACATTAGCCTTGCATAACTTGCAAGATTATTGTGATTAAACTATTTCAAGGTATAAATACTTTGTAACCTCACGTAATCTTTTATTTTCTTATGAGATTGAATTAATTGTTTGAATTGGCATAGAGAAATGTACAAGAGATTATTTTTAATTTCATAAGTATGTAAGTGCATTAACGCATTTGCTTATTAAAATGTATTTAATTGGTTTAATTGACATAGAGATATAGTCAAGAGATAAATGAATTTTGGTAGGTGAGTATGTTCATAAGTTAGCAAATTACCAAGTTTTCGTGAATTTATTCGTAACAACATGAACATGAGTTTAGTAATTCTAAGTTAAGAAATGTAATTAATCTAACACAATTATGTCATCTTAATTAAAATCATCTTTTGAAATCGTGCATTGGAACTTTTATTTTCTCTTTATTTATTTTACTTAGTTAAAAATATTAGTTTTTAATCACCTCCTCAAGTCAAAATATTTTTCTTCACCAAAGTATTTTTAATTGCATCCATAAATAATTCTTTTCACAGTCCATGTGGGTAAGATAACTCGACATTTACTTGTCAAATTATTACTTTTTACGATTGTGTACACTTAGACTCTTCTGTCGTTCCAAGTTTTTGGTGCCATTGCCAGAGACTGTTTTAAAAGTATTTATTTGTGAATTTAAGAATTTTGCATTTTGGTTTATTTATTTTTCAGTTCAATTTTAGCTTAATTAATTTTTCTGTGTTGTTTCAGGTGTTTATAAGTACTGATCGAAATATCGATTTACTCTCTGTAGACACTAGAATTGAGAGAAACTTTTGACAATGAAGGAGACAAGCAAGTTAGAGAATGACCTAAGAGATGAACTTTGAAAATCTGAACCAAGGAAACGGAGCAAACCCTGTTCAAAATCCTATCCTTATTATTGATGATAATGATAGAGCTCTAAGACAGTATGCCATGCCAGTGTTTCATGATCTTAATTCGGGTATTAGGAGACATGAAATCAAGGCACAACAATTCGAGCTGAAGCCAGTCATGTTCCAAATGCTTCAGACAGTGAGACAATTGAGTGGAATGCCTACTGAAGATCCTCACCTTAACTTAAGACTGTTTATGGAGGTGAACGATTCTTTCAAGTTAGCCAAAGTACCCTAAGATGCACTATGATTAAAGCTATTCCCATATTCGCTAAAGGACAAAGATCGAGCCTGGTTGAACTCATTGCCACCAAATTCTATTTCCCCATGGCAAGAGTTAGCAGAAAGATTACTCAAAGTATTTCTCGCCTAGCAAGAATGCTAAGTTGTGGAACGAGATCACTGCTTTCCAACAAATGGATGATGAGTCCTTGTATGAAGCATGAGAAAGGTACAAAGAATTATTACGAAAGTGCCCTCATCACGGAATCCCTCATAGCATCCAACTTGGGATGTTTTATAATGGTCTCAATGCTCACACAAGGATGGTAGTGGACGCTTCTACAATGGTGCTCTCCTTTCTAAGTCTTATAACAAGGCTTATGAAATCATTGAGAGAATTCCCAGCAATAATTATCAATGACCAACCAATCGAGCAGTGTTAGGAAGACTGCTTGCTGGAATACATGAAGTGGATGCTCTCACTTCACTAGCATCTTAGGTACCTTCGATTTCCTCAATGCTTAAAAATTTTACCACTAATGGGTTAAATAGTTTTGCAGCTCAGCCACCCAATCAATTTGAGAATATAGCCTGTGTTTATTGTGGGGAAGGACATTTGTTCAAAGAATGTCCATCAAACCTAGAATTCGTGTATTACATGGGTAATCAGAACCCAAATCGAGGAAGGAAAGGACTGTAACCCAATTTTTATAACCCATCTTGGCGAAACCACCTTAACCTTTCTTGGAGTAGCCAAGGGGCTAGACCCAGTAACACTTATGCCAAACCTAGACTGACCTAGCCACCTACAATTTTAGAAGCAACCCCACGTTGAAACTTCCAATGGCTTAGAAAACTTGTTGAAGGCATACATAACCAAAAATGACACCTTAACCCAAATCCAAGCAACCACTGAACTCAAAAAATGTCCACAAGGTGCTTTGCCTAGTGATACGGAGAATCCAAGAAATCCGGGAAAGGAGCATTGTAAAGCACTGAAATTGAGGAGCAGAAAGACATTAGAGCCCAACACCGTCGAAGTTGAAGAGGGGCCAGCTGATGCTCAAGACTCAGTGGAAGTTCAACAGAGTGTTGAAATTCCAGTTTCACCGAAACCAGAATCTGCAAACTTCGATAAGGTAACTTCTGAACCAGTTAAATCTGATAAACTAACAACTTCATTAGATACAGAGTTGCCACAAAAGATCAATCAACTAGTTCAAGTAAAGAAGCCTCCACCACCCTACCCTCAAAGGCTTCAAAAGCATAAGCAGGAAGTCCAGTTCAAGAAGTTTCTAAACGTGCTCAAAAAACTTCATATCAACATCACGTTGGTAGAAGCACTTAAAAATGTCAAATTACGTCAAATTCATGAAGGATATCCAGTCCAAGAAACAAAGACTTGGAGAATTTGAGATGGTAGCCTTGACGAAGGAATGCAGTGCATATCTTCAAGACAAACTACCCCCGAATTTGAAGGATCCTGGATGTTTTACCATACCTTGCAACATAGGAGCAACATATTATGGTAAAGCACTATGTGATTTGGGTGCGAGTATCAACTTGATGCCCATGTCAACATATTATAGAAGTTCTTGAGGATTAGAGGAATTTAATCCACTTGTTCGTAATAGTGTTCCATTGCCATCATTGAAAGGTATGGCTAATGCGCATGTTTAAATCTTTGATTAAATATAGAAGCTAAGCTTGGTAAGATATTCATTGCAATTTAATGCATCGACAATCACCTATCCTTTTATACCTTGTGAGCACTTAGTATTCTGTTGAATATTCATGTTGGGGATCCCTGTTTACCATTATCATATTTTATCTAATTGTTTTCAAGTTATTGCTTCGACAACTACTCTTACAATTTCTCTCGTTTCTATCTATTTATTGCACTGACATTGATAGACAAAAGACAACCATCCTCGTGGGATTGAAATCTGACAGACTCATATCTATCTACTATACTTGCATGGATAGTGTATGATTGCACATTATTGCTGTGACGTTAAACAACCATCAAGTTTTGGCGTCATTATCGGGGATGGCATTTATTTGATGTTTATATTTGTTTGTTTTTATTTCATATATTTAGTTGTTACTAACTTGTTTTCTTTTTGTCGCTATTTTCACATTTTATTTTAGGTGCTGTATGAGTCGAAGAAATTCAGAGTTTATTGCCAATTTTGATCCACAAATTGAAAGAACCATTCGGAGGAGATTTCGAGAACAAAGGAATATGGCTTTACCAAGAAACTATGAAGTCATACCACCAATGCAAAACCAAAATGCTAAAAACCAACCAATGCAGCAAGATGCTCAAATACAAAATAGGCCTATACGAGATTTTGTAGTACCTATCTTGGATGACTTACAACCGAGAGTTGTTAGACCAGCAATCCAAGCTGGAAATTTTAAACTCAAGCAAGTAATGTTTCAAATGCTAAATTCTAATGGGAAATATGTTGGACTACCTCGTGAAGATGCACGAGAACATCTTAAATCATTTTATTGATTTGTGCTTCCTTTAGTCAAAAAGGTGTTCCTGATAACGCTTTGAAGATGCAATTATTTCCTTATTTCTTGCAGGGAAGAGCTTGTACTTAGTTCCTTCGGCTACCTACCGAATCAATTACTTCTTGGAATGCACTACCAACACAGTTTGTTTTTCAATTTAACTCGCTGACAATGAATGCTCGTCTCTGAAATGATATTACAACTTATCATCAGCTGGATGATGAGAGTCTACATACCACATGGGAATATTATAAATTTTTGCTTCGACGTTGTTCCATGCACGGCATTTAACAGAAAACACAAATTGAGATTTTCTATAATGGGTTGAATTCACACACGAGGAATCTTGTCGACGCATCAGCCAATGGTCCTTTGTTGGATTGTACTTATAATGATGCTATTCGAATTCTGGAGAGAATTGCTCAGAATGATTATCAATATCCTATCTCTAAAGCTGCACAAGCAAAAGCTACTCTGGGAGTTATTGAATTGGACGCAATATCTGCACTTAATGCTCAAGTTTCTTCTCTTGAAAATATGATTAAAAATATGCAAGGGGTTAGTGACGTTGCACCTATACAAGTCGCTCAACAAGTTAATTTTCCTACCTTTTGTTGTGAGATTGGCAGTGACAACCATAGCTATGAAGATTGTCCACAACATACAGAGAATGCCTTTTATGTCAGTAACATCCACAACAATTCCTATGGAAACTGTTATAATAATTCTGCACACAATCAACAGCCTTGGGGAACTTAGAATGCTGGATAAAATGCTGTGGCATTCTGATATGGGAATATATCTACTCAAGGCAATTATAATCCAAGACAAAGGAATTACAATCAACAACAACAAAACTACAATCAGCACACCCAGATGCATTCACAACAAAGCCAGATGCATCAACACTAGAATCAGACATAGCCACAACACTCTTCAGTGCCGCAACAGCATGTTCAAGAGCATCAACAACAACAGTACACGCAAGCTTCTCCTTCTGACCCATTAGCAACTCTTGAGGCTTTAATACTGGAGCATATTACTCACACAGAAGCTATTGTGCAAGGGAATTCATCTTCTATTCGGGCATTTGAGGCACAATTAGTACAAATTGCTTCGAATCTAAATACTTGACCACCAGGCACACTACCTAGTGGCACGAAAAATCCCAATAAGAGGCAAGAACACTGCAAGGCTATCACTCTTAGGAGTGGTAAACAAACTGGTGAGCCGACTACAGACTCTACTATAGCACCTCAAGATACTAGTGAAGTGATCCCTAGTGAGAAGGTTGAATCTGAAGAGCTTGTCGATCTACCAGACAAAGAAGTTCCACAAATTGTCACTCATATGCCTAATGTCCAACCCTCGAAACTATCGACGCAATCAAAGGTGTCGGCGCAATTAGATGTATCTCCACCTTTACCTTTTCCACAAAGATTCAGGAAGAATGAGCAGGACAAGTAGTACCAATAGTTCCTAAAAGCACTAAAGCAACTTCAGGTCAATATTCCTTTAGTAGACACCCTTGTGAAAATTTTGAATTGTGGGAAATTTATGAAGGAGCTCTTGTCCAAAAAGAAGAAGCTCAGTGATATGGAATATATTGCACTCACAGAAGGCTGTAGTGTTGTTTTGACAAATAAGTTGCCCCCCAAAATGAAAGATCCTAAGAGCTTTACTATCCCACGTTCAATTGGCAACCATTATTTGGGCAACGCTTTATGTGACTTGGGAGCTAACGTCAACCTAATACCGCTATCTACTTTCAGAAAGTTTGGAATTGGTCACATGAAACCTACTGCAATGACATTACAACTAATTGATCAATCCTTCGCTCAACCTGAAGGGAAAATCAAATATATTTTAGTTCGTGTGGATAAATTCATTTTTCTAGCTAATTTTATCATACTTGACTGCGAGGCAGACAAGGAGGTTCCCATAATCTTGGAACGACCATTTTTAGCCACCAGACGAACTCTTATTGATGTTTACAAAGGTGAACTGACCATGCGACTTTATGATGAGCACGTTACCTTCAATGTTTTCGAATCTATTCAATGCAAGGATAAATAAGAATGTCATACTGTCGATGTGCTAGATGGTCTAATTGAGGAAGAATTCAATAACCAAAGCATAATACTTTCTGAGTAGTTTATAGTGACATTTGGTGATGAATTCTTAGATAATTGTGACAACATGGTTAAAGTTAATAATTTTCAACTCAGGCATGGATGACAGATTAAATCCTTAGACTTAGCCAATAGAATGACTCCAATTTTCAAGTCATCTATCGGTAAAGCTCTTACTCTGGAATTGAAACCACTACCTACTCATTTTAAATATGTCTTTCTTGGTGATAACAATACTCTCCCAGTTATTGTCTCCGCAACACTGGATGTAACTCAAGAAGAGAAAATGATCTATATTCTTAAGCAACATAAACGAGCTATTGCTTGGAGTATTATCGATATCTGAGGCATTAATTCATTTTTTTACCTGCACAAGATCAAGTTGGAAGATGAAGGTAAGCAATCGATTGAGCAACAAAGAAGATTAAACGAGAAGATGAAGGAAGTTGTTCAGAAAGAAATTATAAAATGGCTTGATGCTAGAATTATTTACCCTATTTCTAATAGAAATTGGGTAAGTCTAGTGCAATGCGTTCCTAAAAAGAGTGGCAACACTATGGTTAGCAACGAAAAAGATGAATTAATTCCTACACGCATCCCTACGGGATGGTGAGTCTGTATGGATTATCGCAAACTTAATGCTGGCACAAGGAATGACCACTTCTCACTTCCTTTCATTAACCAAATGTTGGACAGGCTTGTTGGAATAGCCTATTACTGCTTCTTAGACGACTATTCTAGGTACAATCAAATTGCTATTGCACCAGAGGATCAAGAGTAAACAACTTTCACCTATCCCTTTGGTACTTTTCTTTTTGCCGTATGCCTTTTGGCCTTTGCAACGCACTAGCCACATTTCAAAAATGCATGATGGCAATATTCTCGGATATGATTGAAGATTATTTAGAGGTTTTTATGGATGATTTCTCAGTCTATGGGAATGATTTTGATCATTGCGCTGACAATTTGGATAAATTATTACAGCGATGTGAAGACACACATCTTGTTCTAAATTAAGCAAATGTCATTTCATGGAAACTAAAGGCATTGTGTTAGGCCATCGCATCTCTAGTCCAGTCATTGAAGTAGACAAAGCTAAAGTGGAAATTATTGAGAAACTACCTCCACCGACAAATGTGAAAGGTATTCACAGTTTTCTTGGGCATACAGGGTTTTACCGAAGATTTATTAGAGATTTCTCAAAAATTGTAAAACCCTTATGCTCATTTCTAGAACAGAATCAAAAATTCCTCTTTGGTGATGCATGTTTAGAGGCATTTATTCAATTAAAGGTGCAGCTAGTAAATATACCAATTGTCGCTGCACCAGATTGGTCTCAACCTTTTGAAGTTATGTGTGACGAAAGTGACTTTGTTGTGGGTGTTGTTCTAGGACATGGTAAGGGAAAAATATTTCACACCGATCTATTATGCAAGCAAAACTCTTATAGAGGCTCAAATCAATTATACCACTACAGAGAAATAATTGTTGGCTGTAGTTTTTGCTTTCGACAAGTTTCCTTCTTATCTTATTGGCGCAAAGGTTACCATATTTACTGATCACTCGGCATTGAGATATCTTTTTGTGAAGAATGATGCAAAACCAAGACTGATACGCTGGATCTTACTGTTGCAAGAATTCGACATCGAGATAAAAGATCGCAAGGGTTCAGTGAATCAAGTTACAGACCATCTGTCTTGATTTGTAGTTGGCAGTGAAGATGGAAACATACTTCAAATTGTCGACGCATTCCCAGATGAGAAGTTATTTGTGGTAGATGTAACCCCTTGGTATGCGGAATTGTTTAATTATCCAGTGTGTGGAAAACTCTCATAGAGTGTCATAGGCCATAAAAAACAAAGATTTCTTCGTGAAGTAGTGAAGTATCATTGGAACGAGCTGTACTTATTCAAGGTATGCAATGACAACATTATTCGGTGTTGTGTTCTAGAAAAGGAGATGCTTTCAATCCTAAAGCACTCTCATGATGCTCCTTATGGAGGTCATTTTGATGGCATGTGAACTGCTACTAAGACTCTCCAATCAGTATTCTACTGGCCTTCATTATTCAAAGACGCTCACAATTTTGTGAATCAATGCGATAGGTGTTAGCGCACTGGCTCTATATCTGACGCAATGAAATGTTGCAACAACCAATTATGGAGGTTGAATTGTTTGATGTTTGGGGTATGGATTTTATGAGACCATTTCCAAATTCATTTGGAAATCTTTATATATTAGTAGCTGTTGACTACATCTCGAAGTGGGTTGAAACTGTTGCAGTCTTAAAGGATGATGCAAAAACAGTGCTTAAATTTTTCACAAGCATATACTCACCCACTTTAGCACACCAAAGGCATTGATTAGTGATCAAGGTACACACTTTCATTGCAACCAAGTGGTATTCCCAAAGGCATTGATTGAAACAAAAAATTTTAATTTTTATGAAATTTATTATAATGTTATTTTTGTTTTTGCTCAAGTTTGTTTTATTTTTTTTATTTTTTTCTTTCTTATAGAATAATTAAGTACCATTGTCAATTCACTTGGGCTTTATTGTCAACGCAGTTCATACTATTGTACTATCACATATGACTCACCACGAATGAAGGGCACATTTCCATCTTCTTTTTTCACTCACTATAAACCCCCTTCACTGTGCTGACTGTAACACATACAAAGAAGCCATTTTTATTCACTTCCTCTTCCCCAAGCTCGTACCTTTACAACTTTAAACAATCTTCACTCCATAAAACAAACAAAATATGGAAAGAATGAGAGGATCAGTCAAGAAAGCCACCAAGCTAAAGAACACTCATCCTCTACAACTACAGTTCATGAATCGGAATCCTCTATGCCAATGGAGAAAAAGGAGCCAATGATCTTTTTAACGAAAGTAGCCAAGGACCAGTTTCAAGACAACATTTTGAAGCGACATTTCCACCTAGAATAGGGCATTCTTCTTTCACAACAACAAGACTTGGGCAAGCAAGTCTACAAAACCATCTCTAAGCTTTTTGATTTCATTACAACAGGAAGAATACAAGAAGGAATCAAAATGAGAAACTTTTCGTTGAGAATAAGAAGAGAGGTCTTCATACAAGCGATGATCACCTCTTCAAGATTGATTCTTCATAGATGAATATATTGAGGCACATAAAGGGAAATTTTTACGTTCTCACTTGATACCTTGAAAGGTTTCAAACTCGTAACTCACCTCATTTCACCTAGAATTCCTTGATGAATAGGAATCACGATAAGAATCTCTTCTCAAATAGTCATTGGATGTGTGCTTCCATGATGATCTTATCTCCGTCCCTCGACTCGATGAAATTTGCTTTCTTCAGGCTCTTTTCTCCACTCGATCCAATCGTTCATGCAATTTGTCAATTTTAGATTTCATCATTCTACGATCTCTTGCATCACATATTGGAATTCTGATTCTAAAAACTCTTCTTGAAACATGATTTTATTGCTGAAAAGAAAAGTGAATAAAAACAAAATAAAAAGTAAACACCTCACCACATACCTCACGTTTCACTCACAAAGAAAAATATTGGATGGCACTCACACTCGTGTATGCACTCGTTAAATGGCTTTTTCTACACTTCAATGCTCTCTCAAAACTCGTGCCTTTTACCGCTTGCTTTGCCTCTTGAAATTCGTAATCGACTTGTTTAGACTTACAAGCGAATCTAGGGGTCAGCTTCAAGTGGGTTTACAAAGGTAGTCGATGTAAGGAGTGCAAGGTAGGCTGAAAAGAAAATAAAAATAATGGTGCCAAGTGTGGCGTTTGGGTCTGAATTTGATGGAGAAGCAGCTTTGAAGATCGGGTAACTTATGGACACTTTTCAAGAACTTTTTTTTATCTCTGAAATTTCTCTTTTTTTTAAAATTTTGTACCTCCTTTTTGTTTCCATACAAATGCATTCAAATACATTCACTTGCACAGCTTTGAACGTCCGTACTCCTCGATTTCAGCTAGCTTTGATACCAAATGATATGATCTCGCCTCGGTGATGATTCGAGTCGTTTGTTGCCTGATTGTTAAAATGGAGAAGTAACGTTCAATTTAGAGTTTAATTGAATTTGGCTAAGTGCAGGCTTAAATGAAAGGTTTTTAAAGAGTTTTAGGATAGATTAAGGATAGGCTCGGCTAGATGTTGAAACAAATAGGAATAAAGAAAAGGGCTGAAATTGGATATGTAACGCTCCAAATTTCGGGCCTAGAAGTATTGTGTAACACCCCGAACCCGAAACCGTCATCGGGGTCGAACACGAGGTGTTGACTGGCTTTACCCTCTTACAAAATTTATTTTCCAGACACTGCCCAATCTGTGTACTAGTCGTTTTAAAATTCATATCTTGAGTTTCGTAACTCGAAAATCAGTTTCGTAATTTTTCCCAGAAACTAGACTCATGTGCCCATCTATGTATTTTTTTCTAGAATTTTTGGTTGGGCCAATTAGTACAGTTTATTAGTCAAAGTTCCCCAAGTTGCAGGGGTCGACTACACTGACCTTTGCCCATTACGACTGGGATATCTCCCTGCACGGGGCTTCAATACTGTTGCCGTTTGTTTCTATGGAAACTAGACTCAGAGAGGAATCTGCACATATATGGTACGACCCCTAATTATCTCTGGTTAATTTATAATGAATTTCCAAAGTTGGAGCAGGGAATCCAGAAACCGTTCTGGCCCTGTCCCACTAAAATCTGATTATCTCTTAATATACTGCCCATATGATCTTTTCGTTACTTCCTCATGAAAACAGACTCATCGACCTTCGATTACATAATTTATTCATCAATTAATTCCACTCCTACTATTTTTAGTGATTTTTCAATCTCATGACACTGCTGCTGCCAGCATCTGTTACGAAAGTAACTAGGTCCATTTCATGCCTACCCTCGATCCAACTCAATCGAACATTCATGCCATTTTCGCATGGCTTAAAGTTTACATGCCATAATTCAAACACAACGTACTAGCTTATACATGCCAAAATGATCTTCTAAGCACACTAAGAAGAAAGTACCAAAACTAGCTATCTGGTGTGATGACTTCGTTGACGGCCCGACCCCGCAAAAATTGATGAGTCCAAGCAACCTATAGTGGGTGACAAGGAAACACCGGGTGAGTTTATAACTCAGTAAGTCATAAGCAATGCTCTACTATACATCAATAACATTATCACAAGAGGAATAAAATGGAATGAGACAATTTACTCCATCCATACCGAACCATACCATAGTTCCACCAACCTACCGATTCAATTTCATATCAATTCATGCCTTCACAATTCATATACTCATCAATAGGACATTGAAGCATTTTCATAAATCAATTTATTTTCGTTACAATCAAACCACAAAACGGCCTTTCACCCATCCTACGATAAATTTTTTTATGTACGTGACTTCAAGTATAGTTGTCACATAGGTTCAACTTACCGAGCTCAACACCAAGTATACGCATAGCACATATTAGCCATGTCCTCAAGACACTTACCCGATCCGCTGTCCGCGATCAGCTCAATAGTGTCGCACACATAGTGTCCATAATGATTCACGAATGTATATTGAGCCCGCACACTCAGTGCTATATAATCAACTCGCACATTTAGTGCCACGTAATCAAATCGCACACTTAGTGCTACATAGTCAAACCCGCACACTTAGTGCCGCATGGTCAATTCGCACACTTAGTGCATCATATTCATTTCGCACACTTAGTGCAACAAAGTAGAATCGCACACTTAGTGCTGTACAATTTAATCCCGCGCACTTAGCGCCAATCTCATGGTCATAAATGGTTATCCCGCACATTTAGTGCCGAGATCAACAACTCATTACATCTCACCTCATTTATTTCATTCAACAATTTCATCATCACATACGTACATTTATTCATTCCATTCAGCATCAATACACAACATTATGACCATTGAAATAATACCAACTACATGCTTAATGACTTACCTCGTGTTGGGTAAGACGGTTCCAACTCGGCTACTCGATAACCTTTTCTTTGCCTTTGCTCGATTCACCTCCTTTAGCTCCTTGAGCTATATCAATAATTTAACTAGTTTAACCACCTTGCTAAATATTTACAATCCAATCTCACATGTATATGCATGTTAGTATATTCGGCTAATAATCTCATGCAACTACCAAAGCCGAATCAACTAAATATGCTTATGTATACACACATATATCATCATCGAAATCACCTAAGCTTAGACATCGATTTTTAATTTCAAGTAAGTTGCCGAATGCAACCTTACTAAATTCTCATGGATTCAATATACCATTACCATGAAATCAACAACCAAATTCATAGACAATTTAGGAAAATCACATTACAATTCTCATATTCAAGCAAAGACCATGGCCGAATGCACATATGACCTCATAACAAAATATTGAACCTTTGGTTGCCCAATTAGCTTAACATCCATCAAATTTTTAAATCAAGAAGCTCACCTCATCTATAATCAACTCTCAATGCCCTAAGGCATCAAAAACAACATCAAAGAAATACAACCATCCATGGCCGAATGTCCTAGCCGAATTGTTTTAATCATGAGTAACATAACAAGCATAGATCGTGTTTATGGATATACCGTGGCCGATTCAAGCTAATCACCTCCAAAATCATCAACCATTTTCGTTGCATATAACATATATAAACATGAATAAGTTTCATATAATCCCTTAACACATTAATTTCTTTCATCAACAACCTTTTCCTTGAACACTTTCTCATGACCGATTGCTCATGTTATCAACAAGATTCAAAGTTTAAACATGGGCTATTTAAAACATGCATGCATCTCAAAGACAACATCAAACATACCTTAGTCTAACCACCACCATAGCCGATTTTTCTCAAGCCTTTTTCCCTTCCTTTCTTTCCTCTATTCGGCCAAGGATGTTCAAGAATGAACTCTCTTTTTTTTTTTTGTTTTCTTTCTTCAATTCACGGCAACAAGGGGGGGTGAGACCATGTACTCTTTTTTTTTTTCTCCATCACCCTTCTTTCATTATTTAATCACCATGCTTCTTATTTTATTATTCTTAACATGCATCACTAGCATAACATGTTGGAGACATGTTTCCACCTATAGCATGGCCGGCCACTACATATTAGGGAGGGGGAATTTGACATGCAAGTCCCCTTTTTCTTCCACATGCACTAATAGGTCCTCATGCATTGACCTATCACATTTTAAAATTTTCTCATATAAGTCCTATTGACTAAATTCACATGCAATCGACTAAATCGAAGCTTGAAATTTTTACACATTCATGATTACATATTCTAGACAATAAACATCACATTCAAACCTTTCGGTGACTCGGTTTAGCGGTCCCGAAACCACTTCCCGGCTAGGGTCAATTTTGGGCTGTCACAACTCTCCCTCACTTAAGAAATTTTCGTCCTCGAAAATCTTACCAGTAAATAGGTTTGGATATCGTTCCTTCATCGAGCTCTCGGGTTCCCAGGTTGCTTCCTCGATCCCGTGTTTGAGCCACAACACCTTAACCAACGGAACCCTTTTGTTTCGCAACTCTTTCACCTCACGAGCTAGGATACGTATCGGTTCTTCTTCATAACTCATATCGGCTTGAATTTCAACCTCTGATGGGCTAATTATATGCGACGGATCAGATCGATAGCGTCGAAGCATCGAAACATGAAAGACATCGTGAATCTTTTCAAGCTCAGGGGGCAAAATCAATCTATACGCAACTGGCCCCACTCGTTCGGAGATTTCGTACGGCCCAATGAATCTCGGGCTCAACTTGCCCTTACGGCCAAACCTAAGTACCTTTTTCCAAGGCGAAACTTTAAGGAACACTTTATCTCCCACCTGATATTCAATGTCCTTCCGTTTCAGATCCGCATACGATTTCTGACGATCTGTGGCTGCCTTCAAACTTTCACGGATTACTTTTACTTTCTGTTCAGCATCTTTAATCAAATCAACTCCGAAAATTTTACTTTCGCCAAGCTCGGTCCAAAACAATGGTGTACGGCATTTACGACCGTACAAAGCCTCGTAAGGTGCCATCTTAATACTTGATTGAAAACTATTGTTGTAAGCGAATTCAATCAAAGGTACATACCGTTCCCATGAACCACTAAACTCAAGGATGCAGCATCTCAGCATATCCTCGAGTATCTGAATTATCCGCTCGGATTGACCATCGGTTTGGGGATGAAAAGCGGTGCTAAAATGCAGCTGGGTACCCAAAGCTTCTTGCAATTTCTTCCAAAATCGCGAGGTGAATCTCGGATCTCTATCCGACACGATAGAAATAGGTACTCCATGTAATCTCACAATCTGAGAAACATACAACTCGGCTAGTTTATCCAATGAGAAATCCGTACGCACGGGGATAAAGTGAGCCGACTTAGTCAGCCTATCAACAACAACCCAAATCGCATCCTTCTTACTTGCGGACAATGGCAGTCCGGACACAAAGTCCATTGTGACTCGGTCCCATTTCCACTCGGGTATCATGATCGGCTGAAGTAACCCTGAAGGCACTTGATGTTCCGCTTTCACTTGTTGACATATTAAACATCTCGAAACAAAGTCGGAGATGTCTCGCTTCATACCATGCCACCAAAACCGACGTTTCAAGTCGTTGTACATTTTCGTGCTCCCCGGGTGAATTGACATTCGGCTACAATGGGCTTCGTTCAGGATCATCGGAATGAGTTCCGAATTCCTTGGAACGCACAAACGACTTCTAAACCTCAAACAACCATCATCATCAATCTGAAACTCCGATTCCTTGTTTGGAACACACTCAGCTCGTTTTGCAACTAATTCATCATCGACTTTCTGAGCTTCATGAATTTGATGAGTCAATAATGGTTTGGCTTTTAATTCAGCTACTAACACATTGTCAGGTAGAACAGACAAGTGTACATTCATCGCTCGCAAAGCAAACAGTGATTTCCGGCTTAAGGCGTCCGCAACCACATTAGCCTTTCCCGGGTGGTAATCAATGACAAGCTCATAATCCTTCAACAATTCAAGCCAACGTCTTTGTCGCAGATTCAAGTCCCGTTGAGTCATCAAATATTTGAGACTTTTGTGATCCGAAAACACATGGCACTTCTCACCAAACAAATAATGTCGCCATATTTTCAATGCAAACACAATGGCGGCTAGTTCGAGATCATGGGTCGGATAATTTCTCTCGTGTGGCTTCAATTGTCTCGACGCATAGGCCACAACTCGACCTTCTTGCATCAATACACAACCCAACCCGAGTAGGGATGCGTCACTATAAACGACAAACTCTTTACCCGATTCGGGTTGCACCAAAATTGGAGCTTTAGTCAGATGAGTTTTCAGTTGATCGAAGCTTTTCTGACATTTCTCCGTCCATTCGAACTTAACATCCTTCTGAAGTAGCTTCGTCATTGGTGTGGCTATCATCGAGAAACCTTTGACAAATCGTCGGTAATAACCGGCGAGCCCTAGAAAGCTCCGGACTTCGGTAACATTTCTCGGAGGCTTCCAGTTAAGTATGGCTGAAATTTTGCTCGGGTCAACCCGAATACCCGATGCGGATACCACATGACCCAAGAAGCTAACCTCTCTTAGCCAGAACTCACACTTACTGAACTTAGCATATAACTGCTTATCCCGCAAAATTTGCATCACTAGCCTCAGATGCTCAGCATGTTCGGCCTCATCTCTTGAATAGACCAAGATGTCATCAATAAACACAACTACGAACCGATCCAAATACGGCCTAAAGATCCGATTCATCAAATCCATAAACACCGCAGGGGCATTAGTGAGCCCAAACGGCATCACTAAGAACTCATAGTGACCGTACCTCGTTCTGAAAGCAGTTTTGGGTACGTCCGAATCTCGAATCCGTAACTGATAATAACCCGATCTCAAATCTATCTTTGAAAACACCGATGCTCCCTTTAATTGATCGAACAGATCATCTATACGCGGTAACGGATACTTATTCTTTATCGTCACTTTATTCAGTTGACGATAGTCAATGCACAACCTCATGGTTCCGTCCTTCTTTTTCACGAACAATACTGGTGCACCCCAAGGCGAGAAACTCGGTCGAGCGAAACCTCTATCCGTCAATTCTTGCAACTGAGCTTTCAACTCTTTTAACTCAGTTAGTGCCATACGATACGGAGCGATCGAAATTGGCGTAGTTCCAGGTACAAGCTCAATTCCAAACTCTACTTCCCGAACAGGTGGCAAACCCGGTAACTCTTCAGGAAAAACATCCGGGTATTCACAAACCACCGGCACCGATTCGGGTTTCTTTTCTAACTCCTTGTCATCAAGTACATACGCGAGGTATGCTTCGCACCCTTTCCTTACATATTTCTGGGCCAACATTGCTGATATTACAGCTGGCAACCCCCTTAAGTCCGCAGACTCAACTCGGATTATTTCGTTATTTGCGCACCTCAAATCGATAGTCTTGCTTTTGCAATTCACAACCGCATCATGCGCGGTTAACCAATCCAAACCAAGAATAACATCAAACTCGTCGAACGGCAAAAGCATCAAATCAGCCGGAAAACAGGATTCTCGGATTAATAGAGGGCATCTCTTACACACTTTATCAACAAGTACGCATTGACCCAAAGGGTTTGATACTCGAATTACGAGCTCAGTAGACTCAACAGGTAGAGTCTTACTGGTTGCTAAGGTTTCGCATACATATGAATGAGTAGAACCAGGGTCAATCAATGCAATCACATTAGTATCAAAGAGAGTGAAGGTACCAGTGATGACGTCGGGGGAGGATGCCTCCTCTCGTGCGCGAATGGCATATGCTCTAGCAGGAGCACGGTTCTCGGCGCGATCGGCCGTATCAGAAGCCCCCCTCTGACTACCACCCCTGCCTCCAAAAATTCTCGGTGGTCTACCTCTAGATGTCACTCCACTAGGTCTTGCACCTTGAATCTTATTCTTCTCATCCAGCTCCGTGCAATCTCTAATGAAGTGGTCCTTCGAACCGCATCCGTAACAGGCCCTGTTAGTAGACTTGCCCCAACATTCACCTAGGTGTCGTCTTCCACATTGGGGACATTCAGGTTTCTCGTGCCGATTATTGCCCACACTAGCTACCGAAGTAGCTCGGGAGCCCATCGATGGTCTTGCCCTGATGGAAATTCCCGTAGTCGCCCTCGACTTATTAATGTCCTCCCTGAACTTCTTCACAGCTGAGAACGGAGCTTTACCCGTCGATCTTTTACGATAATCTCTAGCTTCAAATTCAGCCTTCCTCTTCTCCTTTCCAAGTTCCTCCGCCTTGCAGGCTCGTTCGACTAGTGTTACGAATTCCTTTATTTCCAGAATACCCATTAGTAGCTTTAAATCTTCGTTCAATCCTTCCTCAAATCTTTTGCACATAGCAACCTCATCAGCTACGCACTCCCGGGCATACCTACTAAGTCTTACGAATTCATGTTCGTATTCAGATACAGTCATACGGCCTTGCTTGAGTTCCAAGAACTCCTTACGCTTCTGGTCAATGAACCGTTGGCTAATAAATTTCTTCCGAAATTCCGTTTGAAAGAAGTCCCAAGTTACTCGCTCGTTCGGGACTATGGAAATCAATGTCCTCCACCAATAGTAGGCTGAGTCTCGCAACAAAGATACAGCACATTTTAGACATTCATCGGGTGTGCATGACAATTCATCGAACACCCGAATGGTGTTATCAAGCCAGAACTCGGCCCTTTCGGCATCATCAGTTACTATGGCCTTGAACTCCTCGGCCCCACGCTTCCTAATCAAGTCTACAGGTAGCTTACTCAGCCTCACAGGATCAGCGACTGACGGCCTTACAGGCTCTTGGGGTGGGTTATTCAAATTTGGGAATTGTTGGACAGCCGGGTTGGCTCGGGCATATTGCGCGACCCACTCATTCATCATGGTAAAGAAGGCTTGTTTAGCCCCCTCACCTTGATTATTCGCAGATGACTGGGGTTCAACAGGCGGCGTCCCTTGTGCAGGAGCAGCCGCTACGCTCTCAACGTCATCCGCTAGGGTTCTTTCTTCACCGGGATCCATTTACTAATCAAGACAAAAACATTTCAACCGTCAGAAGTCATCACCCTTTTAAACATTAACATTATGGCATGTATAGCTAGACTCATACGTGCTATGGAAGTCCTAGAACCGACTAAACCATAGCTCTGATACCAATAAAATGTAACACCCCGAACCCGAAACCGTCATCGGGGTCGAACACGAGGTGTTGACTGGCTTTACCCTCTTACAAAATTTATTTTCCAGACACTGCCCAATCTGTGTACTAGTCGTTTTAAAATTCATATCTTGAGTTTCGTAACTCGAAAATCAGTTTCGTAATTTTTCCCAGAAACTAGACTCATGTGCCCATCTATGTATTTTTTTCTAGAATTTTTGGTTGGGCCAATTAGTACAGTTTATTAGTCAAAGTTCCCCAAGTTGCAGGGGTCGACTACACTGACCTTTGCCCATTACGACTGGGATATCTCCCTGCACGGGGCTTCAATACTGTTGCCGTTTGTTTCTATGGAAACTAGACTCAGAGAGGAATCTGCACATATATGGTACGACCCCTAATTATCTCTGGTTAATTTATAATGAATTTCCAAAGTTGGAGCAGGGAATCCAGAAACCGTTCTGGCCCTGTCCCACTAAAATCTGATTATCTCTTAATATACTGCCCATATGATCTTTTCGTTACTTCCTCATGAAAACAGACTCATCGACCTTCGATTACATAATTTATTCATCAATTAATTCCACTCCTACTATTTTTAGTGATTTTTCAATCTCATGACACTGCTGCTGCCAGCATCTGTTACGAAAGTAACTAGGTCCATTTCATGCCTACCCTCGATCCAACTCAATCGAACATTCATGCCATTTTCGCATGGCTTAAAGTTTACATGCCATAATTCAAACACAACGTACTAGCTTATACATGCCAAAATGATCTTCTAAGCACACTAAGAAGAAAGTACCAAAACTAGCTATCTGGTGTGATGACTTCGTTGACGGCCCGACCCCGCAAAAATTGATGAGTCCAAGCAACCTATAGTGGGTGACAAGGAAACACCGGGTGAGTTTATAACTCAGTAAGTCATAAGCAATGCTCTACTATACATCAATAACATTATCACAAGAGGAATAAAATGGAATGAGACAATTTACTCCATCCATACCGAACCATACCATAGTTCCACCAACCTACCGATTCAATTTCATATCAATTCATGCCTTCACAATTCATATACTCATCAATAGGACATTGAAGCATTTTCATAAATCAATTTATTTTCGTTACAATCAAACCACAAAACGGCCTTTCACCCATCCTACGATAAATTTTTTTATGTACGTGACTTCAAGTATAGTTGTCACATAGGTTCAACTTACCGAGCTCAACACCAAGTATACGCATAGCACATATTAGCCATGTCCTCAAGACACTTACCCGATCCGCTGTCCGCGATCAGCTCAATAGTGTCGCACACATAGTGTCCATAATGATTCACGAATGTATATTGAGCCCGCACACTCAGTGCTATATAATCAACTCGCACATTTAGTGCCACGTAATCAAATCGCACACTTAGTGCTACATAGTCAAACCCGCACACTTAGTGCCGCATGGTCAATTCGCACACTTAGTGCATCATATTCATTTCGCACACTTAGTGCAACAAAGTAGAATCGCACACTTAGTGCTGTACAATTTAATCCCGCGCACTTAGCGCCAATCTCATGGTCATAAATGGTTATCCCGCACATTTAGTGCCGAGATCAACAACTCATTACATCTCACCTCATTTATTTCATTCAACAATTTCATCATCACATACGTACATTTATTCATTCCATTCAGCATCAATACACAACATTATGACCATTGAAATAATACCAACTACATGCTTAATGACTTACCTCGTGTTGGGTAAGACGGTTCCAACTCGGCTACTCGATAACCTTTTCTTTGCCTTTGCTCGATTCACCTCCTTTAGCTCCTTGAGCTATATCAATAATTTAACTAGTTTAACCACCTTGCTAAATATTTACAATCCAATCTCACATGTATATGCATGTTAGTATATTCGGCTAATAATCTCATGCAACTACCAAAGCCGAATCAACTAAATATGCTTATGTATACACACATATATCATCATCGAAATCACCTAAGCTTAGACATCGATTTTTAATTTCAAGTAAGTTGCCGAATGCAACCTTACTAAATTCTCATGGATTCAATATACCATTACCATGAAATCAACAACCAAATTCATAGACAATTTAGGAAAATCACATTACAATTCTCATATTCAAGCAAAGACCATGGCCGAATGCACATATGACCTCATAACAAAATATTGAACCTTTGGTTGCCCAATTAGCTTAACATCCATCAAATTTTTAAATCAAGAAGCTCACCTCATCTATAATCAACTCTCAATGCCCTAAGGCATCAAAACAACATCAAAGAAATACAACCATCCATGGCCGAATGTCCTAGCCGAATTGTTTTAATCATGAGTAACATAACAAGCATAGATCGTGTTTATGGATATACCGTGGCCGATTCAAGCTAATCACCTCCAAAATCATCAACCATTTTCGTTGCATATAACATATATAAACATGAATAAGTTTCATATAATCCCTTAACACATTAATTTCTTTCATCAACAACCTTTTCCTTGAACACTTTCTCATGACCGATTGCTCATGTTATCAACAAGATTCAAAGTTTAAACATGGGCTATTTAAAACATGCATGCATCTCAAAGACAACATCAAACATACCTTAGTCTAACCACCACCATAGCCGATTTTTCTCAAGCCTTTTTCCCTTCCTTTCTTTCCTCTATTCGGCCAAGGATGTTCAAGAATGAACTCTCTTTTTTTTTTTGTTTTCTTTCTTCAATTCACGGCAACAAGGGGGGGTGAGACCATGTACTCTTTTTTTTTTTTCTCCATCACCCTTCTTTCATTATTTAATCACCATGCTTCTTATTTTATTATTCTTAACATGCATCACTAGCATAACATGTTGGAGACATGTTTCCACCTATAGCATGGCCGGCCACTACATATTAGGGAGGGGGAATTTGACATGCAAGTCCCCTTTTTCTTCCACATGCACTAATAGGTCCTCATGCATTGACCTATCACATTTTAAAATTTTCTCATATAAGTCCTATTGACTAAATTCACATGCAATCGACTAAATCGAAGCTTGAAATTTTTACACATTCATGATTACATATTCTAGACAATAAACATCACATTCAAACCTTTCGGTGACTCGGTTTAGCGGTCCCGAAACCACTTCCCGGCTAGGGTCAATTTTGGGCTGTCACATATTGGGCCTTGAGCTTGGAAGCGGATAGGAGACTGCTCTTAGATATTTTAGCTGTGTAAGTGAATAACACAAAAGTACGTCTACTTTAGTGGTTAAGGGTCCTGGGAAGTATTGGAGAAGTCATGGGTTCAAACCTGGGCTGTAACAAAAATTTTGGTTTTAGGTGAACAAAACCCTGGGAGTAAGTAGGCTTTAAGAATAAAATGTGGTAAAAGGTGACATAAAAAGAGCCTGTGGTCTAGTGGCAATGTGGTATGTTGTGTATTGTGAGGCCTGAGGTTCAAGTCTTGGAATGAGCAAGGGAGGTTTTATTTTGCAGTTATGACGCCTAGTGGTTGTGTTGTAGTGGGATTCTGCTCAGGTGGTTGTGGAATTGGTCTTGGGGGAGTGATTCATGGGATAAGGATTTGGAAGAGTTTGAAAATGTTTCAAATTAGGGGTATTGAGAGATTTGGGGAGTGGAATTAGGGGTGTAGTAGCAGTTGGTTGAAAGTGGGTTTCCCATGGTGCAAATTCGGTCATATGACTTTAATTCTTTTACCGAATAGGTAACTTTCTTTTTGTCTCATTTTTCTTTCTCTACCGAACACCATATTCTGTTTTCTCTACTCTCTTAACAGTTCCACATGCACTTCTCTTCTCTCTTCCCTCTATTTTTCTATTTTCTTTCAAAGTCAAACCTACTGACCATCTTCTTCTTCTCTGCTTCCCACTCTCCCCACCCCAGCTGATTTCTTCAAGCCTCTTTTGTGTACTTTCAGTTACCATCCTTTCTCTATTGTGCTTGCCCGAATATACCTAAGCTTTTCTAACCGATTTCATCATCGATTTCTGGTGTTAAAATCTTGAGAAGAGAAAAGAGGATTCTCTAGTGTGTGGAGGCATTCCAAATCTTCCCTTCACCAATCGTTTGATCGTTGGGGTAAGTTGGTTGGTAGGCCAATTATGTTGTGATTTTGGTGTTGGATTTTTCTTAAATCATAATTAAGTAACCATGTCCAATCGTTTCTTGAGCAAATAATCGTCAAGAACATGGAATCGTGCCTTGGCCAAGAATCTTAGAAGAGTAGGCCATATTTCTTATAATCGTGGTAGGTGATGATTGTTTAAGTGTGGTTTAAGTACTTGAAAATATTGGTTATTGAAGGGCTGACCGAATATTCAAATCAATGTAGGTTGGTGCCAAGAGGTGTTTCGCTAGCTTTCGTGAAAGGTGTGTAATCACACTGTCTCTTCTGTGAATTGGCAAAAGCTGAAAAGCCGAAAAGCTGAAAAGCCGTATCTCTCCCTCATTGGTACTTTGCCTTTACTTATTTTTGGTTTTGGGTAGCCAAACGTTTCCTCCCTTGTTAGCCGAATATTGTTTGTGCCATCAACCCTCTCACTTGTCCTTGATTGTCAATTCTTTTCTACTCTTCCTCTCTCTCAAGCTGTGGTGGATGACCATCTCATCTGCCTCTTGATTCTAACTTCTCTTCCCTGTCACTCAAATAGTTTCCGTTGGCAGAATATCGATTGGTAGGTCCCTGCATCTCTACTCTTTTGGCTTTTCTCTTCTATTTCCTTAGATGTCGATTCTTATCTTCTTTTTCTTACCTTTGTTATGGTGTTCTTTCGGGTTTAACGAATTCGTGAGGAGTGGAGGAGTTCTCTTGCCCTGTAGAAACGATTGAACCCTTCTCTTTCGTTCTTAACCGAAGATAATACTTCTCGCAGTGAATGATCTAAACTGGAATATGTTGTCGTGGGTTGGTATTGGCTGAATATGCTTTTCCCTTGTTTGGGGTTTGCATTTTCTTTAGGCTAATAACCATAGATTCAACCCATATGTATAAGCAATCTTGATTACTAAATTTGCTTTATATACAGATAACTATCAAGGAAGGTTGAGATCCTATTGTCAAGCGATTGATAAATACCTTGTTTAATGGTGCTCGAGGGTTGTTCGCAAGAGTTCGTATTTAGGTGTGTATTTTATGCGGTATTCGATGATCGGCTAAAAAGTCGAAAGTGTGTGTGTATCTGTACACAATAAAACATTACTGTCGAAAAGTCGAAAATACGATGATTGAGGCCACATGGGCATGCGAGCGCTCGTAGGGTGAACCAAGCCCAAGAATATGAGCGTTAGACTGTTGAGGCCACCACGACCATTCTCATGCTCTTGGGTCGTAATGGGCCTCGTTGGGCTAAAATGAGTCGTGTGGGCCCAATGGGCTATTGGGCCCCATACGGATTTAATCTAAGTTAAGTGGAAAATACTAGATTGGGCTATAATGTTCGCATAGCCATGATCGAATTTGGGCTAAATGGGCCACACGAACGTGTGGGCCCACTTGGGCTAAATATGAACCTTGGGCCCATTTACACCGTTATGACCATTTAGGTTATTTGTGTCGCTCGAGGTGACTGTAGACCTTCGGAAATTTTATAAAATGACCGTAATACCCCTGTAGGATAAAATGATCGTAATGCCCTTGTAGGGTAAAATGACTGTAATACCCCTGTAGGGTAAAATGATCGTAATGCCCCTGTAAGGTAAAATGACTATAATTCCTCTATAGGGTAAAATGACTGTAATACCCCTGTAGGGTAAAATGATCGTAATGCCCTTTTAGGGTAAAATGATCGTATACCCTTTAGGGTAAAATGACCGTAATGCCCCTGTAAGGTAAAATGATCGTAATACCCTCGAGGTCAAATGATTTAATTGTCTGTGGTTAAATGACTTATTTGTTTATGTTTTGTATGACTGATTTGTCTGTGATTTGAATGACTGACTCTGAGCATGGCATTCTGCATACACGACATACTGCATGGGGTTGGGATACTGTTATGAAGGAAGTACTGTACTGGTGGCTCTGCCACAATCACTATTACTGGTGGCTTGGCCACATATACTATACTAGCAGCTTTGCTGCAATACTGCTGCTAGCAGCTTTGGTGCGTTGCTACTAATGACTGTGTGCCGATCATATCACTGCTACTAATGGCTTTGTGCCAATCATATTACTATACTTATGGCTTGTAGGCATTCTGTTTATAGCTTATAGCTATCCTGTTGACAACTCTTAGCCATTCTGGCTACTGGCAGCTATGCTGCGATATTGGTGTAAGGGCTGGGTGGGTCGACTCTGTCCCCACATGGTGTGTTGGGTTGGTACGGGTGGTGTGATGGTTGGATTGGGATGGGTTTGCATACTTGCACCATACTGATACTGTATCGAGCTTAGGCCCACACTGTTTCTGTTTTGGGCTAAGGCCCACACTATACTATTACTGTCAAAAGGCTCAGGCTTAAATTGATTCTTTTTTTTAATAAGGGGATTACACACTGAGTTTTCATAAACTCACCCCGTTTTTAACCTTTCAGGTAATCCCCAACGTTAGACGGTTCGGAGCTACGAGGGACTCAGAGAGGGCCACACAACTGCATAAGTTTTATTCTGTTTTGCTCATTTACTTAAGCAATTTGGTTTTGATTCGGGCTGTAATAAGGCTTCTTTTAATTTCTGGTCTTTAATTTGGGATTTAATGTGATTGTGATTTATATCTGCTAGAAGTAGAACACGGTTTTCCAAAATAATAACTATTTTCAAAACACTACACTTTCACAACTTAATCTTTAAACACAATAAATCGGTTACTTTTAAATTAAGCTTTCGCAACAATAAGGTTTTAAAGGTAATAAATTTTATTAAACCTCGACTGAAAATAAACAAACGCAAACTGAGGTTTTGTACAAGTTTTAAATGGCAAGAAGTTGAAATTTTAAGAAGGGTTTTAACGAAAACATGGTTTTTGAAAAACTCTTCAATGTGACACGCCAGATTCGGGCCTAATTTCTAGGCCGAGTTTGGGGTGTTACAGGCTAAGTTAAATAATGATAAAAATGGCTAGGTGAATGAAGATGAAGATTCGGCTAAGGTTTTGAAGAAAACAAATCAGAATGTTGGATAGAACGGAAAGTTGAGCTTAAGGACAAGAGTAAACCAATACTATAGAGAGTATTGACCTAAAACTTACTATAGAGAGTATTGACCCGAAACTTATAAGTCACTTAAGGTGCTAAAAAGGACCTTGATAAGTCTACTTGAGTCTTAAACGAATTTAGAGAGTTGAATAAACTCACAAATGAATTAAAATTCATAAAAATGTTAAGGTATATTGTCTACCCGAAAATGATTACAAAGCAAACTATTTATAGCTAAATTCCTAGGATAGCCGAATGGACACTTAGTAACCAAATAGACATTTTCTTTCAGCTTTTAATGAGCTGAAAGTTCCATGAAATTTCCAAGTAGCTTTAAAGTTCCTTGTGCATAGAGGATATCAATGGACAGCTTCTAAATGGCTGGTTTCAGCTGGAAATTAATTGAGGTGTTTTGGGAGCTGAGTTTGACTCAAGTAGACTCGGCCATAGTGCTTGAATGACTTTAATTGTGCTACTTTGGTTAGTTGAACAGCCTTGATGATTTTAATGGTGTCTTGAATACTCCAATGGCCATCAGGTATGAAAGTTGAATGTGAGCAGCCTCTTGTGTGTGAATGCACAAAACTAAACAGTCATGCCATGTGGAAAGAACCTCCAACAATGTGAAAAGAATTAAGCAGCTAAATGGTCAGGTTTGGAAAGAAAGAAAAACAACAGCTCTTCATGTGTCCTTTGCTGTACACGAAAAGGTGTTTGGAAAATTAAACCATCAGCTTAGCTTCTTAATTGTCGTCCATGCACATGGCTGCACAAATTAATCCAGCAAATTGAATGAGCTCAAAATATGTTAAATTCGGCAACAACTAGGCACATTAATTTGGAACATGTAATTAATTTGCCCAAGGTAAGACACATTAAAAACAAATAATAACTAATACTCAAATTAAATTCAACAGCAGCTAAGACGAATTAAATTCGGCTAGACAAAATTAATTGAAACATGAATTAAATTTGTCCGAACTTTAAACACATTAAACCTGCACATTAATTTGGTTGGAGCTAAAAAACACATTAAAATGATGTAATATACTAAGACAAATCAATGATATGTACTAACTAAGACATATTAAATGCATGCATTAAAATAAAACATATTTAACACATAATTAAAATGTCTAGATTTGACTAATTAAACCCTTAATAATTATTTGAGCTTAACTAACTAATTTAACCGACAAATTTAATTTATTCCAACAACTAATAAAATGCATAAATAAAAGGATGGAAATGAGCTCGAGTAGCTAGAATTGGGCTGAATTGAGCTCAACAAGCTGGATTTGAGCTAGTTCAGCTTGTGAAATATGGTAAGCCTCGCGGGGTAATCTGGTCCAAGGGTGTTCCCAGGGCGTACTCGTATCACCTCATTTGAGGAAGATAACTTAGGAGACCGAGATAGATCGGTGGAATCCCCTCCCATAATGCACGTCTCTGATAATGATAAAGAAGAGGACTCAAGAGACATTGAGGAACGTATGTGAAGGATTGATAACCTGGTCGAGGGTGACTTCATTGCTGGTCAAGAGGCGTCTGCTATTAAGGAGGAAGTTGATGTGAGAGAAGAGGAAGTCCGTGTCGCAGTTGTGAACGAGAAGGGCAATGAAGAAAATACTGAGAAAGAAGCTACTGAGAACATTGTCAATGCATCAGAGATTGTGGGTGCAACTACTGATAATTTGGAGCAAGATAGAGCTAGACCGGCGAAAGCTGCAAAGGTAACCAATAAGCAGCAGCACAACTCATTGGCGATAGTGGTCTACATCGAACCTTACCGATGATACCGGGGCAGCGTTGGAAATTAAGGAGAGATCCAAGGGCCGTACGAAGCCTAATGAAAGGAAGAGAAAGCACTTCAAAGACAAAAAGTGAAAGGAGGAGAAAAATAGGAGGAAGAAGAAGCATCGTGCAGAAACATTGATGGCTGAGGAAAATTGAGTTAGTTTATTTTAAGTTTTAGCTGTAGTATTCATGCATTGCATGTAGCTATAATTTTCATTTTGTTAGTGCACATTATCGTTACATTTTTATTGTCATCGCATTTTAATGTTAGTGCATTGGGGACAATACAAACTTTAATTCTGGGGGAATGCATATGGGGTTTGGAAATACACCCACATTTCAAAAAAATTGAGTTTAATGAAGCATGCAAGGTTTATTGTGGTTAACGCATATGTGTTTAAAAATTTTTGTTACATTCGATGCTTAATTCTTAAATCATGCAAATTATCGATGAATGAGTTGGATAAATTTTACTAAATGTTGTTGCTCCAAATCTTTGATGAATGATTTAGTTTACATTAGTAATGGATGACTAGTAGCATTCCTAGAATCTCGAATGAATCTTCCTTTTACAACTACTTATATATATAGTTATGAATAAGAGATACTCCAAAGTGGGTGTATTGTGAAATGTTAAAGAGGGAACACTCCAATGCAAGCGTTAAAAAAATGAATTTGGCCAAAGGATGTCACTGCATGAGTGTGTGTCGGTGCAATTACATACTCCCTTGGGGTTTGTTGCACTCCATCGTTACTTCTCAAGAACAAGGGTACAGTAATGCAACGATATCCCTTATTCACAAAAATTAAAAAATGGAGACATATTTTGTACAATAAATATTGTATTGGTAGATAGAATTTAGGATTTAAAGCATGATGTTGGTTTTGATGAAGTTACAATCTTATTCATTCATACTTATGTATTGTCGATGCAATATTCTATCATCTGAATGTGACTTATTCATTTGGATTTTGGGTGATTCAAGTTGCTAGAATGATCATTTGCCTTAATGAATTCTTGTGTAGCCTTGCCAGTTTCTGTTTTACTTGAGGACAAGTAAAAAATCAAGTTTGGGGGTGTGATAGTACTAGAAAAAAACATATGTTTTCTCCTTACCTATTAGTTAATTTTTCCCCATTTAGTTATCTTTAGCACATATTTTAGCATTTTCAGTTCAGTAAATTGCATTTTATAACTCAGTGGATCTTAGCCTATTTATCTTTAATTTTGTCATGTTTTGGTACCAATGCCATTGCATGAGTATTTTTAGATTGCACCCAGAATTGTCGCTGCACCTAACAGTTGTCTAGATAAGAACAAAAATGTGTGTGCTGTCCAGTCTGGTAAACCAACTTGTATGTATAAAGGCAGCATGATTCTAATGAAAGGACACTTGGGCTATTTGGGAAGAATATAAATATTCACGTGAAAAGAAAAAAAAAAGACTTTTTGGGAGAGTATCTTTGTCAACCTATCTTTTGAAGCTTTTTGGCTATGGCGACTTAAGACTCCTACAGGTGAACCAATGTGAAAGGGATGCAGATTAGCTCTTGATGAGGAGCCCTGAGTGCGACACAAGACGGAATGGAGAGATTAAAGTCGAGATTGTCTAGGATTAGTATTCTGCACTTGTTTCTTTTATATTTCTTTTCTGAATAATGGTGATTACTTTCTATTTCATGTTTGTACGGAAGTACACATGATTTCTGGGTTAAATGTTATTTTATTTAATCTTGCTTCTACTGTTTAATCTTTGGATTTGAATGTTTTTAGCATGGAAGTGTTATTACGGTCACTGACACTAGAAAGTGCAGCGACAGTTCAAGCTAACAAACATGCCAATGAAAGTTGCTTGAGGATTAGAGGAATTTAATCCACTTGTTATTAATAGTGTTTCATTTCCATCATCGAAAGGTGTGGCTAATGTGCATGTTTAAGCCTTTGATTAAATATAGAAGTTAAGCTTGGTAAGATATTCATTGCAATTTAATGCATTGACAATCACATATCCTTTTATACCTTGTGAGCACTTAGTATTCTGTTGAATATTCACGTTAGGGACCCCAGTTTATCATTATCATATTTTATCTTATTGTTTTCAAGTTATTTCTTCGACAAAAACTCTCACAATTTATCTTGTTTCTATCTATTTATTACACTAACATTGATAGACAAAAGACAACCATCCTCGAGGGATCGATATCTGACAGACTCATATCTGTCTACTATACTTGCATCGATAGTGTACGCTTGCACATTATTGTTGTGACATTAAACAGCTAATCAATTGTAATGACGTTTTTGCAGAAGCATGTGTTCATAAGGTTTTGAACCCCGAAAGCTATCATCAGTGATGAAGGGTCCCATTTTGTGAACAAATGGTTGAAATGGTTACTTGAAAAACATGGAGTGAAGCACAAGGTTGCCATAGCTTACCATCCGCAGACGAATGGGCAAGCTGAACTAGCAAACAAAGAGATCAAAGGCATACTTAAGAAGGTAGTTTGCCCAAATCGACGAGATTGGTCCAAAATACTGGATGATGCTTTATGGGCCTACAGGACAGCATACAAGACCCCTTTAGTGGATGTCACCCTATAGGTTGGTTTTTGGGAAAGCCTGTCATTTTCCCTTGGAGTTAGAGCACAAATCTTACTGGGCTCTCCAACAACTCAACTTGGATCTTAAGCTTGGTAAAGAGAAACGAATGCTTCAACTCAATAAGTTAGAAGAATTATGAATGTTCTCATCCAAGTATGCCAAATTACTCAAGGAAAAACTTAAAAGATGGCATGACAAGCACATTCGAGTTCGTGAATTTGAAGCAGGTCAGCAAGTCTTGTTATTCAATTCCAAATTAAGGTTCTTTCCAGGTAAGTTAAAATCACGTTGGTCCAGTCCATTTATGATTCACCAAATTTATCCATACAGAGTTGTCGAACTTTAAAGTAAGGAAGGTAATTTTTGAGTCAATGCTCAGCGCTTCAAACATTACTGGGGGATAAAATTGAATAGGATCAAATCTCGTTCATTTTATCAGATATTTAATTTTTCTCATTTTTCTTTTTAAATAAATGATTTAGGGTATATTTTCAGGATTAGTATGTATAAATAAATTCTGTCTAGGAGATTGGAACTTAAGTGGGACCGCTTGTGACCTCTCCAATCTTTTCTAGGAATTAATTTTAACATAATCTTTCGAGAAATTATTCCTTAAATGGAAAAATAAATCTTTTAGTTTTTAAATAAAAGGGTCAATTTTGATCCTAGTTTTAATTGCAACTCAATTTCAAATTTTCTTTAAGTCTAAGTACTTAATTGAATTATTTTCAAAATTTAGTTGCTCTTTTTGTAAATATTAAAAATTAGATGTCTCTTTTTGCAAATATTTTCAAAGGCATCTAGAATAAATATTTTTAATTTAATTTAATAAATAAGATGATAATAACTAGTATATAATTATATTTATTGTAATATATATTAATTATTATCAACTTTGCATAGAATTAGGATTTGTTTAAAATTGATTATATTTTAAGTTTATTTCAATAAATTAATAGAAAATAATAATTTAATATGCATTATATTATTTATTAATTGTTGTTAACTTTGTATAGAATTACAACTTAGAATATTTTAATTATTAATTTGTTCTAAGAATTCTAATTGAACTCCTACCCTTTTCATTATAAATTCCAATCACCTTCTACATTTTCTCACATCATCTAAACCAATCTCCATCTTTCCTTCCAACACCCACCGTCGGCACCCTTATCAACCTTGTCGCCCAGCAGCCACCCTCGCACGCATCTTACGACTGGCCCATCACGCACGTCACTAGCCAACTCCAAAGCCGCTCACGCCCACGCTTGCTCCAGCCGACAATCACATGCTGCTGCTGCCTTGCACATCCTGCTTCGTGCGTATCATTGCCACTCCCAGCTCTAGCCACCGTACCAATAGCCAAGTAGCTTTCGTACCAGCTCGCCAAACCTTGCTCGACACACCTTCCTGCTGCCCAGCACCCGCACGGCACACGCATACCCCTCTGCCCACACAAGGCTCCACACATTGTTGCTGCCTTCATCGTATCAAGCCATAAATCGCTGCACCCTTGCGTGCCACTGCTGCCCTGTCCTTAACTACACACCTTTGTTACTTGT
This sequence comes from Gossypium hirsutum, assembly GCF_007990345.1. Classification (NCBI taxonomy): domain Eukaryota; kingdom Viridiplantae; phylum Streptophyta; class Magnoliopsida; order Malvales; family Malvaceae; genus Gossypium; species Gossypium hirsutum. The sequence continues at coordinate 38,890,149 of NC_053443.1, forward strand.
GTGTCATAATTCCATCTTATTTCACCACCTATCGATCACCCTTCCAACCACCCCTCAATTAAATTCTTTTGCTTCTAATTTTATTTATTGAGTTCTTAATTTCTATATAAAGGAGACAAATTTTTCTCCTGAATTTCAATTTTATTTAATTATTTAATTTTTCAATTTATTGAATTATTAATATTTTATACTAATTAAATTTTTGAGAAAATATTTGTTTCTATCTTATGTTCAGGTTAATCATGCCTCGCAAGAGAACTCGTGCCTCTGTCCAAATTGATGAATCACAAAACAAATTTCACTGTGAAGAATACAAAGCAAAATATGAAAGCGCTTTCAAGAATTAACAAATACACCTTGAAAAAGGCTTTATACTGAAAGAAAGCAACTATATTGATTTCATGGTGCGCATTCGACAAATTGCTGAAGCTCTCAATTGGGAATTGTTTTATGAGAAAAGACCTAGTGCAAATGAGGAATTAGTTCGTGAGTTTTATGAAAATTTGACCTCAAACGAATTATTGGAAGTTTCTGTCTGAGGAATCAAGGTACCAATAACGCCAAACGTTATTAATGAATTCTTTGAATTACCTGATTTCGAAGATGATGGATATTCTTCCTTGATGAGAAATATTGAGCCTGAAAATCTGCAATAAATTCTCAAGGAACTTACAGTTCCAAGTTCTAAGTGGACTATGTAAAAGCAAGGAATTCACACTTGTCACTAAGAATATTTTACACCACTAGTGAAGGTATGGTTCTATTTCATTCGATTTAGCCTTATGCCTATTTCACATAGGACTACAATTTCATTAGAGTGAATGGTCTTATTATACTCGATTTTAACTGGAAAGACCATTGATATGGGAAAAATCATTCTAAGTGAAATGCGGAATTGTGTTGCTAGACATTCTTGCCCAGCTTAATTTCCCTTTACGATAACAATTTTGTGCTTGAAAGCTAAAATACTTGCAAACATAAAGAAGAAAGGTTATAGCCATGGCACAATCACAGATTGTGACCTCTACTGAATAGTTGGAGACTCTGTTTTACAACAACAAGTTGAAGAGAGTGAGGATCCCAAAGAAGAAGAAGATCCCACAGAGATCGAACCAATGCAGTCAGCTGAAATCCCTGATAAGGCAGAACCAATGGAACCTGTAACCGAACTTGACATGACAACTTCAATGTTCAAAACTCAATCACCTTGCCTAGATCCTCAAAATGAGCTGTCAAAATTGATGGATATAATGCAACATATGCAATGGCAGCAACAAGCTTCTGGAGATATTTAAAAATACAGGATGACTCAATGAGAAACGGTTTTACAAAAAATATACAATGACTTGTTTATTTTTGTGCCTGAGTTTCCAGATTTAATAATTGAACCATGGAGTCCACTATCGAAGAGGGAGAGAAGAAATTCATGTAAAAGCAAAGATGATAGAGCAAAAGATGAGTCATATTCAGAGGGATCTACAAATAAATAAAATGGGGAATTTTAACTTTATTTTATTTTTGTTCTTATGCTATTTTAGGATTAGGTTCTATTAGGAATTTTTATTTCTAGCATAATAAAACAAGAGGTGGAAATCATAAATAAAAATGAACAAGTTTTAAAATAAGAAGCGTGTCAATGGATATGTACATGTCTAGGATTGGATCTACAGAGAGCTTGGTACTTAAGCAGTCAAACTGACTCACCTCCTCTTTTCTAGAATCCTACCTGGTGTATAGTATCTATTAACTTCTAACAATGAGGACATTGTTTATCTTAAGTAGGGGACCAAAAATTGAAATTATTTCCTCCCAGAATACAATTCCCTTTTAATTATGATTAGGATATATTTTGTTCAAAAATTTAAAATTTTGTTAAGTATGTTAAACTTCAGTATGAATAAAATTCTCTTATTTCAATAATTGTTATGTTGGTTGAATTATGACATAAATGTATTCTTAATAAATCATGCAAATCATACCATAAAATTTTAGTTCCTTAAAGTTAGACATGCATGAAAGTTTAAGTCTCTAGAATTGACTTAGTAGTTTCTTGAGGCGAAATCTTAGGAAGCATGGAATGTTGAAAATGATTTAAGCAACTTTTATTTGGACCATTTGAGCCTTTCAAGCCAACCTTGACGAATTTTTATCCTTTGAAACCCAACTTTGAGACTATATGACCTAATTTTATTTGAACTTTTGCAATATTTAGCCATCACTTCTCTCTTAATCATCTTTAAATTGTCTCAAACACTAGACTCTGTACTATTCAGAACATTCTTTGAAAATAAGTTTGGGGGAGCTGAAAAGAAGTATCAAATGCTCAAAAAATTATAGTACATATAACAAAATGCTCGTGAAAAAAAAGAGAGAGAGAAGAGCATATGTACTTGAAAGAAAATAGATGTAGAAAAGAGCATGTGAAAGCCAAATAATTGGTGTATTGAAGGTAAATATTTCGAAGGTTCGATTGAAGTTGAGCCTAGGGTTTTTAGCCTAAATTTATCTATCTTTTACCTACCCCTAGCCTAGCCACATTACAACCTACTTAAAAGACTTATTGATTCAAGTTTCTATGCTACCTACATTAGTGGAGGGAAATTGCTATGTTCAACATATGAAAGCATAAGTTAAACTTAATGATTGCAGCTTAATTTTAAATAAGGGAATAAAATCAAATTGGTAGGGATTTAACATGTTCTTATTGAGTAAGCATTTAGTCTATTTTTGCTATCATAATAATAATTGAGATTAATTTGAATGATATGTATACTTAAGTAGCATAAATATCAAAATTCTTATTCTTGAGCATAAGTATACTAAATTCATAATTTTGGGAAGAATGTTGGTCTGAAGGAATTTTTCAAAAGTGCTTCTGAGAAATTCTTTTCAATTTGTGCATTACTCGGGATGAGCAATGAGTTAAGTTTAAGGGTGTGAAAACACGAAAATATACACACTTTTTCATACCCATTTTAACTCAAATTCATGCAATTTTGTAGTAATTCTTGTCAAAAAATATATAATAGTTATAAAATAATTAAATTATACTAAAATTAAAATTATTAAAATGTTGAATTTTAATTAATTTTATAATAAATTTTGATTAATTTTGATCATTTTCGACAAATTTGCACAAAAGGTGAAAATTGGCTCGGTAGACAGTACTAGAAGCGCAAAACCGAGAAGCGATTCTTGAAGCATCGAGGCAAATTAATTTTTTAGCCGAAGGCGGTCCAAATTATGAATATTAATTCATAATATACTTAATTTTAATTTTAATCCAATTTATTTTGGGTCAAATAAATTATTATTAATTAATTATGAAAAGAGGCCCAATTAAGCTGAACCGAGAAAACTGATCCGACCTAGCACTGGGCAGCCCAAAACCGTCCCACATGCTGACCCAATCAGCTTGTTTGGATGATTATTTGGCTTGCAAAAAAGACCTTGAAGAATCATTGAATTTGCATTCAAACCCCTCCACTATTCATGTCTTTCTAGATTTGCCCTTACCTTAAAATAGCAAGTTTGAAACCTTCAAACTTGCCACATGTGTGTCTGGCCATGGGGGGACTCTATGGCTGCTGATTTTTGCTATTTTTAGTAGCTTACTAAACCTATAAAAACCCCTTGGCCGCTTATTTGAAACATCTCAAAACCTCTCATCCTTTCACTTTTTTCTCACTTTCTCTCTTCAAATCTCCTTCCGTTGTTCTTCATTTTCTTCCCTATTTCCTTGCTAATTTCACCTATTGAAAAAGAGTCCTTCAACCACCATTTGTAGCAGCATTCAAGTGTTCATGGAAGTCTCAGTTCAACAAGAACAAGCAGAGAAAAAGGAGCAGAGCAAACTAGTCAAGCCTCGGAGAAATACCGAATTTGATTCTTGTTCGTTATCCTTTTAATATTATTTTTGTTTCTATGAACATGTCTATGAATAATTGTGATGTTGATATGTTTAATTTAATTAATATGACTTAAATTTAGTTCGTTTTAGGTTTATTGCATTTTGTCCACTTAATTTATTAAAATTGTATTTCTGTTGTTATAGGCCTTGGTAAGATGTTTGATTAAGTAAAATCATGACTAAGTTATTCTTGCATTACAATTGTAAGGTAACTAATGAATTAATTATTTAAACGGATTGAAATTGTAATTAATTGACACGATACTTAATCAGTGCATGTTTAATCATCTAAGGTAGCTGAGGGTTAAATTAGCAACGATATCTAATGATACATTAGCCTTGCATAACTTGCAAGATTATTATGATTAAACTGTTTCAAGGTAGGAATACTTTGTTACCTCATGTAATCTTTTATGTGCTTATGAGATTGAATTAATTGTTTGAATTGGCATAGAGATATGTACAAGAGATTATTTTTAATTTCATAGGTATGTATGTGCATTAACGCCTTTGCTTATTAAAATGTGTTTAATCGATTGAATTGACATAGAGATATAGTCAAGAGATAAATGGATTTTGGTAGGACCAAGTTGCCGTGAATTTATTCGTAACAACATAAACATGAGTTTAGTAATTCTAAGTTAAGAAATGTAATTAATCTAACACAATTATGTTATCTATTTTGAAATCGTGCATTGAAACTTTTATTTTCTCTTTATTTGTTTTACTTAGTTAAAAATCTTAGTTTTTAATCACCTCCTCACATCAAAATATTTTTCTTCACCAAAGTGTTTTTAATTGCTTTCATAAATAATTCTTTTCACAGTCCCTGTGGGTACGATAACTCGACATTTACTTGTCACTTTATTACTTGTTGCGATTGTGTATACTTGCAAATTTATATTGTTCCATCTAACTACTCAAGATTTCATCGTCCGAGGATATTCTTGCTATTGGGTTTTCCTTTTCATCTTTGCTTTCGCCTTGAGTTTGATCAAACTCGTGACAAGACATGTCTATGTCTGTGCTCCTGTTGCTGTCCTACGAGTACCGAACTGCCACATCACTTGGTTGGATTTGTGCATCTCAATCGTTGCAAAAATGATCAATGGCACATTCATGTGCCAGATGTTGCAATTGGCCAAAAATTCGGTCGAGACGCATTCTTAAATTCTCAAATCTACATATGACATCCATACAAACTGCAATACAAATTATAAATCTTAGCATGTGCCTAATATATAAGTTCAAATGCTGGAATAAATATTATATAACTTTGAATTCAATAAACTAGCCTCCTCTTCGGTTTGTTGACCTAAAGCTAGCCGGATATCCTCGAGCTCGGTTGGTAAACCTGTGTGTCTCGCGCTATTGTTCCACCTATTCAAATAATATGTTATTTCAAAATTACAATAATAAAAAATTATTATGATAATGACATTATCAAATGAATTTTACCATATTACGAGTGGGAATTCATAAGAGGGCCCACTCAAGGGCGTAAAAATGGTAGTCGCTATCATGCCCACAATTGAAGGAGTATGCAACTGTCGATTTTAACTTTTTTTTGTTCCGTCTCCCAACACATTTCTCGGTACAATGTCACCAACACCATTGATCCCTAACTAAATCATCCCGCTTCTTTCAAGTCGGCTAGTAGTAGTAGCCACCTTCAATGTACCAGATTTCGAGATTTATCTAGCATAAGCAAACCCCGAATCAACCTCAAGATGAATGAGCGTGGATTGTTATTTTTCAATGCCACTCACAGAAGCCTCAATAGTTTTGAAGTTTTCTTCCAACCATCCTATCTCAATCCAACTACCCCTAAACTTGTTGGACACCTTCCCCAGTAGTTGTTCGCATGTTGCACTCTAAGTGACACTTACCACTGGCCCCGTAATGACTTCCCCATCGACCAGTAGATAGAGTTGTAAACCAACGTCCTCGAGTGTAATTGGACATTCATCGTAGGGAAGATGGAATGTGTGTATCACTGGTCTCCATATTTCCACCAAAGCACTAATAAGTGGGGGATCCAATTTAATCCCCCTAAGCATACGAGCCAAGTATAAGAATCTCGCATCTCGCAAGTGTCCATAAATGACAATCGTTGCACTCTTACTTAAATTGTGTATGTACGTCTCCAAAATTCGATAATCGACTTGAGTATATAAACATAAAAAATTAATAATGTTAATAGCATAATTAATTAATTAATTAAAATTTAATAATTTAATAATATTTTTTACCATTTGTAATTGAACGCCTGAGATGTGCTTTTCATCCAAACAAATAAGTTAATTTGTCACTTCATAAATTATAATTAATAAAATAAAATCGAAGAGAATATGATTTAGAGAAACATTTGAAACGAAATTATCGAGAGAATTGACGAATTTATTGAGAGAATTTAGAATTGAGTTTGAATTGAAAAGAATGAAGTTTGGATGGGTTTATATAAGAAAAAAATATGATTGCTGGGGTATTCTAACAGCTAGAATTATGACTGTTGAAGGAAAAATTATCATTGACCTGAAAACGTGCCATCTATCCTTAAATATCTTAAAAATTCAACATATTTCTTTAATTCAGCCCCATATGGATACTATGAAAAAAAGAAAAAAAAAGACCCAACACCTGTATTTGATAAGAGAGGTTAGAAGTGTCCCACATGTAAGCATGCATACGCCAATGAATGTTATGTCTAACGAAATGTCTTTCTTTGGCTAGGTTGTGATGGAGGAAATTGTGATAAAGTGATGTGAGGATAGCGATGCCTCCTAGCGAGATATGGATAACTAAAAACATGTCAAACTAATACATATAATCTTACAAGTTATGGAACAATGGGAAATCAAGCATATTCCTTGAGATAGAAATCAAGTTGTGGACATTCTTGTAAAAATAGCTTTAGAAAGAAATCCAGCTCTCCTAGTATTTGCAAAAATTCCAGAAAAAATAACAGTGATTGCTGAGATTACTAGAGTTTCATATTTTCCGATTATGACGGTTTAATATGAGTTATTTGTTTTTTTATAAAAAAACGTGTCAAACTTCTTGTAAATTTGGATTAATTTATCCAAATTATTATTTACTAAAAAAATTTAATTGAAAAATAATTTTAATATTTTGTTTACTTTTTAATTGTAAACTGGTCCAACGGGAGAGACTGGCATAAGAGGATCACAAAAAAATGGCTGCCACTCTGATCCAACTCATGGGCAGTTTTAGGCCTAAGCCGGGATATACCAAACGGAGTCGTTTGAGAGATGTCTCTCGGGTTTATTCTCATAGAAGAAGGTTGTAGAAAACGACATGAATTAGTAAGTTGTTGCATACGAAGCGTGTGCAAAGCATGTTAGGAGCAGCAAGAGGTATAACATCTTCTTCATCTTCCAGAATCTTCTCTACGAATATTCTTTCCAAGCCTCCTTCTTTCTTCACCATTTCACGCGCTCTTGCTCCCTCCATTCCCCGCTTTTCTGTACGATCAATGGCTGACTCTGCTTTCAAGAAAGTTCAGATTCAGAGAGATGACACTGTCAGTTCTTCTCATTTCCTCTTCGTTTCAACAGTTTTTAAGTTAATTTTTTTTATCTTTTTGATGATTGCAAATGTTGGGTTTTTTCTATCTTTGCTGAAATGCTAGTAATTGCGTTGTATTAGATATTGGATTAACATTTTAAAACTGAAATTGTTTTTTCTTTTCTCCTTCATCTAAGAAGAAAATGCATGATTTAATTTTAATATTGATGATCGAGTTACATTATTATGGGTTTCTCTTTTTCTTTTTGATGCTTTTGATTCTGGAGTATTTGCTATCTTTGCTGGACTGTTAGCAATTGAGTTGTATGAGATTTGGATTAAATTTTTAAAACTGAAATTGTTTTTATTTTCCTGTTTGAGAAACAAAATGCGTGATTTTATTTCAATATTGATGGTCCTGTTTGCAATTACTATGGTTTTTCCCTTTTTTAAAAAAAATCAAATTTACAAAGTTTTTCAGTATTTCTTTCGGCTGTCGTATGTCGATATGGCTTGATGCTTTCGATTGTCAGCTATGTGCTATCTTTTCTGAAATGTTAGTAGGCGATTTGTATGAGATATTGGATTAAGAATTTAAAACTGATTGATTTTTTTCTTGATTGGAAAATAAAAATGCATGTTTTCTATTCCAAGAATTGACTAATCATGCTATAATTATTATGGGTTTTGCCTTTTCTTTTTGATGATTTTGATTGTTGGGTATTTTGTCTTTGTTAAAATGTTAGGAATGATTTGTATGAGATTGTGTTAAAATTTTGATAATTTAATCCTTTTTTTTCCTTGATATAAGAATATTATTTTAATAATCGACTAATCATGTTACAATTTGATATGGGCCTCGCAGTTCTTGATGGTAATTAAGTTATAGGAGATATTGTGTTCAAAGTTTAAAACTGAAATTGAATCTTTTTGCTTGATTCAAAAACAAAATGCATGATTCTATAGATTGACTAACCATTTTTGCTGTTACCGGTGGATTTTAGTTATTTGTTGAGTTTCAGTCCATAATATTGTTTTTCTGTTTGCTTTTGAATTTTCAGAATCCAGGATGGAGTCTTGTTTGATTTGGGTTTAGTTGTTCTCAATTCATTTAAACCCTCTTTTATTTATTTATTTTTTAAATGTATTGATTAGGCATTTGATGCATATGTGGTTGGCAAAGAAGATGCACCCGGAATTGTTGTTCTTCAGGAGTGGTGGGGTGTGGATTTTGAGATAAAAAACCATGCCTTGAAGATCTCTCAACTGGGCCCAGGATTCAAAGCTCTTATTCCAGAGTATGCATTTCATTCCACAATTTTTTATTTTTATTTTTGTTATCTGAATGCTCATAAACTTTGATCACTTGGCGTTTGCTACATTTGAATGCTAATTCATTTTATGTTTCTCAACTTGCTTCAGTTTGTATCGAGGAAAGGTTGGTCTTGATGTTGCAGAGGCACAACACCTAATGGATGGTCTTGACTGGCAAGGTGCTGTAAAGGATATCTGTGCTTCGGTTGATTGGCTTAAAGCTAATGGTTCAAAAAAGGTGAGTGCTGGTAATTTATTGTCATTTTTGTTAAAGCCTTAAGCTTACTCAAAACATATTTGAAGTTTAGACACTTCATCGTAGTGACCATTCTGGTACCTTATTGACTGAGATAAGTGGAAATGAATATATGAAGCTGAACATTTAGTACTTTTCTTCTGTTTTGGATGGCCAAGTGAATGGAGAATTTGAAAGAAGATATACTTATTATGGGTTCATCCATTTTTTAAAAGAGATTTAAGCAATACAGAAATTGCTAATTCTTTTTCTATACATTTAAAAAAAAATCTGTACGTATTGTGGAATGGTGATTTTATATTTGCAGTTCAGGTCAACTATTTCATTATTGCTCGTTACATCCGAACGACAAAAAGTACATCAACTTCATCTCAAATGCCTTAACATGTCTCCTTTGTTAAGTGTTATTTCCTGTTTCTGCAGGTTCTCTTCTAAGTTTAACTTTCGAACAAAGTTAAGATTCTGCTGTGAAATTTTGAAGTATTTTATTCTTAAATATGTATCAAATTGTGGAGCTGCATTTTCTGTTAATTTGTTAATGATTATTATCCACATTAAGTTTCTTGCTGCTTTATTGAAACTTTGTTTTGGGTGAAGTTTAAACATTGGTTGGTGAGCAATCTCTGATTTCACTGCATTGATCAGGTTGGAGTGACCGGATTTTGCATGGGGGGTGCTCTCTCTATTGCAAGTTCTGTCTTAGTTCCTCAAGTTGATGCTGTTGCTGCCTTTTATGGGGTTCCTTCACCTGAACTGGCAGACCCTGCCCAGGCCAAAGCACCTGTTCAAGCTCATTTTGGAGAACTTGATAACTTTGTTGGGTTTTCAGATGTGACGGTATGGCAAGATTTATTTATTCTCCCAGTTTTAAATTTAATCACTTATTTCCAATCATATCTTGAAGCTAGTTTCATGTTTGTGACCGAGTATCTGAAGATTGGACATTAGAGATGCTCCTTTTTTTTTCTTTTTTTTTTTTTGTTTCTTTGTGGGAATAAAATAGTTCAGGCTCAGCAGCCACGCAGGCCTAGTGATAATTGCTAGATTCAGTTGCAAATCTTTGTAGAAAAGTCAATGATATTGTCAAAACTCATAGGACCAAATATGTTGACGAGAAAAATGAGAAGTCTGGATAACATAGCAGTTACTTCTGAAAACCTAGCACCGTGGCTTACTTCCTTTACCGTCTGAAAACCTTAGTTACCTCTAAACCATGGGTGAATGTTAAAGGAAGAATGAACATATTTGCTTTGGCCACTGGAAATAATTCATTTTCCAACTTATGTTTGATTGTGCGCAATAGAGATTGGTGGTAAAATAATACGTGTACGGTTGTTTATTTGCTGATATAAGGCTTCATTAGGTTCATATTTTTTGCTATTTCTATTCTCTTTTACCAAGTATTTGTTGCTTGGTCATATGATGTTATAAAGCAAATCACAATTAAACAGTCAGAGTCATTATTATATGGATGGAATTATGGCTGAAAATTAATCAGGATTGTCGAGATTTCAGGCTGCGAAGGCTTTGGAGGAAAAACTGAAAGAATCAAAAACTCCATATGAGGTGCATATTTATCCAGGCAATGCACATGCCTTCATGAACAGGTCCCCCGATGGTATAAAGCGGAGGAAGGGCATGGGAATGGCTGATGAGGATGAAGCTGCAGTCCGCCTCGCATGGTCTCGTTTCGAGTCATGGATGGCTCGTTTCCTGTCATAATCATGATAATTCAGTACTTTATCATGCTAGCATAAACATAAAACTTTCTCGTTGGTTTTTGGAATGTGTGGAGTATGCTGCCATATTATTTTGAGTCTTGTTTAAAAGGATTCCTTTAATAATCTGCATTTGTCGTTTTTACTCTTTTCCACGTGCCCATATTACTCAATATTTCGTGGCCCATTCCATTTTTAAAAAAAATAGATACCATCTTTTTATACATTTAATTGGATTTCGTAAAAGATAAAGAGGTTTAAATTCTGCAATTCATCCCTCTACTATGTAAAAGGTGTGGATTTTGTAACAGTGCCAGTTAGCTCTGCTCAGTTAAATAATATAATGTCTTTTTATTTTGTATCTGTAGTGGCTTTTAATGTGACATGTGTTATATATTTAATTCAATAAATAATATATTTTTATAATATTAAAATATATGTCAATTAAATGAGGATTAATTAATTTATATTAAAGGTATTGAGAGAATAAAATAACATTTTAGAAATAATGAAAATAAAAAAATTAATTAATTAATAAAATGATTAAAATAATATTAAATTTGGAACTATGTAAAAAGGTAAGTAGAAAATATGTTTACACTAAATTAATAATCAGATTAATAATAATTAAAAATAATTAATGAAATTTGATTTTTTTTCAAAATAAATTCACACCAACATTTTTCACTTATACCAAACAAATAATTGATAAATAAAAAACAAATTTATGACTGATGATTTGAAAGTATAAACAACTTACAGAAAAAAAAATTAATGTTATAATATTATATTACCTCATTATCAATTAAAATAATATTTAATCTCTCTCTGATATAAATGATTCGATATTGCCTCTTAGAAGAACCATTGCTTTAATGTTTCATTCCTTTTTATATAATTCTACTTATTATTGCTAACAATCTTATTTTTTGCTGATAATTTTTCTTAATTAAATATATCTAACTACTGAAACTTATTTATAAAGCTAAAGTTAAATTTTAATTGGTATATAACTAATACTAATTAAGTGATAAATTCTCTCTATTTTCGGGCATAGTAACAATATTTTGAAGTTATGTAAATAGTTTTACTAGTACCATCTATTTATAAGGAGAGGAAGTAGAACCCTTGTTGAATTGTAAAACTTTATTTTAGCCAAAAGAATGAACTCCTAATCTATCTTGGAGTATAGGGGCGACAACCCTAGTTAATAATACTAAAGTTTGTCGTCCCCCTCATTAACATGATGGACTTTTGGGTCTCTACCATATCGGATTGAATTACAAGTATTTCCTGGACTTTTAACTCAATATTTTATAATTCGATCCAGCTCGATATTTGTTTTTCTATTTTCCAAAATAAACATCTCAATATTTTTTCAATTAAATAATCTTTTCAACCCAATTCTAATTCCGTTAAAATCATGACAACTTCACCGTAAAAGAATCTATGAGAAAATATATTTAATATTTCTACATTCAACGGTTCACTATTACCAAATGATTTATTTCCATTTTCAAACTTCGTTTAATTTGAAAAAAATAAATTCATTTTCAGGTCATTTTCATTTTTAATTTTCATTTTGGAGAAAACTACATTCATTTCCAAATTATTCTATTTCTCCATTTTCATTTTCATTTTGGAGAAAACCATAACCATTTCCAAATGTTTTCCATTTCTCCACTTTCACCATTTTTATTCATTTATATTTATTTGATTTATCATGCAATTCATTTATGGTTTCAAAGAGCTAGTGGAAGGACTGATTGATCATATGCAATTGAGGCTCAAATGATTTATAATTAAGTCCCAGCCTTTCGCCCATTAATTATAAACTCATTTAGTCACGAAGTCATTCCATTATAGTATCGTGACTGAGCTCTCCCCAATGGCATACCATTACGAAAGCAACTAGATCAATGCTCATCTGATAACCTTGTCATAACAGTGTTACCCTCATAGGATATCGTTAATCTCTTTTGAATAATATTCGTTTTCCCAATATGGTCCTATTTTATCTCATAGTAACCATTGCACTTTCTTTCATGAAAAGTCAATTACTATCAAATAGTAATCAAGGCATTCATGACAAAGACGAATGACCCGTGGTCACATTTACTTTTCATTAACCATGTAATGAAAATGAGAGGGTATCATTTACCCATGTAACAAACTATTAATTCCACTGTTGTGAATGACGCTACATATTGCAAAAGTCGTATACCCAACGCACCAACTTTTGGTTCCTTATCTATTTGAACTCAAGCTTTTACTTACATCAAAGTATACTAGTCACACATACATAGTTCGTCACCCATTCAAGATTTAGGTATGCCACACTATAAACGTCAAAAGTGAATAAATTCATAAACAGATTCAAGATCTATTCTTCTTGGGTCCAGTCTAATGTACTATCAATCCAGTTAGCCACATCTATGTCCAAACTTTTGGGAGTCATCCGCTCCGATGCCAAAGATAAGGTATCTTCCCAATTGGACTTGATAGACGTCATATTAATCTTTGAATCAGTTTGCTCATTTCTGATTGCACTAAGTACATGTTTAGGTTTGTCTACTAATACAAGTTTTCTTTTCGTATTACGATCTGACCACGTAATACCACTTAATATTAGTTAAACATTAAACAACTAGTGAGCTAACATTTGCCTCTATTTTTCTTTACATGCAAAACCCACGTAAGGACAATATACAAAGTATTAATGTAATTCATGAATAATTTTATTAACCAATTTGTTTGAATAAATTACAAGTGTACTTAGAAGAAAATACTATACTCAGGGCACCAGATCCAACAGTCTCTCACCTCCCTTAGTAAATTAGATCAGTCATGTTTTTCATTCCTATGCCTTCCATATGTTTCCTAAAGATCTATCTAGATGAAATCCCTAGGGTTTGTTCTCAGATGTGATCTTTGACTAAATCCACTATTCTATGAAACACTACTGTCTCCCTTATGATACTTTGTATCAATGTGTTTTGTACTTATATGGTTTCTTTGGATTTAGCTATATTCATAGTATTATAGTTTCATAGCTTTTTCACACCTCATACTTGAGCCTCCATAGTGAAGTTAGTTGTGTAACCTTACTTGACATTTATTCACACTATGGACCCGCTGTCTAGGATAAAAGCACAACCCAATGTCGATTTCCTCGAATCCTGACACCTTTAGAAGTCAAAATTAGTATATTCAATAGGAGTATGATCTCCTCTAGAATAAACAAGCATATAATCCCTTGTTCTCTGTAAATACTTGAGTATATGCTAAATTACTTGCCTAGTGTCATGGTCCTAGATTCGCCTGCTATCAACTCACTAACCCCACTGCAAAACATATGTCTGGGCATGTGCACAACATAGCATACATGAGACTTCCTATTATCAAAGCATAATAAACCTTTCTCATGTTCATTTTTTCTTCTACTGTCTTAGGACAATACTCTAAAGAGAGATAAAATCCTGATACAGAAGGTTGATTACCCTTATTCGAATTGGTCATTTGCATAACGCTCTCAATATCTTGTCTATGTATAAAGCATGCAATAGTGCTATCACTTTGTTCTTTTTATCCCTTAAAATTCAAATGCCTAGAACAAAATTAGTTTCTTCCAAGTCCTTCATGCTAAACTATTGGGTGAATCATAGTTTAACCAATGACAATGTCTCTAAATTATTCCCAATGAGTAGATTGTCATCGACATATAGAACGAGAAAGACCACATTTCCATCCCCTATATGTTTATAAACACAAGGTTGATCTACGTTTTGCTCAAATCCAAAAGTTCTGATCTCTTGATCAAATCTTTGATTCCACAAGCGGGATGCTTGCTTAAGTCCATATATGGATCTAAGCAGTTTGCAAACTTTATGCTCGTTTCCTTCAGCTATATATTTGTTGGGTTGTAACATATAAATGCTCTCTTCAAGATAGCCGTTCAAAAACGTTGTCTTGAAATCCATTTGCCAGATCTCGTGATCATGAATCGCCATAACGAATAACAATATGTATATTGAGTTGAGCATGGCAATCAGAGATAAGGTTTCTTCGTAATTAGTACCTTATTTTTTAGTATAACCTTTTGCTACAAGTCCGGCTTTATAAGTTTCCAGTTTTCCATATGCATTTCTTTTCATCTTGTAGATAATGGGTTTTATCCCTTCCGATAAGTCTACAAGTTCCCACACTGAGTTGGAATCGATCAAATCCATCTGAACTTTCATAGCTATTTCCAAGAACTTCGAATCAGCACTCTGCATCTCTTCGTCATATGTGAGTGGGTCATCATCTTCTTGTCCAGTAGACTTAGTGTTAAAAATACTTACGCCAAAATGGAAGAACTCTAGCCTACGAGGGACCCTCCCACTGCGATGAAGCACTCTATGTTACTGATTGTTTGTAGATCTGCTATTAGGAGCTTGAATTAAAAGCATTTTTGTTATGTTTGAGTTACGTTTTCTTAGTTTTATTTATATTCAATAACATGTGCAAATTAAGTCTTTTATTGACCATAGGGGCCAAATGAGGCCTAAGGGAGAGCTAACATACTTTGTGAGTGTGCAGGGACCTTTAGAAGGCATACTAAATCGATATTGGTCGCTATGTCGCAACATGGGATATTCGATGTCGCAACATAGGGAGCAGAATGGAGAAAGCTCGAGACTGCCTTCGATGTCGCGACACAACCTAAGGGTATTGCGACACATCCTTGAAGAAATCCTAAGAGTATACTGACTTCTGTGTGGCAACAAAAGTCCTAGTGTGTTGCAACATCGACTCTGGAACGGGAATAAAATACAACACAAGGGTGTTTTGGTCTACACGATCAAGTTAAAGCTCATGGACGTCAACTAACCTAGGGTTCAAGAAGACGACCACCTAAAATCTATAAATAGGCTCCTTTGGAACATGTTATGAACATCATTGACTTGACTTAGATTTTGTTTAGTAAACTTAGTTCAGTTTTCTTTCATTTTTTAGGTTTGAGAATTTATTTGAGTTGTTCTTCATTATTTTCAAGAGTAGTGAATTTTGGAAAACATTCAAACTTTGTGGATTTGCAATTAATCTCAGTACAATCAAACTCTTTCATATACTCTATACTATCGATTTAATTAGCATGGTTTCTCTTTATATCGATTCTATATTGTCTATGAAAACCATGAGGAACTAATTCTTCTATGGGGGATTAGCAAGATGAGGTATGATCTATTGACTGTTTTGTAGAGTTACTCAACGGATCAGCTGTTTGGGAAAGGAAATAGGCCTGACAACCCCAGGAAGTCGTCAATGTGGGAATTAACCCAAAATTGGTATGACCCATCTGTGAACACCTTCACCTCAAGCTAGTCTGGACTGTGATGTCGGAAGATAAGTAGTCCTTGCTGACTTGTTATGTTAGTGGAAGATCAAAAGATCCTGCTAGGGTAGCAACTAGTTGATTGACAAGGAACCCGAAACAAAAGTTGGTGGGGATTACCGAAGCAAGCTAATCACCCATAATCAAGATTTGATTCATTCTTCTTTTCTATCTCTTGAAGTTTATTTCTTTTATGATATTTCATTTTATTATTATAAAAACCTTAAAAATCCTTTATTTTATGTTTTCGTACTATAACTAATTTAAAGTACTAATTAGATCTTTTAGTGTTTAGGTTAGAATGGATCTAGCACTTGCTTCCTTTGGGTATGATCCTCGGAGTACTCACCTATTCTGTTGTAAAACTGTATTACAACTCAACACGTATACTTGCAGATACCGCCTCGTACTTCTATATTTTATTGCAGTATTCATACTTTGGACGTTAGCATGTCCAAAGGCGGTCAAGTTTGTGGCGCTATTGTTGGGGAGGCAATGTCACTAGATTGATTTTAATTTTTCGCATTTAAAAAAAAAGAAATTTGTAGGTTATAACTACGACTTTCAATTTGTTTTTTTAATTAACATTTCTATCATTTATTCTTTTTTTAGGAACCCTAGACACCATCAACCAAATAATCAACCAATACAAAGCCATGGATAACTTTTATTATATGTAGTCTAATGAAGACTTCGATTATGACAGAGATATTTATAGAGAAGGAGTCTACGAAGACTAGGAGATGCAAAAGCACCAATGATTACTAATACTTGAATTAAGTCAACTCTGAGGAGAAGCCTCAATTCTTTTCCAAGGCGATAACAACCACATCGATATTCCATCAGAAAGGTAGCTAGGTCTAGAGTTGAGCACAGAAGAGAATGTCACTATAAATTCTTGTGAAAAAGGAGAACTCCCAGACTATTATCCATCTCAACAGATAGAAGAATATTCAGAGAAATTAAATGCTACTGCAGAAAAAGAAGATATAGAGCTAGTGGGGAAAATGGCAAGTGAACCGAAGAATCATATAAGCATGGAACTCATTGTCTCAGAAATCTTAGGTTCTACCAATAAGGCCGGAACACAAGAACAGTATAACACAGACCAACCAATAGAGAAAATGGTAATTATGGCTGATCTAGTGGAAGACTGTCTGTCGATTCAGGAATTCCCAGAGCAAAATAAAGAGATACTAGTAGTCTCGACTGATGAACTGGAATTGACTACCCTTTGCATGGCCTTAGTCCTAAACTAGACATCCTAGAGATTTGATGACCTAGGAATTTTTTGGATGTTGAACAAAATTGGAAAAATATATATAGATAAGACCTATGATCATATAATAAAAATCGATCAAGTTGGACAACTAATGAGCATAGCCCTTGAGTTGCTAGCATCGTGGAATGTTCAAACACTACAAGAGCCATGCAAGAAAGTTATCTGTAAAAAAAATGGAGGAATTTAAAAAACCACAAATGGATGAATTTAAAAGTCTGCAGAGTTGGAATCTAGGAGACTTAGTGCAAAATCCCTGGCTAACCCTTTTGCCAACATATGTACCAATCATCACCTCAAGTACACCTGAAAAACTATTATGGATCGACGAGATGAGTAGAGATATAATAAACGACAAGTATGAGCCACACTTTCCAACCTTTTTTACAAAGCAAAAATGCTAAGCATAGGCTAAATTGGTTGAGTGGTTACATAACTTCTCAAATAATTAATAGCTATGATCTGTGAAAAGAACTATCAGTTGTCCAGGCAGGTCAGAAAGGCAAGTTTAGAGAAAGAGACAACCTCAGACAAGACGAATGGCATGATGGGTGTTGGACCAATACAGATAGAAATAAATTAAAGGGAGCCCATCGACACAGATGAGTCCGGCAGCAGAACCTAACATCCTTACGTAAGACTCTTACTTATTATACATATTGTATATTTTGCTAACCAATTCATTAAAACATTACAAGTAGATCAAAGACAGGTTTAACAAGAGCTTGAAGTACTTTGAAGGTCTAAAATTTGGGAAAACAAGGTCAATATTGCAACATAGACAATTTTGTGTCGCAACATCGCGGGTAGTAACGAAGAGTTCCAAAAATCAACTCGATGTCCCGACATCACTAACCTGTGTCGCGACATAGAAGACAGTCTCCAAGATTTTTGAAGCTGCAAGGTGTGTTGCGACAACAAACCCCGGGGTCGAGACATGAGTAGCTTGCTAGGGATGTTGCGACACAGAACCCCTTTGTTGTAACATCGCTGCAAATTTTCGTAGGGTCAACCCAACCCAGTTACGTAACCCTTACACTTAACCCTCAAAACACCCAATCTTTAACCCTAAAAATATTCATTTTTAACATAAAAACACCTTCTTAACTCAATCTAACCTAGTTTTAATATCCCAACTCTTCCAAAACTTCTAACCTCCAAATCCCCTTTGCTGACTAAAACCTTAGGTCCCAATCTTTCATTTCGAATTCAAAGAAGCTACATTGGAGGGAGTGGTCATCAACAAAACAAAAGAGGAAGCACATATAAGTTCAACAAAGTTCATGTTCAAGTGTTCTCGAATTTTTTTCTACTGTTCCATTTATTACTATTCATATATTTGCTAGAAATATTGCTTATAAAATGCCTCCATGTAAGAACAAAAGAACTTCTGTTTTGGAAAGCCCACGTGTTTTCGACCCCGTATAATTTCATCATTTGAACGTAGAAAAATATTTTCTTGAGTCACAGGGACGACCGTTGATTCAGGAGTGAGGGCTTGAACCTTCTATGGCTCTCTATAAAGAAATCTGGACTTTGGTCTGTTACTATCAATGAGAGCAGTTATGTGTTACTCCCATGAATAATGCAATCATACCTGCTGCTTAATAATTTTATATGACCCTTAAGGATCAAGTGATTAAACGAGGCTATAATGCAGTGATAACTGATGTTGAAGTACAAGAGGAAGATGTTCCAATCTCCCCTAATGATATTTGCAAATTTTATAACATCCCATTTTATGAAAACTATTTTATTGATAGTACTAATTTAGACAAATTTCAAATTATTGACATGGAAGATGTTATAAAATATTTAACACAATGCAGGGGTAGTTGGAACTACATGCCAAACACAGAGCTTCGACGGATTTCATTCAGACCATTTTGTTTCCTGTTGCTAAGATGTGGATGCAATTCATTGGTACTAGAGTTGCACCTACGTTGAATGTTTCTAACGTTAACGTCTTTCGAGCTATTTTGTTATATAGTATTCTATAGCGTAAACAGATCTGTATAGGGCACCGGATCTTTTGAGAAATGAAACGGTGTGTATAGATCCAGAAAGCTGGACTCTTCTTCCCCTATCTTGTAACAACACTATGTCGCCAGGTACAAGATGCATCATTGGAGACACACTATATACCAAGTACATTAAGCTTTAGCAAAAGCAAATTACAAAATGGAATCAAAGGAGGACGAAGAAAATGGATGTGTCAGCATCGCTTAAACACAAAGATAAATCAAAGGATAGGAAGGGAGCCCGCGGAAACATAGAACCAAAACTAGACGAGATGATAAGATGGATGTAGGAAACAAGCCTAATACTCCAAGAATTTGTAAAAATGGATGGGTTACGCACTCTGAATTATCCCCCAGACATTTTTAGGCCGACTCTGACTCATTAAGATGATAGGGCTAATCTTGAGGAGGAAGGTGTTGCTCATGAGTACCTTGGAACGGAGGACAAATATAAAACAAGCCGTAATTTTCTACTCTAAAGGGGCTTGTCATATGAAGCCCAACTCTCCATGCACCTTCAATGGGTGGGAGCTCTCACCAAACACATGTCAAAGGAAAAGGAAAAGCCCTGATGAAAATGAGGTGGGCACCATAGTGGGATGAGGAGGAGGAGGACTGAACATTTTTATTTTTGTTTTCAAAGACTTGTATTAATTATTAGATAATTTTGATTCAGACACTGTAGGAGTAGGGTTAATAGTAGATTTTTAGTTATGTTTTGTTTAGGTTTTCTATGTAAGAACCATACACGAAGGAGACACAAACAATTCAAGCTTAACACAATCAAAGGAGGAAGCACCCACCATTAGTAGTAAGAGCGATAATGATCAATTGGGTACCTTCTTTCCTTATATTTATGGGCTACACATTGAGGATAATGTGTCAACTAAAGTGTGGGGGGTAATGTGGAAAACTTGTTTATTTTCAATTTCTATATTTTTCTTTGATTTTTTCTTGTCTTTGGTGTGCTTGAGCTTGTAAAAATACAAGTGATTGGTTAGGAGCATGTACATAGGTTGCTTGTGTTTACAAATAAATTTGGCATGATGATAGGTGATCTTAAATTTTTTATTATTAGACTACTAAGTTCTATATGTGACACTGTAAATAGGTATTAAGCAATCAATTGTACCAATTGATATAAAAAAATAAAAGGAAACGAGCATGCTAGTATGAATGATGAATGGTTGAGTTTGAGTTTGAGTTTGTTTGGTAGATTAAATTTTTGCATATTGAGATATTTAGGGATGATCTAAGGTATTGTTTGAAACATATTTAGAGCCAAAAAGCTAACCTATTTGTATTTCACCTTTAGTACCAATTTTTGAGTTTGTTGACACTTCTTGATGAACCTCATTACAAACCTCAAGCCTGAAAATGTTAATTTGTATTTTCCCTTTTTCTTTGGTCCTGTACTACAAAACTATAGATGTCTGGCCATACGTATTGAGGGTTAAGTAGATACATCACAGTGGAGTTTGTGAAAATAGAGTGAAATAGGAAAGATTGGTGTGATATAGGAACTATAATGTATCCTAATGAGCGAAACAAAAAGAAAAATCCAAAAAGAAAATTAGTACGAGTAGAAAAAATTATTAAACCAATGAAAAAGCATTCATGAGTAAGATGTATTGAAAAAGAGAAAAGTGAAAAAATCATCAAATAAAGAAAAACTCGTTCATTAGTGCACAAAAACTCGTAAGGCTAGCCATAGTTATTGTGTCATGCTATGACTTCCTATATATGGAGAGACAAGGAAGGTGAGAGAATGAGAAATAAGGCGGTAAGCAGGTAAGGGTCACTAAGGGGGGAAGAATAAGGATCAATATGTTGTGCCAAACTATTTTCATGTTTGTAGCCCTCTTCATGCTTACTAACTATCTTTGAATTCTATACATGTTCTAAGCCTCAGAACATTACAAGTAGAAAAGTCCTGTGTGACCTAAATATCCTTATACATGAATGAAAATCATACTAAACATAAGCATAAACGACTATTTGTATTCTACTTAGATAATCAAAATACTTGTATAGTTTATTGATGGATCCTTACATGTGAGTCCTTTAATACTTGTATATTTTGTAACATGCTAGACTTAGATGTTTGCGATCAAAAGTGGTAAGTCAATTGCTCATCAAGTTAAAGTTGTCAGCAAGCATGAAATGCCTAAGTCATATGCTCTGAAGTCAATAGTTGTATGATGTTTACTCAAGGGTCATCGCTTTTATTTCTTTTTTTTTATGTTGCTTGAGGGCAAGCAATGACTTAAGTGTGGGGGAGTTTGATCTACCATAATTCGGTGTAGCAGTTCAAACTTGTTTTCACATTTAAGGAGCTAGAATACAATCATTTTCATTATGTTTGAGTTAAGTTTTCTTAGTTTTATTTATATTTAATAAAAAGTGCAAATTGAGTCTTTTATTGACCATAAGGTCTGAATGAGGCCTAAGGGAGAGCTAATTTAATTTGTGAGTGTGCAGGAGACCTTTAGAAGCGTACTAAATTGATATCGGTCGCTATGTCGTAACACGGGATGTTCGATGTCGCACCATAGGGAGCAGAATGGAGAAAGCTCAAGACTACCTTTGATGTCGCAACACGGCCTAAGGGTGTCGCGACACACCCTTGAAGAAATCCTAAGAGGAGTATACTAATTTCTGTGTCATAACACAGGTCCTAGTGTGTTACAACATCAACTTTGGAATGGGAATTAAATATGAAATAGGGGCATTTTTGGTCTGCACAATCAAAATTAAAGCTTGAGGACATCAACTAACCCAGGGTTAAGGACGACAACCACCTAAAATATATAAATAGGCTCCTTTGGCATATATTATAGACATCATTCTCTTAACCTAGATTTTCTTTAGTAAATTTAGTTTAGTTTTTCTTTCGTTTTTAGGTTTTAGATTTTATTTCAGTTGTTCTTTATTGTTCTCAAGAGATCTGAATTCTAGAAAGCATTTAAACTTTATGGATTCCTGATTAATCTCAATAAAATTAGGCTCTTTCTGTAACCCCTAAAACTGAGCCTAGAAATTATAGCCCAATCTAAGCAATTACGTGGCCATGGAGATAGCCAAAACGTGAGCTAAAACCAACTGATTAAAGTTTTGAAAACACATACAAATATTTCCCTTTAAATACGATATTTTGAAACATAACTTGAGAAGAAATCTTGTTTATTATTATTTGTAAATCGTTATGATTAATTTTAAATAAAATTCAATTTCGATTAAGTGAGTTTGCGGAAAGCAGATTTTATTAAGAAAACAATAAAACAATTTATCCATACTAAAACCCATGCAAAATGTTCAATTGTCTATAGTTTTTAAATCAAATTATCCATTCCACAGTTCAATAACTAACTCAAAATGTAAATCCCAAAATAAAAGTTTAAAAGTCCACGAAAGTTCCAAAAATACAAAATAATCCATAGCCATGAAAATCATTTATTTTTGAAAGTCTCTCCGATGTCCCAAAAATACAAAATAGTCCATAACCACGATGTTGATCCTAGGCTACAACAAAATCGTCGCGGCCTCTACATATTCCACCCAGACAAAGAACAAACAACAAACTCTCATTGAACCGCTTAGAGAGAATTGACAAAATTAGCCACTAGAACATTTCCAATATTTTTTTTCTTTAGTAACACACCCCAGAATTACGGATTCAATTCATTTTATTTAATATCACATAAAAAAATAGAATTATCCCTTTAAAGAAACAAATGGAAAGTATTAAAACATCATATCCTTTCCAGAAGAATATTAACTTTCAAGTTTTAATATTTGACCAAAATTATTATTTATTTAAATATTTCGGTAAACTATATTTAGTTAATATTTTTATATGAATAAAATTCATATATTTATTTTAACTATGTTTTCTATTTGTGTACAACAAGTTTGTACATATAATGCGTTCAGTATTTAACTATCAAATTAAATTAATTCAATAATTAATTTAATTCATGTGACAACTAAACATAATACAAACTGTGTTTGGATTCTGTTCGTTTCAACCATTGGGTGACACTCTGTAGGCTCTTCTAACATTAGTAGTAATACTAGAACATTTCTAATGTTACAAGCAATGAGTGACATTTAGCAATGCATCATTACTACTCAAGTTACAAGAAGTCGTGATTCAACACAATTTTTCTGTGATAAATTTTCCATGTATTATATCCTTTTATAATTTACATCTAGATTAGAACAAGTCATGGAATAGTCACACTTGTATAGTCCAATATCATATTTCTTGATATTCTGAGTAGACTACAATAAAAAAATAAGTGTCATATCTCTTATTAACTTATTTGAGCATGGTCATGCATTCCTAGTCTCACTCCATCAAGTGGCCTAAGATATTGCTTCCATTATGTAGGAGGGAAAAATCCTATCTTGATCAATCATATCCCACTACAAAGATTGTGGCATACCCAAGATCAATTATTATAGTACAACCTGTTATTGTAGACATTTGACTATATCAAAATATATGACTCAAGATGTTGGGACAATGGTGATCTCAAGTTTGAGGATTGTATACATAGTTATCACTATGAGTAATGTTGTGACTATTACATAATAATCCAAGAAACATACTCATAGTAGGCTAGTCTAATATGTTGTTCTTTAACACATACTCATGTATTGATTTTGACATCCCGATGGTAATGAAAACACTTTTTCATCAATCAACTACACATTAGTCTCAATGCATTATTATTGTATAAGCCCACAACAATACTTGACTGAGGAACTTTTAAGAATAATCGTATTATTCTCAGGACTTTATTATTAATCTATTTATTTACACACATAGAAAAAGAAATTGAAATAACAATGACAATGCCTTATATTAACAAATAAGGTAAAATGAGCGTGTGATTATAATCATCTCATGATTGGCCTTTGGACATACTCTAACACGATCATCACCGACCATTTCAACCATCCATTCTTAATCATGTTATCTCCCACTATGGAACCAGTCAGTTGCAATCTAACTAAATTAGAATTAGAATCCAACTATTCACAATTCAACCACTAAAACTTTCGAATTTCCCGACAAAGTCCAACAATTTGATATTTTGGCTCGAGTTTGTATGAAGTTCACCAAGAAGTTTTTTCTGGCTCAAAATAGGTATTAAGGTTCTATGAATAAGGTTAGATTTTTGGCTCTGGGTTATACCAAACAATGCCTTAGGTCATCCCTAGGTATCTCAATATTCACAAATTTAATCAATCAAATAATCACAAATTTCACTATTTGTCATACATACTAGCATGCTCGTTTCTCTGTATTTTCTATCATTTGGTATATTTAATTACTTAATGCTTATTTACAATGTAATATATAGAATTTAGTAGTCTAGTAATTGAAAATTTAAAATCATTCACTATCATGCCAAATTTACAGCAAATATAGTCAACCTATATACATACTCCAAACCAATCACTTGTATTTCTACAAGCTCAAGTACACTTTGACAAGAAAAATAAAAGAAAAAACATAAAACAAAATAAATAAAATTCCCTATCAAAATTTCTTATGTTGCCCCCACACTTTAGATAATACATAGTCCCTAATGTGCAACCCTAGAGATAAGGAAAGAAGTTACTTGATTGATCGTGAAATTGTCATAGTCTTATGGTGGGTGGTTTCTTCCTTGTTCGTTGACAACTCAAAAATGTCGTGCTTCTTTCATGTGAGGTTCCTACATAGAAACTTTGAACACAAGAAATATATATATTTACTGTTAATCCTACTCCTAAAAAATAGAAATTATCCGAATTAATTGTTTACAATCCAAAAATTAAAATTAAAATTTTAGTCAATCCACCACCTCCTCCTCCTAAGAATACATCTCATCTCCCTCCTCTTCAGATTCCTCATTGTTATTATCTTCCCTTTCCTCGTTATCTTGCTCTTCTTCTTCATGATGGGAATGCATTGGACCAAATATATTTTGCGAATAGTTTGGTACTCTCATGTTGTTCTACCATGCAAATTCTTGAAGATTTGGGCTCGTCTCTTGTATCCATCTTATCATTCATTCCATCTTTGGAATGCTACTCTCACCTATTTCTTTTCGAGATGTCAGTTTTGCTTTTTGTTTAAGTAAAGCTAAGACATCTACCTTTTCCTTTCGGTGTTTGTTCCAATCTCTTATTTGTTTTCGTCGAAGCTCCGTATATTGCTTATATAATGAATATCCTATGAAAGTCTTGGATGGCTTCATGAATTGCTTAGTGGTTGTTATTGGAACTCTGGCCTTTTGCATAAACCCTGGCCTTCATGAACCGCTTCATATAATGATAAATCCATGTCCCGATACACATTTGTTTCTTCTATAAAACAGCATATAACAAAACTGCTCGAAAAGTATTGACGTTAGAGCCATTCAAAGCAGGAGCAATTTGAGTGCATAAAAAGTATCCACATCTTTCCAATAGGGAACATAATTGCTTGACTAAAGAACGTGGTGATATCAGTACCTAAGCAATTTTTCCACTCACCCCTACCCTCTGTTAAATAGTTTATGACGTTATTCATATTAATATCTCTAAAATATTCTAAATCATTTTCTTCTACAGAATCAAATTCATAATATGGAGCGTTATAAAACTCAAAAATCGCTCTAGGGTGACAAGAACTCCTTCCCTCGTGCTTGTATGGTTTCCCATGTGGCACCCTCTTGCCTCTTAGACTCTTAATCCCTAAGTGAAGCATAGTGTTCTTGTACTACTGTGACCACAACAGAGTCTTTAGAGGTTATGCAAAAGCGTTCCCACCTATGGTATTAAACCAATGGCCATATTTCTCTACATAGAATCATCAATGGCTCAAACCCTCGATCTTGTATAAACGTCTTTCCTTGAAGTATTAAATTTTTTTTGATGTTTGGGTTTGGAAATTTTGACGAGTTTGCAACCACCGATGGTTCTTTAATAAAATTTTAAACTAGAAGAACTAACTAGATATCAAGCAATACAATAAAATAGTAAAAATGTAAGTTGAAACTCTTAACCTCGACTTGGAAACTCGTTAATCCTTTCAAAGGTTGTTCCAAATTCCTTTGTGAATACGAAGTGTTTTAACCTGCACTTAGTAAACACGCAAGAAGAGGGAAGAAAAAGTTTTGCTGCAAAATAAGAAGAAAAGAGAAAATAGATTTTAGGATTTAAAAATTTTTGAGAGAATGTAAGGTTAATAAGAGTTTAGAAATTAATTAAAAGTGTTTGAAGGTTAAAATTTTGGTATTTTAAAGTTAAAAACCAAGTTAAAACAAAGGTTAAGTCGTCGGGTTGTGCGACGGGTCGGGTTGACCTTGTAGAAATTTGCAGCGATGTCGCGACATCGGGGTTCCATGTTACGACACCCTTGGCAGGATACCGATATCGCGACAGACTTCAAAATTTTTGAACTCTAGGGTATACTGATTTCTTTGTTGCGACACAAAGGTGTTTTGTCACAACATTGAGTTGAATTACTTTATTTCTTAAACCTGTGAGTGGTGTCGTGACATGGAAGGTCCGTGTTGCGACACTGACTCTGTTTCGGCCCCTCTTCTCGAATTTCAAAGTGTTCGAATTATTTTCTTAATCAATTTAAATAAAATTAAATCCTAAACTACATATGAGTATATTGAAATACAATATTATACAAAAGTTTATCTTAGAAAAAAAAAGTATTGTTGTCGGATTCATCCGTTAGCTCCACCAGTGTATACATGGATGCACTCTTTATCATGTTTCTGTTTGTATTGGTCCAGCGTCCACCATGCCACTCCACCTTATTTCATTTATCCCGCTCCTTAAATTTGCTCTTTTCACCTACACTTATGACAACAAATACCTTTTCTGGTTCAAGATAATTAGAGATTTTTACAGATATCTCAAAACATTGTTTCCTTAATTTTTTTCCTATTTCCCTCATTTTGTTGGTGACAACATTTGAAATTTTTAATATTTCTATTTTCTTTTTCTTTTTCATCATTTTCTTCCCCTTTTTTCTTTTCTTTTCTCCTTTTTTCTTATTCCTACCCTTGTCTTCTTCATCTTTCTTCTTGACTCTTATTCATTTCCTAGTTTAAGGGCCAATTGCAACAAAGAATCGACGTTAGATTCTTGGGTTTTTTTTCTTGGCTTTTTAAGAAAAAACTCTAATTTTTGATATTTCAAGTTCTGGACTTTCAACATTTTACTTTGAATCGGTGTTTTTTTTTTTTAAAAAAATTGTAAAAAAATTCCCCTTCCAAATCTTTTCCTTTTCATGGTTTTCTTCTAATAGGTGTTAAATTGTGCTTTAGCTAGTAATCATAAACACAATGGTAGTAAATGTTGCTCTTTACAGATGGTGCACCATAGTTCGTTGTTAATATGGGTTTCATTTATTTTCATCGTCAATATTGCTTCCAACGCCGCTTTCGACGTTGGCAGTTGCTTGTTTCGCCCGGCATTCTTAATCTCCATCTGTGATAACTGATCCTTAACCACTCAAATGATAAAAATGGCTTGAAATTGAATGGCTTTAAAGCAAAAAGGCATAACTTACTAGGTTGAGGGCAATAATCAAGTAGTACCTTGGACTTATACAACAACAACTAGACTTCCTTGAAGCACAATGGCTATTGGAGACAAGTTCGATGAGGAACCAGACCTTGAATCCCTTAAATACTCCAAAACCATAGGGAAAATTTCAATATTTTAGACCAAAGATCGAGAATTCCTCGTTGAAAGAAGAAAACATGGTTAGATAAGCAAGAAACAAGATCAGACAACAAGGCAATCAAGGTTTGGACAAGATCCACTTGTGTTAAGTCAAAGGGGACCAAGAAAGCGTTTAGAGATGGCGACTTTCTCCTCCCTAAAGAAG
Source organism: Gossypium hirsutum (assembly GCF_007990345.1). NCBI lineage: Eukaryota > Viridiplantae > Streptophyta > Magnoliopsida > Malvales > Malvaceae > Gossypium > Gossypium hirsutum. The sequence goes on from NC_053443.1 coordinate 38,918,442, forward strand.
AGAATATAGTTGCTGATGATATTGTTGATAAACTCAAGAATTTGCAACAAAACAAATGAAAATTTTAAAAATTTAAAGAATATCAAAGATTCTCAACTTTATTCTAGTCATTAGGTTGTTATTTAAAAAAATTAAGAAAAAATTATTAAAAAAATATATAAAGAGGACGACATGTGATATCGTGCGAGTGGTCAGCACGTCAGCAAAAAAGTAATAGTGTTAGGTTTGAATACCAATATAATAGAGGAAAAAAAGTTCGAGTATCATTCTAGAAAAAAAACTATAAATATCACTAGGAGAAATAGACAAATTTAAATAATATATTTAACCCAATTTTCATGTTAGGTAACGTCTACACCGGTTAACAGAGTTGGAAGAAAAAAAAAGCGATAAACCCGAAGTTAAAAACAGTAATCATTTCTATCTTTTCTATCTTTTCTTCTCCACTAATCCACCTTCAATCCCAATAAACAGTACAGCAAGCGCCATAATACACCAGCCCTGAGGTGGGCCTATTCTCGTTGAGGAACAATCGTTGCACCTTCTCCTTCTTCTCATTTCGCTGCTAATTCGCTGAATCGTTGTTGCCTTTGGTTGCCAGGCTTTGACAAATCCAGATCAACCAGACTTCCTCACACTCAGAGATCCAAACTTTTATTGAAGGCAAGTAAAAGAAGGATATGAACGAGGTGATGATGGCAGCGGATGCGAGCTCGATGAGAGGAGGTGGAGCGACGTCATTTGCGTCGTCTCCGTCGTCGAATCTGCTTCCTAATAACCTCCCTCTCCTCACGGCCTTCCTCGCTTTCGCTCTCGCCCAGTTTCTCAAACTCTTTACCAATTGGTTCGTTCTTTCTTAATCTCTGTATTTCCTCTTTCTTCTTGCTCATTTTCATGCGGCATTTAATTAAATATACTAAATTCAATTAAATTCAAATTCCAGTTTTTGCAAGTTTGGCGAATCGTTACTTTATTGTTGTTTGAAGCGAAAGTTGGGAACTCGTATCTTGGAATATCATTGATTTTGGTTAGGGCTTTTGAGACACACTTTAACTATCAATTGCTCATTAAAAAAACCCATAACTAGTTACTGTGAGAATTTAAAATAGAAATGTTGGTTTATTAGTTAATCAATTGCCCCTGACTGCTAAGAACTTGTTTAGCTCTAGTTAGGGAACCCTTGTTTTGATTCTTTTTTTGGTTACTTGTTTTATGTAATGTCTCATAGGGGCAGTTTTGACGATTGATCATTGGTAACTAAAATGTTTACCAATGTGCCTTATCTGGTTGCATTGTGAAAAAGGGATCTGGTACTGTATTTCTAGCTTCTATAACTTCAATGGACTCCGATTCATTGAAAGCATATGATAATGGTTCCCTTAGTCTTGTAATTATGGGTTTGAATTGAATTTCAAGGCAAGAATATACCTCATCTTATTTTTCCCTTGGTCTTGTAATTACCTGTTTTAATTGAATTGTAAAGCAAGAATATACTTCATCTCATTTTAAGCTCATCATATCTCACAATCTTGGTGGTCTAGGCTTAGAGGTTTTTTTTACCCCCTTCATTTCAGTGTCTCTCCTATATATAAATTCCAAAAACTGCAGTTGCAACCTTATGAAAGGGCTCCCATGCTTGCTTTTCTTCCCTGTGTGCAAGTAAAGCCAGAGTCTTCATTTTTCAAGATGATAGATTCTCATGATGTTTGCAATCTTGAAATTAGGAGTTAGGACCGTTATAAGGTAGATATTTTCTTTCTAAAGTTTTCCACCCATGAAAGAACAAGTTGGTAGGGCAGGTAGATATTTCACACAAATAAATATTGTGGAAAACGAAGAGAAGAAGTAAGGCTAGAGAAACTATTGAGTCTCCTTGCTGACAAGAGTTGTTAAACATGTGGGAAACATTAATAGCAAGGAATACCTTTAAAGGTGTAGTGCCTCATTGTGGACATTTATGATATGAAGCCAGTAATGACCTTAGTAACTTTATATGAGAGACTTTGTAATAATTTAAAGCAGTCTTTCACCAAATCAAATATGATTGAGGACTTAACTTAAACAAAGACACATGAGAGGACTCTAATAGGGAAATGACTATACTACCGTTGGAAGTAAAAGTTACAAATACATCCCTGGTTCTGGAAATTAAAGTTTGTTCTGTTTTAGCCTTTGGGTTTTACTTTTAAGTTTGTAGTGTATCCGCATGTTTCTTTTTTTCTCCTGCATAGCTAGTATATTTATTCTTTTTTGATGATGAATGTATTAGATTTTTTAGTTTTGTTCTGATAGCAAGTTCAGTGGTTTGTGAATAGTAGCTCAAAATTTTGAACTTGTTTCTCCTAGATGCTCAGGTTTAAAGAAAGGAGATGGGATTCTAAGAGGATGATTGATTCAGGTGGGATGCCATCATCACACTCTGCAACTGTGACAGCTCTCGCGGTTGCTATAGGTTTGCAGGATGGAATGGGAGGACCGGCTTTTGCTATTGCAGTTGTTCTGGCATGTGTTGTATGTGCTTCCTAACTTTTCATTTCCTTGTTCTGACATTCTCATGCACAGCATATATAAGAATATAGCCTTTTGCAATCTAATTCAGAAAAATAGTTAATGAAAAGAAACAGAGACAAACATCTCTCTCACTTGAACCCTTTCACTCTTGTTGGCGCAGGAATACTGCTGGTGGCAGTCCCTACTTTCAATTTTCTTTTCTCTCACATTCCTTTTCCCTCTTATTGATGCCATGGCTATAGACCTCACCACTTCTGCCAGCATGTCCTTAACAATGTTGATCTCTATGGTTTTTTCTCATTCTTCCAGAGAATCTTTGCTACACTTTGTCTTTCTCTTTCCTTTCTGTATTCAACAGTCGCATAGCAATTCTGCATTCTAACAAATTACAATACATATCCTAAGTCTTCTTGACACAATCTACAGTATTTTCATTGATGCACTTTGTGGGTATTTATTTATTTATTTTTTGCAACATTTTTATTTTATTTTATCTTGTTTCCAAAAGATTTTAGTTTGTTCCAACTAGTTTGAGTGATAATGATGTTAAGAGATTGGTTTTTGATGTCTGTATCAAGTTGAGACTGATTCATAATTATTTTGGAAAGTAACTATTTGACAAGTATTTTTGTTCTGTAGTAAATTTTTGAATGAAACTGGATACAAAGTTCTGTTGTTAGCTAAATGAAATTGGATCTCAGTATGAAATAGCGGTTATATAAGTTCAGTGGTGAAGTGAGCCTTTATCCCAAATAGCTATGGTTTTCTTTTAGTTCTTTATGAGGCTTGGGATTAGCTGCTTAAAGAATATGCTTTCTAGAAAATCCGCTTAAAGCTATATTTTAGGAGGACGATTCAAGAGAAGTTTGTATATGCGGTAAATTATATCATAGTTCTGGTAGATTTGTGTCTATTTTTGCTACTTTAGGTATTTGCTTCTTGCTTAGATGACTTAAAAACAGAGAATAGAAAAGCATGAAGACAAAACCTGATATTCAGCTTTATGCTATAAGGTTAGTGTTAAGTACCTCAATTTTCATATGCTCTGTGTTTGGAAGACCAAGGTCGCCATGTTTCGGGAGAGCCTGAAATATGGAGTCAAGGTTGTTATCGAAATCTTTGTACTGCATTGACATTGATGCTCATATTTTTTTTAATTCTCTGAACTTCCAATGTTAACTTGAAATTAGTTCTCAATGAAAAAATAATTTACATGCTTATTAGTTATTCATGTGTGGAGTTTGGTCAACGAGTTTCCAATCCATGCAGGTGATGTATGATGCATCTGGTGTCCGACTTCACGCTGGGCGTCAAGCTGAAGTAAGTCTTAATCTAGATACATAGACTCAAAGTTTTTCACCTTTGAGCCACATATATTCTGATGCCCGGGGACACTGTTCTGATATTTTCATTCCATTTTGGCAGTTGCTGAATCAAATTGTGTGTGAGTTCCCTCCTGAACACCCATTGTCTAGCGTGAGGCCCCTGCGTGAATTACTTGGACATACTCCACTCCAGGTCTGCTACTATTTATACTGCACAAGTAGTTAAAATAACCATTACTTATTGGTTCCAAGCACTGCTTGTTACTTCATTAGTAATATGCCAATTCCTATCATATGTATATTATTTTATATCCAATGCATTTGTAAGCCTAACATGTCATAGATGCCTTTGTGGGCAAGGCAAGAAGTTAAAAGTGCCGAAGATGGAAATAAGATAAATTACTTTATTTCTCTAAGATTCTTAATCAGAATAACTTAATAGTTTGAGATATTAGTGCAACGTTTAAGTTTTGTTGCGTAATTGAGTAATAGCTGTAATATGAGATTTCTTTCACCTAAATAAGGTGGTACTCGGCATTCTAATATCCAGGGAGATACAAGTCATTCAAGCATAAGTGTATATATGTGCAGGTTGTTGCAGGTGCCTTAGTGGGATTCATAGTGGCTTTCCTTATGCGAAATTCTGGTTAGGATGACGGTGTTACATAAAAAAGCAACATTGATTCATTTGCCTTTCCGGTAACGAGTATTGAGTTTCTGTTGAAATCCTTATAATTCTAAAGTTGTTTAAAGTTGTTTTTAGATGATCAAAATGACAACTCATTTCTGTTACTTTGGACTTCAACCTTATTTTGTATAATATCTTTCGCAATATGTCGCCGACCGTTTATAATATACATGATACAGATACTAGTTTGCATGTGCGATGCACAAATTTATTATATTTAATAACAAATATATATTTAATAAATTAATATTAATATTAATATTTGGATAGATACTATTGATATACACATAATATAATTTTGAAATTAAAACATAATATTTGATAAATCAAATAGAAAGAAATAGTAAATGATTTTAGTACATTTTTGTGCAAGAATATTGTGTAAAAGATATGAAAATTTTATTTTGTTAATACGATGATTGATAAGAGGATTACAAAAGCATATAATTCTTAATACTTTTTCTTTTTCAAACCGAATTGAACCGATTGGTCAGACTAGTTGGATCAGGAATTGACTAGGTACCGGTCAAGAAAGAAGCTTTGAATCGGTTGACTTGGGAATTGGTATGGGTCGATTGAACCGAATAAAAAATTAATTGAATCAGTTGAATCAAGCTTTTTTATTTTTTATTTTTATTTTTAAAAGTTTTTTAATCAGATCAGTTGAATGGTCAGATTGATGGAATCAACGAATTAATGATCTAATCGATTCAATCATTGGTCCGGTTTAAAATATTGATTTCTTTTATCACATTTAATATTAAGGTAAATGAATATTACATATTGAATTAGGTTAATATATTTAAAAAGCTCGTAAATCATTACACATTATTTAAGCATCCTTGAACTATTATTGTACTTAAATAACCCACTATCTTATGAATTTTACCCATAAAAGTCCTTAATTTTAATATTAAATTTAAAATATTTTTAAGTTCAAGCTATTATCTTAATTTCTTGTTGATGCAATATAAGTTATATAAATTTTTAAAATCAATATAAAATTTAAAAGAGTAATTAGAAATTTCAAAATAGTGATTAAGTGTTAAGTAAAACATTTTCAAGAAATTTACAAAAAAAATATTTTGTTTTACTTTCAAAAAAAATATTTTATTTTTATTTAATAAACTATTCTCATTAAATTTATATTAAGATGCAAATTAATTTAAAGTTTTAAAATAATTTTAATTTAATATTAAAATTAAAGGCTGTCATGGATAAAAGAGCTTATTTAACTAAAAAAATAGTATGAGGATTTGTTCAAATAAAGTATATTACTTTAAGGGTTTTTTTAAAATATATTAACCATTGTTATAAAATAAAAAGACAAAAAATAAAGAACAAAGAAAATAGGAGAGTAAAAGAGAGTGTATTTTATTGATCAATCGAAATCTTTACAAAGCTTTTCCAAAGTCTCTATTTATAGACATAAGAAGTATAAATGAAGTAGAGATCTACTTCTAATGACTATTAGAATTTAAAGTACATCAAAACTTATCTTAATCTTGATGGACATCCACTTAATAAGATATTCATAACACACCCCCTTGGATGTCCATTGGTAGATAATGTGCCTCATTAAAACTTTATTAGGAAAAACCATGTGGGATAAAAACCTAATAAAGGAAAAAAAGTACACAATTTTTTATTACAAGCTGCTCCGTTAAAAACCTTTACTAGAAAAACCCAATGGGACAAAACTTTGGTTAAGGAAAAAAGAGTACAACGCATATTTACTCCCCCTCATGAAAACATCACATAATATCTCATATTCTACATATTCAATTTTGAATGCTAGCTTTTCAAATGAGCATTTATATCACCATTCTTGTGAAAGTCATGAGTGAGGGAAAATTTGGGGGAAATATATTTTGATCTCTTCAGGGAGTTTAAACAATAATCATAGCAAACTTTAATCATTATTCTTCTATTAAAACACAAATAGGTATTTTGGATCATTTTATAATCCTCCTTCAACTATTATTCACTAAGTCAAATTTACTACATATGTTCAAATTATTTCAATTCATATAAATGAACAATATCTCGAGAATTTTAATATGCTTCTAGCATTCTAAATCCTTCAATGATTTTAATATAAAATTTGTTATATAGTGATTCATAAAAGGTTGTAACAACAACCATTAGATGCAAGTTAAATCTTTTATGAACTATCAGTTTAATAATATATCTAAAGGTTTATTGTATCCATAACAAAAGAATATTATATCTTTTCATAATCAATGCCAAGACTTAGCAAAAACTTCTTATTTTTTCCGTTTTTTTTTGCAAAACTACTTCATTTGTACCCTCACTAGCTTTATACATTTAGATATTTAGACTACTGGTCCAAAAACTCCACGAATTTAATTGTACTTGAATTACGTCTTTCTGTTTTGAATAATCTATTCCATATCTATATTTCTCAATAGATTTATTCAAAATCATCCTTTTATTTCATTATTTCAGCAATAATATTGCATGCAAAACCATTGTAGACCAGTTTTATTATCGGTTCGACATTTTCTCAAATTGACATAAGTTATCGAAATTTATTTATTTTCACTATTTTAATCTTCAGTTTCAGGTACCTAAATCTCTTCTGGAGTTTTGGTTATTAGTTATGTCTTGGGTCTCTTCTGGAGCACTCGTCTTCACTATATTACCATCTAGATATATTATTTTCTTTTATGAAAATTTTCATATTTGGAACTTGTAATGAGTTATCCTTATTGAACTTCTGGTTCAAATTACTCTTCTCCTAACTCATTGCAAGTTATTATTTATCTCTCCCTAATGTCAGGAAAACTATCAAATCAAAATAGTAATCACAAATCATGTCATAATTAAATCTCCAAAACATTCAAAACATCTAATAATACAAGAAGACTTGCAATTAATATATATTCCCAACTTTCTTTGAGGATTCACTCATCTCTATGCATTGTGGTTGAGCAATTGGAACATATACGCACATACAAAAATTCAAAGATGAGAAACTAAAAACCAATTGTAATGGGGAGTACTTATAATTTATTGGTTTGATGTGTACAACGTGTAAATCAACATAATCTCATGTTGAAATAGGAAGTTTAGTTCTCATAGGTAATGGTTTAGATATTAATCAAAGACATTCAATCAATAATTTCCTTTAAACCATTATACCCATAAATAACAAGCATTTACAAAAAAATTTCTAACTCATATACAATAATCAATAAAAGATTGAGATATAAACTCATCAGCATAGCAAGATTAATTGTCTTAATTGCATAATCTAAAATTAATTATTTAAACAAGCAATCTTGCAAATGACATGTTGCAAGTTGATAAAAATATGTGATTCTTTTGTAGATGCATCTATCAAAATCATATAATATCAAAACTATCCACATGATGGATGAATGGACCCATATTCATTTCAGAAATACAAGACAGTAAGTCTCAATTTTAGCTAGTGAGTTTCTAGGAATAAATTTTTATTAAGAGCAAACAAAAAATAAGAATTCTTTAAATTAAAGAATCTTGTAGTTCTTTAATGAATGTCCATATGAATTCTAAATTAATTTATATGATCTAGGATGGTCTAACTGGTCACGCCAAGTAGTAAATGCATTCGTATCAGTAAACTTGTGGTTTACTTAACATGCATTTCAATTGTACTAATAATGTCAATATAAATGTGACAAATTGATAATTTTACAGTAATTCATTTTACTTTGTATCCATATATAAGTACCATTGTGACATTTACTATTGGAAATTTCTAAATCAATGTAAAGTCTAAATCACTATTTTCTAGGTGTACAACAAGTACATAACCAATGACTTTTTATACATAAGTTTTCTCTCTTGCAAGTTCTCATCAATAATATTTTCCACGTAATTTTAGTTGAGAACTTATTCCAAATACTGTAGAGTTATACTCACAGTTTAAAAAAAATTGCAACTTCAGGTGCATCCAACCATAACGAGCTTTAGATAGAATTATCATATTCTATTGCTCATAAGTAGATTTTTCACAGTCAAATATTTTACTTTCAATGCCTTAATGGGGATGATGACAAAAGAAGATCATAAAGATAGTTACAATCAATTCAATTTAATAACAATAGTAATCAATAACTCAATCCTCTTTTTTTTTTTCATCCTTTCAAAATAGATATTTGTAGCAATAGTGATTCATATAAAATATAATATTTTCTTCATTCACAATCTCAATAGGAGATCTATTATAAATATCTTTTAAAACCAATGGATTAACCATCACAAGATATTAATATATTACCTCTTCCGGAGCTTTCGACTAATTTTGTACTACTAAATATTGGAATAATATTGGTTTATATTTTCTTTTGCGTTCACTTCAGGGAATGCAATAGATTTACTAGGATGAACTTATAAATGTCTCAAAAAATTCTTTAATTCATAATCACTATCGCAAACATGCGTGGATTTCAAATCAAAATCTATCTATTCATGTTGTCATGATTAGTCTCCAATTATAATAAATATGATATAATAAATAAATCATAGTTAAATATACTTAAAATTCTTTAGCATCATTGTTTTCACCCTGGCTGAGTGGTTAGAGGCTCTAATGATTACTCATAGTGCGCAGGCCTCAATTGAAATAGCAACAACTCTAAGAGGCAATCGATAATAGCAAATCTTGGGATATTTTTATGACTTATAGAGAAAAACAATTAAAAGAGAATCGTGTTGATAACGTGTTAAAAAATAAAAGACAAAGAATAAAGAACAAAGAGAATGGAAGAGTAAATAGAGAACGTATTTTTATTGATCAATCGGAGTCTTTACAAAACTTCTCCAAAGTCTCTATTTATAGGCATAAGAAGTATAAATGAAGTAGAGATTTACTTCTAATGACTATTAGAATTTAAAGTATATAAAAACTTATCTTGATCTTGATGGACATCCACTTAATAAGATATTTATAATAGTTATTAAATTATACTCCTTTTCTTTTTTTTAAATACAAAATAATACTTTAATTTTTCATTTAAAATTAATAGAATATAAATATTTTAACTTGTTGAAGAAAATTAATGGAAATAAGATTTTAAAATTATATATGTAATAAATGTTTAAACTAATATTTGCAAACTAAAAAAAACTATAAATGAATATGTTTTAAAAAAAAGAGTTAAAATAAATTTTTAATAGGAATTGCTTCTATTTTAAAAGAATTGTTTCTAAGCTAAAGAAAATATTTATGTTGAATCGTAAAGTAAACCGAATCATATGTATGTATATACATATATATTAAAGTAATATATTAACATAGTCATGGTAAGATTTAGTTCTAATATAATTAGAATTATGACAATTATCACATTATGATTGGTGACAAATATATGCATTAATAATTGAATAAATACATTTTCTTTCGTGAAAATTTAAGTAAATAATATCTATCTAATTAAGCCTTTAATGATATAATGTTTGCGTAAAAACATATGACAGTATACTTTTTTTCAATTGATAGCTTTGTATGATAATGTACTATTTTAAGATGGAAAAACCTAGGGTGTGCATTCGGTTAACCGATCGGTTAACCGACCCGAAATAGCTATAACCGACCTTCTAAAATTTTTAACCGTTAATCAAACCGAATTTTTAAAAAAAATTAACCGAACCGAAATTTTTTCGGTTAATTAGGTCGGTTAACCGAATTAACTGAAAATTGTATGGTTTTTATTTTTGGTTAAAAATTAACCGAATTAACCGAATTACTCGAATTACTCGAATTGAATCACTACATAATTAAAAATATTACATAAGTCTTTGAATCACTACATAATTAAACATAATTCTTGAAATTAACACATAGTTGAAATGTAAGTCTTTAATATTCTTCATTTATATCCATTTCTTCTCTCAAAAAATCTCCATTTGCATTAAACCTAAAAAAAAACGTGTAATTGGGTAGATACTTAAGAGTTAGACTTTAGTTTTATTTTTATTGGGTTGGTAATTAGGTGGACTTTAGTTTTAGTTTTATTGGGTTGGGTAATTTAGTAGACTTTAGTTTTAGTTTTATTGGGTTGAGTAATTAACCGAATTTTTCAGTTTTACTCGAATTATGCACACCCCTAGCAAAATCCATATCAATATACGACTTTGTACAATATTTTGTTTTTCAGTGTCAACAAAATCACACGGTAAGCAAAAATTTTAGAAAAAAATATTTATGGTAATAAATTTTGAAAAAAATAGAGTTGTATATGATGCGAAAAAATTGTAATATTAAGTTTAAAATGTAAATATTATTTAAATTACTACCGATATATATTTTCATTTATTAGTTTTTATTTAAATTAAAACCACATCCACTGTATAAATACTAAATCTTTAGAATAAAGAGGCACAACGTTAAAACAATAATAAAAATTAAAATGTATGTGCAATACTTTGTACTTGTCTCTTTGTACTTGTCTCTATCACTATAGTTAGGAGATGCTATTAAAACACTTTTAAAACTTATACAAAATTTTTCTTTTAAGAAAACATCATTTAAGAACATAATACAAAATTCTTTAAAACATAATTAAACCTTTAAGAAATTTAAATACATTTCTAAAAATACTTTCTAGAAATTTGGATGTGCCCAAAACATAAGATAGGCTTTTTTTTTGTACAAATTACTTTAAAATTTTGATTAATTATGAAAATGATCCACTTTTCTAATTATACACGTAAATGACTTGAAATCTATAATAAAAATTAGTGGAGCCAAAGAGTTTGGCGCCACCAACATGTCACGTCAACAAACTCACTAAAAAATTCTTTTTTTTGCTATTTCTGAAAAATTAGGAACTTTAAAAAATAATCCTTTTTTGATAGAGCCAAAGAATTTGGCATCACCACTTTTGTATGTGTCAATGTAATTTCTTTTAGTTTTTTTTAAAAATTTAAAATAATAAAAAAATGTTTTTATTGGGTGGAGCCATTCTAAATGGCGCCACCACTTTATTATCAGAGTTTTTTTTTTAAATGTGTTTTTTATTTTAAAAAAATAATATTATATTTGGTGGAGCCATATAGAATGTATTTTTCAAATGTGTTGTTTTTTTAATTTAATTTTTTTAAAAATAATATTTTATTTGGTGAAGCCATATAGAATGACGTCACTAGTCTATTGTATGGGTTTTTTTTTCAAATGTGTTGTTTTTTTAATTTTAAATTTTAAAAAACTGATATTTTATTTTGGTGGAGCCATTCTTTATGGCCGCACCACTTTAGTTGTACTACATATATAGATATGGTTGAGGTTTTTTTGTAGCTGTTGAACAAAAAGAGAAGAAAAGAGAGAAATTGTTGTGTTTAGTAGGAGAGCTCAAAAATTCTGTTGAAGATGAATAACTCGGTGTTTATGGTGTACGTTCTTTTTTTATGGTGAAATTGTAGAAGGTGATGTTGGTTGTTTATTTCAAGCTCGGCAGAGAGTAGGGTTGCGATTCAATAAAACTGTGAAGCTGGAAGAAATGAAAAGAAAGACCAGTGCGAAAATAACTATCCGTTGTGGAAGGGACGTGTTTAGATTTTTTTTTACATGTTTCCAATCTCTACAGATCTGTTGAAATTTTTTGAGATGCACCTGTTAGATCATGATGACTTGGGCAATGTGATGGAAATATGGTGGTCAACTGGGAGTGAGAACCCCCAACCAATTGAGTTATTTGTTGAGTTAGTCGACTTAGAGCCTGTTGAGAATGTTAGTCCAATAAGTCAACATCGTGGGTTTGACTTTGATCTTAGTGTCAGATGGACAGATTAGTTAGAATGCGGTGGGACATCGTATATGCCCGAAAATCTAAATTATGGTGGGAGTTTGTATAATAACCCTGCCCCGGGTCCCCGTCTACAAATACATCCGGAGGTGATAGGCACTGAGGTAGACATTGGAGAAAGGACCAATAATGGTGAAGATTTTGATCAGGATGTTGAAGATTTTAGTGACCCCGATATTGATGAGGTTCCAGACAATATCAACAATGAATGCCCGAAAGAGGTTGAAGATGCTTACGCCTCTTATTTCAGTAACCCGAGTCGTGGGATTATTTTACGGAATGACCCTAGAGGGACATGTTGAGCGTAGATCCAGATACAACACATGCATCCAAGTTCCTTGAGTACACCGATATAGTCCCTATTGGCGTCAAATTCGTAATTGGAAGAGTTGTTCGTTGGGCAACGGTTCAAGAACAAGGCGGGCTGTGTGTTTTCCATTAAACAATACAGCATGAAGGTGTCGATTGATTACAAGGTTGCCAAGTCTACATCGACATTTTATTTTGGGGAATGTTGGAGAGCCGGTGATGAGTGTGGGTAGTGGGTTTGGGCTATATTATACAGAGGGCTCAACAGTGGAAAATACGAAAATTAGAAGGGTACCATACATGCACTGCCTCACATATGACTCAAGACCACTGGAAATTGGATGCCAAAAGTATCTGCAATTGCATTATGCCAATAGTGAAAGATAGCCCAACCATTCCTGTGTCGACATTGATTACGAACATGAAAACCTGATTCCAGTACAAACTGTCGTATAGGAAAGCATGGTGGGTGAAACAAATGGCCATGCAGCAATTGTACGACGACTGGGATGAGTCATACAATGAACTTCAGGAGTGGATTTCGGTGATGGTGGAGTACGTGCCAGGAACTGTCGTGGACTTGCAAACGTTGCCTTACAGAGGCCCCGATGGACAACTTGAACTAGGGAGAAGAGTTTTTCGCCGATTGTTCTAGACTTTCTATCCATGTGTTAGTGCCTTCTCCCACTGCAAATCGCTTGTGCAAGTTAATGGAACGTGGCTTTATGGAAAATACACACAAAGACTTCTGATTGCGGTTGCACAAAATGGTAACCAAATTTTACCACCGATCACCTTTGCCAACGTGGAGTTAGAGAATTCCGAATCGTAGGAATTTTTCATTAGGAATTTGCGGAGGCATGTTGTCTGGCAAGACAACATTTGCATTTTCTTCGAAAGATCCAAGGGCCTTGTTGCTACGATTCAACAATCTGAGGTTCTGTAGAGGTCTGTCTACAGCATTCGCCACATCACTGTCAACTTCCAGAATGAGTACAAGAACAAGGGCTAGTGCAAAAAAATCGTGAACATGGGTAAAAATATCGTATTTAAATTTGTATCTATAAATATTTCGAGTCTATTTACTAAAAGTAATGGTAACGTGTTTTATCAGAATACATACGTAGGGTACGAGTTGGAACCACACCGATTCAGACATAAGCAGGCGAGGTCCGATCCTTCTCTCAAATAGTGGTTGGGTAGCATTGAGCTGTGGTAATGGGCTCAATGTAACACCTTATAATCGGCCTGGTCGCCAAGCCCGAATACGAAATGCCACACCACCGTCTCATCTCACTCACAACAAGTTGAAAACTTATTTTGAGCAAAACGTCCTTTATTATAATATGCATGTAGGTTTTAGGTCACTTAGTTGGTTTAATTATCATTATTACATGCAAAGCATTCCATAAACAGTCTTAAAAATGAGTATTAACATGCACAAGGTCCATTTAGCAACTTTCTTAAACCAGGTCTGTAGGTATCGATACTGACACTAGGGTATCGATATTTTCTTAGTGTGGTATTAATACTGTTGGGAATGCCGGTACCCCCATGGCGCAGCGAAAATTAATAAAAAATAATTCTGGTGATCCAACCCATGGATCCATGTGCAAGGAACGAATCGTGGTGAAATAATGGTTTCGAAATTACCATAATTTTAATCTGAGTAGACAACGATGCCTCGGCAAATAGAATTCTAATCTACTATCGAACCAAGCGCAACCTTTCGTGATTCCAACCTCTACGTAATCCACCCGGTTTGACAATGAAAGGAAGAAATTCCCAAAACTGTTTTGGAGAATTCTTTGCTTGACGGCTACTAGACTTCACAAGCAAAATTTTGGGATTTTATTTCTTAGGGTTTTTTAAAACTCTCACACACTAACCCTCTTATAATTGGTATATATATAATGAATCATAATTCATAAAATTTTTATCCGAACATAATAATCATAATTAAAAATAAATAAATAAATAAAATAATGTTTTAAACTGAAAATTATAATTACATTAATTATAACAAGGATTTCGGTAAACTATATTTATTTAAATTTATATACGAACCAAATTCATATATTAATAGAACTATGTTCTCATTATGTGTACAACAATCTTGTACATATAATATGTTCGATATTTGATTACCCAATTAAATTAATTATAGAATTAATTTAATTCATGTGACAACCAAACACAATACCAACTATGTTTTATTCCGTTCATTTCAACCATATGGTGTGACCCTGTAGGTTTTTGTAACATTAGCAGTAATACTAGAACGAATCTAATGTTACAAACAATGAGTGGCATCTAGCAATGCATCATTGCTACCTAAGTTACAAGAAATCATGATTCGACATAACCTTTTTGCGATTAACCTTTCATGCATTAATCTTTAAGTCCTTTATCTCTGGATTGGACACAAGTCATGGAATAGTCACACTTGCATAGTCCATCCCATGTTCCTTGATATCTTGAGTAGACTATGATATACAAATAAGTATGACATCTCATATCAACTTATTTGAGCATGGTCATG
The DNA here is from genome assembly GCF_007990345.1 of Gossypium hirsutum. Classification (NCBI taxonomy): domain Eukaryota; kingdom Viridiplantae; phylum Streptophyta; class Magnoliopsida; order Malvales; family Malvaceae; genus Gossypium; species Gossypium hirsutum. Next base: position 38,933,631 of record NC_053443.1, read on the forward strand.
CTTTTCTAGTTTCACTCAATCAAGTGGCCTAAGATATTACTCCCATTATGTAGGAGGAACTTATCCTATATTGATCAACCATATCCCTCTACATAGATTGTGGTATATCCAACATCAGCTTTTATAGAACAACCAGTTACGGTGTACGTTTGACTGTATCAAAATATACAACTCACGATGTTGGGATAATGATGATCTCAAGTCTGAGGATCATATACATATTAATCACTATGAGTAATGTTGTGACAGTTACATAATAATCCAAGAAACATACTCATAGCGGGTCAGTCCAATATGTTTGTTCTCTAACAACATATTCATGCATTGATTTTGACACTCCATGTCAATGACAACTCTTTATCATCAATCAACTACATGTTAGTCTTAATGCATTATTGTTGTCCTAGTCAACAATAATATTTGACTAAGGACCTTTTAAGAATAATCATATTATTCTCAGTACATTATTATAAAACAATTCATTTATACTTACAGAAAAGAAATTGAAATAATAATGGTAACACCTTATATTGCCTTATATTAATAAACATGATAAATCAAGTATGTTATTACAACCATCTTATGATTGATCTTTGGGCATAATCTTACAGATACCACCTGGAAAAAAAACAATACCAAACTTGCATTCTGTTTCTCAACTAAATCCAGAGTCTTGAAAATTATTGGTACCTGTCATTAAATATCGATAAATTTACCCCGGGTATCGATACTCGAGAAAAGGTATCGATACCAAATATCTATTTTAACTTCTTGCACATTTCAAAACATAGAGGTATCAGTTTTAAAACCCGATTATAGATACCTCTGCTCCACACCTCAAAAATGCTGCATACATATGCAATTAATCCATTCCAATTTAGTTCCTAAACATCATGCATCAATCACTGTCAATCCATCCTCAAGTTCATGAACCCAAGCATAACAATAACATGTAATCCTTATAAACCGAACCAAAAACCAACATAATGTCTAGAAATCAATAGGGCTATAACTAGTCTACCACATTGCCTTTTCCCCCAAAACGTAAATAACTAAACAAATAAACACCTACGAAAATAATAAATAGACTTGCATGGATCACCTCTCGAAAACCACACCGCTCACACTGGTACACAACTAATCTGCAATGGTTAAAGAATGGAGTTGAGTGAGCTTAACAAGCTCAGTGAATGCCTAGAACAACTACCATGCAAACAGTTTGTCAAGCATTAACGAAACAACTATATAGCATAACCTTAACAGTTCCAACTTTAGTGTCATAATATACTTACTCGTGCATTATTATTAGTTCTGTTACATGTTGAACATATTCACTTTTAAACAGATATCCTATTACACATATAATCACCTAACATTCAAGCATATATCACAATATTCAAAATATCTTTATAGATAAATTGCATAATGGTCACATACTAATTTAGGCATACATCAAGTTACACATATATACATTTTAAGATAATTTGACACTTGAGCTATAAAACATAAAAGTGAGCTCTATCATCACTCATTGGGTACGCGGATCTCCAACACACCAAACATAGACACATAGAGTCAAACATGTCTGAAAAGTGAAGCATAAAGCTAACACTCTCTTTATTTCCCCTCACATGTCCCGTTGAATGGAGCTTAGCTCACATTTCCTTATCCCTCCAACATGTCCCAGGGTCTCAATGCCCAAAATCACTGTAATTATAGGTGAGTGCTCACAATCCTATAGCATGCCAACTATATCCAAAGGTTTCAAGATCACAAGGCCAAAACATCTGAAGTTAAACACATATTACTTGCCAATTATCTGTGCACAATCGCTGCATATTTGCATCTTTAGCAAAACATTATCACTAACAATTAATATATACATAACATGTACATATTTGCACTTTCATAACAGTTATCCTAACCTCATATCACATGTTATAGTATCTCATCTCAATTCACATATTCACAAACACATAAACACTTTGTTCACAAGATAACATAGGTATGAGAAAGCTTACACTCGAAATTTAGAGTAGGGTTTAGGCTACTACTAAATTTCTAAATAATGCATTGAATCATGTTCACAAGTAATCATTCCAAACACTTACCAATTGCGCTTTCACCGAAAAGTCGAAAGCTTAAACTAGCTTTTCCTTGCCTTTACTTTTACTCGTAGAAGGTTCTATTGAATTTGAAACTTCAACACAACAAATTCACACAACAATACATCCAAAAATCAATCAATGACTCATTACAAGCATACCAAACATAAGCCTAAACTAAGTTCTCATGTAACAGAAACCTTTGACATGGAAAATTTTAAATCTAAATATCTCGATCTATACAACCTAATAATTGTTCAGAGTTGTGAGAAACTTAAAACAATTATTGATAATAAGTGTCCACCGGCCACTCGAGCTAAGGCTAGAACGGGAGGAGTTTGATGAGATAGCTTGTTGCTATCTACTGGCAAGCGTGGCCAACACCTTATATAAGCAACTGAAGAGTTGTAAGACTGCCAAAGCAATTCTGGATACGCTAGAAGACATGTTTGGAGGTCAAGTTGCCTTGGCTCGACAGTCTGCTATAACTAGTTTAATGAATGCCCAGTAAAATCCCGACACTCCTGTTAAAGATCAAATGATTACTCTTATGTGATACTTTGTCGAAGTCACGGACAATCAGGCCAATTGGGACCAGAATACTTAAATTAAGATGGTGTTCAAAAGCTTATCCAAGGATTTTGCTAGCTTTTGGGTTGTATATAACCTTGGTAACAAAAACCTGATGCTAACACAACTCATGAAGGAGTTACAATCCTATGAGTTAATGCTGAATGGCGGTCAACCGGTCCGAAGAGCAGAAGAAAACATAGTTGTCACTTCTTCTTTAAAAGGAAGGGAAAGTAGGCTAAGGAAAGACTAAGGCCTTTGGGCCACCACAAGTGGAAAGGAAGATAACCAAAAAGCCTAAAGACTTATCTAATTCTGAATGTTTCTTCTACAGTAAGAACTAGCACTTCAAGGCAAATTGTAGAGAGTGGAAGGAATACCTAACCACCAAAGACAAGGGGGTTCGAGGAGACAAAAGATCTTAGAGATAAGAGCTTATTGTTGCGGGCCAAGAATGAGACATGTGTGGTTGCTGAAGCAGTGGAATATGTACATCTTTATTTTGATAGTTTTAGGAAGATTATTTTAAGAGACGTTTTCTATGTACCAAGTTTCAAAAGAAACTTAATTTTTGTTGCATGTTTATATAAAGACAGGTTGGTCGTGACTTTTAATAACAGAATTGCAATATTTAGAAATCGCAATCTTATCTGTAATGGATGGATGTCAAATAATCTCTATTTTATTAAACCAAATATGTACACACTGCTTGAGATTGAAATATCGAATAAAATACTTAAAACTTCTCACTCTCATGAGGCATACCTTTGGCATCTGAGACTTGGTTATATTAACCAAGAAAGAACCACTAGACTTGTGAAAATAAGTTTAACCAATAAAGAATCACTGGACTTGTGAAAAATGACATATTAAGTTCACTTAAAGAATTTGATCTTCCACAATGTGAATCTTGCTTGGAAGGTGACTTCTCGACAAATGTAGTAGTTAATTCAACTTATTTTCACACTGAAGAAGCTTGTTTTCTAGCCAATTTAGTATTTTATATTACGTTTTTGGTATTTAGTAGTTAAAATTAAATATTAGTAAAAATAAGTGTTGTTAACACATTTTGTGAGTGTTGTGACCTATTAGGTCAACACGGGTCTTAGATAGTGCTAATGTGTGTAATTGAGTGTGTAGGATTGTGATTTATAGGCCCAATTGACGTGGGAGCAAAGGACGAGTGATGCACAAGCTTCACGAGCCGTCAAAGCATAGGACAAACCAAGGAAGGCACAATTTGACTATCATGTCGCGCCATGCAAGGCCTATGGCACGACATAGGTCGACGTGATGCCCAAGGATACCAAGGCCATTTTCGTTCACACAATTGACTTTATATGAAGACGTAGGACATGCTGAAGACCTAATTTGGGCTGGCAACACTTCTATAAATAATACCATAGGGTTTGATGTAACGAAGTCGTCCTAGACGCCTTCAAAACTCTCGTAGATTAGGAGTATGATTAATCTTAGCTTTTTTTCGATTTTCTTAAACAACTTGGTTCTTTTCTCTTGGAATCAATTTCGGTCTAAGAGTTCTTATTATAATATTAAAGTATTTTATTTATTTTCTTTTGTGAGCGACACGATTCGTCATTTCGATCGAGAGATTTACTACTTCGTTCTTCAATCAATATCTATTCTAGGATTATTTTGATCTCTTTTCTCTTTCGATTCAATTGTGTTATTTACACATTTTATTCAATTGAGTTTGAGATTATGAATAATATGAGTGGCTAAATCCCTTAAGAGAGATTAATGAGTGGATGGGGACGTGATTAATGGAAGATTTAGGATTTTCCAAGAGGATTAGTTGGTAGAGATTATGCGTTCCTAAACCTTAGGGTTGACAACCCTAGGAAGTAATCATAGGTTGGATGAGATAGAGAGATAAGTTTAACTGAGTAAATCGTAGTTTATCCTAGTTGAGAAAGTGAGACAAGAGATAAGCGAGTATCAACTAATCGATTTATCAGTTAGAGGCCAGAAGCTAATAATTGATTAACCAGTAACTAATCCATCCTAAAACCCTAATTCAAAATTAATTACAAATCCTAAAATTACACCATTAACAAAATAGAGTTTCTACAATTACACCTATTAACAAAATTATTTGTTAAAAATTGTGTTCATAATTAAATAAAAATATTTTGATTTAATATTATTTATTGATTTATAATTAATAATAAAATTTAGTTTCCTAATCTAATTAGTAAGAATATACTTTTTTTTTTCAAAAAATGAAAACATTCAATATTCTATTAGATCGATGAAAATAAATTTTGAAATTAATTCAAAAAATTATCGAATTCCAAAAACACATTTTAAGAAAATTCAAAACACAAAAAAAAATATATCACTTTTAAAAAGAATTTATTATTTCCGAAAACAATTTTCCTGCTAAACAAATCATTGACTAATTTCCAAAAATAATTAAGCTTTTCCTTAGGTATTGTAGAACTCTAAAACTTAACAAAATCGAAAACAGAATTACAAACGTAATACCAAGCTTTAAAGGTACTGTTTTAACCCAACTGACAAGAAAACCAAAAAAATTAATAAAAAAAGAGAAAAGAAAAAACCAAAAAAATTAATAAAAAAAAAAGAGAAAAGGAAAAAGCTAACGTCTTTAACTAGTTAAATCCCAGAACATAGCCCTCAAACAACGTTACTTCTTATCTTCTTTTTCAGCCTCAGCAGCCTTCTTCAATCTGGCACCAATATGGCGCTCATTCATTCGTTCCACACGGAGCTTGTTATAAGCCTTGAATGACTTCATCTCCTCTGTGACCTTCACAAGATCAACTGAAGGCTTCTCACGAGAAATAGGCATATATGATCCTTGTACTTGGGTTGCAGTTGCAAGCTCTTTGGCAGTAGAATCACCAGCCTACATGAACAAAAAGCAAAATTAATGTTATAAACAACAAGGGATTTAACGTGCTAATCACTGAAAACCAAATTAAAATTACCTTAAATTTGCGAGCACATCTTGGTAAGACAACAAGTTTGGCCTTGTAGGTCTTAAGTCTCTGAACATTGGCTTGAAGACCTTCAAGATATCGATTTTTACGGCGGTGATCAACAGCAATACCTATGGTGGGTGCAAGTTTCTTTGAAATACCAGCTGCCTAATAAGAGAATACAGTGAGTACGGCATTTGTAACAATATAGCAACTACATGAAGATGGGAATCAAACATTATCTAGCATATATGTTAGACACATCAATCTATCTACACTTACAAAAACACCAAGAGGATTTATTTTTACATAAACGTTGCTGGTCAATAATATTACTGATCACATTGCAGAGTAACAAAATATTTCTTCAATCACTTGAAATTACAGTTAGCATTTATTATGGAATTTACCAAAATGTCTTTTCTACAATCTAAATAAGAAAAAAACTTAAAACAAAAATATCATGGTAGTACATTAGAAAGATCAAGAACTTCTAAACATGACAAAAATTTGTGTAGAACAAAATGAGAGCAGAAAAGAGCATACCTTAAGCTCTCCAAGAGTGAAACCGTTGCCAGCTCTCAACTTCATGTTGTACTTCAAGGTCTGGCCATGAACAACAGGGCGAAGAGGCCCAGCAGTAGGTCTTGGAAAGATCCTTACTGCTTTCTTTTGCCTTGCTGCAAAAATCCCAAAATCCCATTCATTACAGATCAACTTCGATCTAAAAAACATGATAATTCATTAAAAAAAAACAAAAGAATCTAATAGAAAACCCACCAATTCTTCTTCTAGCCTTCCTTGCTGGCTGGTTGAACCAAGTTTTCACGTAGTTCTGCCAGTGCTTCTTAAAGTGCCCATTTGGAATAACATTGTTATGCTTAACCATGGCTTACCTGTAATTTCAGTACATAAAACCAAAATGTCAAACAAAATAATGGTAAACAGAAGAAAAACATCAAACAAAATGATGAACAAGAAGAAGAAATGGGACCTTTGGCTGGGAAGTGAGTCGAGGAGATAGAAGACCGGCGCAAAGACAAAATGAACCCCTTCAAATTATTTTTAGGGTTTTCTCTGCAACGGCTTATTTATATACAAAGCTTTTTCTGGATCCGACGGCCATTTTACGTAGCCTAGGAAACGGACGGGCAAAACAATGTTGGTTTTTTTATAGAAAAATAATGTTGTTTTAAGAGGGTTTTTACATCAAAATACAGAAATGGGCCAAAATTTAGAAGCCCAAAAGGTTTGATTCTGATTTAAAACTTAAATTAAATCATTATTATTTAATACAAAGTTAACCATTTTATTTAAAATTCTGAGTTAAAATATATGTTCTGCTATTTTTTACAGAAAATATATATTAGTTATATATTAAATAATTGGGTGAACTACACCCAATATCACTAAATTATTAGTAGGTTCATTCAACTTTAAAAAGTTACAAAATAGTTATTTTACTTAAAAGTTTTCATTTAAGTCTCTAAGCTGTTAAAATAGTTATTATATAACGTTGTCTATTGGCACCACTTGCACCAATCAAAAGCTCCATTTCCTTTTTCTTTCTATAGTTCATTCTTTTCATGAAATAACTTTAAACGTCATGAATCTGCGAACCAAAATTTAAACAGTTTTTTCTCCGATCTCCAACATTGATTGTCAGATCAACTTGGATCCAAGGTATGTTCTTCTACTTTGTTGGGGATAAACCCGAATTAAGTAGCAAACAAGAACTAATCGGAAAAATTGGACACAAATATTTACGCGGAAAAACTCCTTTAAAGAGGATAAAAAAACCGCAAGTAAAGAAAACTTCACTAAAACGACAAATAATCGAAAAAGGAGTACAAAATGGAGAAACAAAAACAAACCCGAACCCAAAATACAAAGTTCTCCTGAAGTTCCCACAAAACTCTCAATTTTTTGTTGAATCAACCTCTATATGGTTGCTAAAAACCCTATTTATAGCCTGAAATTCGTGGGCTAGTCTAATTAAAATATCCCTAGAATTATTAGAGTTTAACTAGGAAATATAGTAGAGTTTAACTAAGAGAAGAAACCTGATTTAGCAGGGAACATGTTGTCATACCGTAACATCGTTTATCGGCTTGTTGGGATGTCACACGTAGCATCTTCATTAGCTTCTTCTTGTTATTACATTGTTTGTCGCATCGTCGGGACATCAGCTCTTCCTCGTCACAACATCCACCCTATTTCGTTTGAAATGTGAGGCACACTCCACCAATCTCCACTTTGACTCTGTATTTCCGTAATGCCTTCTTTGTCGAGTCCCGTCTGGGGCCAAACTCGATCTTTGCAGGATGCTGACCAAGTCCAAATAATGTTTGAACTTGGAAACTAGAAGGCCTTTTGGTCATCATATCGACTAGATTATTTTTTGTGTTGATTTTGTGAATCTGAACATCTCCTTGAACAACCACCTCCCAAACAAAGTGATAACGAATGTTTATGTGCTTTGTTCTTTTGTGATGCATTTGATCCTAAGCGATATGTATGGCACTTTGACTATCGCAATATACAATAGCCACATCATGTTTATTCACCAGCTCTCAGAATAGACCTCTCAACCAAATAGATCCTTTCACTACTTTCGTGATTGTCATATATTCAACCTCGGTAGTCGATAAAGCAAATAGATAACTTGTGAGAGATCTCCTTTTTATCTAAGTCTCTTGCATAATTTGAGTCTACATAGCCAACTAAACCCTCTAAACTTCTTTTGAAATCTAAACGAGTATTTGATATCCCCCTCGAATATATGAGGATCCACTTAACTGCTTGCAAGTGTAATTTATCGAGTTGCCATGTATCTACTTACAACACTAACAATATGTGAAATATCAGGGGAGTGCAAACCATTGCATACATTAAGTTCCAAGTGTACTAGAGTAATGAACCGATAACATATACTTGTCTTTGTCTTCGATCTATGGTGACTCTGAAACTGAAAGTTTAAAGTGTGCAGCTAAGGGACTGCTAACCGATTTCAAATTTTTCATTTCAAACCGCTCGAGGATCCTTTTGATGTACCTTTGATGTGACAAGAATATCCTTTTGGAGTGTCTATCTCTGGAAATTTTTATTCCCAAAATTGTCTTAGCTGTAACAAGATCTTTCATCTTAAAATTCGAGTTAAGCATGGTTTTTAAGCAATTAATTTCAAATGGATCATTAGCCGCAATTAACATATCAACATAAAACAGCAAGTATGTAAACGATCCATCATCAAGACAATGCAAGTACACACATCTATCATGCTTACTTCGTATAAAACCAATGCTTGACATAAAAGAATCAAACTTCTTATACCATTATCGAGTAGACTGCTTCAAGCCGTACAAATATTTCTGTAAAAGGCATACGTGGTGTTCCTTGCCTTTGATCCTGAAGCCTTTGGGTTGTTACATGTAAATGTCCTCCTTTATGTCACCATGAAAGAATGCAGTTTTCACATCTAACTACTCTAATTCAAGGTTTTGTAATGCAATAAGAGCTACCAATGTCAGAATGGACGTATGTTTTACAACTGAAGAGAAAACATCATGAAAATGAACTCCCTCCACTTAACTGTAGCCTTTTGTAACCAATCTCGCATTATATCTAATGTCACCTCAACTCGATCCTTTCTTCTTTTTGAACACCCACTTGCAACCAATTATCTTCTTTCTGATGGGTGGTTTCACGAGTTTCCACGTCTCATTCTTTTTTAAGAGATTTCATCTCCTCTTGCTTCGCCACAAGTCACTTGCTTAAATCATGAGCCTAAATTACCTTAGATTAATTGGAGGGATCGGTCAAATCGGTGCTCTCCACAATACTTAGAGCGTATACCATTAAATTTTCGTGACAGTATTTATATGGTGGCTTAATTTCACGTCTTTTTCTATCCTAGGCTAACTTATAATTTTTTAGTTAAGATGTAGAAGGAGTTTGAGAGTCAGATGGAGCCTATAACTGACATGAAGTGATTTTAGTACCCTTTTGCAGTTCCAAAACAACTTCAATCTCACTTATATTATGATTTCAACATGACATTGCAATGTCACAAAAACATTCATCACGGTGTCGACTCTGCTTGTCATGTCATTGTGACATCGTTGTTTGTGATGTTGGACGTCAACGTCTATTTTTGAATTTGGCTCCACCTTGCCTGGGACACTCTGTTTTGTTTTCTCGTTAATGGTAGGCAACTCCTTCCCTGAATGAAACATTGTAGTTTCATCAAACGTAACATCTCTACTCACAATTGTTTTTTATTTTATTTTTAGGCACCACAACTTAAAGCATTTAACATCAATGAAAAAACCCAGAAAAATACATCTCATAGCCCTTGGTTCAAGCTTTCCCTAGTTGACTCGTGCGTATGTAGGACAATCAAATACTCTAAGGTTAGAGAAATTAAGAGGATTACCTAACCATATCTTTTTAAGAACCTTTTCATCCAATGCTTAATGTGGAGATCGGTTCACCAAATAACTTGCTAGGTTAATGACTTCTGTCCAAAACTCCTTTTCTAAGCCTGCGTTGGAAAGCATACATCGGGCATTCTCAAGTAATATTTTGTTCATCCTTTCAACAACACCATTTTGTTGCAAGGTACCAACAACTGTACGATGTCTTTCATTTCCTTCCCATTTGTAGTAATCGTTAAACTCAGCTGAATAGAACTCAAGACCATCATCCATTTTTAATCGCTTTATTTACCAGTCTACTTTTCTAGTAAGGCCTTCCACTTCTTAAAGATCTCGAACACTTCATTCTTGTGCTTTAGGAAATAAACTCAAACTTTCCTAAAGTGGTCGTCAATAAAAGTTAAAAGATATTTGCTACCTCCTTTGGAGATGATTGGAGCTGGACCCCATAAATCGAAATGAATGTAATCAATGGTCTCTTTAGTCCTATGCATTACTGAATCAAAGCTTACTCAATTTTGCTTCCCATAAACACAATCCTCACATAAATCTAACTTTCCAACTTTGATTCCTGTGAGAAGACCTTTTTTACTCAAAATAATCATACATTTTTTGCTCATATAACTGAGTCGCATGTGTCATAATTGAGTTGATTCAAAATCTGTAAAGAGGTAATTTCATCGCGTCGCCATGACGTCATGGGAGTTCTCATCATGACGTGGCAACGATTTCATCTCTGCTTTTGTAATTGTTATTGCACCAGTCATCGTTGAACCTTGAAAAATGTATTGGTTGTCGATTTTCTATCCCCTCATCAAAACAAGAGCTCTACTAGATACTTTGATGTCATTTGACTCTATGACGATCCTACAACCATTCGAGTCTAAGATACTTAAGGAGATGAGAATCTTCTTCAAATTAGGCACATGCTTGACATATGAAAGTGTCCTTATAATTTCATTGTGCATCCTGATCTAAATGTGTCAATACTAACTATCTTACAAGGTGAATTGTTCCCCATAAGCATAACCCCACCTTCAATTGAACTATACATGGAGAACCAATCTCTGTTCGGACACATATGGTAAGAACACTTCGAATCCAAAATCAACTCGGACGTAAGCTTAGACCAACAACAAATCATCTCTTTTATCCTCGATAAAACTAGCATTGGCTATATTATCCTATGTTTCCATTTCTTGTCATTTTCGATAGCCCTTCTATTCTTATTTTGGAGTTTATAATATTTTTGCCTTAATGTGACCTATCTTTTTGTAGTAGCCACAGGTCTTGTCTCGATTTTTTGACCTCGATTTAGACCTAGATCTTTTTTTACCTAAATCCTTAAATTGGTGCCTTTCTCTAACAACCAAAATCGAGGCTTACCCATCTGAATTGTTCTTAGAACCTAACTCACTATCAATTTTATCCTTGCCCAATAAGTTTCTCTTCATGTCCTCAAACAAGAGTCTCTCTACCATAAATCAGGGTTTCCTTGAAAGTTTTATATGAAGGGGACAAAGAAAACAACAATAATATAACCTGATCTTCATCGCCTATGTTGGCCTCAACATTCTTCAGGCCATTTAGAAGAGTAACAAATTCACTGATGTGAGCCCTAATAGACTCACCTTCAGCCATTTGGAATTGTTTCAATACCAAAAAATTTGCAAAAGATTTTTTCATGTAAAGAACTTCTAATTTTCTCCATAAGGCTGTTGTAGGTTTCTTTGTAGGCACCTCCTACAATACATTATTTGTGAGGTACAATTGAATTATTGACAAATCCTTTTCATCAAGCTCTTCCCATTCTGTCTAATTCGCATCCGTAGGCTTTTAACCTATAATGACATTCTTCCAATCGTTTTGAATCAGAATTGTCTTCATCCGGACTTGTCATAAACTAAAATTTGTGATCCCATTGAATTTCTCAATGTTGTATCTCATTGTCGCCATTTCTGAACGGGTTAAATGTTGAATTCGAACCAAGCTCTGATACTAATTTATTGGGGATAAACCTGAATTAAGCAATGAACAATAATGAATAGAGAAAATCAGACACAAATATTTACGTGAAAAAGCTCCTCTGAAGAGGATAAAAAACCACGAAGAAAGAAAACTTCACTAAAAAGATTTGAGTTATTTCTTGAAGTTTATGATGGAATATGAAACTTTATTATTTGGATGGACTATTTTGTAAAGTGATTGTGATTTTAACGTTTAAGGACTAAATTGATTAAATGATAAATTACATGTACTTGAGGTGAAATTATTACAAATAGGGGATGATATGAAGATATAAAACATTCGGCTAACATTGGTTTTAAGCTAAGGGAAATTTTGTAAAATTATCAAGAAGGGCTAAATTGCATAGATGTTTGAATTTTTATTGTTGATTTAGTTAATTAAATGGAACTATAATTTTATATCGAGAATGTGTGGACGATTGCGAAAAAGGGAAAATTACAGAGTAGTCCTTATATTTTGGCAATTCTACAAATCGATCCTGTAAGTTCGTATACTTACTCAAACCACTAATGATGTAATGCCCCAAAACCCGGCCTAAGAGTTTATACCGAATTTTGGAGGTCACATTGATCATCGAAGTGATCTGAAAAAATTTTGCAAAACGAGTTGTTAAAATCTTATTCAAACACAGTTATTAAAATCGAACTAAACCATTAGCCCTTTTAGGGTTCAAAACAAAGAATTCAAGTCACGTTGAAAGCACTCGAAAATAAAATTTCGAAATTTATAGAATTCAAAACAAAACTATTTACGAAAATCCCAAATTAGATTGTACCACAATCTTTATAGATGTTTATAGTTCAAAACAGTTCACAAATTTATAAATCTGAAAAGTCGTTTTATTATTCCGGCTTAAAACATATCACCCTGAGACCTCCGGCATGCCAAGTCCAGCTGCAGAAAATATGGGTGCCTGCAAAGGGATAAACTAAGGGGGTGAGCTACACGATCTCAATGTGAGTTCGAAAATGATAGATAAATGATCACCAAAATGTCACAAAAAATAATAAAACTCAATGGCAATTCCATATACGAATAATATTCATAAAAAATCAAACGTATCAACTCTGAAACACCTCGATCTACAAAAAGTTAGTCTCGTAATCAGATAGACAGACAGAATGCGGAATGAATACAACAAGTAATAAAACCCACCCAACTAGCCAAACACCTCTCTGTCCCCCAATCACACCCCAAAAAGAGCTAATTAAGCTCATCCAACCATGCACACCACATAGGACCTCGAAAGGCCCATCCAACCCTACACACCAAGTATGTGGACTAAGCCGCTCAAATGTTAATATGCAGCAGAGCTGTCATATATGTCGTACTGTGCATTACGGTAAACCGCTGTACAGACATGTTGCAGTTGAAACTGCCAAAACAGATCAGACTCCCTTCTCTTCGGAACCAAACCCAAAAAGAGTAATGCAAAGACAAAATGCATACAATTTGATGACAGACTTACAGAATCAGAAATGCACATATTCAAATGCCAGAATCAAAATTAGATATAACATAAAATCAATTAACACTAAATTGAATCGCTTAATTAAAGCTATGATTGCGAATAACGTACAAGTCTAGGCCCAAAACAGAGTCCCAACCACCCTTATAGAGACTTAGCTAAGGTTGGAACACAGCATCAAAATTAGATAAAAAATAGTCACAGTACAAAAATTAGCGACATAAGGCCACACGGCCGTATGCCCCGGCCGTGTGGAAGTGCCCAGGCTGTGTGAAGGCTACACATGCCCGTGTGGAAGGGACACACACCCGTGTGAGCAGCACGTGTAACTCGCTGTCCAAAAGTGCTAAAAATAAATAGTAGAAGAGACACGATCGTGTGGAGATCTCACATGCCTGTGTAGGGACACATGCCCGTGTGGTCAGGCCATGTGGTTCCAAAAATCACCGAAAACCTTAAATTCCAAATTGCACACGGCCGTGTGGACTGCCCGTATGCGGCACACGCCCGTGTAGCCACTCGTATGGTCACGAAACCACACCGAAACAGCCTAAAAAACATGAAATTGGACATCAAAAGATCCTTAACCTCTAATAGTGCAGAAACACACCCTAACTAGTCGAATTTTACACCTTTTATCAGCGATACAACATTACGATTACGCAATCACCGGAACACCCGTAATTACCGAATTTCACAAAATTGATTCAATAATTCACGATTAAATTAAAAATTTACGAAACTCACACCTGAATTCACGACGAGTTAAACAGCCAAAAATGGTTGACGCCTCAAATCCACCAATTTGGGAAACTCCTGTCGATGAAATTTTAAACCGCAGCAAAAGAAATAGAGTAGAAGCAAAAGAGCAGAACTCCAACCGAGACAAAAACAAACCACTGAAACGAAGTAGCAGAAGAAAATCAAATATTAAAAGAAAAGAAGAAAATGTAAAGAAAGAAGAGAAGAACGTGGTAAAAGAGAGGAAACAAAAAAAATAGAGAAAGAGAATGTGCAAAAGAATTTTAGAAAACTTCTTTTTTGCCAAAAATAAAAATACAATAAAATAAATAAATAAAGCTTAAAAAAACAAAACAAAACTAAAATTAATTCCTCAAACAAACATGAGGATTTGAACTCAGAACCTAGAGGTAAGCTAACACACATCCAACCACCGAACCAGCAAGCTCATTCTGACACTAAAATGTAGAAATCAACCCAATTGCTCAACCTACTCACTAACCCTAAACACAAATCTCAAAACTTCTAACCCTTAATTTTGGGGTGTTACAAATGATTTTTATATTCTATGCAAATGTAGTCTTATTAATTATTACATCAAATATTTATGTTATCTTGGAATGAAAATGAAATACTGAATATACTGAATCGTTGCTTAAACGAGCAACCCTACTAAAATATACTGTATGGTACTCAAGTGAGTAAAAGCTCACTGTTTATTTGAGTATTACTCAACTGAGCATCACCTACTGATATACTGACTAAAGCTCAACTGAGCGATACCTACTGGTAAACCGAATAAAGCTTAACTGAACATTATTTATTGATATACCGAGTGAGCTCAATCGAGTATTATCCATTGAATATACTGAACTACTATATTGATTGTTAAACGGTGATCAAGGTTGCTTATTGTATAAATCTCTATATTATTCTAAATCGATTACTATGACTAATTAGAAAGGTTTCTCATTTATAAAATGAACTTACTAAGCTATATCCAAGCTTACATGTATTTGGTTCATTTTGTAGATTACATTTTGAAGGCTTAGAGGATCGAATCAACACCAGAAATCACATTATCCAAAAGATCCTTCGTAGATTTTGTCTTAGTTTGGTATATATGGCATGTACTAAGATTTCTTTTGTATGTTTGATATTAAATCCTAGTGGAGCAAGTATATTTAAGTTGTACTATTTGATGGTAACAAAAGAAGCATGTTTGTTTTCCTTAAGTGAAGTGTTAATCTTGAATAAGATAATATTGACATTAGATGGGGATATGGTATGAAGTGAAATAGGTGTTGTTGATGAATAATTATACTTTGTAGATGTGATTTTGAAGTTGAAATGTCATGAAATATTTTGTGGTGTTAATGAGGGCACATTGGTTTGATATATACGTTGAATTTATTAACATGTTAGAGTGTGTTTGGAGATGGTTTTTGACCTATGAAATTGTGTAATTGACTGTGTTTAGGTACCTAAGAGAAAGGGTGAAATTTGAGCAAAGAATCGATTATTTTGTGCACACACGACCTGGGACATAGGTTGTTACACAGCGGTGTGAAGCACACGGGAAACCCACATGGGTATGTGCCCAAAGCGTGTTTAAAAACAATATAGGTGCAGTTTTCACACGGGTAAACACATGGCCTACAACGCGGCCATGCAAAGGTATTTTGATTATTACACGAGTTGACACACGGCCTGCGACACCGCTGTGTGATCCAAATCAGAGAGTTACACAATCCATGCACATGGGCGTGTGAGATAGCCACATGGTCATGTTAGAGCCACACGGACTGGGATCTGTCACACAGCCTGGACACACAGCCGTGTGACCCTTGACTTGAAAATTTTCAATTTCTCCCTAAATGTTTTGATTTGTTCCGAATTGGTTCTTAAATGTCCGTAATTTATTTTTTGAGCTTCGAAAGCTCAATTTAAGGCCCGAACTGAATGGTCTCCTTCATATTGATTATTACTAATGATTATGGAATTCAATTCATTATTGAATATAAATTGTTATTAACTATTCCAACTTGACTGGTAGCATCTTGTATCCTATTCCAGCAATGGAAACGAGATAAGGGTGTTACAATATAACTCTTTCCTTTATCTATAAAATAGGCTTTCATTCCTTTATCGCTTTTTTGTCTTTATTATCCATTAGTCTCATATTATCATTATAACAAAATAAGAAACTTTAACATACCTGAGGGTTTCACCAGGCTTAACGCACTATGCATATAGGGCTTCCCTTTCTTTATAGTATGAGAAGTGCCTAAACCTAGGCTCTGATACTAAACATGTAATGCTCTCGACCCAACCTGATAGACCGGATCCGAATCTTAGATGTTACTACTAAAATTTTAGACTTATATCATTTGACACTTACTAACACATTTTACGCTAAATAATACATCTCCTTTTATTTAATACAGATGGATTCAAGTCCAAGTATAACATATCTTACAACATATATCACGCTATACAATTGGTGGAGCATTACAACTGGAACATGTATAAAAAATTTTTTGACATAACTCTTCTCAAAACATCTTAAGTCTACGACACTAGCTGTCTTTGTATGGTTAACCCATTGTGTATGGGATTCAGTGCTCACATGACGATTGTACTAATTTAGATACATGACTTCTAAGGCTCGATGACCTCTAAATGGATTTGCTTTATATGTATAAGTGTCCATTCGCCATTTCCTTATCATAGCCCTAGTGTCGCCCCTCTAGATGCATTTCCACCTAAAACATCAAACACACATGGGTAAGTTTGATACAGTGAAGAATCCCCCTTTTACATGTGTTCTCGTTTAAGTCTTCATCTTTGACTTACCAGTCATAAGAACTTCACCGTGTGCTTTAGTTTAACTACTTCAAAGTCCACCCCATTAGCATTGTCGTCAAATGGTTGTAAATAGGCCCTTACCCAGATTTCTATATTAAGGCGAATACTTCCTTTGTCATAGACAGCTGCGAAGGCATCCTTGCACAATATATAGATAGCCACAAAGGCACCTACTCATATTAGATAGCCGCAAAGGTATCCAAGCACATACACAAGGTAGCCAGAAAAACGTCCATATAGATAGATAGCCACGAAGGTGTCCACTTTGACAGATTCTGCCTCGAGGGCGCATTTAATAGATATAGCCTCGAAGGCTCATATGTAACAGAATCAACCACAAAGGCATCCACATTAACATACTTCACCACAAATGCGCATTCACAGAGCTAACCACTAAGGCTCCATATAACAGATATTGCCGTAAAGGCTCACGTGTAACATATAACAGTCATAGATACTTCCACTTATCAAAGAAAAGCCATAAAGACTTTCATATATCAAAAAACAGACACAAAGGCTTCCAAATTTTAGTAAATGGCGCTTTCAACAATAGGGATTTGCTTAAACTCAATGTGTTGAGGTTTTCCTCTCATCGCCTGGTACTCACCCAACCGTCCTTTATCTTTCCCCACATGACATGATAGTCCCAGAATAGGTCTTACACTATATGGTCTCTTTTCCCCCATATGATGCCATAGTCTCAGATTAGGTCTTACACTATATGGTATTTCCCCTATTTGATATCATAGTTTAAGACTAGGTCTTACACTATATAGTCTTCTTGCCATGGCCATGGTCTTTCCTTATTAGAAATTGTGTTTACTATCCCGACAGACTCACATACAAGCAGACTCAATATGAAGACTTATGCAACTCATGCAACTTATGCACAGACTGCTCATGTAGATATTTCATCATGCTTTCAGACACATTCATGCATGCATACGTTTTCCTTTAGAATAGAAACATATCCGCAAGCTCAGGATTTCTTTACATTTTTGTCATACATGTCTTTCTTTTCATAATAAAGGCATATCATCATACGAACATCACATGCAAGCTTTTTAAAACATTTAGCTTTCACAACACAGTCATTTGGGGTAAAATAGATTAACATGCAAGCATACAAGTAAGGGTCAGTTTAGAGACTCACTTGAAACCTTCGAACAACAGCTTATGCCTTTGGTTTTAAGATCTTCCAAAGTATAACAGTGACCACTACTTAAAAAATAAAAATTACTATTAACAAACTGCTCAACTACTTTTTTGTTCCTTTATCTCAAACCAAGATGACACCATGCAGAGTATTATCTTTATGCATGCAATAGACTTACTCTTTTTTGGAATTCACATGAATGATGGGAATACTTACCCTGATGAGAGACAACCCTACATATGAACTAAATACTTGGCCTTAACATGGAAAGAGAATCCCCTCATCGGCCTTTTTATATGAAGATGAAAAGGGTGCCTTTAAGTACAAAAGGAAAGATAACTTTCCTTCTTGCAAAAGTTACTTAAATAAAAATCTTGGTTCTTACCATAGGGCTTTGACACGTGCCACACATTCTAAGACTTCTTTTGCTAGTGACTTACAGTTGTTAGAAAACGTATATTAGAAGCCAATACCCTTTCATACTCGTGATTGGACTCACCTTTTAAACTTAACATTCTGGTTAGCATGTAATTTATACTTCATCCAGACAAGCTAACGTGACCCATCTGGGTGACGTTCTTAAGACCCGAGAATCGCTTATCATGACTATCCATCCCTTCCATACATACATATGTTAGACGCAGAATGACCTTTGTAACAACCCAAATTTTGGGCTAGTCGGAATAGTGGTTTCGGGACCACAAATTTGATGAGAAAAAAATTTATTTTCATTATATTTTTTTGGTCTACGATTTCAAAAAATGATTTCATGAAAATTTCGTTCGAAAATTTTGACGTTTGGGCACTCAATTTAGTCAAAAGGACTAAATTGTAAAAAGTGCAAAAGTTGAGTTCTACATGTTAGAAGTGTCCAATTGTTATGAAATTTTAAATTAGAGGTCCTTCAATGGAAATTAGACCATTGGTTAACTTGTTGGACAAAAATGGACAAGAGATAACTGAAATAGGAAATTTTTAAGTTGGGGGCATTTTGGTCATTTAGTAATTAAAAGAATTAAAAAGGCCAAAATAGCCAAAAATTTGTCCATCTTCTCCATGGTGAATGAAACCGGCAAGGGGGAAGCCATATTTAGGGCTTTCAAGCTTCCAAGCTCTATAGTAAGTGATTCCAAGCCCCATTTTTAATGTTCTTTACGTTTTTAGAGTCCTGGTAACTTGATTTAGCTTATTCTAGCAATAATTTAACCTAGGGTTCATATTTGGAAAAATACCCATAGGTCAAATGTGTTTATTTTGATGTTTTATGGTAGAATATGAAACTTGAAATTATGTTAAATAACTTTTACTAGGCAATTTTAATTGAAAATGAGTAAATTGACATAATCAGTAAAAATACCTAATGTTCATAAGTAAGTGTTAGAGTGAGAATTTGATGTTTCCGTAGAAGAGAAAAATGTTCAGCATGTCATAAAACATAAGAAAAAGGAATAAAGTTTAATTTCTGAGCCTAGGGGTAAAATCATAATTTTGTGAAACCTTAAGGGCAAAAATGTAATTTTTCCAAGATATGAGTTTTGGACTGGATTGAATAATGTGAGTGTTAAATAATTTAAATATGTTATTATAAGTCAAGAAAGACAAGGAATTGACTTTGATTAGTGAAAAAGGAAAAAATGAGAAAAAGTGAGAAATTTCCTGATTGAACATTCAGAATAAAAAGAGATACGAATGAAGTGACAGAATTGATCACATGTGTGGCATGGACTGTGTGTAGGCCACTATGTGAAAGTGAAAGTGATGGTTACGTGTGTAGGGCTATGTGCAGGCTACTACGTGTACCAGAATGATAGGTCGCATGTGTAGTACTATGTGTAGGCTACAATGCGTACCGGATAGCTTCGATCACGTGTGTAGTACTATGTGTAGGCTACTATGTGTATCGGATAGGGATGGTCACATGTGTAGTACTATGTGCAGGCTACTATGTGAATCAGTATCATTAATTATAAGGTGGTTGCTATGTGCCGATCCCCCCGAATATCATTGATTAGAAAGGATAGTTGCCTGATGCTGAATCCACCGTGTATCTGTTATTATTTCGAAGTGTTCATTGGGAAATTGACTAAGTGAATATATATAAAATCATGTAATGATTAAGTGTGATTAAATGATGAATATATGTGTGGAATTGAATTGAATAATGATTGAAAGTAAAAAAGTGAAATTATGAAAAAGTAAAATTAGCAACAAAACAATTTTGGACAGTAACAATAGTGTGAATTTGAAAAATCACAAAAAACGGTGGAAATTTAATTAAAGAGTGAATAAGATATGAAATGAAAGATTAATAAGTCTATTTTTATATAAAAGAAACAGAGCAAGCAAAAGTGTTATATATTTTGGGATATTTGAATTTTAGTGAGGTAGGGTCGGATTAATTTCGGAATCCCTTGTTCTGACTCTGGAAAATAATTAAAAATTGTAAAAAAATTATTATGAGTTATAATTTATATTATTAGAATCCTTAATGAGTCTATTTTCAAAATAAATAAACGAAAATATCATCTAAATTCTGTACAATAAGATAATTCATTTTTAGTGAAGAGAAGTCAGAGATGTTGAGTAGTGAAACACAGGCGACTTTCAAGAATAAACTATACTAATTGGCTAAGCCAAAAATTCTTAAACTTTTATGGTAAGAAGATATGTGAGTCTAGTTTTGGGAAAAATTAACATAACTTAATTTGGATCTCTGTAGCTCTGAATAAAAATAATTTAGTGACTGTAACTTGACTAGACAGCTTTGAATTTAAATATAAGTGAATAGTGAAATAATGTATAATGCTATTTAAGCATGTTATATACATAAAAAATGTGGGATGGAGAGGAAGAGGAGGACAATAAAGTATATAAATGAATTGTGTATAATTGGTTAAATGTCTGATTATAATCGATAAATGTTGAAATAGGAGTGATGCTTATATTGGTGCATTACTGGTCATGGTAAGCTCATGAGAGAAAATAAAGTTTCATAGCATATGCGTGTGGTATATTTGGCATGAAATGATGTCATGAGTGGCTCATGAATTAACTCATGTTGGTAAGTTGATGCATAATTATAGTATTCAAATATATACATATTTGTAATATTTTGCTATGTGATTCGGAAAAAGGGGAATAAATAGCGTACTGAAAATTCGGCCATGGTGCTAGTTTACGTTAAAGAAGTGTTTTATGGCATATCTTAAGTAATGGAATGTTATGAATTTTGAGATTAATTTGATAGTTAAATAAATGACAAATGAATTGATTGCGTATTCGTAATTTTGACATATGCTTGGTATATGAAACGTAATAATATATACTTGAATAAACTTTAAGTATTTGAATGACATGGATTTGATGGTGATAAGATTCGAACATTGAATTCATGAAGCACAGGTGATGTATTATTGTTGTGTGATAGCTTGGTTTGAGAAATTGGTTAGGTAAATGGTAAGTGAAAGCATTTATGGATATAGAAGAAAATTTGGAGTGAATATGAAATTTAGCTCAATTAAATGGTTTCATCAATAAAACATTGTATATACCAGAATGTGTTAGTGAATTACATATTCGTAAATTGACATTCAAAGTTCAGTTAGTGATATATGAAAATAGCGTGAAAAGATTTATGATTGTGATTAATATTGATTCTGACTTAAAGTGGATTCTTCAATATTGGATTGATTTAACGAATATATTGAGCATATGAATGGGTATGTATTGGGCATAGTAAACCCTAATTAGCGACTCGAAGATAATAATTTGAAAGTTTTTAATTTGGATGAAATTTTATAACTCGATTTAATATGTTTATAAGTGTATTTATTCTGGTAATGCCTCGTACCCTATTCTAGCATAGAATATGGGTAAGGGGTGTTACAATGTGACATCACTAGATTCGACCCTAATGTTGAGGTCGGGTTTGGGGTGTTACATTTAGTGGTATCAGAGCTATGGTTTAGTCGGTTCTCGGACTAACATAACGTCTGTGAGTTTAGCTATATATGTCATTTTATTACTCGTGATAGTGTAATACCTTCTGGCTCTAAGGAAATTATTCTGTTAAGACAGAGATGACTTCTAACCGAGCTGCTTTTAATAATGCTGTAATTTTATATTGAGGTAATTGAAATGTGTTTATGAAGAAACGAAATTTAGAAAGGTATAAATAATGAAAGCATAAACTTAAAATTATATGATTGAATTTTTCCTCAAGTAAATTTGATTAAAGTTAATGAGTTCAATCAGAATACCTGTTTCCTTAAACTAATACGGTTAAAGGATCTTTGGTTTGCATGCTAAAAGAATGTTGAAAGATTGTGTGTTTGAGTTGTATCCTCAGCATTAAGAAAATAGTATCGTGATATGTTAGTGTTTGATAGTTGAAATCAATACAGTTGTTTTATTAAAGTGAATTAAATTATCGAGATGTGATTTGAGTTATATGTAACTAAGCATGTCCTCAGCTAAGAGAATAAATTTAATGCACTTATGAGTATGAAGATAGATAGTCGGAATGAAAAAAAAATTCTATATTTCAGAAAGTATGAAAAGAGATGATCATAAGTTAAAAAAAAAACTTATATTGTGATAAGCTCATCCAAGTATGTTGGTGATTATGTGATGCTATGTGCTCAACATATTTGATTAAGTGAATATGGTAACCGAATTTACTTAAATAGATGGAATGTTTGTTTATGTATATCTGTTAGAATAAGTGAAATTAGTACATGCATATGGTAGAATCTTATGTTTAATTGGTAAGTTAAAGATAATAAGATATTTTGTTTTATGTCTTTACTATTAAACCATGAATATTATAATAGTATGAAAATTGAATTGGAAGATTAAATTGAGTAGAACGCAAGAATGAGTACTTTCGTTCAGTGATATGTGATGAATTAACGAAAAAGACCATGATTGGACCATGGCAACATGTGATATGCGATTTCCGTATAAGACCATATCTGGGATATGGCATCGGTGTGATATGTGCTACTGTGTAAGACCATAGCTGGGCTATGGCATCAATATGTAAATATGTGTAAGTGTCACGGCCACAGTTCAAAGCCCGTGACCATCGCACCAAATGCATCCAATGGAGGTCTATTGCTCAGATGGGGATCATTTGGCCCACGAGAACTGGCCCGATTCAATGAGATATTGGAGAAGCCTGTCAGATTGAAGCCTGGTTGGCCCGATAGCGAAGAGATGGCAACTTAGGCTAATATGGTAACTAATCTTAGAAGATAGAGAGAATCATATCTTGTAAAGATTAGATTAGATTTGATATGGCATATCTTGTAAATCCCTAAAATAAAGGGATATGGTTAATCTCGTCCGTCGATGTATTTGTATCTTAACCGTTGGTTTTGGGGGAGCTCAACTATAAATAGAGAGCCTCCCCCTCATTTGTACTCACTCCTGAATTGTTTCATTATTCCTTGTGAATAAGAGAAGTAGAGAGCATTTGCTCAAACACTTTGCGAGCGCTCTTTCTGTTGTTCTTTTGCTTAGCTTCTTTTGACATAAATCGCTTCTGCTGTTCAATTGGTGCCTTGGAGGATTTCTTAAAGAATCCTCATTGAGATAAGGCTGACTTGGGCGAGTTTGGAGCAAACGGATCGCCTAAGGCCGCACGGATTGCGAGACGAAAGGTCTAGCCCCGTGACATAAGATCATAGTTGGACTATGGCATAGAGAAAACGAAGTACTCAACTCTGTAAGACGTTCTCTAATTGAATAAATATCGGTAAGTAAAATATAAACTAAGTATCGAATTTAAATAGATATTAATATTGAGCTCAAGTAAGTAAATTCATTGTGTGAAATTGTGGGTGACAGAAAATATTCATAATAAATAGATGTGTTAATTTGTTTGGAATGAACTACGTGGTTATGATGGTATTACATTGATGATGAATGCAAAGTCATAAATATATATGTGTATATATGAAGTAAGTTAAAAGCTTTATGTCCTCACCATCACCCCCTCATCAGTATTGTTTTATGACGAAAATTATCTTGATGAGACAGATATGTTTTTCAACTGAATTAATTCTAACAGTATAGAAGTAAACATTTAAATGTTTGAGTGAAAATGTATTGATTATAAGTTGAAACTCATAAAGGAATGGATCAAAGAGTATAACATTTTTTATTGATAAATGTTATAATTATATGAGCACATGAGTTATGATATTTGGATTATGATGCTATATAGAAATTTCGATTGTAAATTAGTGATTTGAGTTGGCATATGATTTATGTGTTGAGAACAAAAGTGATTAAAAGCAAATGTTTATTAAATGCTTTGAGAATGTGAAATTAGTAATGAATTGGCTATTTGTGATAGTATGTGTTATGCGCATTTATGTGTAAGATAAATTTGAGGCTTTACTACACTCACCCCCCATATCAGTAAAATGTTACAATGAAATTTGTAAGATGTTGGTTGAATAAGCTTACGAGTGTAGTGTTACAGAAGTTTGTGTATGGAAGATTAATAATGTGGTCGGAAAAGTGAATGAATTAGCAAATGAAGACAATATAAAAAGAGAGATATTGGATAGTTCTGAAAACTACTCAGATTATGCAAAGTTACTATCACAAAAGAAGTTAAATCCGATTAAATGATTTATTCAGGTATGTTATTTAAAGAAA
This sequence comes from Gossypium hirsutum, assembly GCF_007990345.1. Classification (NCBI taxonomy): domain Eukaryota; kingdom Viridiplantae; phylum Streptophyta; class Magnoliopsida; order Malvales; family Malvaceae; genus Gossypium; species Gossypium hirsutum. Next base: position 38,958,638 of record NC_053443.1, read on the forward strand.
GAATTAACCGAAAGTTTTCTGGATCGATTTCTGTTAGTAAAGAGATAATGTGAAAATTCTGATGACAGAATTAGACAATTTAGTAATGTTTGTATTGTATTAATAGCTGAGTACAGTAGTTATAATGGGGTAATTACTATGATTCCTTTTAGACAGTCTGTGTGTACAATTATCCTCAGAAGTATATGTGACTGTTTACTTTAAAAAAAATTCTTATCGTATGAGAACATTAGCTAAACATATTAATAGATGAAAGAATTATTGGTTTGTTTGGGTTATGTTCGACATTGCCATGTTTTTTTTTTGGTATTTATTCCCTTGTGTGAATATGAAAATCGACGGTAAAGTCTGAGTGAGGCTAATATTTTGTTTCTACTGGTTATTGTTTTATTGAATATACGTGAAGATTATATTGCTTCTGTTACTTTGGATTCCATTAATTATGAGTGACATTGATCTTTCTAGACATTTTCTTTTATCATAGGAATGGATATCATTCTATATAGATTGTAATTTTTTGATACTTTGTGTAGCTTCAGATGCTGAAATATCGCTATCCTGATTTTCTTTTGAATTTATGTGATTATCTATAAAAGATATGAAAGTCCAAAATCATGTGTGAAATTGAAATGTACTGTGTGGAAGCAAATCATTAATCTACTATCTGGTAAGATTTTCGAGGACGAAAATCCCGAAAGGAGGGAGAGTTGTAACAACCTGAATTTTGGGCTAGTCAGAATAATGGTTTCGGGACCACAAATTTGACGAGAAAAAAAATTATTTTCATTATATTTTTTATGGTCTACGATTTCACAAAATGATTTCGTGAAAATTTTGTTCGAAAATTTTGACGTTTGGGCACTCAATTTAGTCAAAAGGACTAAATTATAAAAAGTGAAAAAGTTGAGTTCTACATGTTAGAAGTGTCCAATTGTTATGAAATTTTAAATTGGAGATCCTTAAATGGTAATTAGACCATTTTATAACTTGTTGGACAAAAATGGACAAGAGATAAGTGAAATAGGAAAAATTTAAATTGGGGGCATTTTGGTCATTTAGTAATTAAAAGAATTAAAAATGCCAAAATAGACAAAAATTTGTCCATCTTCTCCATGGTGAATGAAACCGGCAAGGGGGAAGCCATATTTAGGGTTTTCAAGCTTCCAAGCTCCATAGTAAGTAATTCCAAGCCCCGTTTTTAATGTTCTTTACGTTTATAGAGTCCAGATAACTTGATTTAGCTTATTCTAGCAATAATTTAACCTAGGGTTCATATTTGGAAAAATACCCATAGGTGAAATGTGTTTATTTTGATGTTTTATGGTAGAATATGAAACTTGAAATTATGTTAAATAACTTTTGCTAGTCGATTTTAATTGAAAACGAGTAAATTGACATAATCGATAAAAATACCTAATGTTCATAAGTGTTAGAGTGAGAATTTGATGTTTCCGTAGAAGGGAAAAATGGTCAGCATGTCATAAAACATAAGAAAAAGGAATAAAGTTTAATTTCCGAGCCTAGCGGCAAAATCGTAATTTTGTGAAACTTTAGGGGCAAAAATGTAATTTTTCCAAAATGTGATTTTTGGACTATATTGAATAATGTGAGTGTTAAATAAGTTAAATGTGTTATTATAAGTCAAGAAAGACAAGGAATTGACTTTGATTAGTGAAAAAGGAAAAAATGAGAAAAAGTGAGAAATTTCCCGATTGAACATTCAGAATAAAAAGAGATACGAATGACGTGACAGAATTGATCACATGTGTGGCATGGACTGTGTGTAGGCCACTATGTGAAAGTGAAAGTGATGGTTACGTGTGTAGTACTATGTGCAGGCTACTACGTGTACCAGAATGATAGGTCGCATGTGTAGTACTATGTGCAGGCTACTATGCGTACCGGATAGCTTCGATCACGTGTGTAGTACTATGTGCAGGCTACTATGTGTATCGGATAGTGATGGTCACATGTGTAGTACTATGTGCAGGCTGCTATGTGAACCGGTATCATTAATTATAAGGTGGTTGCTATGTGCTGATCCCGTCGGATATCATTGATTACAAAGGGTGGTTGCTGTGTGATGAATCCACCGTGTATCTGTTATTATTCTGAAGTGTTCATCGGGAAATTGACTAAGTGAAAATACATGAGATCATGTAACAATTAAGTGTGGTTTAATGATGAATATATGTGTGGAATTGAATTGAATAATGGTTGAAAGTGAAAAAGTGAAATTATGAAAAAGTAAAATTAGCAACAAAACAGTTTTGGACAGTAGCAATAGTGTGACTTTGAAAATTCACCAAAAATGGTGGAAATTGAATTAGAGAGTGAATAAGATATGAAAAGAAATATTAATGAGTCTATTTTTACATAAAAGAAACATATCAAGCAAAAGAGTTATATATTTTGAGATATTTTAATTTTAGTGAGGCAGTGTCGGATTGATTTCGGAATCCCCTGTTCTGGCTTTGGATAATAATTACAAATTGTAAAAAAATAATTATGAGTTATAATTTATATGATTAGAATCCTTAATGAGTATATTTTTAAAATAATAAACTAAAATATCATATAAATTTTTTACAATGAGATAATTCATTTTTAATGAAGAGAGGTCAGAGATGTTGAGCAGTGAAATAGGGGTGACTTTAAGGAATAAACTGTACTAATTGGCTAAGCCAAAAATTCTTAAACTTTTATGGTAAGAAGATATGTGAGTATAGTTTTGGGGAAAATTAACATAACTTAATTTGGATCTCTGTAGCTCTAGATAAAAATAATTTAGTGACTGTAACTCGACTAGACATCTTTGAATATAAATATAAGTGAATAGTGAAATAATGTATAATGCTATTTAAGCATGTTATATACATAAAGAATGTGGGATGGAGAGGAGGAGGAGGACAATAAAGTATATAAATGAATTGTGTATAATTGGTTAAATGTCTGATTATAATCGATAAATGTTGAAATAGGAGTGATGCTTATATTGGTGCATTACTGGTCATGGTAAGCTCATGAGAGAAAATAAAGTTTCATAGCATATGTGTGTGGTATATTTGGCATGAAATGATGTCATGAGTGGCTCATGAATTAACTCATGTTGGTAAGTTGATGCATAATTATAGTATTCAAATATATACATATTTGTAATATTTTGCTATGTGATTCAGAAAAAGGGGAATAAATAGCATACTGAAAATTCGGCCATGGTGCTAGTTTACGTTAAAGGAGTGTTTTATGACATATCTTAAATAATGGAATGTTATGAATTTTGAGATTAATTTTCTAGTTAAATAAATGACAAATGAATTGATTGCGTATTCGTAATTTGACATATGCTTGGTATATGAAACGTAATAATATATACTTGAATAAACTTTAAGTATTTGAATGACATGGATTTGATGGTGATAAGATTCAAACATTGAATTCATGAAGCACAGGTGATGTATTATTGTTGTGTGATAGCTTGGTTCGAGAAATTGGTTAGGTAAATGGTAAGTGAAAGCATTTATGGATATAGAAGAAAATTTGGAGTGAATATGAAATTTAGCTTAATTAAATGATTTCATCAATTAAACATTGTATATACCAGAATGTGTTAGTGAATTACATATTCGTAAATTGACATTCAAAGTTCAGTTAGTGATATAAGAAAATACCGTGAAAAGATTTATGATTGTGATTAATATTGATTTTGACTTAAAGTGGATTCTTCAATATTGGATTGATTTAACGGATATATTGAGCATATGATTGGGTATGTATTGGGCCTCGTAAACCCTAATTAGCGACTCGAAGATAATAATTTGAAAGTTTTTAATTTGGATGAAATTTTATAACTCGGTTTAATATGTTTATAAGTGTATTTATTCTGGTAATGCTCGTACCCTATTCAAGAGTAGAATACAGGTAAGGGGTGTTACAATGTGACATCACTAGATTCAGCCCTAATGTTTAGGCCGGGTTTGGGGTGTTACAACCTTAACCCTTGAGTCCCACCATGGCCTTTTTATGCCCTACTACCATACGAGAGTGCCAATTAGGCAAGTAGGACCACACCAATCTGTTTTTCCCCGACCTGTCCACCCAAACTCAAAACTTACCAAGTCTGAGGTGTTACACCTGGTGAATCGAGTCAGGTTTGGTACGTTACAACTCACCTTGAGTTTTATATAATCTTGTCGACTTTTATAAGACTTTCGCCATATATTTTTTTAAACTATGTTTTATTTTACTTAGCATAATATTGATTTTATTTTTTTTGTCATTGATACTTGGTTAAAGCTGATTCAAGAGTATATGTCGTGACTTCAAATCTATAAAAATTTCAACTGTTTTTGTCAAACTCAAATGGTTTTTAGTTGTGACATAAATACTCAGATTTGGTGATCGGGTTGAGCATGGGTGTTACAGGGACCGGTGGTTTTTGGGCTGGTTCTAAACAGAGTTATTCAAGTTGACGGGGTCAAACTTGAACATTTCCACTAGCATGCATCCACAGACTGATGGGCAAGCCGAGAGTGTAAATGCTTTATTAGAGGTTTATCTTTGACACTATATGAGTGCCACACAGAAAGATTGGCCGAAGTTGTTTGATGTGATCCAATTCTCTTATAATTTGCAGCAAAATGGGGCCACAAATCAGAGTCTGCTTGAGATCGTGATGAGCCGATAACCACTCACACCCAATGCCATTATGACTCGTTATGAAGAACTAAATCCAACAAGTTATCGATTTATGAAAGATTGACATAAGTAGGATGACTTAGCCAGAGCTTGCCTACACAAGGCAAGTAAGTGCAACAAGAAGTGGGCTAATCAAAATCGTAGAGATGTACAGTTCCAAGTTGGTGATCCATTCCTTACTAAATTGCATTTGATTTTGCGCCACACTAGATTGCACTAGGGGATTGTGTGACGGTATGAGGGACCTTTTAAAGTTTTGAAAAGAGTAGGCAATGTGGCCTACAAACTGGAGCTGCCTGCAAAACTTAACGTTCATTCGGTTTTCCGTGTCATTATGCTTAAGCCATTCCACGAGAATTAAGAGGATCCAAATTGAGGCAAGTCTAAACGAGCACCAATAGGGGTTAAGGCTTCCTATGACCGTGATGTTGAATGCATCATGGTAGATCAAGGGATCCAACGGAAGTACTACAAGGTGAGGCATGAGTACTAGTTGGGAACTTGTCAAAGCCTTATGGTAGTTCCATTCTGAGGACACGGTGAGAGCGTCGCAAGAATAGGTTGAGGGGGAATGTCATGAGTCACGCAAAAGTGTCTGTAGCTGATGCACATAATTCAAACCCTTCATGTTCCCTTGGGGTCATTTAGTCAGTCGAGATTGGCCCATCACTTAAAAAAGACTCAAGGCTCATGTACTTGAATCCTAGTTGAATTGAAACACTAGTAAATTGTATTTTACTAAGATAGTTCTTGTAAATCTTAAAGGAAAAACATTAGAATTTATATCCCTTAGAACTCTCTTATTGTAGATTGAAACTAATCTTAGTCATTGATGTAATTCGACCTACACCGTTCGATCTGGAAAAACTTAACTATAAATAAAGGTCTCCCCTTCATTTGTAATCACTTCATTCTTTTTAAGTTAAAAAAAATATTAGAGAACATTTACTCAAACACTTGGTATGCACTCTCTTCCTATAGGTTTCTTTGTTCATAACTTTTTCCTTTCATAGTTTGCTTCCACTTTGTTTCAGTGCCTTAAAGACTTTCTACAAGAATTCTCCTTTCCCGAGAGTAGGTTGACTTAGGCACACTTGAAATGAAGAAATCACCTAAGGTCGTATGGATTGAAAGACGAAATATCTAACCTCGTGACATAAAAAGAGTTTCAGTGTAAAAGAGATTAATTGTTTGTAGGTATATGATGAAGCCGATGCATAGTAAAGAGAAATAATGGAAAACACCTACTAAAAGAATGACGTAAACAACACCTATAATAACCCAAGACAACGAACCAAAATAAAGGCTTTGTTGTAGGTCCAGTGAATTAGGCCTAAATGAATGTTTCGCTCCTAATCAACCAAACATGGTCTTAGTATCCCACGCATGTATTAATAGAAAAAATTGGGGCATCAATAAAGGTATTCAGATTGTGTAAAAAGTTAAAATTTGAAAGAATTAAAAAAAAAAATCAAATGAGTGAGTTTTCTCTGCATGCTTCTTATCAAGCAGCAAATAGCTACTAGCATTCTAGTGTATCACGCTTGAATAGATGCGAATAAACATACCCATTTGTAACAATCACAACCAAATCTGAATAACATCGACCATAACAATATTGTAATCCAATCAATTAGAAACTTTATGATCTCAACCAACATAAGTCCCCACTATGTGTCAATCACCACCTTGATTTGACCTTCCAATCCAAAAGAGTCTTCTATAAGGTAAAGCATACAGTTAGAAGCTTGAACAACTTCGATCAAATTCCAACATAGTCAAAAGAAAGCATAAATGCTTAAGTCAAGATCAGGAAACCATTTAAGTGCAACTCAAAACATTCATTAAAAGAATATCCACCACATCAAGAACAATAACAGTCTTTTTAAATCCTTAATGTTGTTGCTACTAAAACTAAAGAGATTTTAACACCTAAAAAAGAAACTCTTCTAGTCAGAGCCATCAGAATTAGTCACCCTTTTTCCTGAACGAGCAGCCTTCGGTGAGTCTGGCTCTACCACCAGTAGGCTGGCATAGAACTGTCTGGCAATTACCGCAAACTACCACAGTTTGAGAGTGGCTAAATACGGTCGTTCTGCCAAAGACAAACAAGTAAAACCAGAAATTAAAAATTGAAATAACCCTTATTTAAATCCATCAAATCTAAAATCCATTTTAAACTTACATGTTGAAGCAGCCCTGACATTTAACATCCTGAGAGAGAGAAATAACCAAGTCAATCAACCATGTACACAAACAAGTCATGAAATGACAAAAATACAATGAAAATAAAAGCTTAAATATATTACCATGAAGAAGGAATTGGGAGACTGAACTAGACGCTTGAGCTTGTGCTTCTTCTTCTCAAGCTCGGCCGGAGGATTCAGCAAGTCGATGTCGTTTTGAAGAACCTAAAATCACACCAAAAGAAACAACTCAAATAAGATGTTATTGCAAAAACATTACAGGAAAATAGAAAAAAAAATCCTGAAAATCAATATAACATGAAATTGAGTAACTGAAAATTCTCTAAGGTGAAGTATAGAAGAAATAGTGAGAGGAGATTTACCATGTTTGCAATTAGAAGGGGGGTCCGGCGCTAATAGCTAGTGTCTTCGAAGCTATTTAGCGAAAAAGCTTAAAGGGAGAGCGCTCTGAAAGGATTTTAGGGCTTAACTTGTGGGGCCCTTTATGTGGACTTTAAATCTGTAAAATATATTGATAGCCTATACATGTACGAATTTGAAATTTATGTTCTATACTTCAAAAATTAAATTCTTTCATTTTTCTTTTCAATTTGAAGCTCATAGTTTAATTATTAATATCATTAATATATTTTTATCAAATTTTTTTAATTTAATATATTTATTTTTCGTTTATTATATAACATATCATTTGAGTATAATATAATCAATAAGTTAAATTGAAAAGATTTGATAAAAATGCTAACGACATATACGTTTGAGATTTTAAAATTTAAAAAGTAAGAAGATTTAGAATAATATATTAGCTCAAGTGTTTTTCTTTGTCTTTGTGCTTAATTGACAAACACACTGATCTTATAAGGATTATTTATTTGTTTGCTTATTTGTTTCTGCTTGAGAGAATTTGTGTCTTAAGATTTGGGTAGAAATCTTAAGAGAGTTGTAAAGTTAAACATTGTCCTCAAAGGTGGATCAAATTAGTGAGTTTGGAAAATCTTTAGTTATGGAAAGCAAAGGTAGTAGAGTAGACAATTGAGGCCAAACCACTCTAAATCGTTGCGTTCATTATTTCTTATTCTTTCTTTGCTTCCACTAAATTTTTTAAAGGGTCAATTCACCACCTCTTGGCTATTTCGATTGAGTTATTGAGCGAGCAATTGGTATTAGAGCTAGCCTTTAAAAATGGTTTAACAAGCAAGAGAAAATCTATAATACCTTCAACTTGATCCGATTAACCGAACCCAAATCTTGGGTATTACCACAATAATACAAACAAAAATTTAATCTAGTTATACAAATTTCAATAAATTATTACAACTTATTTAATTGCAAATTTCAAACTAAATACATAAGTATGTTCAGCAAGTAAGTACATTTGCAACACATGGTAACTAAGGTACAAAGATTTCTATTTTTTAAAAAATTTAATTTATCACGATTATACTCAAAATACGGGTTCTAAGGAACATATCATCTATTTGGCTCTGTATGCATAATAGTCTGATACGCAACTCTTTTGGTGTAGTCATGATATCGCCCCTCTTAGCGTAGCCTCACATTCAAACCTGTAATATAACACACATGGATAAGTTCATAAGAACTTAGTGAGGAATATAACAGTTACCTATGTGGTATTTACACAATACAATTGATGATTCAATGAGATGGTCTTGTTGTTATTTCCCATTAACTTGTTTCAGGTGATTGCTTCCCTCAAATTCCATTATTTATACACTATAGATATCATACTTTACTCAGAACTCATTTCGTTTTCTATTGGGGTCTTCGATACATCACGCATGCCCTTCGTCCGAACATTTATAAGTATTTTTCCATTTCCTTTCTAAGATCAACATATTGAAACACTATTACTGAAACCATCGCTTCACCATAATTCAAGAATGATAATGTGCGCAGATGATCGATACATTCTTTAAACATGCAAATTCAAATCCTTATTCTGAATTTTCCATAATAATTCCTTATTTCTCTATATCTCTACAATTCAGTACTTCCAATCAGTTCATAGTCCTATGTGATACTTCATCATATAATTAATAGATAACTCATGCTTTGCTGATTGTGTTCTGATTACATTTAAAAGTCAAATTGATTACGTTAAACTGATTAATTCAAAAATCACCAAAAGGGACATCTTTTAAGTTTTCCCACTAAGAGCCTTATTAAGACACGCCACAAGGGTAGCTCATTCGCAGTTCGCCATGAATGATACTCTTTCATAATCTTTCACAAAGGCTATTCTTTTCATAATCAACCACACAGGCGATACTTTCACATTGTGCCATAAAGGCATTTCTTTCATATTACGCCACAAAGGCTATCACATCAGAATTTACCATAGAGGCTATTCCTTCGAAGTTTGCCACAAAGGCTCCCTTTTCAGTGTTCGCCACAAAGGCTTCCTTTTTAGAGTTAGCCACAAAAGTTTCCTTTTTAGAGTTAGCCACAAAGGCTTCCTTTTCAGAGTTAGCGACAAATGCTTTCTTTTCAGTGTTCGCCATAAAGACTTCTTTTTTAGTGTTCACCACAAAGGCTTACTTTTTAAAGTTAGCCACAAATGCTTCATTTTCAGAGTTAGCCGTAAAGGCTTCCTTTTCAATGTTCACTACAAAGGCTTCCTTTTCATAGTTAGCCACAAAGACTTCATTTTCAGTGTTCACCACAAAGGCTTTCTTTTCAATGTTCACCACAAAGGCTTCTTTTTCAAAGTTCGCCGCAAAGTCTTCCTTTTCAGAGTTAGCCATAAAGGCTTCCTTTTCAGTGTTAGCCACAAAGGCTTCCTTTTCAAAGTTAGCCACAAAAGCTTTATTTTCAGTGTTAGCAATAAAGGATTCCTTTCCTGATGTGTTTACAATATGGATTTGCCTAAATTCACGTTACGTGAGGTATTGGGTAATCACCATCCTTTAGTTCCTTTCAGATGGTGCCATTTAAACAATATTGTAGAGATAGACATAGACTATTAACAGAACATACTACATAGCATACATTTGAGACATACATACACGATCATACTTCCCATAACACTACTTGAACTCATTAGATCTATACCAGATGTATCTATCATCCTCAACAAAAAAACACACAACCACAAATATCCTTAAATAATCTCTTCTATAGTCACATATGTGTCATACTATAACTTGTCATATCTCACTACACCAAAACAGGTTTTTAGCGGCGTTTTTTTAGGCCTTTAGCGGCGCTTTTTAACGCCACTAAAGATATTTGCGGCGCTTCTTAAAGCGTCGAAAAAATGCCGCTAATGAAAACGTCGCAAATGTTTGCAGCGTTTACAAACAAAAACGCCGTTAAAGACCATGTTCTTTAGCGGCGCTTAGAAAAAAACGCCGCTAAAGATCATGTTCTTTAGCGGCGCTTAGAAAAAAACGCCGCTAAAGAACATGTTCTTTAGCGGCGTTTGTAAAAAAATGCCACTAAAGACCATGTTCTTTAGCGGCGCTTAGAAAAAAACGCCGCTAAAGAACATGTTCTTTAGCGGCGCTTAGAAAAAAACGCCGCTAAAGAACATGTTCTTTAGCGGCGCTTAAGGGAAAACGCCGCTAAAGATCATGTTCTTTAGCGGCATTTTTTTCTAATCGCCGCTAAAGAACATGTTCTTTAGTGGCATTTTTACAAATGCCGCAAAAGAACATGTTCTTTAGTGGCGCTTTTATACAAAAACGCCACTATTTTTGGGATTTTTTTTATTAAATTTTTCATTTTTTCTGCCCTCCTGTAGCAAAATTTCAAAAGCAACATTTCAAAAGCAACCAATAGCAATAAATTTATATAATATTTTAACATAAGGGAATAAAATAATATTAATATCAATAAATAAAAGTGAATTCATATTGTTTTTGCAAAAAATGTTAAATGTTAAATGTTAAAATGATAAAAATATTTATGTCATACACTATGAAGGTGGAAGTTGCGACTTAAACATCTTCATCATAATCTGAAGCTGCTGCTGAAGTTCGTCGTACTTTTTGCTCTGCTCTGCTTCTCTTGCTGCAGCCTCCGATTCCCTCGCTGCAGTCGCTGCTTCCCTCGCTTCCGCCTCTGCTTTAAGTTGTAGCTGGAGTTCTTCATATTTCCTTTGAACCTCAATTGTAGTCGCTTGCATCTGAGCCATTTGGTCTTTTAACCTCTGAACTTCAGCTTGAGCCTGACTCCCCGAAGCCATGTATTGGTGGGAGCTGGATCCAAAATATTGGGTTGGGCTAACAAAAGATCCTTGAAATCGAACCCGACCATACCTTTCAGGACCCAAAACTTCAGTAATAATCCGATTATCAATATCTTCAAGATGAACCGAACTATCACTAGAAGCAATTGCTTCGTACTCCGCCTTTTTATCATTTAGTTTTTCCTAATAAATATATCACATAGTTAGGAACACAATATTATATATTGAAAAACATATGCAACATAACAATAGTCGCATTAACTGCAATGAATTAAACCATTAGAAAATAAACACTATAAATAACTAAAATAAGTCAAATCGTATTAAGTAAACGTACCATTATTTCAGCAGCTTCAGGAGTCATGGGAGATCCATCTTTCTTCCTATGTGTAATTTCAAAAAGTTGAAGGCGTCCAACTTTTTGACCGGACGACCGTTCCTACAATATAGTAGTATAAATATTATTTAATAGAAAGTTATACATATTCGACAATATTAAAAAATTTAAAAATACCTCCGCCTCAGCTACACATGCGAAACTTCTCGACCCGGCTGTGTGGGTGAATTTTTGTTTCTGCCTGCTGCTTATTCCAACTTGTTCACGATCCTACGTTATGAAATTTTTTAGTACGTAAATAGAAAATACTATAAACCAAAATAATTACAATAGTTTAGAAGGACGTCAAACCTCGCCTTTATTCGAATGCCAAAATCTAACCGCATCTTCCCATTGGTACCTCAACATACCCGGCGGGACATTTTGCAATTTCTCATCGAGGGTTGTTTTTGTCTTATAATAATTTTTCTTCAAAGTACTTTTGTTGTCTCTCCATCTTTTTCCCAATGCCTTCTTTACATAAGCATCCGAGACCTCTAAAGCAAACCTCGCCTGCAAAAAACAAAAAACACAAGTTAATAAAGTAAATATAAATGAAACTATTTCCCAAGCATTATAGATGACATTAACATTTTGTTACCTTAATATTATCGAGGGCTTGGTTTTTGTTGCTATCGGGCATTTGATGCCATGACTCGTAGTTTATAGGTAACATATTCGGATTTCGTGCTAAAATGCCCATGTATCCAGCTAAAAGTCGAGCTTCTGATCCAACAGGCTGACCAAAACTGTTTCGTCCAACTTTGACACGCTCGACTGAATCTAACTCGTACAACTCTCTAAGTAGCGTACGTCCTCGACCTCTGCGCGTCCCACCATTTTCAGCTACAAATGGTATATTATAATATAAGAATTTGAAAAATAAATCAACTATAACAGAAACACGCATGTAAATTAAATGAAAAATTACTTTGAACTTCTGTAGGATCCTCAGCTGTTAACGGAACATTTGAAGATCCAACTGCTGTCTGTTGTTCAGTACTATTAGTTTCTGTCGAGTTTGGATTATTTTGAACAATGCTTCCCCTTAGAATTTTTCTTCTAGGCATTTTATCTACAATACACATAAAATAGTTAATAACTTAATAGCTAATTACAACAATAACAGCACATATAAAACAGTTGAAACATATAATAAGACGAAGATTTAAATTATGATATTATATATAATTAAACAATCGTAAAATCTTACTACATCATTATTCGTAAATATCTTCATCGGTATCCTGACGAACCCATCCAAATTGTGCACTAGTACTAGGGATATTATCGTTTAAGTTTAGTTCTGGAAAGGGTAAAGTTACTGATCTATCTTCGATGTTATCTCTACTTCCACTGCCCATATCAAACAAGTCTCTAGGGATGTTATGGAGTACAACGTACCAACCCTCATCAGTTGGATCTTTTGAGTAAAAAACTTGTTTGACTTGAGATGAGAATACATACGGCTCATCTATCAGTTGTTGTCCTGTGTGAATCAATCGGTCAAAGTTCACCATTGTAAAACCAAATTGATCTTGCTTAATTCCACGAGCTGTATTAACATCGGCCCAATCACCACGAAATAAGACAACTTTCCATTTGCCGTAGTAATCCAACTCAATTATGTCAGTAAGTTGTCCGAAATATTCCACATTTCCCTCGACAGGATTATTGTCCCTAGCACTAGCATAACTCGTAATTGCAGAATTGACAACAATTCCACAATTTTGCGTTCTCCTCAACCTCTCGCGATATTTTGTATGAAATCTGAATCCGTTGATGAGGAACGCACTATATCTTTTAACCACTCGATTTGGACCTTGGGAGAGCCATTTAACATCGTCGTTTACGTTCTTCCCGCTCCAAACCTATTGAATGGAAAGTAAACTGAGTAATTCATTTGTTATGAGAAAACATTATTATTTGTAAGCGGAAGCTCGAACTGCATACTGTTTGGCTTAACCATTCATAAAATGATTCTGTAAACAACTTATTGATATCTCGATGTTGTGTTCTTCGGGAGCGCAAACGAGATCTCAATATTTGTTTGTACTCACTGTGTTAAAAAAATGTGATCTTTGTTAGAAGATAAACAATTATTAGTTTGATAAATATTTATCAAATTTGTAGAACTTACTTCCGTAAAGGTTCCAATAAATCGTGGTGAAACAGAACATATCGATGTGCTTGTACCCACGATAAATGATCTAATTCTATAATTTCAACTTTTCCGATTGGTTCTCCAAAACTTTGGAACAAATAAGTATCGGCTAAGTTATGGTCCGTGAGTCCAGCATTCCTATTTGGTCTGTTTAACCTTATTTCAACATCTTCCAAATATCTTGAGCAGAAGGTCATACATTCTTCTGCCAAGTAGCCTTCAGCAATCGATCCTTCTGGATATCGCTTGTTGCGGCAGTAAGACTTTAATTTGGATAGAAACCTAAACATAATATACAACATTTCTTAATTATTGAAACTAAAGGCATAAAGGTGAATGAAGGAAAACTTTAAAACTTTTAATTAACACCTTTCTATGGGATACATCCATCGATAGAAAACGGGTCCGCCAAGAATTACTTCGTGCGGGAGATGGATTATCAAGTGAACCATAATGGTGAAGAAGGAAGGTGGGAAGATTTTCTCCATGTTGCATAAAATTAAAGCGGTTCGATCCTGTACCTTCTGAAGTTCTTGAACGTCCAAAACTTTGCCACAAATGGCTTTCATTATGTTGGATAGTTCAATTATACAAGACATCACCTTCTTGGACATACAACATCGTAGAGCCACTGGCAGTAAATCTAGCATCAAGATGTGATAGTCATGTGATTTTAGCGAATATAATCTTCTATCTTTAACACTAACACATCGAGATATATTTGATGCATAGGCATTTGGAACCTTTATATCCTTCAACACCGTGCAGAACAATTCTTTTTCCGTCTTTGACATTGAAAAAATAGAAGGCGGCAACCGATATTTCCCATTCGGAAGTGGATTGGGATGAAGATCAGGTCGGATTCCCATTTGGACTAAATCAAGTCGACTCTGAAGATTGTCTTTTGATTTTCCGTCGACATTCAAAACTGTACCCACAATGTTCTCGCAGACATTTTTCTCAATGTGCATAACATCAAGATTGTGTCGTAGAAGGTGATGCTCCCAATAAGGTAACTGAAAAAAAATACTTCTTTTTTTCCACAACTCCGCCTCATTAGGATCGTCCTCTTCATCAGAGTCATCATCAGCTTCATCATTGGATCTTCTATTTCTTTGCGTGTTTGGCGGTTGGTTCATCTTCCCATAAATAAAATTCATATCTTCCAATATGAACAAGATTTCAGAGCCACTGGTCTGCGAAGGAGCTTCTCTGAACTCTTCAGTACCGTCAAATACAGAACTCTGAAATCTAAATCTATGATTTTCCGGTAACCACCGACGATGCCCCATGTAAGAGAACTTCTTCCCATTGTATAACCATTGCGAACATGTTTGTGCAGCACAACAAGGACACGCATAACGACCCTTGGTACTCCAACCGGATAAATTGGCATAAGCGGGAAAGTCATTAATGGTCCACATTAAAGCTGCACGTAAATTAAAGTTCTCCTTTCTCAGCACATCGTATGTCTCAACACCAACCCACAATTGTTTTAACTCTTCAATAAGTGGCTGCAAATAAATGTCGATATCATTCCCGGGCCCTTTCTCTCCAGGGATAATCATAGATAAGATTAGGGAAGATTGCTTCATGCAAATCCATGGAGGCAGATTGTAAGGAACAAGCACTACTGGCCAAGTACTGTAGGCAGTGCTCATGATCTTGAAAGGATTAAATCCATCAGATGCTAGCCCAAGCCTCACACTCCTAGGATCGCTTGCGAAGCTTGTAAATTTATTGTCAAATGATTTCCAAGCTAAAGAATCTGCCGGATGCCTTAGTAATCCATCAACGGTTCGTCCATCATGGTGCCATGTCATTGACTCCGCTGTCTTCGACGATAAAAAAAGCCTTTGAAGCCTTGGTATCAACGGAAAATACCGTAAAATCTTGGCTGGCTTCTTCCGTGACTGTGCATCATTTTCATCGTCGTTCCCATCTTCTGTGTTTCTACTTGTCCAACGAGAGTGGCCGCATACATGACAGCACTGTTGGTTTCTCCGATCGCCCCAATACAACATGCAGTCATTTGGGCAACTATGGATTTTGTTATACCCAAGGCCTAAATCTTTTATCATCTTCTTCATATCTTTGCAGGACCGAGGGATTTTTGCAAACGGGAACATTTCTCTCAAAAACTCTAACAGCATTGTCAACGAGTTTCCCGTCCACCCTCCCAAACACTTTAATTGAAAAAGACGAACACAGAAGGACATCTTTGAAAATTTTGATCCCTCATACAGTTCTTCGTTCATGTCATTAAGTAGCGCGTAGAACTTCGCCGCTTCTCCATTCGGCTCTTCATGACGTACACTACTTCCCGGTTCGGTAAAAGTATTTCCACCAATATTACAATCATCAGAGGCCATAAAGTCCGCTGGGAATGATTCGACACCATGATTGTGCATATTAAATGCATCCCGCAACATACCTTCCATGTCATCCCCTCTACCAGACTGATGGTAAGCAGTATCAGGATAAGTTACATCCATACTTGAAGAGGAAGTACTAGGCGGGCATTCTCCATGAAATAACCATTGTTTATAACCCCGAACAAACCCATCAACAATTAGATGCTCGTATACAACTTCACGATAATGCCAGTTTATGTTGACACACTTCTTACACGGGCAAAGAATCATGTTCTCTTGGCTTGCATATTGAAATGCAAAATTTAGAAAAGTCTGTACTCCATTTCGATAACCGTCGCTTACCCTTAACAAATTCATCCAAGACCGGTCCATTTCTTAGATCTTGAAGTCTGATTTTCACCAGAAATTGCAATGGTAAGTTATGTAAGTTATGTAAGTTAAATGTATTATATAAGTTAAATGTAAGTTGTAAGTTATTATGTATTATGTAAGTTGTAAGTTAAATGTATTGTGTAAGTTGTAAGTTAAATGTATTATGTAAGTTGTAAGTTATTATGTATTATGTAAGTTGTAAGTTATTATGTATTGTGTAAGTTGCAAGTTAAATGTATTATGTAAGTTGTAAGTTATTATGTATTATGTAAGTTGGAAGTTATTATGTATTGTGTAAGTTGTAAGTTATTATGTATTATGTAAGTTGTAAGTTATTATGTATTGTGTAAGTTGTAAGTTAAATGTATTATGTCAGTCAAATGTATTATGTAAGTTGTAAGTTAAATGTATTATGTAAGTTGTAAGTTATTATGTATTATGTAAGTAATGTAAGTTAAATGTATTATGTAAGTTGTAAGTTATTATGTATTATTTAATAAAATAATATATAATTTAATAACATTACTAATATAATTATTAATAATATTTAATAAAATAACATTTTATTTTAATAGTCAATTTTAATATTCCACATATTTTTTTTATAATTATTAATAATATTTAATAAAATAACATTTTATTTTAATAGTCAATTTTAATATTCCACATATTTTTTTATATTTTATTTTATCTTTTATGATAACATGATAACAAAATTTAATTATAAGGTATACTCTTTAATAAATGGTTTATTTATAACAATCTTTTGGTTACGTAAGATATGTATGATGTAAGTATAGCACTTTTATGCATCTTATTTATAATTATTTAAGTAATAAATTTAAGTAACATATTTAAGTAATAAATTTAAGTAACATATTTAAGTAATAAATTTAAACAAATTTTAGTAAGTAATGTATTTTAGTAATAAATTTAACATTCAATCGCATAAATGAGAACTAACGTCGATAATTTATTAATTGACAAGATCCTTGAAAATCGATAATTTGTTCACTTTAAAACGAATCCACTATTTGCCCATAATTTATTCACTTACTCAAATATATAAACTGATTTAAGAATTTTAATCATTTGCGTAATTATTTTTGTTTGGGTAAAAAATACGTACAAGAACTACAATCATAGTTTATACCTTGCAGTTATGGAAAAATTTGGCAAAGTAACATGCAAATTGAGCCAGCAACATATAAATAAAAAATGATAAATAAACCAATACCCACAGCGTAAAAAATTTTTTTAAATTAAAACTCCCTTTTAAAACTCAAAAATAATAATTAAAGTAACAAAATCCAAAATTTAAACATTTGGAGGTGTTTTTTTAAGAAAACCGAGGTGGGAAACATAGGAATAAATACCTCAATTTCCTGGACTTCGAAGCAAACTACTGCAAAAAATAAAAATAAAAAGGAAAACATAAGTAAGTTAGTTCCAAATAAACAGGAAAGAATTAGTATAAAACTTAAATATAACAAAATCCAAAATCCATCATGTACAACGCTATGATATATATTTTGTGTCAAATTAATTAAAAATTTGACTTGAACTTGAAAATAAAATTTTGTGGTATATATATATAACAAAATCCAAAATCCAAAATAGTGTCAAAATCCATCATGTACAACAGGAAAGAATTAGTATAAAACTTAAACATAATAATTCAAAGATCGTTACGATATGATATATATTTTGTAGCTTTTATCAATTCAAAGATCAAAATAAGTTTAAAAAAAATTGACTTCGCATCAATACATATATAACTAATTTGTTTATATTTATCAAAACAACTTTTGTTATACGATAAATAATACTTTAATAGCATATATACGATAAATCGCTGATTTATTTGTATGTAAAAGATTATTAATCATTAACATAAAACCAGTTGCAAATATAAGATCGATAATTTTATAAATTTGAAGTAAAATTGTTAATTTATTGACATAATAGCGAAAATCGATGAATTGTAAACGCTAAACCGATTAAACGATTCGCCCATAATTTATTCAATTACTCACATATATAAAGTTATTTAAGAATTATATTCCAAATTTTAATAGTTTAAAACAATTGTGTTTCGCGAAAAGCAATTCTTAAATTTAAACATCAAATAATGTAATAAGCTGCAAAGTCAAGTGCAAATTTAGCTTAAATGGTAATTAAAACTCCTTTCTAAAAATGAAAAATAATAATTAAACTATACAGCTAAAATATAACCATAAAAAGAAATTAAACAATTTGACTTTTTTTTAAGAAAACTAATTAGAGAAACATAGGAATAAATACCTTAAATTTCCTCAATTTCGAAGCAAAAACTGGAAAACCAAGACAGAAATACATTAGTACCGAAAAAACAGAAGTAAGAAACTAAAAAACTTTAAAAAACTAAAGTTTATTTTCACGAAGTTAACTAAACTAAAAAAACTAAAAAAACCTAAATGCATAAATGATTTAAGGCCATATCATATACATTGTCTCTTTTAAACATTATTTATCAGCTTATTACATTATTTAAGAATTACATTAGAAGGGATTTCCCAGTCTAATGGCAAAGCTTATTTTTTCCTTCTCGTTTTGTAAACAGAGTATATTTCAACTAAATCAAGATTCAAATCAGAATATTAAATTTGATTTATTTTAACTTTCGAATGCCTTAGCACAGTTGAACATAAAACAACTGCAATCCCCACAAATGAACAAACCAGACTCTGAAAATAAGAATACATTTGACAGTAGCAACCAAACATTTGACAGCAGGCAAATTGAAAGCTTAATGGTGCACATCCAATTTCTAATATACTTAATGATTAAACTAAATAGAAAGCATACCAAAACAAACATTGAAAATACATTATCACAATAATATTAAACATAATTAAAAGGTCATTGAAATGCATTAGATCACCTGTCTGCCTACCAAATTGTAATGAAACCTAGAAACAAGAAAGAAGAACCAAAACTACAAAAGCATGTACAAAAAATTTCGACCAAATTAGGAACATATTTAACGATTACAGTGAATTTTATATGCTGCGCACTAGAACAATATGCTTTGTTTTGGGTCTGTAATGAAGCACTATAGAGAACTATAGAGAACAATCTGCTCTCTCTTATGCAATAGCTCAGTAAATAGTTAATCGTTTGACTCCTAGTATGCTCGTAAAAGGCAGTAAAGCAAGGAAGCAAGAAAGGACAGTGCGATTACAAGCGATTTCTAAAAAAGAATCCACCGGATTCAGTACCAATCAATGCTGGATCCTCAACTTTCCCCTAACTTCATACTATACATAACAATTTAAAACACTGCAAACCCCGAATCAAACTCAATGAAAAAAACAAATTTTTAATTCATGGAAACCCTAGAAGTCGGGTGGGCAAGAGAACAAACCTCAAAAATGGCGATTCCAAGGCTGTTGATTTCGGGAAAGTAGTGGGGCTACTGATTTCTATTGATTTCGGGATGAAATTCGGGATTTCGGGAGGAATTTTCTCAAACTCTAAAACGTTGGGGGATGTTTTTGCTGCTGGGGAATGAATGACGATCGATCGACCCTCTGCTGGGGAGAAAGGGGGAAATGAAAATCAGAATAAGGGGGAAAACGGAGAAACGATGAAGTTTTCGGTAAAATAAACAAACCTTTGAGGGAACGACGACGTTTCGGCTACAAGAAATAAACACCTGCGGCGTTTTAACAAAAACGCCACTAAATACATAAAAAACGGTCACGTTTTGGTAAACACAAAATAACATTTTTTGCGGCGTTTTAAGATAAGCGCCGCTAAAGTAACATATTTTGCGGCATTTTAACAAAAACGCCACTAAATACATAAAAAAACGGTCACGTTTTGGTAAACACATAATAACATTTTTGTGGCATTTTAAAAGAAGCGCCGCTAAAGTAACATCTTTTGCGGCGTTTTAACAAAAACGCCACTAAATACATAAAAAACGGTCACGTTTTGGTAAACACAAAATAACATTTTTGCGGCGTTTTAATAAAAATGCCACTAAATACATAAAAAAACGGTCACGTTTTGGTAAACACAAAATAACATTCTTGCGGCGTTTTAAGATAAGCGCCGCTAAAGCAAGATCTTTTCCGGCGTTTTAACAAAAACGCCACTAAAAACATAAAAACGATTTCGTTTCGGTCAACACAAAATCCAACAAAACGGCAACGTTTTTATTATAACCCATTGAAATTTTGTGGCGTTTCCAACGCAGCGCCGCTAAAGGCTGACGTTTTCGGCGTTTTACAAAAAACGCCACTAATAAATCCTACACCACGGCAGCGTTTTATTAAAACAGAATCACATTTTGCGGCGTTTTTGACATAGCGCCGCTAAAGGATGATCTTTTCCGGCGTTTTACCAAAAACGCCAGTAAGAAATCTTACAGAACGGCAACGTTTTTATTGAAACAAAATCACATTTTGCAGTGTTTTACCCAAAACGCCACTAATATATCCTATAGAACACTACCGTTTTTATTGAAACAAAATTCCTTTAAATTAAATTTGTTTCTATATTTCAAAGTTTTAATTATTTCGTAAATTCCTTTCAATTAAATTTATTCTGGTCAACGCTATATATTTAATTTGTAAAATTTTATAATTGTGTATGAAAATAATTTTTAATAATATGAAAACTGGAGCTGGATATATATGTTTCCCTTGATGAAGAATACGTAGTTTTTTGTATTAAAGAAGACAGACCTGATAATGTTACGATAGAATCGAACAAATTAGAAGGATCAAAACAATCCGAAAAAAGTTCATGATTGGTTAATAGAAATTAATTTAATATAATTCTATTCATTTGACTCTTAATTTTAATTACTTCAAGTACTCGTGTCTAAAACTTGTTTCAAACACGTCCACGAACATATGACATTCTAAGAACCCTACAAGTAAGGGTCAAAAAAGCTTGATTAGATAACACTAATCAATCTAAACCCTAAACACATAACCCTTAAATCCCTTAAACCCTAAACCCAAATCATAATCCCTAAACCTAGCCTAGACCCTGAACCCCAACCCATAAACCTTAAACCCCAACCCTAACCCGTAAACCTTAAACCCCAACTCGTAAACCCTAAACTGTAAACCATAATCACTAAACCCATAATTTGCATAAACCTTAATTAAACCCTAAACTCTGACCCTAAACACTTAAACCATAAAACCTACATAATCCCTAACCCCTAAATCTTATACCTTAAACCATAAACCCTAAACTATAATGATAATTAATTCAATATTTTAAAAATAATACTATCTCTTTTACGATTATATAAGAAACTATTTAATACATAAATTAAAAATAACCATTCCTGTACCCAATAAACTTAATTTAAAATTATTTTAAACAACAGTCTCTTCATTTTTCCCGTTTTTAATAAATATTTTTATTTATTTTTACTTTCAAAATTTCTTGTACGTGTCATTATTTTTTACTAAATAATTTAAAATATTTTAATTAATATTTTCTTAAAAACTAGAGCATTAGCGGCGCTTCTTAAAAAACGCCGCAAAATCCCCAACCAAAGACTCGAAAACTAAGAAAACGATGTCGTTGGGCTTAGGCTTTTTGCGGCGCTTTTACAAAAACGCCACTAAAGCCTCCCAAACTAAGAAAAACGATGTCGTTGGGCTTCGGTTTTTTGTGGCGATTTTTAAAAAATGCCGCTAAAACATTGAGCATTAGCGGCGCTTTCCCGAAAACGCCACCAAAGCCTCGAAAACTAAGAAAATGATGTCGTTGGGCTTAGGTCTTTTGCGGCGCTTTTTAAGAAACGCTGCTAAAGCCCTGAGAATTACTTGCGCTTCTCCAAAAACGCCACCAAAGCCTCGAAAACTAAGAAAAACGACGTCGTTTGGTTTAGGTTTTTAGCGGCGCTTTTTAAGAAACGCCGCTAATGCTCATTATTAGCGGCGTTTTTGTAAAAGCGCCGGTAATACTGATATTTAGCGGCGTTTTTTTTAAATCGCCGCTAATGCTTAATTTTTAGCGGCGTTTGTTGTCCAATCGCCGCTAAAAGCGCCGCTAAAAGTCTGTTCTGGTGTAGTGTCTATACAAACTGTACATGCAAACCTTAGCAAACATTCAAACTATACTTTTCTGATTTCTATTTCATAGTCTGGTCAATTACCACAGAAATATCTCGTATGAATAGTATGCATGCATGATTCAGTATGGAGACTTACCTAATTCTCACCTACCGAAGTACAAAACTCTATATTCGAATTCCCATTACAAAATCAACAACAACCACAACTACAGAACATTGAAGCCTATCAAAATCTATTCATATACCCTTTTACTAACATTTTTAACATTGGAAGTCCCCAAGAAAAGCCTCATATCTTTATCTTACTGCTCTACTAGATCTAGCAAACTTAGGCTCTGTTTGTTTTTCTGAAAATGGCTTCCCAAAAATAATTTCTAGAAAATGACTTACTTTTCTGGAAAAGCTAATATTTTCTAGTGTTTAGATGAATCTGTGTAAAATATTTTTTTTTATTTTTGATAGATTTCCTGAAAATATTTTATTAAAGCTGTTTTCAATAAAACAAACATACATTTGAGATTTTGATACGGAATGAAGGCAGAAGCGGATCGAATTCAAGTTGTTCAACTCAAAAAGGAAAGATTTGGATCTGATCTGAAAAGAAGAAATAAATAAATTTAGTAATAAAGAACTCAAAAATAGTAAAAGAAGAAATTTAAGAACAAAGAACCAATAAAAATAATATATAAATAAATAGACGAAATTTAAAAGTGGAAGATTGAATAAATCGATAGATATGATGGATAAAAAGATAAATATCCAATTGAACCCTTTGAGATATAAATCCCAACAAACTCAATTAATGACTCTAATCAACCCTCCAAAAAATAATCCTTGGCAAATTGAAGGGTTAAGAATGAATTTCCACGACTCCTTGAAGAAAATCGAGAAGAAAACTACTTCTAAAACTCACAAGAAACAAACTCGCAGAGTTGAAAACTTTATTAATAAAAACAATTGTGTCCTTAATGAATAATGAAGAAGCCTTCATATAAGCTAGCTAAGTAAATCCAAATAAACTCTAAAGTATACTAAAACTCTAATTAATCTAAACAATAAGTAGTTTTAAACAAAACTTTCTTGTTAACATAAAACTCCTAAATAAATTAAACTATTTAATAATTATTAAAATTTTAGAATAATTAAATAATAAGAGCTAATAAATACAATATTGGGCTTATATATAATAAAAATTAAGCCCAAAACCCAAACCCAATATGATTTAAACTCAAGTTAAAAGCCCAAAACTCGTAATTCCTGTCATAATCTTGTCTAGAAATTCCACTCATGCAGTCTTCACTAAAATGATCATAACTTGAGCTCCCGAACTCAAAATCGATTGATTTAAATTGCGTTTCGAAGCTAGGAGATAGATATTTGAACGCCATGAAGACATATCAACCCAGAAATGCCTGGATCCCATCCAAAAAGTCACCGCAAGTTGACTAATCTTTTTATTTTAAAAATTGGCAGCTTGGTTGAATTAACATTAATAAATTTCATCCCATCTGTGCATGTATCATTCCCTCTTTCCTCGAAAAAATTCACCTTGAATCTTGTCTTTGATCAAATCTTGGTTTAATTTGCTTGACCTTTAATATTGTTGTTGGGCCTTAAGGTAGTGTGAGCCCATCACATCCATGGGTTTGAAATTGGGTTTTGAGACTCGCATCATTCCCCTTTCTCAAGAAGATTCGTCCTCGAATCTTTAACTTCACAAAAAGAAAATGTCACACCCCAAAATAGGGCCTAGGAGTTTTATGAGTATTTTAGGAATTTTAGCCTTAGAGTGTTCGGAATTTTGTGACTCAACATACCAATAATGTTTTCAATTATGGTTTTTAGAAAATTAAATCAATTTCAAAAAATGAGTTTTAAATACCTTTAATTTTAGAAAAATGACTGATTTATAAAAGAGTCAAAATTGTGAGTTTTTAAGAAGTAATTAGACCAAAATTTAAAAACCAACTTGTTTCTTCTCCCCACCTACAGTTTTTCATGTTAACTCTTCCCCAAAATTTATGTTTGTCATCTTTTGATTCTCTCTTACTATTTAAATCAATTTTGAACTCCAAATCCTAATTCCTTTTGATTTCTATCATCTCTTAAGTTATAAACTTCTTTAGAAACCAAGAAAATCACAAAAATTTTCATCATCTACATTATCTTCTCCAAACATGGGTCTTTTTCGGATTAGCGTCAAAGCTCATTTTTCTTCCATCGAAGGTAACCATTCGAATTTCTATGAGTTTTAAATGATATCTAGTCCCTTAAACTAAATTTTTAGCCATTAAAACGCATGTTTTAAATAAAAGCCAAAAATCAGGTCTTTAATGCTGAGAATCAGGATTTTATATAAAAATGTGATTTCAAAGTGTTTTTCAATTAGTTTTAACATAATTAGAAGGTTTCTAAACTTTATTTTAAGTTTCATTTAAAATTTCATGAGTTTTAATAAATTTTCAGAAAATAGCCATAAAACATGTCGAAAAAGTCGATATCTTGAATTGAGTAGTTTTGTGTAGTTTAAAGGTTGAGAATTAGTCATAGGTAAATTATAAGTTTAGGTGAGAAGATAAAGAATAGATCGAGATATTCAAATTTAAAGTTTGTTATGTTGTAAGTTTCGGTTACATGAGAACTTAGTTTAGGCTTATGTTTCGTATGCTTGTAATGAGTCATTGGCTAATGTTGGATGTATTATTGTGTGAATTTATTATGTTGAAGTTCTAGATTCGATAGAACCTTCTACGAGTAGAGATAAAGGCAAGGAAAAACTAGTTTGAGCTTTCGACTTTTAGGCAAAAGCATAATCGGTGGGTGTTTGGAATAATTTCTTGTGGACATGATTCAATACGTTATTTGGGTAGTAGCCTAAACCCCTACTCTAAATTTCAAGTGTAAACTTTCTCATACCTATGCTATCTTGTGAACAATGTGCTTATGTGTTAGTGAATATGTGAATTGAGATGATGTGCTATAACATGTGATATGTGGTTATGTTAACCGTTGTGAAAGTACAAATGTGTACATGATATGTATATTTTAAATGTTAGTGATAGTGTTTTGCTAAAGATGCAAATATGCAATAATAGTACATAGATAATCGGTAAGTGATATGTGTTTGATTTCAGACATTTTGGCCTTGTGAACTTGAAACCATTGGATATAGTTGGCATGCCATAGAATTGTGAGTACTCACCTATTTGTACAATGATTTTGGGCGTTGAGGCATTGAGACATGTTGGAAGGATAAGGGAATGTGAGTTAAGCTCCATTCAATGGGACATGTAAGGGGAAATAAGGAGAGTGTTAGCTTTATGCTTCACTTTTGGCATATGTTTCACTCTATGAGTCTATGTTTGGTATGTTGGAGATCTGTGTATCCGATGAGTGAAGATAGAGCTCACTTTTATGTTTCATAGCTCAAGTGCCAAATTATCTTAAAATGCATGTATATGTAACGTGATGTATGACAAAATGAGTATGTGGTCGTTATGCAAATCATCTTAACTTATGCATATATGTGTATTGTGATATGTGTTTATATGACATGTGACCATTATGAAATTTATCTATAAAGATGTTTTAGAGTATTATGGTATATGCTTGAATGTCATATGATTTTACAAGTATTATAACACATGTTTAAACATCATGAGACTATATGAGTATGGTGATATATGCTTGTATGATAGGTGACTAAATGTGAAATATGGTATATGCTTAAAAGTGAATATGTTTACCATGTAAAAGAACTAGAAAATAATGCACGAGTAAATATATGATGACACTAAAGTTGGAACTATTAAGGTGTGCTATATGGTTGTTTCGTTGATGCTTGATGAATTTTTTGCATGGTAGTTATTCTAGGAATTCACTGAGCCTTTTAAGCTCACCCACTCTTTTTAAGCCATTGCAGATTAGTAGTGTGCCATTGAGAGTGGTGTGGTTCCGAAGGTGATTCAAGTAAGTCTATTTGTTATTCCGTATGGGTTCTACATTTATTTATGTTTTGGGAAATGAGGCAATGTGGTAGACTTGTATATAGTAATGTTAACTTCTAGACATTTTGCTGGTTTTTGGTTCAGTTTATAAGAATTACATGATATTGTTATGCTTGAGCTCGTAAACATGATGAGGGATTGACGTTACTCACTCGAACATGATTTTGCGATATTGAACTGTTAATTAGGTTGTTGAATGATTATTTGTCGAAGTAATTGATGTATGATGTTTAGGAACTAAATTGGAATGGATTAATTGCTCATGTATGCTGCATTTTTGAGGTCTGGAGCAGAGGTATCGATATTCAGGATTTAAAATTGATACCTCTGTGTTTTGAGATGTGTAAGAAGTTAGAATAGAGATTTGGTATCGATACCTTTTCTCGAGTATCAATACTCGAGGTTAAAGTATCAATATTTCATGACAGGTACCAATAATTTTCGAGACTTTAGGTTTTTAATCGAGAAACATAGTGCAAGTTTGGTATCATTTTTCCAGGTGGTATTGATACCACTTAACGAAAATATCGGTACCCTATTGAAAATATCGATACCCTAGTATCAATATCGATACCTATGTGACAGTTTTGAGATTTTGTTAAATGGACCTTATGCATGTTTGATTATTATTTTAAAAACTTTTGATGTGCGTTCAACATGTATAATCGATAAATAAGAATATGTTCGATCAAAAACCTATACGAATGATAATATGAAAAACATTTCATTTAGAATGAGCTTTTATTTGTTGTATTTGACATGAGACGGTGGTGTGGCACGTTGATATTTGGGCTTGGCGACCAGGCCGGGTATGGGGTGTTACAAAAAATGGTCTAGAATAACTAACAATAAAATGAAAAAAAAACCTACCTAAGCTTTCTTGTACACCAAAACTATCTACAGGATCAAAGATATTATTTTGATCTTTTAAATCAGCTTCGATCATGTATGTCTCCTTTAAAGACAAGGTTTCAATACTAAACAAAAAAGTGTTAGGTACACGAGTCTTCAAGTAAAAAATAACCTGTAACTTTCTTTGAATACGCATGGTCATTCATAAGAATTTCCAACTATAAGTCAATAATTTCACATAATTATAAAAATTAAGAAGTTTAATATTATTATGTAAAAATTCATATTTAAAGTCTAAGGTAGAAATTTTTGTTGTAAGATCAAATGTATAAAATTCTTTAATAAATTTATTGAATACAACAAAAGTAACCTTGACATACCTAGATAAACCCATAAAATCAATTGAACTTCCAGACCAAGGTTTAATAAAATTTGACCAACGAGAAAACATGTTGTAAGGAAATATTTTATAAACAAAATTAGTAGCATACTTATGGTATGCCTACATGTTTCAATTTCCAATGTATCCTTACTTTTCTTAACTTGTTACACTTGTGTAGAATTATCAATGTTCAACTTACCTCTCTCCTACATGTAAAATTATCTATTAATGGTAGAGTAATGTAATTGGAAGTCTGTCAATGGATCCTTGAAATCCTGTGATAAATAAACATCACTAAACAAATTCTAGTTATGGTTAGTTAAAAACATAATCATTCCTCACTTTTGCATGGATATTTTCTTTCTTTTCATTTTTTTTCCATTTGATAGCTCTCCATTTTTCCTCAAATTTATTTTCACTCACCAAAAGTGGACTATCAAGTAGACTTTTATCACTCAAGGTCTCTTTTCTCTCTGTCTTTTCAATTTTTTATTTCCCCTTAATCATCTCATAGAATCTCATCATTTTCAATTGGTCCTTATACACTTCTTTGGGCTCCAAAGGGGTTAAAGAGTATTTTTTTCCTTTAAACACAAAGGAGTAATGATTCAATATGCCATGGTGTACCACATCACAATTATATTGCCATGTTCTTCCAAGAAGCAAATAGGCGACATGAATGGGAACTACATCACGCCAAACCTCATCAGAATAATTCCCAATTTCGAATGCAATAAAGGATTGTCTAACTACCTTAACTTCCGAACTTTCGTTAAGCCATTGTAAGTGATATGGCTTAGGATGATTTTGAAAAGGTAAAGATAAACTATCCACTAAAAAACTACTGACCACATTGGCACAACTATCACTATTAACAATAAAAGAGCACCACTTTCCTTGAATCAAGCACCTTGAGTGGAAGACGCTAGTCCTTTGCACTTCGTCAGAATTGTCTTTGACTTGAATGCTAAAGGATTTTCACACTACAAGATAATGAGACTCAAGCAAATTGTCTCCACCGGTAGGAGATTCCGAAACCTCTTCCATATTATGTCTATGTATTATTATTAGAGGCTGAAATAAAAAAAACACTCAGAAAAAAATGATCAAAGAAAATTAAACCTCACTGTTATACACTCGCAATAAAAAAATTCTGAGAGACAAAGAAAAGAAATTAAGATTTTCTCGCTTGTAACTTTTAAAGAGTAATCAAATTCAATAATATTCAAAAAGATGTGGGATCAATCTCTAACAAAGTTGACCTAAGGCTCTAAGAAACCAAAAAAAACTCGACTCCAAAAGAAGCAAGTTGCGTAGAGAAAGGAGAGGCAGCTCTTTTCGTACCTATTAACACAAGAAATGGAAATGTGTTAGAATGTGTAATAGAATAAAAAAAAGCTAAAAAAAAAAAAGAAAACTTAATACTAGAATCAAAGAAAATAAATTACCCAACCGAAAACTTGAAATAATGAAAAATAACTTGAATTTTTTTGTTCGAGGTGTTCTCGATTTCCAAAAATCATGAAATTTAAACTAAAGTCTCCTTAAATAATGTAGATCTGATCTGGAAAATTTTGGCCAAAATTCAACCCATAGAATAATTTATTATTTTTTTTCTTATTTTCTGTATTTTTTATCACTTTTTTTGGGAAATATTTTTTTATACTCTAAAATAGTACCAAGAAGCAATATGTAAAATTTTAATCGTTTGAAAAACGTTTACCCACTGAAAAATATTTTTTTTCCAAAAACTTTCTGGGTAAAAAGAAAAAAAATTATTTTGTGATTGTTTGCTAGAAATCAGTTTATAAGAACACAAAAAAAACCTAAAGCGCCCGAATCTGATACCAAATGATATGGATGAAGAAGAGGAAGCAGAAGAAGGATCGAATTCAAGTTGTTCAACTCGAAAAGGAAAGATTTGGATCTGATCTGAAAAGAAGAAATAAATAAATTTAGTAATAAAGAAGTCAAAAATAGTAAAAATAAGATATTTAAGAACAAATAACAAATAAAAATAATAAATAAATAGATGAAATTTAAAAGTGGAAGATAGTTTGAATAAATCGATGGATATGATGGATAGAAGGATAAATATCCAATTGAACCCTTTGAGATATAAATCCCAACAAACTCAATTAATGGCTTTAATCAACCCTCCAAAAAATAATCATTGGCAAATTGAAGGGTGAAGAATTAATTTCCACGACTCCTTGAAGAAAATCAAGAAGAAAACTACTTCTAAAAATCACAAGAAATAAATCTTGCTCAAAGAAACAAACTCCCAAAGGTGAAAATTTTATTAATGAAAACAATTGTGTCCTTAATGAATAATGAAGAAGCCTTTATATAGGCTAGCTAAGTAAATCCAAATAACACTCTAAAGTATACTAAAACTCTAATTAATCTAAACAAGAAAAGTTTTAAACAAAACTTTCTTATTAACATAAAACTCCTAAAAAATTAAACTACTTAATAATTATTACAATTTCGGAATAATTAAATAATAAAAGCTAATAAATACAATATTGGGCTCATATATAATAAAAATTAAGCCCAAAACCCAAACCCAATAAGATTTAAAATCGAGTTAAAAGCCCAAAACTCGTAATTCCTGTCATAATCTTGTCTAGAAATTCTACTCACGCAGTCTTCACTAAAACGATCATAACTTGAGCTCTCGGACTCGAAAACAATTGATTCAAAGTGCGTTTCATAGCTAAGAGATAGATTTTCAAATGCCATGAGACATATCAACCTAGAAATGCCTGGATCCCATCCAAAAAGTCGTCACAAGTTGACTAATGTTTTCATTTTAAAAATTGGCAGCTTGGTTGAATTTACTTTAATAAATTTCATCCATGTATCAGGTTTATTATCTTTTCATTATTTAATTGAGTTTATTTCATAAAGCTTATTTATATTTTAATTAATCATGTTTTAGTTTTAATCAATCTTAATTTATTAATTAAGCTTAATTGTTAATTTTGTACATTAGGGAATATAATTGTTAACTAAGTTGAAAGTGATAAATATTTATTTTGAATATTATTTGGATGAATAAGTTGAAAAATGTTTTAATTTAATAAAAATTGAAGTAAGGACCAAATTGTTAAATTTGTAAATTTTTGAATTCTAAGGGTTTTATTAGTGAAATTTGAAACATTGATGTATTAACTAAATTATCTGATTATGAAATATGAAAATTTTGAAAGTTTAGCATAAAATAGTAAAGTTTGAAACTATAGGGGTTAAACTATAAATATTTCAAAACTCGAGTTTTAAGACTAATTTACATTATTTGAGAATTTAGAATTCTTAAAAATAGAATATGAAAGTTTAACTGTTCAAAAATCAAGGATTAATTTTTGGAAGCTTTGATAATTTTAGTTGTAAAGACTAAATTATAAAATCTGGAAATTTTAAAAAATGGATTTTTTTTGCAAAATTATACAAAACAAGGTTTAGGGCTGAACTGTAGAATAAGAAAATCTATTTTTGAGGAATTAAATTGTAGAATAGTAAAAAATTGGATTTCAGGGAGCAAATCGTAACAAATATAAAATTAGAATATAAGGGACTGTTTTCTTGGATAGTGAAGAGAGCTTCCCCTTTGTTACTCTAAAAGCTTCCCCTTTTTGTTTCTTCGATAATGAGGACAGTGAACAGAGCCTTATCAGTTTGGAAAATGTCTTATGAAGAAAAAATTGGTAGAACATTTTCCTTAAAAAGTCTTAATTTTACCATTTTTTTTAGAATGTTTTCTTTTAGATATTCATTTTCCAACAAACAAACACCGTAAAACAATAAAAATGTTATACGGAAAATATTTTACATGCAACCAAATGGACCCTTACTCTTTTAAAAGTCACATGCAAAGTCATATTACTTACCCAGATATGAAATATCTCCTTATAACAACCTAAAGCAACTTCCAGCTTAAGGGAGGAAGAAATGCTGGTATTTCCTTAAGAATCATATAGTAGCACTTTTAGAAAGTGAGGAAGATAATTTCCCCTATACTTATCCTGAATACAAATATATATACATTCTAAAATCCTATTGGAACTTAACTCGTGTGACAAACTTTCAAAACTGCCTTTATAAATGGTTTACAGCTGTAAAAATCCAATATTTTTATACATACTTGGTTCGTCCCCTCGTTTCACTCCTAACTACCTCATTAGAACCTAACTAGCACCGTAACTCAGTACTCTTACCAATCTCTTCTTCTTTATAACTCGTCACGTTCTAAGAACAATCCCTTGCATAATCTTCTAATTGTCCGCTATGTGCTAGATCTGTATGCCAAAAACAACAACTGGGCGGATAAAACTGTGCCCTAAAATAGTTTCAAACTACTCGCTAGAACTTAGGACCCGCCAAAGTTAGGTGTTACAACTTTCCTCCCCTTAACAAAATTTCATCCTTGAAATTTTTATTCCTCCAAGAATTTCAATTATCTGAATAAAATTAGTTAGACATACCAACCACATGCTAGAATGATATGAATTCTCTTGCAAACACTTCAAAATTTCCTTTTCATTGGCATACTCCTCGAAATTCTTTTTAAAAAAATGTCATTAGTCTACTTCCTTGAAAAAAATTTGTAATTTGGAAGTTAAAGACTCGAACTCAGATGTCACATACTTAACCTCTTAACAAATGTCAAACCTATATTGGAGAATTCAAATAGTTTTCACAGAATGGCTTATTGAGCACGTTCCTATCTATAAAACAGATACTCCAATCTTTCTATTAACACTATTGCTAAGCCTTTCAAATTCCTAATAGCTTTTTCTGATTCTTCTTTCAATATCATAGCTCTGCATCGTTAAACACTGAACGAACTTAGACATATACATCCTTGTGACCCTCTAGATTCTTCTCCTTTTCAATTGTTCTTACAATAATCCCAATAAATTCTTTCGTATTCTTGATCTTTTATTAGTATCTTTTACAAATCAAAGCATTTAGAACTTCATTTGTAAACTTAAGTCCAACCCAGGATAATCTTCACAATTATGACTTATTGACGGACCTTTTTTGAATGTTCAGATTTCAACATATATTCAGAACATTTTCTCAATGATATTCCATTACGTCTCTTTGGATCATTTCCTTCAATCTTGTCTTAACTTGGTCTTTCACTTATCATGTAATCAATAGATATCTTAAATAGTTCTAATTTCATTGCTCACGCTTATGGGTCATATTGAACACGCCATATAGCTACATACAGAACCTGCTACCCGGGTCATCCCTTAGAATACACCTCAAGGGCCTATCAATCATTTTCCATCTCAGTGATTAGACACAGACTTGTAACCTAGTCCCTCATACACTGACACGATTCATACCAAACATTTCTGATCACCAATCATACAAGCCTTAGAACTCATGCTTCACATACTACGCACATTAATGTAGATGTACTTCAACATAATACATACCTATGCACATTTCCTAATGCAATCCTAACTCATCTAATTTCTTATATAACATACATACTCTCTTTTTCAATCTTTTATATACTCTTCATGATTTTTAGAATATAGATCATAACAATACCTTGATGGATACTTAGTAACCTCGTACAAAATATGGTATGCTAGCCAATATTCTGCATCATTAATTTTGATGGACACCGCCAAAATCTTATCATTCTCTTATACGCTAGTTATCATGCTCTTAACCTACTAAATCTTCCTTATTTAGTTAACCGAGATGCCCTTTCAAATATTTCATAAATTTTTTATCACAATAATAATTTCTTAACAGAACATATCCTCAGAATCCACTTCCAACAACCCATGCCTTAAGCCATACTCTTAATTCAAACAATTATTTGCTAACATTTACCTTGGATGGATACATATGCATTTGGTGAATTCTTTCGTTGAATTGAATGCCTTCAAAATGAATCTCAAACATACCCTGATTCTATACCATACGTATTGATACTGAAAAAATACTGCTTAAACTATTGAGATGAATTCCACATTCATTTCTTCAAGATTACGTATATTTATAATACTCATTTATAGATTTCTTATGATTTCAGGAGAGATCATTGAATCCCAGACAACGGTGATTCAACAGATTCCAAATAACTCTGATTCAAAATTCATCAGAATATAGGCAAACTCTTAATGATAGATTCTTAAATCTTACACAGATACAAATATATATCTAACCATTTTAGATCATCATGGTGAATACCTTTACCATCTTGCAACTACATGATTCTTTTCAATAACTTATTCGATTAATTCATAGATCTTACTCAACCATTGACCTTGAGCAAAGTAATACTTTACCCGAACTATACTTATTACAAGACTATCTGACTCATTCCTATCTCACCAGAAATACAGGTATGTAAATCTTACCAGACATTCATGAAAGATCACACCATACAGGCTTAATAGAACATACCATATAGAATTTATACAAAAAATTCATTTTTTCTATCCCAGTGAACTTCACAAAAGAAGCCATAAGATTTAATTAGAATGCGCCACTGAGTAGCAAACATGATACGCCACAAAACATTCCACAGGATAAGCTAGGATGCATTGTACTAAACGCGCCATCACGATTTCATACAAGACATGCCTTAGTGATTTCATAAAGGGTCATATACTTGCGGTCCATTAATACCATCATTCCATATAATGCCATGAGTCATGGCCTCATGGTCTTAAGTATTTTTTCATGAATCGCGATCTGTCATTCTGATTCTCATGTCGAAGGATACGCCATGAATCATTTCTATCATATCATGTAAAATCCTTTTCATTCATATTAACGAATTGATCATTTACCTTCCTTTTGTCTTTTCGTTTCACCATTATTTCTCTTCATTAAAATATTATTAATACATCTATCACATGATGAAATAATTTTGACATCCTTGATGGGCCTCGAAACCACCAAAAATAACTCTAATTAGTAGTAAAGAGTGGTAGTAGGGTTGAGTCCACAATGATTGAATGTTATAATCAACTTTCGTGTTTCACTTGTGATCAGAATTTTTGTCGTGTCAAAAATCGTGGCAAAAGTCGTGCCCACGGCTCCAAACAGACTTGCTGAAAAATAAACAAATAAATCAGGGGAGTTTTGAAATGTTTAGAAACTAAATAATTGAAATAGCATAAATAAATAATTACAAAAATTAGAAATTAAATTGGAAATTAAACTCGGATTTGGTAATCAAAGATAATAAGCCTTAGCCCTAGACTTGGTGGATTTCAAATTTTTGAATCGATCCTTGAAAATTAACTTTCTCCTCCAAACAATAAGCTGGTTATAACAATTAATAACGTCCTAATCACTAATTCTTCCTCTCGTAGCTGGTCCCAGTACGACCTACAAACCAACCATTATTAATTATCTAACAGAGATACATGTGTTCTCGATTCAAGATTTCGGCAGCCTTGTGCTCTAAAGAACCCAACTCGAATTAACGGCCTCAACCGCGTGGGTCGTTTAAACCCAATAACTTTTTCTTTGATTTGTTCTCGGAGATCCAAATACAGCACGACCGACTCGTTTCTCCAACTGTCAGCAAACATGACTCCAACCCAACATGCACTTTTCGACATGAAATCGAGTTAACTTTAAGGGATGAGTTGTCAATCCCGATACTTAGGAAATATGTGAATACCGATTGGAAGGATTTTTAGCACGGATACATATCTCACGATTCTTGACCAAAAAGAACACCGGCCTAAAGCTAAGATGGAATTTAGTGAAACATGGATTTAGTCATGCTTTGTATGTTTATGAAAGGTGATTTGATGATAATGGAGGAAATTGGGAAGGGAAAGGACTTGAAAGAAAATTAAACATATTTTTAAAGAATAAAGAAATAAGAATGGAAGTAACAGATTGCTACTCATGCCCAAATTTGGAAGAAAATGAATAATGGCTTTTTAATTCCAAATTGAAACTAAAATGTAAAATTAGAATGTGTCTTTCCTAAGTACATTAAAGCCCTATTTATACACATGGTATTTACTAATTTTGGCTTTAACCACTTCAACATATAATTAAAATTAAATAAAAAATAAAATAAGATTTTTTCTAGTTTTGGCTTTTACAAAGTCAAAAAAATCTGATGAGTCCTTAATTTTCTCCACATTTTTTATTTGGCCTCGTTTCATTGATTGTGTTTCAATTTGGTCATTTTCTGCTCGTTTTTTTCTCTTAGAGTCCTAATTGCATCCCTGACAAGATTAAAACATAAAAACACTAATTCAGCAGGGATCAATTCAGAAATAAAATGAATTAAACACAAAATGTCATGCAAATTAACATGTTATCAAATCCCCCTACTTAGCTCATGCTTGTCCTCAAGCATATTATTCCTTCAAACATTAGAAATTATTCTACAATTTATTAAAAATCGAGCCTCTTTTACGCATCCATAATCAATACAAACAACATAAGCAAAAATAAATAAATGTTCAAAATATATATTTTGATCAACAAGTGTCATAAAACTGAAATATGTGAACTAAATCATTTCACTAAATTGAGTTTGAATCCAAAATTTGCAAGGTATTATTAATTAATCAAGCAGTAATAAAAATTTTAGACATGGTCAAACCTTTTTACGCAAACTATGATGACAACCCAAGCACCCTATCCCAGTTAGTCAGTTCAAAAAATCGTTTTTTAGGCTCGGTTAGCATAATGTTTGTGAGTTTTCGATTTGTCACTCGAACCTTTTTACGCGAGATGAAATGACAACCCAAGCACCTCACCCCGATTACTAAATTCGATCACATTTTTGAAGCTTTCACTCATAACTTGAGCCTTTATTTATTTATTTATTTATGTACAAGCAAATATTTTTTTCCAAACAATCAATTTATATGAAAAATCTAGTTACATATATCAACTTTAAAACACACAAGTCGATTAATCTAGATATTTGAGCACTTTAATTCAAAAATTACTCAATTGTCCAAATTGACTAAGTAATGAGATTAGAGGCACAATGTCAAATAAATTATTGAATAAATCTAGCATAATATTGAGCATATGAAAAAGAGAAACATGCAACAAAAATCAATCAATCATCCATGCATACTTACAATTTTCAATCCCCTTACTTACTCTATGCTTGTCCTCAAGCATGTTTTATATGCAATAAAGTTTAGTAACTCAAACAACAAGCAAAGAGAAAGGTTAAGAATACTTTCCATGTGTTTCTAACGACATTGTCGTTGTTGGGAAATAATTGTTAGCATTTAGCACGGCGTGCCCACACCACCATTAGTATCTAATTTTTGGAAAATTGACAACCTCCATTATGTACCTGAAAATAACACATTAACCTGATTAAATAATAATTTGGTTATTATTCATTTTATTTTTAATCCAAATTAAACTAAAATTCAAAAAATTCAATAAATTAAAAATAAATAAGGGTTGTCTCCCAAAAAGTACTTCTGTTTAACGTTGTTAGCTTGACGACCTTAAATATTATCCGTTTGGTTCATTGAGAATTAATTTTTCCATCACGTGCACTTGGATGTTCTTGTAGAAAGGTTTCTACCTTTGCCCGCTGTCCTTGAAGCCTTTCACAGATTCCCTTATCATTAGTGGATTGAGGCGTCTTTGAGCTTCTTCGTTCAAGTTTGCATTTTTCTCTATAGGAATATTTGTACGTCCTAGAAACTGTTGGAGCTCTAATTTCGAGGCTTTCATGACAGCTTCACGTATTGGTTTTTGGATCATCGATAATTCCTCTTGCTTAACATCGAGATCTACATTTCTGCGAGGAACAATTTGTAGCTTATCATTGGGATGTCCCATATCCTCATAAACATTAAACCTAACCACGTCATTGTCAAATTCCATGGTAGTGTTCCACTCCAAAGATCAATTTTTGTTTGTGCAGTACTCAAGAATAGTCTCCCAAGAAGTATGTAAGACGAATTGGCTGAGTTGTCATCCTCTATGTTGATAATGTAGAAGTCTATAGGAAATATCAATTCGTTTACCTTAATCAGAACATCCTCCAGCACTCCTTTCGGATACACTACAGATCTATCTGCTAGTTGAATAATTACATCTGTTTCCTTCACAGGACCCGCATTAAGTAGTTTATAAATTGACAAAGGCATAATATTAATTGATGCGCCTAAGTCACACATGGCTTCTTTAATACAGAGACTACCTATTTTGCAAGATATGGAAAACATACCTTGGTCCTTGCATTTAGGTGGTATTTTCTTTTGTAAAACGGTGGAGACATTTTCTCCAACACTCAGCTTTTTATTGCCTAGGAGCTTCCTCTTACTCGTGCATAAGTATTTTAAGAATTTTGCATATTGTGGAATTTGCTTAATCTCATCAAGAAGATGTATGTTGATTTCTAATTTTTGAAAGGTGTCGAGGATCTCCTTCTCTTCTAGCTCCTTCTTGTACTGGACAATTCTTCCAGGAAATAGAGGTGGTACTACAAATGATTTTTGTGGTGCTAACTCTACTAGAGCCTCTGTGTCAAGTATCTTTTCATCTCGACCAATGTCGTGGGCACGACTCATGCCAAGTATGGGTTCCAAAACCTTCCCACTCCTTAACATCATAGCACTTATATTGTGTTGAGGAATAGGCTCAATTTAGGACAGAAACTTACCTTGGGACTCCAAATGGCTAACCGTGAGAACAAGTTTGCTCACTTGCTTATCTAACTCCTGTAAATGCATGTTAATTTTTTGCTGAAACTTCTCAGTACTATTGACTAGCCTTTCTACTATGGCTTCCAAAAATGACTTTGGGGGAGGTAATTGTTGATTCAATGGCTGCCTTTGTTGGTAAGGTTGATTGAACTCAGGATTCAACCCATAACTTAGATTTGGGTGATCTTTCCATCCCACATTATACTAGTTCGACTAGGGGTCATATTGCCTTTGTGGCGGTCCTGGAAAGTTCCTGACAACATTTTCTTGTTTTATTGAATCCTCATGTAAAATCAGACATGAGTCCGTCAGATGGTCTGGCTTAGCGCAAATTTCGCACAACCGTGCTCGGCCTATTTTATCTGTAAGCAAAGTTTGAACAACGTTAGTCAGCTTATCAATTTTATCTTCTAGAGATAGAGAACTTAACCCATAAACCCGTCTCGTGGGTTCTGTGGCCAGTCGGAATTGTTGAGAGTTAGTAGCCATTGTCAAAATCCACTCTTGTGCTCTCTGAAGAGTCATATTAACTAGTGCCCCTCCACTTGCAGCATCTATCATTTTCATTTCCATTGGGAGCAATTCCTCATAGAAATACTACAAGAGTGACTGCTTAGTCAGTCCATGTTGTGGGAAACTTGCACACAACTTTTTGTATCGCTCTCAGTAATTGTAGAGCGATTCAGTCTCCAGATGGATTCCCACGATGTCTTTCCTTAGTTCGATCACTCGAGCTACAGGGAAAAACCTATTAAGAAACAAACGAGACATGTCACCCATGTGTTGACAGATTCCAGAGGTAAATAAAATAGCCACTCTCTAATAGAGTCAGCAAATGAGAAAGGAAAATCACGAAGTTTGATTTGGTCTTCGGTTACTCCCTGAGGCGTCATGCTGGTGCACATCAAACGGAACTCTTTAAGGTGGGTGTGCAGATTTTCATTCTGTAACCCACGAAAAGTGGGTAGTAAATGGATCAAACCTGACTTTAACTCAAACAGCGTTCCTCCTACCGGATAGGTTATACATAAGGGTTGTTTTTCATCAGGTGCTGCTGCGTGCTGACGTATAGTTTTCTCGGCCATCTCGTCTGGTTCGTCAAACTGGAAAATTTCCTCAGTGTAAGATACGGTTTCGAATCTAGGATTTGGCCATTTATCGTGTCGAATATATTTTTTCCACAGTTTTCAGACCGATTTCTCAATTTCTATTTCAAACTCAAGAGTTCCTGATTCTGCTTTGGTCATAAGGTAAACAAAACAAAAATTAGAAAAAATATCTCCAATCCCTGGCAACGGCGCCAAAATTTGATTGGTGTCAAAACCACTAAAAATAATTCCTAAAAAATAACTCTAAATAGTAGTAAAGAGTGGTAGTAGTGTAACACCCCTTACCTGAGACCATTGCCAGAGTCGAGCACGAGGCGTTACCTGACTTAACTTATAAGTTCGGAGCATAAAAAAAGTTTCTTTTAAAATTAATTCACACACATTCAATCAATATGTCCCTAAAAGAACTCTCGAGACCCTAAAAAATGCAACGAAAATTGTACGGGTCCCAACTAGGAACATTAAAATTTTTTCGATTACTTAAACAAATAAAAATAATTTATTTCACTATTCACAATAAAACTGTCCACCTGCATAATAGTCACTAATTTAATTATAACTCGAGTTACAAAATTCAAAATTTAGATCCATAAACTTTCTCCGAAACGAGACTCATATATCTTCTTACTATAAAATTTTTAGAATTTTTGGGTTGGCCGATTAGTATAGTTTCTTAGTTAAAGTCTCCACTGTTTCACTATTTGACAGTCCTGACCTCTCATCACTAAAAAATAATTATCTCATTTTATAGACTTCATATGGTGCTACCACTTGTTTCCAATGAAAATATACTCAATAAGGAATCAAATAATATAAATTATAACTTCTAATTCTTTCTGTACAATTTTTAATGATTTTCTAAAGTCAGAATAGGGGACTTCAGAATCCATTCTGACCCTGTCTCACTAAAATTCAAATATCTTAGAATATAAAATTCCTTTACCCACACCGTTATTTTTGTACGAAAATATACTAAATAAGATTTAATTCTATATATTATTCACTCTCTAATTCATTTTATACTATCCTTTGTGATTTTTCAACGTCACGTCACTGCTGCTGTCCCAAAACTGTTTCATTGCAAATTTTTACTCTTTCATAATTTCTAAGTATAAACTATCCCCTAGGCGTTCATAATACCAAACATATTCTTACTTAGCCATTTTAATGGCTAAAAATTATCACATATTTACACATCATCCTTTAGCAATATCATAAGGACATACATTCAAAATGACGAAGTCCCTATACATGCCATAGCTCAAACATTGATC
Organism: Gossypium hirsutum; assembly: GCF_007990345.1. Lineage (NCBI taxonomy): Eukaryota > Viridiplantae > Streptophyta > Magnoliopsida > Malvales > Malvaceae > Gossypium > Gossypium hirsutum. The sequence goes on from NC_053443.1 coordinate 38,999,446, forward strand.
ATCATAAAATATCGAGTTGTTGTTGATAGTGTGAGCGTTCTCCGACGTCCTTAAGATCCCCGAATTGGCTTTGCAATACTATAAATGAAGTAAAATAAAGGAAGTAAGCATAAAGGAAAGTAAATAACAAAATTTAACACAAATAAATATACTCAAGTGTCATGATCTATAATTTCCTCTTTACTTAATCTCTTACTCGTTCACTTACTTGTTTACTTAGATAACTCATGATTATAACTTACTCTTCTCTTACTGAAATGTTGATTCTCAATTGATAAAATGATATGTTCTTAACTCTTATAACTCATCTGAATTAGCTATTTATGCTTTTACGTGAACTTTCATGGAACATAATTTGTTTACTAGCCCGTTGAGCCACATTGGAATAATAAGGTTACTTGGGTCTCTTTTCTGATAATAACATGCCAAAGCCATGTCCCAGACATGGTCTTACATGGGATGTTTCTTGTACTGCCAATGCCATATCCCTGATATGGTCTTGCATGGGAGTTCTCATATCGGTGCCCATGCCATGTCCCAGACATGGTCTTACGGGGGACCTCTCATCTCGGTGCCAACGCCATGTCCAAGACATGGTCTTACATGGGACCTCTCATAATCTCAATGATGCCAATGCCATATTCCAAACATGGTCTTACATGGGATCTCATAACCCAAATGTCATGACATTTGTATCCGATACATTCCAAAAGTTTCAACGGGACTTTTTAATACTAATTTTCTATCGTCTCATACTTGAGTCAACATCAAATAAATTCATTAAATAAATATATAATTGCTGGAAAATAACAGCATTAATAATAATTATTTAAATATTTCATTTATTTACCGTAAACTTACCTCGGTACAAAATTTGACCAAATCTAGCAACTTAGTCCTCTATCTTTTTCTTTCCCCAATCTAACTCCGAATTTCATTCTTCTTGATCTATAATAGCAAATTTAACTTATTTAATACTCAAATTCATCAAAACAATCCTTTACTCGAACTTTGGAAAAATTATAATTTTGCCCCTAAACTTTTGCATAATTACACTTTTGCCCCAAAGCTCGGAAATTAAACTTCATCCCTTATTCTTATGTTTTATGACATACTGAACATTTCCCCTTCTATGGAAATATCAAATTCCCACTCTAACATGTACTTATGAACATTAGGTATTTTTACCAATTTTGTTGTTTTACTCGTTTTCACTTAAAATCACTTAGCAAAAGTTGTTTAACATAATTTCAAGCTTCATATCCTACCATAAAACATCATAATAAACACATTTCACCTATGGGTATTTTTCCAACTATAAACCCTAGGTTAAATTATTGCTAGAATAAGCTAAAGCAAGTTACCGGGACTCTAAAAATGTAAAGAACATTAAAAACGGGGCTTGGAATCACTTACTATAGTGCGTGGCAGCTTGAAAACCCTAAATATGGCTTCCTCCTTGCTATTTTCGTTCACCATGGAGAAGATGAGCACATTTTGTCATCTTTTTCCCTTTTTAATTCTTTTTATTACTAAATTACCAAATTGCCCTAACTTAAAAATTTCCTATTTCACTTATCTCATGTCCATTTTTTTCTACCAACTTAACCAATGGTCTAATTACCATATAAGGACCTCTAATTTTAAGTTTCATAAAAATTGGACACCTCTAACATGTAGAACTCAACTTTTTCACTTTTTATAATTTAGTCCATTTGACTAAATTGAGTGCCCAAACGTCGAAATTTTCAAACGAAATTTTCACAAAATCATTTCGTGAAATCGTAGACCATAAAAATATAAGAAAAATAAATTTTTCCTCATCGGATTTGTTGTCCCAAAACCACTATTTCGACTAGGCCCAAAATCGGGATGTTACATTTCTCCCCCCTTTTAGGGATTTTCTTCCCCGAAAATCATACATGTGAAGAGATTTGGGTACTATTTTCACATAGCCTCTTCGGTCTCCCATGTAGCCTCATCAACCCCATGCCTATTCTATAACACTTTCACAAGTGCAATACTCTTATTCTTTAGTTGCTTGATTTCCCTATCTAGAATTTTTACCGGTTCTTCAACATAAGTCATGTCTGGCTGAATCTCAACCTCTGTCGGTGAGATCACATGTGACGAATCAGAACGGTAACGACGTAACATAGACACATGGAATATATTATGAATCTTCTCTAACTCAGTTGGCAAAGCTAACCAATATGCTAAGGGCTCAATTCTTTTAGTCACCTCGAACGGTTTAATGAAACATGAACTTAGTTTGCCTTTCTTGCCAAATCTGAAAATTTTCTTCCACGGGGATACTTTCAAAAATACCCTGTCACAAACCTAAAACTCAATCTCTTTTCTTTTCAAATCTGCATAAGATTTATGTCTATCCGAAGCTGCTTTCAAGCAATCCCTAATGACTTTTACTTTCTCTTCTGTTTCTTTGACTAGATCAACTCATATTGCATCTTTCTTTCTCGGTGTCAACGGCAAACCTGTTACAAAATCCAGGGTAACTCGGTCCCATTTCCACTCAGGAACTAACACAGGATGCAATAAACCTGAAGGTACCTGATGTTCGACCTTTACCTATTGACAAATCAAGCATCTAGAAACAAATTCTGAAATATCTCTTTTCATTCCTACCCACCAATACATTTTCTTCAAATCATTATAAATCTTTGTACTACCTGGGTGAATAGACAAAGAACTGCTATGTGCTTCTTGTGAAATCTTTCGAACAAGCTCATCATTCTTCGGTACACATATCCGATTTCTGAACATCAAACAACCATCAGAACTGATCTGAAAATCAGACTCTACACCTGTCTCACACTGAGCTCTTTTAGCTTGTAACTCACTATCATCTTTTTGAGCTTTACAAATTTCTTCAAGAAACATCGGTTTAGCTTTCAACTCAGCTAAAATAGAACCGTCATTTTGCACCAAGTGAATTAATCCTTGCCTTTTTCTTGTAATTTTTGTGTTTCTAAGACTTTTACAACTAGGTTCTATTACTAAATTCATTAGTTTTTGATTTTATAAATGAAATTGAAAGTTGCTATGAATATGTGTTGGAAGTTTATGATCAAATAGCACGAAATTGAAGCTTTAATTTGTTTATGAGATGATTTTATTAGGTAATTTCAATAGAAATTGATTTGTAGGACTTATTGTGATAAAGTTTGGAATTAAAGTCTAGTGCTAAAATTTTGATTTCAAAAGGTTATAAAATAGTTTAAAGTGATATAATAAAGTGTTAATTGAGAAAAATCAGCTCAATTGAGAGGTTAATTGTACAGGGATGAAGCTATCATTTATGAAAGCCTAGGGGAAAAATGGTAATTAACATCATGCACTAAAACAATTTTAGACAGCAATAGTAGGTTAACTTTGAAAAATCATAAAAAATTGTAGAAATTGAAGTAGAGGATGAATAAAATATGAAATTAAATCTTATTAAGTCTAGTTTCTTATAAAATAAACAGTGTAAGAAATGGATTTGTAAATCATGAGATATAATATATTTTGTGAGATAAGGGCAGAATGAATGCGGGTTCCCCTATTCCGAGTTTTTAAAATCATTAAAAATTGTAACAAAATGATTATGAGTTATAATTTATATTCTTAGAATCATTAATGAGTCTATTTTCAGAAGAAACAAATGAAAACATCATCCGAACTCTGTACAATGAGATAATTAATTTTTAGTGAAGAGGGGTCAAAACTGTCAAACAGTGAAACAGGTGAAACTTTAAAGAATAAACTATACTTATTGGCAAAACTAAAAATTCTGAAAATTTTATGATAAGAAGATATGTGAGTATAGTTTCGGGAAAAATTAGCGGATTTTAATTTGGAGTTCAATAGCTCAAGAAATAAATAATTTAATGACTATGACTCAGTGAGACAGCTTTGAATGCACTATAAATAATAATGGAATTATTAAGAATGTTACATATGAACATGAAATTTATTAGATTAATGATTAAATTTATTTATTTAGATCCAAAACATTCAAATACGAAGCTAGATCGAGGAAAAGAAAAAGTTCGGGATTAGTAGATTTTGTTTACGAACAAGTATCGAGGTAAGTTCGTGTAACTTGAATTATATTCTTAAATGCCTGAAATGTTTGTTATTGACGTGAATATGATTTGAATGTTCATTGTATGAAAATTGATGAAACACTAATATATTTGATAAAAAGGGGAAGAAATCCCGGTTGAATGGAAGGAAAATTCGATGGATCTCTGAAAAGGAATTGACGGTAAAAAGGATCTAGCCCGGACGTGTGGTCCTATCCTGATATAGCCCTCCCGAAGAATATGTGGAAAATGGCTTTAGCCCGGACGGGTAATCCGAATTAGGGTCTAAATTTTTCTTGGACTGGTAATTCAGATCGAAGCTCATTAGAGTAATTGTTGTTGCAGGGGATTTAGCCTGAACTGGTAATCCTGACAATACTCTATGAGTTTATATTACAGGGGATTTATCCTGGACTGGTAATCCCGCTGTAAGGATGAGGTTTGCGGGAGTGTGCTCTTTGAAATGAAAATGTGTGCACATGAATATGAATTGACGGACCCAAATTTGTACACTTATGTGTATCCCTGAAAATCCATCGAAATTCTGAGAAGTTCAACGGGATAAATATGGAAAAATAACAAGGAAATGGAAATCATGGAATTGATGAGCTCATCAATCATGGTATAAATTATTGATACATGGAAATTGTTGGACTAATTTGAATGTTGAGCTTGTGCATGATAGGGGAATAATGTATGGAATGGGTGTATGAATGTTTATTGCATTGTATTGAAAATATTAGGTAAGTATAATTCTTATTACATGAACTTACTAAGCACAAAGTGCTTACCCTGCTTCTTTTTCCCCTGTTTTGTAGTTTTAAGTGCTCGACGGTCAGATTTAGTCAGAGACGTATCACACATCAACCTCAAGATCTCGTTATATAAAGAAACTTTCTTTTGGAAATCAATGGCATGTATAAGCTAGTAAAGTAAATGTTAGTGTGAAATGAATGTATAATTAGCCATTAGTATGACTAACAAATTTTGGTTTTGGTATGTGATGAGGTTATCTTATGAATACGTTAAATCTATCTTGAAAATATGTTGAAATTGATTGGTTGTGTTGGATTGGTCTCGGTTTAAAATTGCAGGGAAGATTAGATACTTGCAAAAGGGGTTATATTGAATTTTAAAAAAAAAACTTTGGGATTTTGCGAAAAATTTATACGGTAAAATTTGGTAATGCCTCATACCCTATTTTGGCTACAAATATGGGTAGGGGGTATTACATTTGTTGGTTTCAGAGCTACGGTTTTACTAGTTCTCGGACCGACGTAGCAAATACGAGATTAGCTATACATGCCATTTAAATTATTATTGATAGTGTGATATCTCCCTGACCATTTGAAATGTAATTTTCTTATAGTAAATGTCAACCGACCGAGCTTAACCCGAGGAAGCCAAGAGTCATGCTCTAGAAGGTTCGAGACAAGGGACCAAAGTGAAGAGGCTAAAATGGCCTTCTATCAAATGATGAATGAATGGTTTACTCAGTATATAGAACTAACCCTGTAGTGTAGCAAGCTCAAACTCCTCTTCCACCGGTTCTTAAGATTCCACAAGGTACAGGTACTGAATCTATCTGAAAAGGGAAAGCTCCGGTTGATAAAATTAGAAAATATGGGGCAGAAGAATTTAGAGCTGCAGTTGATGATAATCCCGAACGGGCTGAGTTTTGGTTAGAGAATACTATTCGGGTTTTGGAGGAATTATCTTGCACACCAGAAGAGTGTCTGAAATATGCAGTATCATTGCTAACAGGTACAGCTTAACACTAGTGGAATACTAAAGTCTCAGTTGTTCCGAAAGAAGAAATTACATGGGAATTCTTTCAGACCGAGTTCATAAAGAAATATATCAGTCAGAGGTTCCTCGATAAGAAGAGAAAAGGATTTCTTGAGCTGAAACAGGGTAACAGATCAGTATCCGAGTATGAAAGAGAATTTGTATGATTGAGTAACTATGCTCGGGAATGGGTACAATCAGAAGCCAAAATGTGTAAACGATTCGAAGAAGGATTGAATGAAGAAATTAAGCTACTAATTGGAATTCTTGAAATTCAAGAGTTTGCTACATTGGCAGAGCGAGCTTATAAAGTAGAAGAATTGAGCAAAGAAAAGAAACAAGCTGAAAGAGAAGCTCGAGTTTTCAGTAAAAGATCGATGGAAAAATCCCAGTTTTCTGCTTCAAAGAAATTTAAGAAATACCAGGATCGTTCTACCTCAGCTACTGGGTATTCAGGTAGAGAGCGAGGTTTTCAACGCACTAATCCAAGACCTTCCACTCAATCAGTGACCAGTGTTGGCACCCTTAAGCTGAGTTGCCAGTACTGTAATAAAACTCATTTTGGTGAATGTCGATTAAAGAGCGGGGCTTGTTACTGATGTGGTTCTTTCGATCATTTCCTCAGAGATTGTCCAGAAAGGGGTGAAAAAGAAGTTGAACAAACATCGAAGTCGAGTAATCCAGTTTCGAGGGGTAGACCACCTTGACCATCTAGTACTGTCAGTGGTAGCCGAGGAGCTACGAAAGAAACTGCAGGCAGGCCTGAGGCACGAGCACCTGCTAGGACATATTCCATCCGTGCTAGAGAAGATGCTTCAACACCCGGTGTTATTACTGGTACATTTTCTTTTCTTGATACTGATATTACTGCATTGATTGATCCTAGTTCTACACATTTATACATATGCACAAAATTAGTATTTGTTAAAAATTTATCTGTTGAACCTACTGAATTTGTGGTTAAAGTCTCGAACCCCCTGGGCCAGTTTGTGATGGTGGATAAAGTTTGTAAAAATTGTCCACTGATGGTAAAAGGTATTTGTTTTCTGGTTGACTTGATGTAATTGCCTTTTGATGAGTTCGATGTGATATTGGGTATGGATTGGCTAACTCAACATGATGCAGTAGTAAACTGTAAACATAAATATATTGTTCTGAAGTGTTAGAATGGAGAATTACTTCGGGTTAAATCTGATCAAACAGAGGAATTATCTAATGTGATTTCAGTGATGACAGCTCAGAGGTGTGTCAGAAAAGGGTATGATTCTTATTTGGCATATGTGTTAGACACTAAGGTATCTGAGTCAAAGATACAGGCAATGCCAGTTGTATGTGAATTTTCTGATGTGTTTTCAGAGGAATTACTGGGGTTGCCACCAGAAAGAGAAGTGAAATTTTCTATTGATCTGATTCCGGGAGCTACTCTAATCTCCATGTATTGTATGACTCCTATGAAATTAAAGGAGTTAAAGACACAGTTGCAAGAAATTGTTGACAGGGGTTTTGTTCGACCGAGTCATTCACCTTGGGGTGCTTCAGTTCTATTTGTGAAAAAGAAGGATGGGTCCTTAAGATTATGTATTGATTACCAACAACTCAACAAAGTCACTATAAAGAATAAGCACCCATTGCCTCGGATTGACGATCTGTTTGACCAGTTGAAGGGTGCCACTGTATTTTTAAAGATTGATCTCAGATCGGGCTACTATCTGTTACGAGTAAAGGAGTTAGATGTACCAAAAACAAGGTAATTGGGAGAAGTACCTACCTTTGATTGAATTGGCTTATAATAACAGTTATCAGTCCAGTATTAAAATGGCTCCGTATGAAGCTTTGTATGGTAGAAAATGTAGAACACCGTTATATTGGATAGAGCTCAGTGAAAAGAAGATACATGGGGTTGGGAAACAGAAGAAAAAGTCAATGTGATTCGAGATAGTCTAAAAGCAGCTTCCGATCGTCAGAGGTCATATGCCGATCTTAAACGAAAAGAGATTGAATTTCAGGTGGGTGATAAGGTATTCCTAAAAAGAATTATATTAGAGTTCTCCGGTTCGGTCGAAAGGGTAAATTGACTCCAAGATTTATCGGGCCATACGAAATCATAAAAAGAATTAGACCGGTCGCTTATCGATTGGCATTACCACTGGAACTCGATAGAATTCATAATTTTTTTCATGTGTCTATGCTACGACAGTATCGATCAGATCCTTCACATGTTATTTCTCTGACAGAATTGGAGATTCAGCCAGATATGACATATAGTGAAGAACCGGTCAAGATATTTGCACGGGAAATAAAGGAGCTTAGAAATAAAAAGATAAATTTGGTGAAAGTATTATGGCAAAACCACGGGATTGAGGAAGCGACATGGGAACCGGATGAGGCAATGAGGAAAAATACACGAACCTCTTTACTGGTAAGATTTTCGAGGACGAAAATCCTTAAAGGGGAGAGTTGTAATGGCCTAAATTCAAGGTTATCGGAACAGTGGTTTCGTAACCACAAATCCGATTTAAAGAGAAATTTATTTTAATATTTTTGCATGAATATTGATATGATAGGAAAATCGTATGAAAATATCAATAGAAAAATTTTACCAGTTTAGTGGTTAGTTAGAAAAAAGAAATTATTGAAGAAATTGGGTAAAAACAAGGTATCGAGACCTCGATCTTGTAAAACCAAGTCGGAAATATTTTTATAAATATTTATGAAATGTTTGAAATATGGTATTAAAATTTCGTTAGAAAATTTTAATGTTTGGGTAGTCAATTAAGTGAAAAGGACTAAATTGAAAAATGTGTAAAAGATACTAGAAGGATTAAATAGCTCAATTGTTAAATGAGGAGGGACATAAATTGTAAATAAGCCCAAAAGGAGATATTTTGTTTGGCATAAGCTGAGAAAAATCAGGAGAATTAGTGAAATGAGGGTAAAATGGGAAAATAACAAATTTTACTAACATAAAAATGGGACCAAATTGGAATATCAAGAATTCTCTTTATTTTTCTGCATTCTCATCAGCTAAAAACATCCTAAGGGTTTATTCAAGCTGGCTTTTCAGAATTTTTGCACCAAGTGAGTTAATCCTTGCCTTTTTCTTGTAATTTTTCTGTTTCTAAGACTTTTACAACTAGGTTCTATTACTAAATTCATTAGTTTTTGATTTTATGAATGAAATTGAAATTTTCTATGAATATGTGTTGGAAGTTTATGATGAAATAGCATGAAATTGAAGCTTTAATTTGTTTATGAGATAATTTTATTAGGTAATTTCAATAGAAATTGATTTGTAGGACTTAATTGTGAAAAAGTTTGGAATTAAAGTCTAGTGCTAAACTTCTGATTTCAAAAGGTTATAAAATAGTTTAAAGTGATATAATAAAGTATTAATTGAGAAAAATCAGCTCAATTGAGAGGTTAATTGAGTAGGGATGAAGTTATCATTTATGAAAGCCTAGGGGAAAAATAGTAATTAACATCATGCACTAAAACAGTTTTAGACAGCAGCAGTAGGTTAACTTTGAAAAATCATAAAAAATTGTAGAAATTGAATTAGAGGATGAATAAAATATGAAATTAAAGCCTATTGAGTCTAGGTTCTTATAAAACAAACAGTGTAAGAAATAAAATTGTAAATCATGAGATATAATATATTTTGTGAGATAAGGGCAAAATGAAATTGGGTTCCCCTATTCTGACTTTTTAAAATCATTAAAAATTGTAAAAAAATGATTATGAGTTATAATTTATATTCTTAGAATCATTAATGAGTCTATTTTTAGAAGAAACAAATGAAAACATCATCCAAACTCTGTACAATGAGATAACTAATTTTTAGTGAAGAGGGGTCAAAACTGTCAAACAGTGAAACAGGGGAAATTTAAAGAATAAACTGTACTTATTGGCTAAACTAAAAATTCTGAAAATTTTATGATAAGAAGATATGTGAGTATAGTTTTGGGAAAAATTAGAAGATTTTAATTTGGAGTTCTGTAGCTCAAGAAATAAATAATTTAGTGACCATGACTCAGTGAGACAGCTTTGAATGCACTATAAATAATAATGGAATTATTAAGAATGTTACATATGAACATGAAATGTATTAGATTAATGATTAAATTTGTTTATTTAGATCCAAAACATTCAAATACGAAGCTAGATTGAGGAAAAGAAAAAGTTCGGGATTAGTAGATTTTGTTTACGAACAAGTATCGAGGTAAGTTCGTGTAACTTGAATTATATTCTTAAATGCCTGAAATGTTTGTTATTGATGTGAATATGATTTGAATGTTCATTGTATGAAAATTGATGAAACACTAATATATTTGATAAAAAGGGGAAGAAATCCCGGTTGAATGGAAGGAAAATTCGATGGATCTCTAAAAAGGAATTGATGGTAAAAAGGATCTAGCCCGGATGGGTGGTCCTATCCTGATATAGCCCTCTCGAAGAATATGTGGAAAATTAATTTAGCCCGGACGGGTAATCCGAATTAGGGTCTGAATTTAGCCTGGACTGGTAATTCAGATCGAAGCTCATTAGAGTAATTGTCTTTGCAGGGGATTTAGCCTGGACTGGTAATCCTGACAATACTCTATAAGTTTATATTACAGGGGATTTATCCTGGACTGGTAATCCCATTGTAAGGATGAGGTTCGTGGGAGTGTGCTCTCTGAAATGAAAATGTGCTCACATGAATATGAATTGACAGACCCAGATTTGTACACTTAGGTGTACCCCTAAAAATCCATCAAAATTCCGAGAAGTTCAACGGGATAAATATGGAAAAATAACAAGGAAATGGAAATCATGGAATTGATGAGCTCATCAATCATGGCATAAATTATTGATACATGGAAATTGTTGGACTAATTTGAATGTTGAGCTTGTGCATGATAGGGGAATAATGTATGGAATGGGTGTATGAATGTTTATTGCATTGTATTGAAAATATTAGGTAAGTATAATTCTTATTACATGAACTTACTAAGCACAAAGTGCTTACCCTGTTTCTTTTTCCCCTGTTTTGTAGTTTTAAGTGCTCGACGGTCAGATTTAGTCAGAGGCGTATCACACATCAACCTCAAGATCTCGTTATATAAAGAAACTTTCTTTTGGAAATCAATGGCATGTATAAGCTAGTAAAGTAAATGTTAATATGAAATGAATGTATGGTTGGCCATTGGTATGGCTAACAAATTTTGGTTTTGCTATGTGATGAGGTTATCTTATGAATATGTTAAATCTATCTTGAAAATATGTTGAAATTGATTGGTTGTGTTGGATTTGTCTCGGTTTAAAATTACAGGGAAGATTAGATACTTGTAGAAGGGGTTATATTGAATTTTTTTAAAAAAACTTTAAGATTTTGCAAAAAATTTATTCGATAAAATTTGGTAATGCCTCATACCCTATTTTGGCGACGAATATGGGTAGGGGGTATTACACTTCTCACTGTACAAGTGATGTCTCCAAATCTTCAACGCAAATACAATGGCAGCTAGCTCTAAATCATGCGTCGGGTAGTTTTTCTCATGTAGCTTTAACTGTACGGAAGCATATGCTATTACTTTACCTTCCTACATAATTACACAACCCAATCCATTCAAGGATGCATTACTGTAAATCACAAATTCTTTACCCGGTTCTAGCTGTACTAAAATAGGAGCTTGAGTGAACAATGCCTTTAACTTGTCAAAACTTTGCTAACACTTCTCAGTCCATTAAAACTTGATATCTTTCTGGAAAAATATTGTCAATGGGGTAACTATCATGGAAAATTCCTTTACAAACCGTCTGTAATAACCAGCTAATCCAAGAAAATTTCTAACCTCTGATACATTCCTAGGTGGTTTCCACTCAATAATTGCTAAAATTTTACTCGGATCAACTTTAATACCATCACCTGAAATCTTCAACGCAAATACAATGGCAGCTAGCTCTAAATCATGCGTCGGGTAGTTTTTCTCATGTAGCTTTAACTGTACGGAAGCATATGCTATTACTTTACCTTCCTACATAATTACACAACCCAATCCATTCAAGGATGCATTACTATAAATCACAAATTCTTTACCTAGTTCTAGCTGTACTAAAACAGGAGCTTGAGTGAACAATGCCTTTAACTTGTCAAAACTCTGCTGACACTTCTCAGTCTATTAAAACTTGATATCTTTCTGGAACAATCTTTTCAATGGGGTAACTATCATGGAAAATCCCTTTACAAGCCGTCTGTAATAACCAGCTAATCCAAGAAAACTTCTAACCTCTGATACATTCCTAGGTGGTTTCCACTCAACAATTGCTAAAATTTTACTCGGATCAACTTTAATACCATCACCTGAAATCTTCAACGCAAATACAATGGCAGCTAGCTCTAAATCATGTGTCGGGTAGTTTTTCTCATGTAGCTTTAACTGTACGGAAGCATATGCTATTACTTTACCTTCCTACATAAGTACACAACCCAATCCATTCAAGGATGCATTACTGTAAATCACAAATTCTTTACCTAGTTCTAGCTGTACTAAAACAGGAGCTTGAGTGAACAATGCCTTTAACTTGTCAAAACTCAGCTGACACTTCTCAGTCCATTAAAACTTTATATCTTTCTGGAACAATCTTGTCAATGGGGTAACTATCATTGAAAATCCCTTTACAAACCGTCTGTAATAACCAACTAATCCAAGAAAACTTCTAACCTCTGATACATTCCTAGGTGGTTTTCACTCAACAATTGCTGAAATTTTACTCGGATCAACTTTAATACCATCACCTGAGACAATGTGCATAAGGAATACGACTTCTCGAAGCCAGAACTCACTTTTGCTAAACTTGGCATACAACTGATTGTCCCTCAAAATCTGTAAAACTGTTCTCAAATGTTCGGCATGTTCAGTCTCATCAGGAGAATAAATCAAAATAGCATCAATAAACACAACTACAAACTTGTCCAAGTACGGTCGAATTATTCGGTTCATTAAATCCATGAATATGGCAGGAGCATTAGTCAAACCAAACGGCATAATAAGAAACTCATAGTGACCATACCTAGTCCGAAAAGTAGCCTTCGGAACATCTGATTCTTTAACTCGCAACTAATAGTAACCAGATCTCAAATTTATCTTGGAGAACACTGTGGCTCCCTTCAATTGGTCAAACAGATCATCAATTCTAGGAAGTGGATATTTATTTTTTTATTGTCACTTTTTTTAGCTGTCGATAATCTATACACAACCTCATCGAACCATCTTTCTTTTTCACAAAAAGCACTGGTGCACCCCACGGAGAACAACTAGGCCTTACAAAACCTTTATCAGTTAATTCCTGCAACTGAGCTTTCAATTCTTTCAATTCTGTCGGAGCCATTCTATAAGGAGCAATAGAAATAGGAGTGGTACCTGGAATCAACTCAATACCAAACTCAACTTCTCTAATAGGAGACAAACCTGGCAATTCTTCCGAAAACACGTCGGAAAACTCTCAAACTACTGGCACTGATTCAATTTTCAACTCTGGATCTTTAGTATTCAATACAAAATCAAGATAAGCTTCATACCCTTTTCTCAAACATTTCTGAGCAGACAGAACAGAAATCATGGCAAGAGAACTATCTGAGTCATCTGCCTTTTCTTCGAGTCTTGAACTTCAATTTCAACTTTACCCTTTTTTTCTTTTAACAACTCCTCTGCCTTATAGGATCTCTCAACTAGAACAACAAACTCCTTTATCTTTAGAACACCAATTGACAGTCGGATATCATCATTGAGTCTATCATCAAATCTTTTACACATAATAGCTTCTGTAGACACACACTCTCGAGCATACTTGCAGAGTCTAACAAATTCACGTTCATACTCAGTAATAGTCATCTTACCCTACTTTAACTCAAGGAACTCTTTTCTTTTCTGGTCAATAAACCTCTGACTGATATACTTTTTACGGAACTCCTCCTAAAAGAAATCTCAAATAACTCTCTCACTCAGTACAACTGACACAAGAGTCTTCCACCAATGATAGGTCGAATCTCTAAGGAGTGAGACAACACACTTCAACATTTCTCAGATGTACAGGATAACTCATCAAATACTCTGATAGTATTCTCAAGCCAAAATTCTGCTCTCTATATCACCATTTTTAGTATCCCGAAACTCTTAAACTCCTTATTTTTTAATCTTATCAACTGGTGGCCTTTCTCCTATAACTGTACCTGTAACTAGGGGAGCTACATGGGGAATCTAAAAATCATGAGGGGGTGGAGGTCTAACAGTCAGATTCGTACAAACGAACTCGGCCAACCATTCATTCATAGCTTGGAAGAAGGCTTTTTGAGCCCTTCCTCCCTGACTAACTGTAACGGGCCTTTCACTACCATCTAGTGGCACCGTCCCTTCTATAGGAGCAGGCACATTACTTTCTACATCATCTGTACCAGCTCTTTCGGGATCCATAACTATAAAAGAAAAACATTTTAAAATCGTCAAGAGTCGTCACACTATCAAAATACAAGTATGGCATGTATAGCTAGACTCTTATCCATACTGAATATTCCGAGAACCGGCTAAACCTACTCTGATACCAACAAATGTAACACCCCTTACCCGAGACCGTTGCCGGAGTTGAGCACGAGGCGTTACCTGACTTAACATACTAGTTCGAAGCATAAAAAAAAGTTTCTTTTAAAATTAATTCACTCACATTCAATCAATATGTCCCTAAAAGAACTCTCGAGACCCTAAAACATGCAACGAAAATAGTTCGAGTCCCAACCAGGAACATTAAAAATTTTTCGATTACTTAAACAAATAAAAATAATTATTTCACTATTCACAATAAAACTCTCCAACTGCGCAGCAGTCACTAAATTAATTTTATCCAAAACTAGACTCATATCCCTTCTTACTATAAAATTTTCAGAATTTTTGGTTTGGCCGATTAGTTCAGTTTATTAGTTAAAGTCTCCCATGTTTCACTGTTCAACAGTCCTGACCTCTCATCACTAAAAATTAATTATCTCATTTTATAGACTTTATATGGTGCTACCACTTGTTTCTACTGAAAATAGATTCAGTAAGGAATAAAAAAATAATATAAATTATAACTTCTAATTCTTTCTGTATAATTTTTAATGATTTTATAAAATCAGAATAGGGGACTTCAGAATCCATTCTGACCCTGTCTCACTAAAATTCAAATATCTTAGAATATAAAATTCCTTTACCCACACCGTTATTTTTCTATGAAAATAGACTTGATAAGATTTAATTCTATATATCATTCACTCTCTAATTCATTTTATACTATCCTTGGTGATTTTTCAAATTCACGTCACTGCTGCTGTCCAAAAACTATTACATTGCAATTTTTTACTCTTTCATAATTTCTAGGTATAAACTATCACCTAGGCATTCATAATACCAAACATATTCTTACTTAGCCATTTTAATAGCTAAACATTATCACATATTTACACATCATCCTTTAGCAATATCATAAGGACATACATTCAAAATGACTAAGTCCCTATACATGCCATAGCCCAAACATTGATCATCATAAAATACCGAGTTGTTGTTGTTGATAGTGTGAGCGTTCTCCGACATCTTTAAGATCCCTGAATTAGCTTTGCAATACTATAAATGAAGGAAAATAAAGGAAGTAAGCATAAAGCTTAGTAAGTTTACAAGCAAATAAATAACAACATTTAACACAAATAAATATACTCAAGTGTCATGATCTCTGATTTCCTCTTTACTTAATCTCTTACTCGTTCAGTTACTTGTTTACTTAGATAACTCATGATTATAACTTACTCTTCTCTTGCTAAAATGTTGATTCTCAATTGATAACATAATATGTTCTTAACTCTTATAACTCACCTGAATTTTGCTATTTATGCTTTTACCTGAAATTTCATGGAACATAATTTGTTTACTAGCCCATTGAGCCACATTGGAATAATAAGGATACTTGGGTCTCTTTTCTGATAATAACATGCCAAAGTCATGTCCTAGACATGGTCTTACATGGGATGTTTCTTGTATTGCCAATGCCATATCTCAAATATGGTCTTACATGGGAGTTCTCATATTGGTGCCCATGCCATGTCTCAGACATGGTCTTACGGGGGACCTCTCATCTCGGTGCCAACGCCATGTCCCAGACATGGTCTTACATGGGACCTCTCATCTCGGTGGCAACGCTATGTCCCAGACATGGTCTTACATGAGACCTCTCATAATCTCAATGATGCCAATTCCATATTCCAAACATGGTCTTACATGGGATCTCATCACCCAAATATCATGACATTTGTATCCGATACATTCCAAAAGTTTCAACGGGACTTTTAATACTAATTCTCTATCGTCTCATACTTGAGTCAACATCAAATAAATTCATGAAATAAATATATAATTTCTGGAAAATAGCAGCATTAATAATAATTATTGAAATATTTTATTTATTTACTGTAAACTTACCTCGATACAAAATTTGACCAAATCTAGCAACTTAGTCCTCTATCTTTTTCTTTCCCCAATCTAACTCCGAATTTCATTCTTCTTGAACTATAATAATAAATTTAACTTATTTAATACTCAAATTCATCAAAAAAATCCTTGACTCGAACTTTGAAAAAATTACAATTTTGCCCCTAAACTTTTGCATAATTACACTTTTTCCCCAAAGCTCAGAAATTAAAATTCATCTCTTATTTTTATGTTTTATGACATTCTGAACATTTTCTCTTCTATGGAAACATCAAATTCCCACTCTAACATGTACTTATGAACATTAGGTATTTTTACCGATTATGTCGTTTTACTCGTTTTCACTTAAAATCGCTTAGCAAAAGTTGTTTAACGTAATTTCAAGCTTCATATCCTACCATAAAACATAAAAATAAACACATTTCACCTATGGGTATTTTTCCAGATATAAACCCTAGGTTAAATTATTGCTAGAATAAGCTAAATCAAGTTACCAGGACTCCAAAAATGTAAAGAACATTAAAAATGAGACTTGGAATCACTTACTATGGAGCTTGGGAGCTTGGAAACCCTAACTATGGCTTACCCCTTGCTATTTTCATTCACCATGGAGAAGATGAACACATTTTGCCATCTTTTTCCCTTTCTAATTCTTTTTATTACCAAATTACCAAATTGCCCTAACTTAAAAATTTCCTATTTCACTTATCTCATGTCCATTTTTGTCTACCAACTTAACCAATGGTCTAATTACCATATAAGAACCTCTAATTTAAAGTTTCATAACAATTGGACACCTCTAACATGTAGAACTCAACTTTTTCACTTTTTACGATTTACTCCTTTTGACTAAATTGAGTGCCCAAACGTCGAAATTTTCGAACGAAATTTTCACAAAATCATTTCGTTAAATCACAGACCATAAAAATATAAGAAAAATAAAATTTTCCTCATCAGATTTGTGATCCCAAAACCACTGTTCTGACTAGGCCCAAAATCGGGACATTACAAGTAGGGTCGAGTCTACAGGGATTGGATGTTATAATCAACTTCCGTGTTTAACTTGTGATCAGAATTTTTGTCGTGTTGAAAGTCGTGGCAAAAGTCATGCCCACGACTCCAAACGGACCTGCTGAAAAATAAACAAATAAATCATGGGAGTTTTGAAATGTTTAGAAACTAAATAATTGAAATAGCATAAATAAATAATTACACAAATTAGAAATTAAATTGGAAATTAAACTCGGATTTGGTAATCAAAGATAATAAGCCTTAGCCCTAGACTCAGTGGATTTCAGATTTTTGAATCGATCCTTGAAAATTAACTTTCTCCTTCAAACAATAAGCTGGTTGTAGTAGTTACGAACATCCTAATCACTAATTCTTCCTCTCGTAGCTGGTCCCGGTACGACCTACAAACCAACCATTACTGATTATCTAACAGAGATACATGTGTTCTCGATTCAAGATTCCGGTAGCCTTGTGCTCTAAAGAACCCAACTCGAATTAACAGCCTCAATCGCGTGGGTCATTTAAACCTGATAACTTTTTCCTTGATTTGTTCTCGAAGATCCAAATACAACACGACCGACTCGTTTCTCTAACTGTCAGCAAACATGACTCCAACCTAACGTGCACTTTTCGACTTGAAATCGAGTTAACTTTAAGGATGAGTTGTCAATCCCGATACTTAGGAAAAATGTGAATACTGATTGGAAGAATTTTTAGCACGGATACGTATCTTACGATTCCTGACCGAAAAGAACACCGGCCTAAAGCTAAGATGGAATTTAGTGAAACATGGATTTAGTCATGCTTTGTATGTTTATGAAAGGTGATTTGATGATAATGGAGGAAATTGGGAAGGGAAAGGACTTGAAAGAAAATTAAACATATTTTGAAAGAATAAAGAAATAAGAATGGAAGTAACATATTGCTACTCACGCCCAAATTTGGAAGAAAAAGAATAATGGCTCTTTAATTCCAAATTGAATCTAAAATGTAAAATTAGAATGTGTCTTTCCTAAGTACATTAAAGCCCTATTTATACACATGGTATTTACTATTTTGGCTTTAACCACTTCAACATATAATTAGAATTAAATAAAAAATAAAATAAGATTTTTTTTCTATTTTTGGCTTTTACAAAGTCAAAAAAATTTGATGAGTCCTTGGCTTTCTCCACATTTTTTATTCGGCCTCATTTCATTGATTGTGTTTCAATTTTGTCCTTTTCTGCTTGTTTTTGACTCTTAGAGTCCCAATTGCATCCCTGACAAGATTAAAACATAAAAGCACTAATTCAGTAGGGATCAATTAAAAAATAAACCGAATTAAACACAAAATTTCATGCAAATTAACATGTTATCAATACTTGAGGAACTTTACCAGGTTCGGTGTATCATGCATACAAGGATTCTTCACTTCTTTGGAGTACAAGAACTGAATAAACTGCACTCTGATACGAACTTGTAATACCTTCAACCTAATCCGATTAACCAGAACCAAGTCTTGGGTATTACCACACTAATACGGACAAAAACTTAATCAATTTATAGAAATTTCAATAAAATATTCCAATTTATTTAATTTCATATTTCAAACTAAATGCATAAGTATGTTTAGTAAGTAGGTACATTTGCAACACATGGTAACTAAGGTACAAAGATTTCTAATTTTAAGAAATAAAATCTATTATACTCAAAATACGGATTCTAAGGAAAATATCAGCTATCTGGCTCTGTATGCATAATAGCTTGATACGTAACTCCTTTGGCATAGTCCTAGTATTGCCCCTCCTAGAGCAACCTCGAATTCAAACCTGTAATATAACACACAAGGATAAGTTCATAAGAACTTAGTGATGAATATAACAATTACCTATGTGGTATTTGCACAATAAAATTGATGATTCAATGGATGATCTTATTGTTCTTGCCCAATAACCTGTATCTGGCGATTGCTTCCCCCAAATTCCATTCTTCATACACTATAGATTTTATGCTTTACTTAGACATCATTTTTTTTCATTGGAGTCTTCGATACATCACACATGTCATTTGTCCGAACATTTATAAGTCCTTTTCCATTTCCTTTCCAAGATTAACATAATTGAAACACTATTATTGTAGCATACTTAAATTTAAGCCATTACTTCACCATAATTCAAGAATGATCATGTGCACAGATGACTAATACCTTCTTCAAATGTACAAATTCAAATCCTTATTCTAAATACACTTTCCATACGAATTCTTTATTTCTCTATATCTCTACAATTCAATACTTCTAATCGATTCATAGTCCTATGTGATACTTCACCATATAATTAATAGTTAACTTATGCTTGTTGATTGTTTTCTAATTACATTTAAAAGCCAGATTGAATACGTCAATTAACTTAATTCAAAAATTACCACAAGGGGCATCCTTTAAGTTTTCCCACTGAAAGCCTTATTAAGACACGCCATAAGGGCAGCCTATTCGAAGTTTGCCACGAAGGATACTCTTTCATAATCTACCACAAAGGCTATTCTTTTCATAATTTTCCACTCAAGCATTCCTTTCACTTTGCGCCATAAAGTCGTTTCTTTCATATTGCGCCACAAAGGCGTTCCTTTCATATTGCACCATAAAGGCTATCATATCAGAATTTGCCACAGAAGCTATTCCTTTGGAGTTCGCCACAATGGCTCCCTTTTCAGTGTTCGCTACAAAGGCTTCCTTTTCAAAATAGCCACAAAGGCTTCATGTTTAGAGTTAGCCACAAATGCTTCCTTTTAGAGTTAGCCACAAAGGCTTCCTTTTCAGTGTTCGCCACAAAGGCTTCCATTTCAGAGTTCGCCACAAAGGCTTCCTTTTCAGAGTTAGTCATAAAGGCTTAATTTTCAATGTTAGCCATAAAAGCTTCCTTTTTAGAGTTAGCCACAAAGGCTTCCCTTTTAGATTTAGCCACAAAGGCTTCCTTTCCTAACATGTGTACAATATGGATTTGCCTAAACTCACATTACATGAGGTTGGCCAATCATTATCTTCAGACATATAGAGAATCCCATTGGGTAATCACTGTCCTTTAGTTCATTTCGGAAGATGCCATGGCCATGGACTTTTCCTTTCAGATTTCATGTTTAAAGTCCCGACAGACCTCTTTAGACAATACCAAAGAGATAGACAAAGACTCTTGTAAACTATAATATATATATTCAGCACTCTTTTAGGTATAATTTAAGCAAATTTTTAGTAAATAAATAACACTTTTTGTGGTTTTACACTTAATTTTGTGATATTTTTTAATTTCCATGGGAATGTGTTAATTTAATGAAATTTATGTTATTTTATCGATTTTTGGGAATAATTAGGCTAAAGGAAAATATGGAAAAATTTTGGTTATTTTTATTAGATAGGTATAGCTTGGAGGCCCAGAATTGTCCAAATGGAGGTCTAACATTGCCAACATAGAGGCCCAGAACCATCCACCGATTTCCCATATATTTTGGGCCACATAACCATTAGGGAATTTCCCTTGATTCAAGCAACCATTCCCCTTGATTTAAGCTTCAACCACCCATTCCACTTCTACAAATAGCCGTCACATAATCCACTTCCCTACTACCACTCAAAGGCCGACCATTCGGCTCCTAAAAATAGAAAATTTAATTCCATTCTCCTTAAAATAAAAATCAGTAACTATTTAAATCAAGCAACCACTTACCTTCTTTCTACAATTTATGGGACGACAATCAATTGAGATAGAATTAAGGATTCACATGCTATTTTCGGAATGGAAAATTGAGGACCTTTGTAACAACCCATTTTTTAATGGTGTCGGAAACAGTAGTTTTGGGACCACAAATCTGACGAGCGAGTTGGTAAATATTATTATTTAACATTTATGAGTCAAATATGATATTAAAATAAATTTTGAATCGGTAATTTATACTAATTGAAAGAATAATTAGGTTCAAGTGGTAAGACCCTTAGGTCAAGTAGTTTTAGAAAATGAGGTATCAGGACCTCATTTCTATAAACTAAGCTGTAAATATTTTAATAAATATTTACGGAATATTATTAAGGTAGTATTAAAGTTTTGTTAATAAATTTTAATGTTTAGATAGTTAATTAATAAAAAGGACTAAATCATAAAGGATGTAAAACTTGATTACTATTAGATTTGAATGATTAAATGGCCTAATTAGTAATGTGGGTGGACCAATAAGGAAATTAGTCCTTATTTTAGATAGTGGACGATAATGGAGATAATTTTAAAGAAAAAATTGAAAGAAATTAGTATTAATGGAAAAATTATAAATAAAAAGAAATTAATTAATCAAATTAGATGAAACAAGTTTCCCTTCATTTTTCTTTTCTTTCATAACCGAAACCACCATGGGAACATAGATTGGGAGGTTCGGCCAATATTTTCTCTTGCATGTAAGTTCATTTCGAGTTTGTTTCTTGTAATTTTTATGTTTTTGAAATCGCTGCAACTAGGTCTAGCTAGCACGTGTCTTTGTTTTGAAAATTTTAAAGATTTTGAATATTTCCATTGATGAATATTTGTGATTTTATATGTTAAATGATGAACTTGAGGTATTAGTTGTTCTTTATAAGTATCTTGTTAAGTGATTTTTGATGAGTTTAATGATTAGGGATTAAATTTTGAAAATAGTAAAAATACAAGGATTTAATGTGTAATAACAGTAAATATGGGCTGTGGTAAGGTTCCAATAAATTTTTGTAAGCTTGAAATTGAGTAAAAATGGTTAATTTGCATGTTTTAGGCTTAGGGACTAAATTGAATAAAAGTAAAATATTTGGGGTAATTTTTTAAAATATCACAAAAGAATTAACTGCTTTAAATGAATTGGTTTTGGTTGTTTGAATTAATGAATTGAATGAAATTATTAATTTAGATCAAAAACGAGTGAAAAATCGAGAAGAAGAGAAAATTACCAAATAGACCCTGTACTTAGTCATTGCTACAATTTTGCCAGGTAAGTTTGTACGGTTTAAAATTTAGCATCTATATGATATATTGGATGATATGAAACAGTATAGTAGATATATTTGATTATAAATGTGTAAGTTATTTGAGAAAATTTGTTGAAATTCAATACTTGGATCGTATTGAACACGGGATAGAGTATGGTCGAGATATGGTGTGTTATGGGGGTTGTGAGTGGAGATGGTCATGAATTTTTGTATATATTTTTCTCGAGTAAATCAAAGTTCAGCATTTGTTGCGAAATCTCGTGTTATACTCTCTGTTTTGGTGTGTTTCAGTTGGACTAGCTCTTATGAGCATCGGTGTGTTTCGGGGGGATTAGCTCTTATGAGCATTGGTGTGTTTCGAAGGGATTAACTCTTTTGAGCATTGGTGTGTTTCGAATGGATTGGCTCTTGTAAGCATTTGGTGTGTTTTGGTTGGATTGCCGATGTACTCTTATCCATAAGACGTTTATCGAATTGAATTTTGAATTGAATATTACGATTCACCAGTTGAGATTGTAGATGACAGAGACCACATATGGTTGATTTTTATGCTTATGCTTTGTACTATGCAAATGAAACGGGTAAGAAAAGGGAATGAAATGGTAAGTTCATAACTGGAATATAAAAGGATTGATGAGTTAAATTTTGTACTTATATATGAGAAATCTACTTATGCTATGAATGAATTTACCTATATCATGGATAATTACACTAACTCATGAATTGATAATGTTGTTTAAGCTTATGTTAAGCATTTGGAATGGAATGGAAAATAAGTAAGTGGAATGGTTCATAATCTTATGAAAAGGTTGATGATTGTGTAATCTATTTTATAACATCCTATTATGTTATGAAGGAAAAATATATATGATGTTGATGGACTTACTCATTTGTGAGTTGATGGTTATATGATTTTATAAATCTTATGGCATTAGTATAGGTTTATATTTATCCTATAAAGTTCATTATTGAAATAGATTATTATGTTTAAAGTTTATACTAGCTTACTAAGAATTCATAGCTTACATAATTATTTTCCTTTACTTTATAGATATCGAAAACTCAATAGGTTGGAAGTTTTTCGGAGATCTATCACACTATTTATTGGACAATTTAGTAGTTGTTGAGTATTTTGGCTAAGGTTTATAATGGCATGTATAGGATGATTTGTAATGGTATTATAGTGCGTGTGTTAATGATGTTTTGGTATGTGTAAGCTTTGGAAAGCTATATTGGTTCAGTACACCTTGATACCTTACCAAATTATGCGGTGTTGATTACTTTAAAGTGATTCTTGATATGATTCACTTGACATGGTGATGTTAGATTGAAAATATTTACTTGTGACATGTTTTAGTTGATAATTGAACTAGGTTATTATGTTCGAAAATGGTTTGAAGGTGATTTGGTAAGTATACATTATGTAAGTTAACTATGTTGGTATATTTGATGCCCTGTTAGTTTGTGACATTGTGACTATATCATCTTGTACGTATGGAATGAATCAAATAGCATGTTTTGTAATGGAATAGTAATTGTCATATTTGTGGTATGATTTGTTAGAAGTTGAATTAGGTTTGATTATGGAAATGTGATCAAATAAATGCATGTTTAGGTAGGTTTAAATGTTTGCATTTGCGGTGCCTTAATTGGCATATTGGTTGATTGATTTGGGACCATTAAAATTCATCATTATATGTATGTTTTGGTAAGGTTTTGATGGTTTGATAATGAGCACTAAAGGTCTTTAGGTGGATGCATGAGTTAATGTTGGGAATGGTTGAATTTTGGGCAAATTCATGTCCACACGGCCTGAGAGACGGGCGTGTGACTCAATCGTGTGTGACACATGGCCTGGCGACATGGCCATGTGTCCCCTGTAGGTTTTATTACATGGAAGACAGGTAATTACACGACCTAACGCACAGCCTGGCACACGGGCGTGTGGGGCTATTTCGAATGTTACACGGCCTGAGACACGGGCGTGTGTCTCAACCATTTGAGGCACACGACCATGTGACCCCTGTTTTGTAAATTCTGTAACTTTTTCTTATACTTTTTGGTTGTTTCTAGTTTTGTCCCGAATTGTTTCTAAGGTATTTCTTGGGCCTCGAGGGCTCGATTTAGAGATGATATATATGTGAATGAAAGCGTTACATTATGATTTGGATGATTTATGTAATGTATGTTTTAAATGATCCGTGTGTACGACAATGCTTTGTAACCTTATTCCAGAAATGGATACGGGTTAGGGGTGTTACAACCTTCAAGTATAAATAGGGATGCATTTCATCATTCAATCACACATGTTTTCTCACATCAGTTTTTAAGGAAAAATTCCTTTACATGTTCTTGCCTTTCTCATAGCTTGCTAACATTCGAATTCCACAAAATAAGGCAATCACTTGCTGAAATAAGAGCAGCTAAGAGATTAACTTGAAGATTTTTAGGTGATTTTAACTTAAAGATAGGGAGGAAAGCCACCATGGGAAGCCACAAGGAGCAGTCGCAGATAGCCCCCTGCATTCAATTTTTTACTTTTTGCATTGTGAAATGGCCGTGGATAGCCCCCCTCGACTACTTTTTCTTACCCTTCTCTTTACTGTTAAATTATTTTTTTCTATGTCAAGAGACAAGATTGCATCTCATCTTTATATTTCAATTTAATATGACATGACTTAATTTTGTTTATTCAAAATGGATATGAATCTTGATTTGGGTTCATTGGTATTTGTTTCTGAATATTTTGTGCAAACGATTATTTCATTCATTTAGGTTTAATTCATGTTTATACTTGTGAATGTACTGCCAACATTTGTACGTAATTGAATTAAATATTTAACCTGAGAAGAGGTAATAGTTAATATATATAAGACCTAAATGGTGCATATCATGTTGATTTCGGAAGATAATTGTTGAATTCATAAACTGTGTAAATGCTAAGGAAGGTGATTTCTAAGTTATTTTTTTGACATAGGGATTTATGCTAATTAACTTAAGAACAAATAGGACTTTGAGAGTAGCCTATGCCTTAATTAAATGGGTTTAATGAATTTTCATATTGCCACGAACCATTCGTGATATTCTTTTCATGACTACTAATGAATTATTGTTTAAGTGATATTTTCTTTTAGTCTATTCATGTTGTGTTATATCATTCCTTGTGTCTATTTCCTGTTGTGATTATTTCCTGCAAGGCATGTTGTTTTATTTTGTGGGTGCTTGAATTCTAATTACTTTCGTAACTTACAATTGCGACTTTCATCACTATTCTCTCTTTATTTTGCTTTTAACCAAATTGATTAAAATTAACTTTGCAAATAATTTACTCAATAGTCCTTGTGGAGACGATGCTCTTTTACTTACTACTTATTACTTGTAAGATCGTATACACTTGCACGTAATCACGCGGCACAATTCTTAATAGAACATACTGTCGAAACCATTTTTTTTGAAAAGAGGTCAACTTTTATTTCGAAAACAAAAACGAACATGGGAGTCGCTACCAATCCTTTTTATTTAGGTGTGATCGGATCACCTCATAATTTAATCATTTTAATAAAAGTTTAAGTTTACTAAAATGATAAATTTTTTGGTATACAAAATCCAAAAAACAGGTTCGGGAGTCGATTACGTACGAGGAAGGATTAGCACCCTCGATATGCCCAAAATTGGTACCTAGTTGATTACTTAATGTCTTAATGTCAAAAGTTAAAAATTTGAAAGGAAATTTAAAATACGATCCCTTTTTAGTAATGTTTTTTAAAAAAACACTTGAATGAATCGAAAAGAAAGTTAAAGACCTACTCGTCTCGAGGTAACGAAATGTCACATCCCGTAAGTTAGGACACGACATTTGGAACCTTAAAGAATAAGCTTGTCTTTAATTTTTATTGAAATTTAAACAGATATTTTGCTATTTAGGTTTAATGAGAAAATTGAAACCCCGTAAGTTAGGGTACAATTTCTCGAATCTCCAAAATACGAAATATTGCCTTATTTTAAAACTTTTCCCTTTTTTGAATAATAGCAAGTAAAATACTTGAACGCAGTGTATTTATTTTATTTGTAATAAAACAGAACGGTTTATTATGGGTACATAAAAATTGAACGCAGCTTTTGAAGTGACGAAATGAGATGGAATGATAATATAGAACATGAAATAATGATTTATGAATAAAATGTTACATTAATGAATGATAATAATATGAAAACACGAAGAAACTAATTATAGTACACATGACGGCAATAATCACACAATGTATATCATTTTTAATACTAATATTAACAATCAAAGAAAACAAAACAAAATAATATGCAAAACAATTTAAAGTAGATAATAATTTAAAGTAAATAATTTATAAGAACAATTCAAAAATAAATAATAAAAGGCTTCAAATAAACAATATATAAAAACTTAAAATAAATAATAATAACAGTTTAAAATAAATAAATAAACATACAACAGTTTTTTTAAATATATATATAAGAATTTAAAAGATAATGTACATATAATGGTTTAAAATGAATAATATATGACAAATTTAAATAAATAGTATGTAAAACAGTTTAAAATAAATGATAAATAAAAAACTTAAAACAAATAATAATAGAAGAGTTTTTTAATAAAAAATAATAAACAAATAAATTTAATGGATTAGGGATGATACTGAACTCGAACCAGAATTTGGGGTTTAAATTGCAAATAAATAAAAAGGGGTTGCTAGGGACTAAAATAGAACGAGCTTAAGGAATGAGGGACCGACTGGGCAATATTCCCAGCCCTCATGCGCAGCGTTTCAGCACAGACCAAAGTAAAACAAACAGAAAATCACGCAGCCAAAATATAAAAACAACGAGGACCATATTGCACTATGTTGCAAAAGCGGAAGGACTCCGCGTGCAAATAACCCCTTCAAAGTGAAAACACGCGGATCTACTTTGCGGGTCGGGTCAACGCGCGGGTCGACCCCTTTTGGATCCGGTCTCAACGACGGAGATAAGTCCTCCAACTGTGTGATCACGGGGCGCCTCCGGTGAGACTCTTTTTCCATTTTATTTTTAATATTTCCGTGTGTAAAAGAAAACCAAACGAAAATAGATTCAAACAAGTATTTAAAATGAAAATAAAAAGTAGAGAACAACCTCTGAACTATTGCTTTTTTGTTTTTTTATTTTCTAATGTTCGTAAAAAAAATACAAGGGTGATATTTGGGCTTTTATAGCCGATTTAGACAACTCTTAGTGTCTATTTTTTTGTTGTTTTTCCATTTGGCTTTTTCTTTCTGTTGTGTGTTCCTTGTTTTGCAGGTGTAAGAGGCATGGAGGAGGCATGTGCGGCGACAGCAGGCGTGTCAAATCGCATGTGGAGAGGCTGCAGCACGTGCGGCGCAAATTCTAGGGTTTCTGCCTCTTCTTTTTGCTGAAAATGTTTAGGTTGTGGGCCACTGGGCCACCTAGGGTTTTCATTCTTGTTGGGCCGTGTGGGCCATTGTAATTTTGGGTTTAAATTTACTGTAAATGGACTAGAATAATTGTTATTTATTTTTGTTTGGTTTTCGTCTGGGCCCGGGCAAATTGGGCCTATTACACATACTACATAGCATAAATCTAAAACACACATACATGATCATACTTCCCATAACATTACTTGAACTCATTAGATCTATACCAGATGCATCTATCATCCTCAACAAACAAACACACAACCATAGATACGATTAAAAAATCTATTATATAGTCACATATGTATCATACTATAACCTATCATACCCATACAAACTATACATGCAAACCCCAACAAACATTCAAACTATACTTTTCTGATTTTTATTTCATAGTTCGGTCAATTACCACAGAAATATCTTGTATGAACAATATGCATGCATGTGTTAGTATGGGGACTCACCTGATTCTCACCTCCTACAGTGCAAAAAACTAGATCCAGACTTCCATCACGAAATCAACAGTAACCACTGCTACAGAACATTGAAGCCCATCAAAATCTATTCATATACCCTTTTACTAACATTTATAACTAATAATAATCTAAAATGGCATACTTTTAAGTGCTAATTACATATATATATTTTGAGTACGATCATACTAATTTGGGTTGTTTACGGTTTTTTATCTTGTAGGGACTAAATTGAAGGTAAAAGGAAATTTAGGGGCAAAAAGCGTGAATTTAAAGAAAAAACTGGTTAGCATGCGAAATAGGGAAGAACTGGTGTCGAAAATACAAAGTATAGAAGACTTGGGGCAAAATTTCAAAGAAGAGATTTATGAATATAAGACTTTGTTTAAATTTGAATTTTATTTTTAGGATTATTGTTATGATTATTATATTGTTTAGATTTAATTTCAAATTATTATCTTAAACATTATCATCTGGAGTTTAAATATGAACAAACTAGGTTCTTTGATGTAATAGGGGATGAAGTGACATGAATATTCACTCATCACTTCTGTAAAAAACTCTTTCCCCCTAAGGCTCTTAGCCTTTTTGTTTCTTTTCTTCTCCAATAAAATTTCATTCCATTAAAGCTTGTGTTTTTTCCCAAAAAGCATGAGTAACTAAACTCATCTAGCCAGAGGTTATCAAGACTTCTCCAAAAGATTTCATGAGGCTTAGAACTCGCACTTAGCCCTTCCTAATGAGTATTCATCATTTCTCCGCATTACGGGACTGATGCTTCCGTCCATGTCCTTCAAAAAGTAATCTTTTCATCTTGTACAAAGACAACCACTTTGTATGCTTTGGGGAGGTTGCACAGTCGGTTTGCTAACCTATTGCGTCAGAGGTTGTCGAGGCCAAGAGACGAAATGGTGTGGCATTCGCCATTGAGAAATGATGATTTAGTGTAAGACGGTCCCACAAAAGTGACGGTTGCTAGAGTCAAGTTCCTCTAGATCGTAAGGTTAGAACCTAAGTGGAGTTGGTGGTTGTAGGCATCCTCTTCCACTATAACTAGCCTATTCGGTCATGAGAAGGATCACCTAAAATCTTATAATTGAACCAAAGAAGGATCGAGATAACTAGAGGCTGGAATCCTTTAATTGGAAAACTATTTTTTTCTCAGTTTGCTTCTTATCACAATTACGATTTCAATCTATTTAATTTCAACTCAATCATATTTTTAATTCTGTTTTATTTTATTTTTTCTAGGTTAGCTATTTTTCTTGGGCATGACTATGCTCGAAATTTCGAGAAGCGAGGAGCTGTGAATATCCAGTCCCCTGAGGATTTGACCCTAATCTCTTATTACTATTTCTTTTCGTTATTTAGGGATAGAATATATTTGGTTCTTTCAACAACACACCAAATTTTGGCACCGTTGTTGGGGACTGGTAATGTACTAATCTTGTTTCTTTTTCGTATGACCAGATCTGCTCCAGGAATTCTTGCGTTTGATTCAAAAATAAAAAAGACAGCGAGAGCTAATCGTAAGGAAACAAAGCAAAAAATAAGGCAATTAGAGGTGGTAGGAACTAAGAGTAACCCACTGCCGGAAATAGAAGCAAGCAACGAAGTTGAGTCTAGGGTTGACGAAAACCCTACTCAAACACTAACGAATGAAAGAATAGGATTCGATCCACCAGAAGAAGTGCCTAACGCTTAGGTTAACATAAACTCGAATCTGGCACAACAAACTATGGCTCAAACGATTCGTCAAATGGCCAAAGCTCATGCAGAACAACAACTGTTATGTATTGCAAATCCTACTATGGATACTAATTTTGAACTTAAGTCAGGATTAATCCAGTTGCTGTCAACTTTTCGTGGATTGCAAAATGAAAATCCACACAAAATCTAAAAGAGTTTTATATGGTTTGTCTTAGTATAAAACCTCAAGGCGTAACTGAGGATCAAATCAAATTACGGGCTTTCCCTTTTTCCCTAGTAGACTTTGCTAGGGA
Organism: Gossypium hirsutum; assembly: GCF_007990345.1. Lineage (NCBI taxonomy): Eukaryota > Viridiplantae > Streptophyta > Magnoliopsida > Malvales > Malvaceae > Gossypium > Gossypium hirsutum. The sequence goes on from NC_053443.1 coordinate 39,029,726, forward strand.
ATGGTTATTTTATTTACCTTCTGGATCTATCACAACCTGGGCTGATATTTCTCGTTTGTTTCATAACATATATTTTCTAGCATCATGCACAGTTGAATTAAGGAGGGAGATTTTTGGGATAAAGCAAAAGAAAGTGGAGTCTCTTTACGACTATTGGGAGCAATTTAAGAAGTTGTGTGCAAGTTTCCCACAACATAGGATAGAAGAATAGTCTCTTCTCTAATACTTCTATAAGAGCTTGAAGCCCATGGAAATGAATATGATTGATGCCGCCAATGGAGGGGCATTGGTCAACATGACCCCCAACAGGTAAGAGACTTGATATCCACGATGGCTACAAATGCTCAGTAATTTCGAGCCAATCTTGAACCCACTAGAAGGGTTCACCAGCTAAGTATTTCAACTTTAGAAGATAATGTTGATAGACTTACTAATATCATGAATTCTCTTTTTACAGTAAAAAAAGGACCGGCTCGACTATGCAGAATTTGTGTAGCACCCAACATACAACTAATGCATGCCCTAGTTTGTGTGATGATACTATGGCCCATGTGGATGCTATGGGAAACTTTCCTAGACTACCCCAAAGGCAATATGACCCTTACGCTAATACATATAACCTAAGATGGAAAGACCATCCTAACTTGAGTTATGGGGCGAACCCAAAGTATAACCAGCCATACCAAAATCGATTTCCACAACAAATGCAAGATTCAAGTACCTCTCTAGAAGCCATGATAAATAAATTAGCAGCTAATGTGCTTGATTTCCAACAGCAAATACAACAGCAAACTGTTGATTTTCAAAAGAAAATCGAGGCATCTATAAAAGAGTTGACCATGTCAATTGAGAAAATAAAATCACAGGGAAAGCTGCAGTCACAAACGGAACCTAACCCAAGACAAAACACAAATGCAGTGATGTTGCAAAGTGGAGAAGAACTGGAACTGAATCCCGACAGGAATCTTGATCAAGATTCTACCTAGGAAAAGTAAGAGAACGATGAACAGGTCCGAACGAAACCTAATTGTCCAAAATTCACCCTCCGTTTCTAGGATGGTTGAACCAACATCGGATGAAAAAGAGATCCTTAAAACATTCAGACACTTAGAGACCAACATACCATTATTTGATGCCATCAAACAATTTCCGCGATATGCCAAGTTCCTTAAGGAGCTTTGCACTAACAAACGAAAATTAACTGGAAATGAAAGAGTAAGTGTTAGTGAAAATGTATATCCGGTGTTGTAGTGGAGAATGCCAATAAAATGTAAAGACAGGGGCATGTTTGCAATACCATGCAAAATAGGTCACTTAGGAATTAAAAATGCTATGTGTGATTTAGGGGCCTCCATAAATGTAATGCATTTTTCTATTTATGAATCATTTAACGTAGGTTTTTTGAAGAAAATATGTGTTATCATTCAATTGGCAGATAGGTCTATTGTGCATCCCGAAGGAGTCCTTGAGGATGCATTGGTGAAAGTCAACGGACTTATCTTTCCAGTCGACTTTTATGTGGTGAAAATGGAAGAGGATAACACTTTTGGGTCTTCAAACATCTTGTTGGGGCGACATTTCCTTAGTATCGCAAGTACTAAGATTGACATGCGTAGCAGAACCCTCATGATGGAGTTTGACAGGGAGATCGTGAAGTTTAACATTTATGACGTTATTAATCACCCTAGTGAAATTTTGAATGTAAACCGCGTCGACGTAATTGACTCCTTAGTAGAAGAAACTTTAGAGTCACTTCATGAAGGTGCACTTGAAACATTGTTTGATGATAATTTCGATTTAGAACCAATTTGCAAATCTATTAAATTATTGCCTCCTATGAACACTAAACTTTTACCTTTTCTTGTGCAGACATTAAATTTCCAAGACCATACGATCGAAAAAATTTATCTGGAACAGCCCCAATACTAGTTAGGCCATCAAGCTAACGACATTAAACAAGCGCTTGTTTGGAGGCAACCCAATTTTATTTTCTTTATTTTCTTACATGTTAATAAATTTTACTCTCTCTTCTTATATTCAAGAGAAGTGGGGAAACAAAAAATTAAATTTGGAAACGAGTGGCAACAATAGTAATGAAAACGACATGGGGAGTGTTCTAAACCCTTTTTTTCATCGTATTTGTTAATATTATTTTTCACATTGAGGGTAATGTGTTTTAAGTAGGGGGACATTCCTTATTATTTTTTCTGTTTTATCCACTATTTTTTTGTTGCGTTTACTGTTGCTGCTGCCTTGTGCTTGTTTTTGCCCACATTTTTTAATATATCCTGCCCCTTTTCATGCCCTAGATTTTGACCAAGAACTACCCACTATTTGACCTACGAGCATGATTCTTATCTACTGAGTTAGTTTTGATTTTGCTATGTTGATTTCATCTCCGCTATTTTATTTCTATTAGGCTAAAATAATTATGATTAATGAAGTTAACCCTATCTTGCTTATGGTAAAATCGATTAAGTCTAAATGCAAAGAGGACATTTAATATGAATTTATGCTAAATTTATTTTCATGATGGTTAGGTAGTTGCCAAAATTTATTTTTGACACTTGATTGTTTTTCTAGTCCTCCAAAATTTAAATTCAGTTTCATTAAACTTAAAAAAAAATTCTGATGATTTTGTGGTTATGAGCACAGCTTAAAATGTGATTGACTGAGTAACTGAGATAGGGTGCTTGGGTTGTCATCCTACTTCACATAAACAGGTTGTGTGATGTGTTAGGTAAATCTCCAGTAACCGGAATTATGGATAAAAATAAAAAATAAATTAGGAGTGTGTTGGGCTAAGTAACTGGGGTGGAGTGCTTGGGTTGTCATTCCACTTTGCGTCAAAAGGGCCAATACATTCTTAAACAAAATAATAATAATAAATTCAGAGTGTGTTGGGCTGAGTAACAAGGGTGGGGTGCTTGGGTTGTCATTCCACTTCGTGTCAAAAAAGCCAATACATTCTTAAATAAAATATATATAATTTGACAAAATAAGACAAAGAAAAAAAGAGGAAGAGAATTAAATTTGGGGACTAAGGGTGGAACAAATAGGGTGTCTAGGTAAGCTTAGTAAATTACCTAGCTCTCATGAAATAATCCAAGTCGATTTAATTTTTGTGTGTTTAAATTGTAGTACTTTTCAATTTTACTTAAAAGCAAGCTAAAGGTTCTCTTTATTTTCATATGCATTATGCCTAATTTTTATAAAACTTTGGAGTGATACTTCTTTCATGGTAAAATCTAAATTACATAGTGAAATTGAACCATACTTGAGGGCAAACATGGGCTAAGTAGGGGGAATATGATAATAATCTAAAATGACATACTTTTATGTGTTAATTACATATATATACATTTTGAGTACAATCCTTCTAATTTGGGTTGTTTATGGTTTTTTTATCTTGTAGGGACTAAATTGAACGCAAAAGGTAATTTAGGGGCAAAAAGCTTGAATTTAAAGGCAAAACAGGCCAGCATGCGAAATAGGGAAGAAATGGTGCCGAAAATACAAAGTGTAGAAGACTTGGGGCAAAATTTCAAAGAAGAGATTTATGAACATAAGAGTTTGTTTAAAAATTTGAATTTTATTTTTAGGATTATTGTTAGGATTATTATATAGTTTAGATTTAATTTCAAATTATATCTCTTAAACGTTATCATCTAGAGTTTAAATATGAACAAACTAGGTTCTTTCATATACTATAAATAGGGGATGGAGTGACATGAATATTCTCTCATCACTTCTGTAAAAAAACTCCTTCCCCTTAAGGCTCTTAGCCTTTTTATTTCTTTTCCTCTCTAATAAAATTCCATTCCATTAAAACTTGTGTTTTTTTCCCAAAAAGCATGAGTAACTAAACTCATCTAGACAAAGGTTATCAAGACTCCTCCAAAAGAGTTCATGAGTCTTAAAACCCGCATTTAGCCATTCTCAACGAGTATACATCATTTCTCCGCATTATGGGACTGACGCTTCTGTCCATGTCCTTCCAAAAGTAATCTTTTCATCTTATGCAAATACAGCCACTTTGTATGCTTTGGGAAGGTTGCACAGTCAGTTCGCCAACTTACTTTGTTAGAGGTTGTTGAGCTCAAGCGAGGAAATGGCATGGCATTCGCCATTGAGAAACGATGATCTAGTGTAAGATGGTCCCACAAAAGTGACAGTTGGCTAGAGTCAAGTTTCTTTAGATCGTAAGGCTATAACCTAAGTGGAGCTGGTGGTCGTAGGCGTCCTCTTCCACTATAATTGGCTTATTCGATCATAAGAAGGATCACCTAAAAGCCTATCATTGAACCAAAGGAGGATCGAGATAACCGGAGGATGGAATCCCTTAATCAAACAACCCATTTTTCTCAGTTCTGCTTCTTATCACAATTACGATTCCAATCTATTTAATTTCAACTCAATCATATTTTTAATTCTGTTTTATTTTATTTTTTCTAGGTCAGCTGTTTTACTTGGGCACGATTGTGCTCAGGATTTCGAGAAACAAGGAGTTGTGGCGATCCAGTCCCTAAGGATTTTACCTTACTCCCATATTACTATATCTTTTCATTATTTAGGGATAGGATATATTTGGTGCTTTCAACGACACATCGATAACACTGGAAGTCCCCAAGCAAAGCCTCATATCTTTATCTTATTGTTCTACCAAATCTAACAGACTTACTCTTTCAAAACCCATATGCAAAGTCATATTACTTACCCAGGCACTAAATTTATTCTCATAACAACCCAAAATCGCAATTTCTAGCTCAAGAGAGAAAGAAATGCTGGTAGTACCTTAAGAATTAGATAGTATCATTTTCGAAAATGAGGAAGATAATTTCCCTCATACTTATCCTGAATACAAATATATATACATCCTAAGCCCCTATTGGAACTTGACACATCTGAAAAACTTTCAAAATTACCTTTATAAATGAATTACATATTTGAAAATCCAATATTTTTATACATACTTGGTTCGTCCATCCGTTTCATTCCTAACTACCTTGTTAGAATGTAACAAGCACCGTAACTCAACGAACTAGGCGTACAATACCTTCGGCAATGACCCCAACTTATAAAATTTTTAGTATTCTTACCAATCTATTCTTGTTCCTAACTCAACACATTCTAAGAACAATCCATTGTAGGATTTTCTAATCATCCACAATGCACCCGATCTATACGCCAAATACAATAATTTTGAAGATAAAACTGCACCCCAGATTATTCTCAACTTGCCCGCCAGAACTTAGAACCTGCAAAATTTAGGTGTTACAAGATCCTTGAGGAAGCTCATCAATCATAAATTCAATCCACAAATAATAACGTCCACTTCCGAGACTATTTTCTATGGAGAATCTCAATCTATGTCCAAGCCTCCTTACTTCAATGTTGCAAGTTATTCTTATTGGAAGATGAGGATGGTGCTATTCATTCAAGACAACGACCGTGCGGCTTAGGATATCATCATGGATGGTCCATCTATCCCCCTGAAACAAGAAGTAGAGCTTCTAGTTCCAAAAAGCAAAAAGGAAAGGAACGAGGAAGATAGAACAAGTATTCAACTTAATGCTAAGGCTACGTACACTCTATTTTGTGCACATAATCTCGAAGAATATAGTAAGGTGTCATCATGTTCCAATGCCAAGGAGATCTGGGACAAATTAGAAGTCACTCATGAGGGAACAAGTGTTGGAAAAACAGATTTGGAAAACACAGCGGAAAATAAATTTAGGGAAAAATTAGAGTTTTAATTTTTTTTCCAAAACAAAATCTTGTTTGTGATATCTAAAGTAAAAAACATTTAATTAAAATTGTACCTTTTTTATTCGTCTAGGATGAGCACTTCGACCGATTAGTTTTCTCTGCTGTCCTCAAGCTCACATCTGCCAAGTGTGAGCTCACTTAGAATCAGAAAAATTTCACAAAAATTACCAGTGGGGTAATTTTGCAATTTCTTTAAACTTTTAGGTCAAGTTATAAATCAGAAAAATATCTCTAGAAATTTTCTAGAATAATCTCTTCAGAGAAATTTCTCTCTACAACTTTCTCTTGAATTCAAGTGTGTGTAAATGTTGACCCAAGGCTCTCATTATATAGGAAGAGTTTAGAGAGTTCAACTATAATTAAACTTAATCACTTTAATGTTAAATCTTATTAAAATAATAAAATGTTTATCTAAAAGATAAATATTAAATTAAATTTAAAATTAAGATAATCACTTTAATATTAAATTAATAAAATACTATTAAGATAAGTATTAAATTAATTTTGATATTAAACTATTAAAATAATATTATTTTTGGAATAATTAATCTGAAATCAAATTCTTTAGTAGAGTCCCAGTAGGAGTGTAACTCTTCCACTCTCAACCATCGACGACCAATCGTCGTTGGCCACCGGGACACCGCCGTCGAGGTTACCGGCACTATTGTGTCCAGTTATGCAGGTGCGACACCCTTACAGCACTCTGAGCCGATTCGATTCAAGTCAATGACAAACCGGTCAGACCGGTCTAGCCACCAATTGGATCGTTGGCCCAGTTTCACATATCGGGCCCGATTTGACCAATTTTGGGATCTTGGTCTCGGTTTTGGGCTCCCAGGCCCAATTTACGATCTCAGGTCCAATTTTCAATTTCAATTACCCATTGGTCCAATTATCTAACTTGAAAATTAACTTCCAAAAATATCATGTTAATTTTAATTGATTTGATTAACTTAATTTTACTTTATCAAAATTAATCTTTCCAAAAATCACTTAGATTTTCCAAATTAATTTTTTAAGAAAATTATTTAATCAAATTCTGTAGTTGAAATATTCTCACGACCAACTAATTTAATTCCACATCAAATAAATTGACTTAATTAAATTATTCCCAAAGTCGTAGAATTTTCTTCTGATTTAATTGCAGTCCGATCGAGCTTTTGTTAAGCTAGCGGAGGGGCCAATCAGACATATACAATTAGGCTCTAATGATTGCAATTATGTCCAGAAGCATTGTTTCAATAAGTCTCAATTACTTAATCATGGAGTCAGTCCACAATAAGTACCATGATTGAAAACTCCTTATTGTATACCTTTGTCCAATGACCTCGTCATGTGTGTGTTACCCTTATATGATATCCTTGATTCTTTTGAGTTAAATTCATTCACTCAATACAATACTATTTTATCTCATTGTCACCATTGTGTTTTCTTAATGATTAATACGATCACTGTCAACAAATGACTGTGATAAATTGCTCGTTCGAGAACAAGCAACCCATGGCCACGTTCCATATTTATCAATCTACACAATGCAAATGAGAGGATATTATTAACTCTTTAATTTAGCTATGAATTCCACTATTGCTAGTAAAGCCATGCCATACACAAGTCATGTACCCAACATACCGGCTATAGGCTCAATCATCTTTAGAGCATAAGTCTCCACTTATATCAAAGCACATGAGTTGCATATGAATGGCCAGTGACTAAGGGTGAGTTTGGATGGGCGGTGCATTTACCTGCGGTTAGTGTAAAAACAGCGGTGGCGGTGAGATTAGACACTGTAGCGATACTGTAGCGTGAGACAAAAAGTAAACTAAACGCACTGCACCGCACCGCACTTAATCGCCCATCCAAATCCACTCTAACTCAGGATTTAGGTAAATCACACCATGAACGTCACAAGTGAATTAATTCACAAACGGATTCAGATTAATTCATTTGGGTCCAGTCCAATGTATCATTCTACCAATGAATACATCTATGTCTCTACTTGTAGAGTCAACTACACCGATAGCCAAGATTACCCATCTCCCTAATTGGAATTGTAGACGACAAAATAATCCTTCTCAGTATTTGAATCAAATGCTCACTTTGATTTTTTTATGAGATTACGAACTCATTTAGATTATCTACTAAAGTAAGTTGTCTTTCTCATAATGTAAATGTTCTTTACAATGATATTCATAATTTCTCTATGCATGCAAAATATAATAGAAAATGTGAAATTAAATTTATTTATTTATTCATTGTTCAAATAAATAGAAAAAAATCAAATTTTTACTACAATATGGGGACATTTCTCAACAATAAGTGATCTGTCGTAATTCATTGTAACAAATTAAACTAGTTTTCATACTTTTAGGAGCTTGAATATGAGGAATTCTAGTATGTTTTAGTTAGTTTTTCTATTTTTTTCGATTTCAGTTTCAATTCAATAAAAAGAGTAATTTTAGTCATTTTATGACCTTAAGGGTCGAAAGCGTTCTAAGGGAGGACTACTGCACTTTGTAAGTGTGTCGGATACCATTTAAAAGCATAAGAGCTCAAGACTAGTTGCAATGTTGCAACACAAGAGTCTAATGTCCCAACATTGAGCGGAGTTCCAAAATTCCAAGTTTGCCTTTGGTGTCGCGACATAAACAGTGGATGTCGCGACACATCCTTGAAACTAAACCTAAAGTTAAGCAAACTGCCTTCGATGTCACAACATAGGCACTAGTTGTTGCGAAACTGGCCCTGCACATGAAAGCATTACCAAGTTGAGGGCGTTTTGGTCCGCGCAATAGAAATTAATATGAAAATGTCAAACGACTTAGGGCTAAGGACGACGACCAAACCTAACTTTATAAATAGACTCATTAGGCACTTGAGAATGATGACTTTCATAGTTTAGAATATTCTTTGTAATCTAGTTTTTAGTTTTCTGTTCTTTTTAGGCTTAGGATTTATTTATAGTTGTTTCATTCGTGTGTATTAGAGAATCTGATTTTTGGATTCAACCAACTATTTGTGGATTCTGTGCTTCATCTATTGAATACAATTAGGATTTCTCTTTAAACTCTTATTCGTTATTTATTCTTAATGTCTACTTATTTTATCAAGTTTACTTTGTTTATGAAAACCAGGAGGAACTAATCCTCTTATGGGGGATTAGTGAGTGGAAGTGTGATTAATTAATTTTAATGTAAGGTTTTCTTAGTGGATAAACTATTTGAGATAGGAAGAACTTAAACCCCAAGCCTGTCAACCGTAAGAAGTTATCTAGGTGGGAATTAACCCAAAATTGGGATTGCCTATCTGTGAATCGCTTACCCCAATCCAGTCTGGACTGTAAGGTCGAGAGATAAGTAGTTGTTGCTGACTTGTTAGTTTAGTTGAAGATCGAGAGATCCTACTAGGGTAACGACTAGTTGATTTAGTAGAAACTCGAAATAGGAATTAGTTCTAATCACTAAAGCAAGCTAATCACTCATGCCTTAGATTTGGTTGAGTTTCTACATTAGTTTTTCGTGTTCATTATTCTATGCATAGTTGTTTCTTTTTCTTATAAAAAATATAAATTCTTCTATTTATGTTTAGTCAGAATATAATTTATTTAAAGTACTAATGTAATGACCCAATAGTCAGAGGTGTCGGAAAGTGCATTCTGAGACTTTGTTCATGTAAATCAGACTTGTAAATATTTTCATTAAATATTTATGAAGTTAGTTGTATAGTTAATTAGATTTTGGTTAAGTGAATTTGCATGAATTATAAGTTGTTTAAGTGTAGGGATCAAATTGCATAAGTATTAGAAGTGGAATTATAAGATTAAATTAATAGAGGGACTAAAATAGTAAATATACATTTATTATTAGTTTTGGACGACATTGATGGTTTATATTGCACATTTATATGTTATCTTAATATATATTTAATTTGTGTAATAATAATAATATGAAATAAGCATATATGTATGTTATTTCATAATAAAAAGAAAAATAAATAATAAAAGATAGTTGAAAGGAATGAGAACATGCAAAACAAATTAGAAAATAAAAGAAAGAAGAAAAGAGTGGGACAGCAAACCTAAGGGTTTCAAACTTTTTAACTTCAATTGGTTAGTCAATTTAGTCTTTTTTCTTGTAATTTTTATATTTTTGGAATCCCGGTGTTTAGAGCTATCCAACCCATGTTAAAATTTTAGTATTGATTAAGATTTTAGATGTTGTTATTGTTGAATAGCTTTAGTTTTAGGGATTAAATTGATAAATTTTTAAGTTAAAAGTGAAAAAGGACTAGATAGTGAAGTTAATTATTGATTTTGAGTAATAGGGACTAAATTGTGAAAATTTTAAATTTAAGGGTTCAATTGAAAATAAGGAGTTAAATTTAGATTAAATTGAAATAAGTATAAAAATATAGGATTAAATGTGGAAGTTAAAAATTAGTCTCGGTTTAGGGACTAAAATGAAATTTAAGTAAATTTTGTGTAAAAATTGAAAAATTCAAGGTGGAATTGAATTGTGTAGTATTGATGTATTTTAATTGTTTTAATTTCGTAGCTAACATCGTACTGGAATCCTTGACTAAAAAGGGGAAGGATAAAATCGACGTCAAATAGCTCGGAATCCACGGTTTGTATTTCTATAATCCGAACTAAGTCGTAAATTATTGCATTTTGATTTATTGCATATGGTAAGCATTGGAGGTGAGAACTATTGTGCTTTATAATTGAATTGAATTCATAGTCAACTGAAATGGATTGAATTGGTATGTTATGAACTTATTGAATTTTTAAAAATTGAATTGAATGTATGTGTATATGTGATAATGTGCTTCTATGAAAATTTGACATTGGATATATTTGAAAGTGAAATAGAACCCTATTAACTATTTCAGGGTAAGTCGAATATAGATGGCATGCCATAAGATAGGAAGAGTTCATGGATTTCTTCGACTTCGAGTCGATGAGGCACTAGGTGCCAATTTGCTTTGGTTTAACCGATGAGAGATAAGGTGTCAATTTATATAGCATTGGGCGCAATTATTACTTCAGATTTATCCAATGAGGCACTAGGTGCCAAAATAGTGTGTTGGTTGGATCCATGTATCCGTCCGAGTCCGAGTCGTGTTAATAGGGGTAAATAAATTATAAAGTTCTATAATTGATATTGAAATGGTATGGTATGTGAAATGGAAATGAGATAGTGGATTGCAAATGAAATATGAAATATGTTGTGACCAAATGGAATATATGAGTTATACACTCATGACTTGAATATGGAATGGATAATGCCATTGTATAAAGAAATGTGGATTCATATGTGAATAGCTATTATATAGCAAGTGATGTGAATTGAGATATTTGTTATAAACAATTAAGTATGAAAACATGTAAAGATTGAGCATAGTATAAAATGATGTGATGACATGCATGAATTTGAAATGATGATATATTGTAATTGTAAGCTTAGACAATATTGTGGTTGTATAATTAGATTTGTGCATTTAGGTATCATTAAGTCTTTAATTGTTCGGATTATAGAAATATCACTGAGTTTTACTCAGTGTATGGTTTTGTTTTCCGTGCACAGGTTAGGTACTCCTCTTTTGATTGCCGACTTAGCATCCAACACAATCCCGATCTCAAGTGTGATGATGTTTACTTTTTGTAATGGGATGTACCTAGGATGTCTTAGTTGATAGTTATTTTGTAAATCGATTGTAAATTGAGTTATAAGTATAATGTTAGTTGAGTATATAAGTATATGTTTGTGTTTAAGGCCATAATTTAGCATGTTGTTGTCAACCAAAACTTGTTAGGTGTATGTGAACTTGAGCTTGATGTTTTAGGAAGTTATAAGTTAGGTTAATTTGAATGAATTGGTATGCTTAAATCTTGATTTGAATGATAAATTGATTGTAACAGCCCGTTTTTTAGTGGTGTTGGAAACAGTAGTTTCGGGGCCACCAAATCCTATGAGTAAGCTCATAAATATTATTATTTAATATTTACGAGTCAAATATGATTTTTAAAAGGTTTTTGATTGATAATTTATGTTTTGTAAACGATTTATTAAGTTCAAGTGGTAAGACCCTAAAGTCAAGTGGTTTTAGAAAATGAGGTATCGAGACCTTATTTCCATAAACCAAGTTGTAAATATTTTTATAACTATTTACAGAGTGTCATTAAGATTATATTAAAGTTTCGTTAAGAAATTTTAACGTTTCGATAGTCAATTAATTAAAAAGGACTAAATCGTGAAAGATGTAAAATTTGATACTATTTGATTTGAGTGATTAAATAACTTACTGAATAAAGGAAAATAGACTTAAATGGTAATTAAACCATCAAGGATTTAGTGGACAATTATGGGCTTGAATTTGATGTTTATTGTAATTATTAACCAAGGTTAAAATAGTATTTTGATAAATTAAATTATATTAAAAACAAAACAATTAGGCTATCATTTTTTTCATGAGTTTTGCTGAAGTTGAAGAATGAAGAAGCCAGGGATGATAGCTTATGTGACGCCCCTAATTTGACCCTAGTCGGGAAGTGGTTTCGGGACCGCTAAACCGAGTTGCAGAAATAATTGAATATAATATTTTATGTCTAAAATATGTGATCATGCATGTGTGAAATTTGAATGCTTTGATTTTTGTCAATTTGAATGTGTTTCTAAATAAAAAGGACTTATGTGAGAAGCTTTGAGTATATGTGTGGCTTATTTTAAGTGATTAATTATTGAATGATGCAAATAAGTGGGTTTGCATGCCAATTTGCCACTTTTAATGCTAGTGGCCGGCCAAGCTCATAAGTATGGGCATTATATGCATGGTTTAATATTATTATATTTATTAGTGGTGAGAAATATGTAATAAAAAAATGTATTAAATGAATTAAAGATGAATAAAAGAGTATGGGTAATAAAAATAATGTGTTAGCGGGAGGAGAAACCAAAGTTGGTTTATTCCTCCATTGCCGTAGCTAGGAAAGGGTGGAGAAGAAATTTCCTTTTGTTGTTAAAATTTTCGGCTAAGGAGATTGCTAGATTAAGGTATGTACAATGCTACTCTTGGAAATTCATGCATAAATTGAACGGTTAGTTTGAATTCTACCTATTTCATGGTTCAAATTTTTGTTATTTTGGAAGATTGAAATTCGGCTCAAGGAGAATTTGTTAAGTGCTTAGTTAATTGATATTAGGTTAATGATGTGTGTATTTGGTCCTAAAGGTGCACATGAAGAAATGTTTGATTAATTGTACTAAATTGCTTAATGTGATTAAAAATGCGTATGACCATTTTGTATTTGAGCTAAAGGTGGCCATATGACCTATCAAATTCATTGTCATATTCGGCCATAAGCTAGCATAATGAGACTTTAATAAGTTGAATTTGTTTGAATTAGCTCAAGAGCTTAGAGGACCAAAGTTGGATAAAGGAAAGGAAAAAGTGATCGAATAGCCGCCGAAATCGTTCAACAACATCCGAGGTAAGTTTTAAGTGATTAAACGTTGAGTAAATTCAATTATAATAGGACATGATGAGTTGATTTAATAAGATATGATGTGGCCATGATATGTTCTAAGCTCAAATGGTAAGTTCTTAAGTGTTTGAGCTTGGGAATTTAAGGGTAATTTGAAATAGTCTGCTTAGGATAGCAGCAGTAACGTGACTTTAGAAAATCACCATAAATTTATGGATTTGAATTAGAGGCTGAATGAGACATGAAATTAAATCTAAATGAGTCTAGTTTCTTATAAAAGAAACCGTGTAAGCAAAGGAATTTCCGATAATGAGATACTTAAAGTTGTGTGAGACAGCGCAGAATGACACTGTAATCCTCTGTTCTGTTTTTAGAAAATCATTATAAATTGTACAAAAATGGTTATAAGATAAAATTTATATTCTTAGACTCCTTAATGAGTCTAGTTTCAAATGAAATCAAATAAAACACATTTTGAATTCTGTAAAATGAGAAATTTGATTCGTAGTGAAGAGTGGTCAGATTAGTCAAACAGTGAAACAGGGGAAACTTTAAGAAAAATCTGGTATTGATTGGCCAAACCTAAAATTCTGGAAATTTTATGGATGGAAGATATACGAGTATATATTCAGGAAAAATTAACGGAAAGTGATTTGGAGTTTTGTAGCTCCAGTTATAAATAATTTAGTGACTATTGCTCAGGAAAAACAGCTTGTGCTGAATTTGAGATTGTGTTGTAAACCTTGATAAACTTGTTTTAGTTGCTCATAAGCTATTGATTAAACCCATACGTGAATTCTAAATTGTGATATTGGAAAATGATAGATGTAGATTCAGCCAAGACAGTGTGTATACGTGAAAGTATATGTGGTATGTGAAGTATATTTGGATAATTGTGATGTGAATACATGAAAATCTATATTTTGATTTAGGATTCTATGTGATGGATGTGAACATGCATATATGAGATAAGGCCTAATGGCCGATGTGATGAATGTGAAAGTGTATATATGTGATAAGGCCTAATGGCCGATGTGATGAATGTGAAAGTGTATATATATGTGATAAGGCCTAATGGCCGATGTGATGAATGTGAAAGTGTATATATATGTGATAAGGCCTAATGGCCGATGTGATGAATGTGAAAGTGTATATATGTGATAAGGCCTAATGGCCGATGTGATGAATGTGAAAGTGTATATATGTGATAAGGCCTAATGGCCGATGTGATGAATGTGAAAGTGTATATATGTGATAAGGCCTAATGGCCGATGTGATGAATGTGAAAGTATATATGTGATAAGGCCTAATGGCCGATGTGATGAATGTGAAAGTGTATATATGTGATAAGGCCTAATGGCCGATGTGATGAATGTGAAAGTGTATATATGTGACAGGGCCGAGTGGCCAACGTGATGGATGTGAAAGTGTATAAATGTGATAAGTCCCGAAGGGCATTTGTGTCAGTACTATATCTGGGTTAAAACCCCGCAGGCTTTATGCGAGAATATTATCACTGATTAATGTCCGTAAGCTTCGTGCTCATACTATATCCGAGCTCTAAAGACCCGATGACTACGTGTGGGGATTTTGTCCGGGTAAGACCCGATAACTTCGTGTGGAGATTATGTCAGGGTAAGACTTCGTAATAAGAATTGCTTATAAATATATTCAATGCGAAAGGTTAAACAGGTATGTACTCCAAGTTTATATGTGAGCTTGATTTGCACTAAATCATAAGGTAGTTATGTGATGCGTACGAGAGCAATCTATGAGACTATTCCTATGATTATGTGACATCGGATCAGTGTGAGAGGTTATGTGAAATCATACGATATATCTATGTCACATGAGCTCACTTTTATGTGAAAGTTTATCTGCCTATTGTATATGATGAGATGTGCATATTCGGTAAAGGGATGGTATGCCCGAAGGAAGAGTGAAATAAAAATACGAACAACTATGTTATAATTTGATTGTTATCTGTTGACACTGCTTAAAACTTACTAAGCATTGTAATGCTTACTCCGTTTACTCTGTTTCCTCTGTTTTATAGATCTCATTGCGAAGCTACAGGCTCGGGGATCGTCAGCAACTAGTCACACTATCACTATCCACTGCTTGTTACTGTTATGTTTAGAACTATTTTATGGCATGTATAGAATAGACTAGTGGCGGAAGAATATTTTTGGTTAATGTATATAAGCCATGCGAAAATGGCATCTTTTGAATGTTTACTTAGTGAAGTTTAAATTTTATCTCTGGCTGTGCTTAGTACTTATTTAAATGAATGATCTTTATTTCAAGAAAAAGTTTAAAATTTTACTGTTCTGACACGAGTTACAAGTCCGGTAATGCCCCTTACCTATTCTGGTGACGGTTACGGGATAGGGGTGTTACAACTTAAGCATTTGGCCAAAGTCCTCATTTGCATGTAAGCTAAATTTGGGTTTATTTCTTTTAATTTTTATGTTTTTGAGATCGTTGCAACTAGGTCCAGCTAGCCCGTACCTTTGATTTTGAAACCGTTAAAGATATTGAATGTTTCTGTTGATGAATCTATGTGATTTTAGTTATTAAATGATGAATTTAAAATGTTGGTTGATATTTAAAAGTATTTTGTTAAGTAATTTTGATGAATTTTCCAATTTGGGACTAAATTGTTGAAATAATAAAAGTAAAAATAGTTGTTATGAAATTATTTCAAAAATGGGCTGCTTTTGATGCCATGAATATTCGGCTAGTGGGAAATTGCAATGAAAATGGTTAATTTGTATGTTTTAGGCTCAGGGACTAAATTGAATAAAAGTACAATTTTAAGGGAAATTTTGTAAAAATTTCAAAAATGAATCAATTGCATAAAATACATTATTTTACTGTCTAAATTAATAAATTGAATGAAATTATTAATTTAGATAAGACCGAGTGGAAATTTGAAGAGAATAGAAAATTACCAAATAGCCCTTGTACTTTGACATTTCTACAATTTGGCCAAGTAAGCTTGTACGGTTCAAAAATTTAATATCTATATGAATTTTTAAATTGTATATCATGACATAATAGGTAAATATATTTGTTTATATTGAATGATTATTTGAGTAATGTAATTGAAATTAATGTTCGGATTGGCTTGAACGCTGGATAGAGTACAGTCATGCTTTGGTGTGTTAAGGGGGATTCGAGTGTAGATGGTTGTAGAGTGACATACATTCATGTTACCCGAATAATCTGAGGTTCAAAATTTGTTGCAAACTCTCGTGTTATACTCTTTATTTGGTGTGTTGGTTGGACTAGCTCTTATGAGCACTGGTGTGTTGGTTGGATTAGCTCTTCTGAGCATTGGTATGCTGGAGGGATTGGCTCGTGTGAGTTTCTGGTACGTTTGTGTAGACTGAAGATGTACTTCTATCCGTAAGTTGTTCTTTGAGTTGAAAATCTTGGTAAGGTAACTTGTTTAATGATTTTAATGGATTTAGTATACAATTGAGAATTAAATTGATAGTATGTGATTCATCAGATGAGATTGTGAATGATGCTTAGGTTTATGCTAAGCTTATGGTTACATTATATCATGTTTAATATTAATGATATACAATGAAATGGTAAATGACAAAAATGGGAATATGTTTATGTTTATGAAAAGCTGGTATGATTCAAAAGGTGTATTTTCTTATAAAATGGTTTATCATGTGATTGACTCCGAATGAGTTGTATACATAAATGCACAAACTTGTGTATTGATGATGGTGATTAGGCTTATGTCAAGCTTTAGAATATGATTGATGTTTATGCTTATGTCTGGTATTATACAAATGAAACGAGTAAGAAAATGTACTGAAATGATAAGTTCATTATTGAAATGTGATATGATGAAAAAGGGATTGATGAATTGAACGATGTACTTATATATGAGAAATTACGTATGCTATGGATGAACTTTCCTATAATGTGAATAAATATACTAATTAGTGAGTTGATGTCGTTATTTAAGTTTATGCTTAGTAAATGGAATGGAAAGTAAGTAAAGGAAGTAATTTATAGTTTTATGAAAAGGTTAATGATGGTGTATAATGTTTATAAAATACTATTAAGTTAGGAATTAAAAATGTATATGATGATGTTGATAGACTTACTCATTTATGAGTTGATGGTTATGTATTTGATAAATCTTAAGTTATTGGTATAGGTTTGTATTTAATCTATAAAGTTAAATGTTGAAATGGAATGTTATGTTTAAAGTTTATACGAGTTTACTAAGCATTCATTGCTTACGTAGTTGTTTTTCTCTTACTTTACAGATTATCGGAAGCTCGATTGGGTTGGAATCTTGTCAAAGATCTATCACACTATCCAGCGATTATAACGGTAGATTTTAATATCTTGGTTAAGGTTATAATGGCATGTATAGGTGGCCTTCTGGTTTATAATAGTTGACGAGTTTGACATGTATATGTCATTTTGATTGATGAAAACTTGGTACTTTTGATACCTTGTTGATGTGTGTTATTTTGATAATGTGTTAACGCATGTTAAATGGATGAAATGGTAGGTGATGAATTGACCACAACATGGTCAAGTTATGGTATGCTTTGAAAAGGTTTTGAATGGATGTGCATGATTGATATATGGTATGTTTATATGTTAGTTGTTGGTACCATTTGGTAATGGCTAGATTGGTCTCATTTAGATAGTTTTGATGCATGTGAGAAGTGGTCCAAATGGTAAAGTTATTTGATATGGCACAAATCTAATATGGTAAGGTTGGTATGTGTCAATTGTGATATGTTTTGGTATGAAAACAAGTTAGTTGATAAATGGATAAATGTGCACATGTTTAGGTATGTTTATTACATTGAGTTTGAGGTGCCTTTTGGCATATTGGTTGTATGGATAAATGAACTTTTGAACAGCCATATGACATGGCCGTGTGTCCCATGTAAGTTTTAAAGGTTGCATTTCGAGAGTTACACGGCCTGGCACACGAACGTGTTGCCCAAGTTAAAGAGTTACACGGGCACGAACATGGACACGGGCTGGGACATGACTGTGTCCCTATTTTGAATGTTACACGGCCTAAGACACGGGAGTGTGTCTCAGCTGTGTGAGTCACACGGCCTGGCACATGGCCATGTGACCCATACAGTATAAATTTTTCTAACTTTTTCTTAAAATTTCTAAATGTTTTAGATTTATTCCCGAATCATTTCTAAAGTGTTTCTAAGGCCTCAAGGGCTCAAATTAGGGACGTTATTCATGTTTTGATTGGATATTTCAATGATTATGAAATGTTGCAAATGAATTATTTAAGTTATGTATTTACGGTAATACTCTGTGACCCTATTTCAACGACGGATACTGGTTAAGGGTGTTACATTGATGATATATTTTGATCATATTAAATATGATACCAATGAGGGTACATTGGTTAGGCACCTAAGATGATTGTTTGGGCATGTTTTGAGTATGTTTGGTTGTATTTTGAATAGATTAAATGATTGGTTTTTGAGTTGCTTAATGCCCAAGCAAGTAGGAATTGGTAAACTTGTTGTTTAAGGTACACTTTAGGTCCACAAGGCTAGGCACACGGGCCTGTGACTTGGTCATGTGAGACACACGTCTGGGCAACATGGCCGTGTGTTGCCTATTGAGTGCTTAGGGAGCAAGTCAGCTAGCACACGGCCTGGCACACGGGCGTGTGAGGCCATTTCGTGAGTTACACGGCCTGGCACACGGGTGTGTGGCTTGGTCGTGTGACCCAAGTCAGAGAGTTACATGGGCATGGACATGGGCTGGGACACGGCCGTGTGTCCCTATTTCGAATGTTACACAGCCTGTGACACGGGCGTGTGTCTCAACTGTATGAGTCACAGAGCCGTGTGACCCTACAGTTTGAATTTTTCTAATTTTTTCCTCAATGTTTCAAATGTTCTTGATTTAGTCCCGAATCGTTTCTAAAGTGATTCTAAGGCCTCGAAGGCTCAAATAAGGAACAATATGTATGTATAATGATGGATTATGTTATGTTTATTGAAATGTTTAGAAATGAATGATTTAGGTTACGTTTATTCGGTAATGCTTTAAAACCCTATTTTGGCGACGGATACGGGTTAGGGGTGTTACAACTAATTAGTTCTATTTATATTGAGGTTAACATTAATTTAGTACCCGCCTCCCTTGGGTATGATCCTCAGAGTACTTATAGAGTTCATTGTAACTATATTACAACCTGATCCGTATACTTGTGGACACCGCCTCAAATTTCTTATCTTTAGTTGCAGTATTCACACTTTGGACATTAGTACGTTCGAAGGCAGTCAAGTTGTTGGCGTTGTTGCTGGGGAGGCAACGTTACTGAATTAATTTTAATTTTTACATTTAGATAGTTAGGAAATTTCTAAATTATAGATACAACTTTGAGTTCTTATTTTTATTTATTTTATTTTTATTTTAATTTTAAGTTACTAACATTTTTATTTTCTCTATAAATCTCAGTGTATGCCTTAGAGGAGAGCAACACCAGTATAGTAAGTAACTAATCTATAGAGAATAATCTGACAAAATCATTTAACTATGAATAAAACTAATTACATGTGGTTTGATGTTGAAATGAACTTTGATGAAGAAATATAAAATGAGAGAGTATATAATGAATAAGGGATCATAGAAAATAAAAAATTGTTCATGATAGAGTTGAGCCAACGTGGAAACGAAGCCTCAACGCACTCGTGGAGTGATAACCAAGGTACTGATATAGATGAACATCCACATGAGTGCACTGGTAATTTGTATGAGGTACTTGAAGAAGATCATGAGATGTCCGAACATTCAAACAAGCTTCCCTGTGATTTGTATGAGATGCCTTCTTGTGAAACCACTAAGACGGTCAATTCTGAGGTATTATCAAACATGTCAAATATGATGGCACAAATGATAAAAATGATGCAATAAATATCTGAAGCGCTGCCACCAAAGAAAGAGGACATGTCTGATTTGCACAACTTGGTTCATGAGAACCCCTGTATTATCGATAACTATTATAAGATTCATGGTGAGATTTAACTTGAGCTTGTAACTAAATATCATAGAGATGAGTTGAACATCGTTGAAACAAACTCTGATCCAATTGACATAGCAACAGATCTAACTGTAAAGGTAAAAGTAAAAGATGAACTATCCACTAACCTGGAGCTTAAACCGACTGTGAATGGAAGTGTAGAAGAGCTAATACACTTTCTGGTCACAGTAGAGAAGGTGCTAGCAAAAGAGATCGATGAGTTTGATTTGTTTTCATCTGGCAAAGGCAATAAGGCTCAGGTGACCAAAAGTTCAAGCAGCATGGAGAAGGAAGCTCGAGGCAAAAATACCCCAGAAAATAATTTAGGGTTGGCTTAAATTTGGCACTAAATAACTCACAATGTGGATGCCACATTGGTAAAAAATAAGGCAAAATCAATAGAATTGACCAAAGTGGCTGGTGCATATACAATGACAGAAAAACAAATGTTAGATCAAGGTGTCAAGAACTAGCTAGAGATTCTTCTATGGAGGCGATATACATCGTCTCGAATTTTAAAAAACTTCTATTTCTTGTTTTAAATTTTGTTTCATTCTTTTATTAGTTTATTTTTTTACTTTATTTTATTTGTTAATTTATTTTCCATTATCTTATATTGCATATTTCTTGTCATAGTATTAGGATTTAATTTTCTTCGAATTGTTTAAAAATTTTAAAGATATGCTATTCCGGACACTTTGAAATTCAAGAAGAAGGGTCGAAATAGAGTCAGTGCTGCAACACAGAACCTCCATGTCGCAACACAGAAAACAAATTCAAGAAATTGAGTAAATCAGCTCGATGTCGCAACACAAAGGTGTCCTGTCGTGACAAAGGAACCAATATATTTTAGGGCTTAAAAATATCAATGTGTGTTGCGAAATCGAACCCTGATGTCGCAACATTGGTATCCATTCAAGGATGTCGTGAAACAAAACCCCTGTGTCGTGACATCGCTGCAATTTTCTGTAGGTTCGACCTGACCCATTCCGCAACCCATCGACTTTAAACTTGTTTTAACCCGATTTTTAACTCTAAAACACTAACATTTTGAGCCTAAACCCTTTTTAACCCCTCTTAACTTTAGAATCCTCTCAAAACTTTTTAATATCCTGAAACCCTAAAATCTTCTTTTTTATTTGTCTCTTATGCAATAATTCCTTTTCTTCGCTTGTGAGTCAACTTAGTGCAGGAACTAAAACATAGCATTAACAAGGCAATCACAACAAAGCTCTCCAAGAAATTCGAAGCAATCAATTGAGGTTAAAGGTTCTTATTTTGTTTTTTATTATTTTATTAAATATTTCTTGAGTTCAATTAGTTATTCTAGCCATAAACACATTAAATATGCCTCCTAGAAAGTCTAGAAAATCCAATGTACAAGAAACATCGTTGGTTTTGGACCCTTTGAAATTTCAAAACCCTAATTCCAATAAATATTTGTTAAGTTCAATTTTGAGCTTAACTTATTCAACTAGATTATCTAAATTGTTGATTAATCTTTGATCAATTGGATTTTAAACCAGCCTAAATTACATTAAGTACATTCCATGCCGTAATAATTTATTTTCGCTCCAATTCAACAATTTAATGTTAATTTTAAGCCATGCGCAGGTTAGGGATATTTGGATGTTTGAATGGGTTCAATTTAAAATCTGATTTTCATGAATGAAGCTATTGGATAAGGATGATCATATCCTGGTTTCGAAGAATTAAATTGACATGGTCAAAATATAAAATTTAAGTGACCAAAATTAGCACAAAAGACATTGGGACAAAAGAAGAAAATTCAGTCCAATTAGAAGTGTAGCAGGCCGAATGTGCAACAAAGTCAGCAAGGGAATTATTTAATTCCCATTTTGGAGTGGTGACCAATTCTAATTAAAGCAAGGGGACCCCGTTTCAGCCTTGAGAAGTAAAATTGAAGTGAAACTCTAGTGAGCTGGAGCTATTTTTGTGCGACGGGATAAGAAAAGGGAGCAAATCAAGTTTTGATTTTTGATTTTATTGTTCCATAAAAAGAGGTGTTCAGCAGCTTAAAAAGGGAGTCAAAAACAGAGAGAAGAGATAGCAGAGGGTTCGTGGCACTCAAGCAAGAAAAAGTCTCTAATTGAACCAGCAAAGGCCGATCAAGTAGCTGGAATAGCAGCCCAAAATTTCAGCTAGTTGAGAGGAGGGAAGCTCGACAATTTGAGAAGTTTTCTTTTACAAGATTCGGTTCGTAATTCATGTTGTTTACAATTGATTCTTGCCTTGTTTTACTTGCTATGAGTGGCTAAATTACTTAAGCTTAGTTAGACACTTATGAAACCGAGCATAAGGGATTTGAAGATTTATTTTGTTTTAAATTCAAATTCGGTATTCTTGAATTGTTTGTTTTATCGCTCAAGGAATTTTTCTAAATCAATTGGATTGATCACCTATTTAATTTAGGAATTTTCTTATAATCATCTAAGTGCAAATTGATTAATCGAATTACTTAATTAAACTTAGAATTGGTGATGACTAATTGGCCTGCAGCTAATTAAAGCAACTTCGGATTTAATTTTAGAAGCTGCTGGAGGATTTTCTTTGGTTAATGCTAGGTGAAGTCTCTAAAATACAAAATGCACCTTTAATTAGTCAACAAAGAGATAATTAAAGGTAGGTCTTCAATTATGAATGTTCTCTAATTGAATAAAAATTTACTGGGGATAGGAAGTCGCTTCGTAAGTGATTTTTTGGCCTTGCTGCCGAATTAGTCTACTAGGATAATTAAAGGTCGCAAAGAACTTGTGCTTGGCGGATTAAGGAGTCAATAACTAAGCACTCTTTCTCTTTATTTTGATAATTTTTAGCATTCGTAATTGAAGTTAAAAACTTGTTCGTTACTTAGGTCATTTTTAGCAAACATAGAAGCATAAACCCCCCATTTCCTTTCTTGCGTGCATTTTATATTACTTTAATTTCAATTCTCTTCAAATAGGTTTAACACGAGCTTCTTCGTGGGATGATTCCCTATTTACTCTATATTACCAGTTAATATTGGTTGAATAGCAAATTTAATTCTGTGGTCATAACGACAGCTACCAATATTTTCTTAAGTCACAAGGAAAAACATTTATTCAAGAAAGGGGATTCTTGCCATCAATGGTTCTTTGTAAGGAAATTTGGTCGCTAGTTTGATATCATGGATGGGAGCACTTTTGCGTAATCTTGAAAGAGAATATAGTTATTTCAATTTTCCAAGAATTCTATGTTGTCCTTAGGGATGAGGGAACTCAGAGACCACATGGTTTCATGTGGGAAACAGTAACAGTAAGGGGTAAGGATGTGTCATTAAACCCTGAGGGCAATTTGTGAGTTTTACGATACTCCATACTATGAATCTGATTGGAAGTATAGACCAAATGCCGGGCTCCCAACCAACTTTAATCAAACGATTATGCTTCCAATAGCTAAAATGTGGATACAGTTTATTTGCACTAGAATTACACAAGCTTTAAATATCTCTAATGTCAATACTTTTCGAGCTATGTTTCTATGTGGAATTTTGCAAAAAAAAAAAACAACTATGCATTGTAGAATGGATCTATCAAAATATGAAACAATGAGTTCGCATCCAGAAGCTCGAGATTTTCTTTCCCCATCTTGTGACGACATCATGCAAATAGGCTAGAGTCCCTATGGAAGAGAATGAAAAGTTTATGTGACCGACAAATAGCCTAATAGGCGACTCTATGTACACATAGTACGTAGAGCACAATTGGAAACAAATTAAAGATTGGAACCAAATGAGAAAAGTAAAGATGGACATTCCGACTTTGCTTAAACAAAAAGTAAGACTGACGCCTCAAAAAGAAATTAGTGATTATCTTCCAATAGCAAAAATGTGGATGCAGTTTGTTTGTACTAAAATTACACCAGCTCTAAATGTCTCTAATGCCAATACTTTTCGAGCTATTTTGCTATATGGGATTTTATAGAAAAAAAAATATGTATTGGAGAATGGATCCATCAAAATATGCAACAATGCTTCATCGGCCAGAAGGTCGAATTTTCTTTCATCATCTTGTGACAACACTATGCAAACATGCTAGAGTTCCTATGGAAAAGAATAAGCAGTTTATACGGCCGAAAAAGAGCCTAATAGGCGACTCTATGTACACACAGTACGTAGAGCTCAATCGGAAACATATTAAATATTGGTACTATAGGAGAAAAGAAAAGATGGACATCCTAGCTTTGCATAAATGAAAAGTAAGATCGACGCCTTGAAAAGAAATTGGCGAGAGTAGCATTCCATTTTGGCTAAATCATGAAGGTCACATTGGACCCCTAAACATATTCTAGTATAGATACGAAAATGCCGTTTTGGAATTTTTTTTATCAAAGTAAACATATTAATACTTATTATTAAGTATCGATACCATTCTAAACTCCCAACCCGGCCTAAACGTTATGGCTGAATCGTGAAGGTCACATTGAACCCCCAAACTACGAGTCTATGCTATCGCAGGTTGAAAACCTCAAATACGCTCTCTTTGAAATAAAATCGTAGTTACCTTTGTTATTTTGGGAAAACGTTCATTAAATACTTCAACCTTTATTAAGTTAGGTTAGTAACATTAGCATGGTTTAAGAAAAACACATTGCTCGTTATTGCTTTTGAAAAACCTCGCTAAATTTAGTTGCAGCAAAAAATCGATTAAAGATCTGATTATTTATTAAGCCATGTAACATGCTCAGTTCAATTTCAGAATATATTAATAAATCAATTTAAAGTATGTAAATTATACATGCATGAAAAACCCCAAAATAGAAATAAACCCAAACGACAGTTCAAATAGCTTTATAGTCCAAAAACCAATTAAATTTAGGGAACTTTAAATAAAATGTAAACTAAGTCCGAAGTCTGTCGTACGTCTGCATGCCATGTCCAATCCTAGTCTCGATCATTACCTGAGAAGGTTGTTAATTATGAGGTGATCTAACTAGCTCACTATGAGTCTAATCAATAAATACATTTAACATACGATTAAGATCAATCACACAAGAATCCATGTAACACAATCATAGCAACAATATCACATTAGAATGAGTCAAGAATGTAACATAATGCAAAAATAATTTCCTACCCCAACTATCCGCTACACACCACGAGTTCCCCATAACTCGTCTGCCAAACTCCAAACAATACGAGCAAAGCTCGTTGTGGTTAAACCACCATATAAATGTAGTGTAGATATTCTGCCATTTAGCATAAAATGTGATAGAACCGCCAGTCTACATAGTAATCTCGGTGCAGTGCACTGACTATATATAAATGCAGACTTAATATGCTGCCATTACTCCATAAAACTCCTCCATCAACCACAATATCTCACCCTATGCACATGCGATATGTCATACAATATTTCAATCAAATGCACGTTTCATACATTTTCTTTAAGTAGCATAGTTTACATGCCAACATTATAATGTTCACATATCAAGTGTTCAATTTCACCATAAATACAGTGACATTTTATCATACCATCATTCATTAACACTTTAGGAAAATATTTCCAGTGCATGTATAGTAGTTTTTCATTCAATACTTTTCATGGCATTTTACCCAACAAGATTTCGGACATTCAATATTTATTTCCAAATTAATACATGATATATATATACAACCAATCATACATTACATTAACAAACCATTCATATCAGTACCAAACAGTCAACCATTCAGTCAACCATGCAATTTTGCAAACATGCCATTTAGTTAAGGCAAGTAACGTACCTGACTTAGCCACTTTAAAACATTCACTTAGTCATTTAACTAAGCTTGACCACCAAGCTTAATCCAAATTTATATAATTTAAAATATTATTAAAACATTCAACTTAATAAGTTAGGACCCACACCTTATTTTTCGCATTGAGATTCTTTCGTTAGCAAACTTTTGGTGTTGTAATAAGTTGTAACTAGTCTGATGTATTAATTTACTTTATTTTTAAACACCTTTATTTCTTTAATATCGAGCCTTTAAATAAATTAATAAGAAAAATATTTTAAATAAGGAGTAATCGTCAACTTTTAAAATTTTGCTAAGTTATGTGTATTAACACCCGAGATCCGGGCCCAGTGAATCGGGTCAGGTTTATGGTGTTACAAGTCTAAGTTCAGTCTGTTTGTGTTATGAAGTAAAAATCGTCTTTCATGCTCAAGACAATACTAACGGTTTGTGATATGTGAGATATGATATGTAGTGATGGAGAAGGGGAGATATGTTTATGATGCCTCCAGTAAGGCAACTCTATTGCAAACCCGATTGGCAGATCAAGATAAAACATGCTATGCTATACAAAAATGATATGAGGAGTTAATGGGGAGTATGTATGTGAACGAGACTGTATGATATGCTCTGACTCTGAATTCTGGGTAAATGACTGGTACGAAGATGGGTTGCCTATGTCATGTTAAGCGGGTGTACAATGTCTACGCATGTGTTATGTAAATTGGAATATTAAGTCAGTCTATGTTCTGTAAACACCATGGGCGTGTTATGATCAATATGTGAAACTCCTTCTGAAAGGTTTGGTATTATCATAAGAAATAGTGTGTATGATTTCTATTTACCTTTGAAACTCACTAAGTTCGCATGAATTTACTATGTTATCTTTTCCTTCTCAGGCATATTGTTTGAAGGAAAACTTTCTGTTGAATGGACTGCGCCAGAGCACTATTGCTATTGTGAGCTATCTGTTTTATCCTGTATCATGCATGACCTTTGAAGGTGGCATGTAAATGTATTTTTGAAACCAATCTGTATAATAGTCTATTATTTTGTTAAGACACTATCTTTTTATGAGAATCTTCTTAACTTTCAATACTTGGATTTGAATTATTATGATTTGTTTATGAACCTATTTATTAGAAATTTTCCACCAAATGAATTGAACCCTATTTTAAAACACCAATGATGTACATTGAAACCTTTATAAAGTATTAGCCTATCACATGTTTTATACTCATAAATAAACCAAATTAACTACTATATTTGACGTCAGGTCAAGCTTCTGTTTTTGAGGTCATGACTTCCCTTACTAAGGTTGTGGCTTTCCCCTGTTGAAGTCACAATGTTGAGATTCTATTTTTTGGGTTGCGACACACTCAATATGGTGTCGTGACATTAGGCTCCTATATTCGGGGTTGCGACATCATTCATTAGGTCATGACAACACATCCCCTACTTTAATTATTTTACTTTTAAGTCCCTCGTTCATCATCAAGTTAACATGAGAGCTTTCATAAGTTAGTTTATAGCCCATATTGGATTAAATAATGTATTTAAATGAATTTGGAACTTAATGGTTTGGTATCTGCAATGTAAGTAAAACCTTAGTTGCTCCGGCAACGGATGTGCCATCTCATGTTTCGGATCAAGCGATTGGATCGGGAGTGGGGTGCTACATAACTGCTAAGAAGAATGACGCATGATGATTCAATGTTAAATTATGATAGGCCATGTTAGTAAGCTCACTTACTTGATATTCTTATCTTTTGAAATTCCAATTTTGTTATCACTATTGAGTTGCATTACTCAACGTACAATTTTGAAGTCTCGTTGGAAGTTGATTCACGTGTCTGTGACATTCAAAAGTCTCAAATCTCAGCATTGTTCTTAAATTTTAATGATTCTTTATGTTTGCATAATAAATGACATGTATCTATGTGTCTTTTTTACTTTACATTTCTAGTGTTTGAAAGTTTTGAAGTTTTGATAGATGGTGGTTCACGATTTATAATGTGGCAAGAATGGCTTTTAAGTCAAAATATGCATGTTTTATACAATGAGTTGTTAGAGGATGTTTTGGCAAGTGTTGAAGGTATTTAAAGTGAGGAAAATTAGCCCTATACTCTTAGGGTTCAGTCAGTACCTAGGGTGAGAGTAATGATACTCGACTTGCAAAGGGCCAAATGTCGATTCAAGTGCCCAGGGTCTAGTACCTTTGGCTTGGGTACTGATACCCAATTTGATTCCAAGCTTTGGGTATAAATACCCAGTGGTGCGGTACCGATACCTGTATGCTTAGGTATTAACACTCGATAGTGGCCTCTCCTTACATTCATGTCTTGTGTTTATTTGACTTTTTGAGATTCGATTTAAGCCACGAACATCTTCGAGTCACTTTTGAATAAAATGGGCACTATTGACATCTGACTTATGCTTTTAATATTTCATTTACTTGATAACTAATATGCCATGCTCACTTAATTTGGTTTTAGTGATATGCTCATGTTTGTTTGAGTTGTTTCGACAATGAATGTGGCGTCCTACATTCAGATTTACCATTTAAGTCTAATGTAAGGCATTATAGTTACTCTCGATATTGAATGAGCGTGATAAATTTTTTTTAAAATAAGACAAAAATCATTTAAACTCATGAGAAATTCAAAAAACTAAATCATATTTCAGATGTAAAAAATGTTTAACTACTTATTTTTTTAGAATCCTTTCTATTTTCATATTTATCTTGCAATTGAACCTATCCTTCTTACACACACACACAAATTGCGATAAGAATAGTTTTTTTTTTGTTTACCACTATTCTTCCTTTTTAACATTTCCAAAGACCACCCACTTTCATACCTAATATATTATTTATTTAAAGTTAAAATATGCTTTGATTCTTTGTATTTTTGTACATTTGAAATTTAATTTTGTTACTTTTATTTTAAGGAATTTAATCTCTTTATTCTTTTTGGTTTAAAAATGCAAATTCAATTATTAACATTGTTAAAATTCTTCTATTAAATTCAAGTTTATTATAACATCATTTTTTTTGTTACATGATTATCAATTGAGAATTTGTTTTGATATTAAAAGGCCACACCATCAAATTTAGCAAGATAATTTTAATGTTGTTAACAACTTAACCTAAATTTTGAAATTTAAAAAATTAAAATTAAAAAAATTAAAATTAAAAAAATTAAAAAGACTAAATTTTTAAAAATAAAAGTAAAAGTTTTAAATTTTAAATTTTAAATATATGAAAAATATGGAGAGTAAAAGATATTTTAAAGCCAAAACCTTTTCTCCCTTTACCTTTTCCGCTTTTTACATGGACAACTATTAAGCATAGATTAAATTTTCACTATTAAGCATAGATTAAATTTTTACTGTACAGAAATTTATATTTGTTTTTAATTATTTCTATATTATTATTTAAGTGTTTGATTGAGTTAGTGTCGCAAGTTAATTCAATATCAATTTAGTTAAAAAATACTAAAATAACCTTATATATTTAAAATAAATTATCTATACTATTATTTAAGTATGTGATTGAGTTGATATCACGAGTCAACTCGACATTAACCCAGTCAAGAAAATTACTAAAATAATCTTATATATTTAAGATAAATTATATTATTACGAGAATGTTTTTTTTTCTTTTCCTTATTTTTTAAAAGGCAAAGATAAAAAAATTACAAATGTTAAGATTTGAAACCATGCCACCAACATTTATAAATTTTTTTTACCACCGAAGCTTATATATATATATATACATTTCAATGTTATTAATCAAATTGTTGCACCCACTTTATTTGTATATATTGATTATATCGGTCATTGAATAAGTGTCAAAAGTAAACTCGATACTAACTTAAGAGAAATGGCAATCTCCTAATAAACAATTGGATTATATATAATAATTTTAATTTGATGTTTAAATTTCCGTTTACTCACAATTTAAATTAAATTCTTTTATCAAATTTTGAATGTATTACATGTATTATTATTATTAATTTGAAACATTACATTTTATTATTTATTTTATTTTATCTTTAAACAAATCCTCATATTCTAAATATTTGATATTCTTTCTATTTATATAGCTAATAACTTTGCTAATATTGTGGAACCTTACCACAAAGTTGTTTTAAAGAGTAGAAGTACTCCATCAAGAGTCTCTAATTTAATTTCGGTTAAATTTTGTTATTAGTTTTTGTATTTTATAAAAATTGTAGATTTGGTTCTTATATTTTAATTTGTTAAACTTAAGTTCTTATACTTTTCGAATTGGTCAATTTTAGTCCTTATAATTTTCAAAATTTGAAATTTTAATCCTGAGCTAAACAATAACAATAAATTTATTTAGTTTAATTCCATTGGTTTAAATATGTCAAAGGTTTATGTACTCTTTCAAAATTTAAAATTTAATCACTATCCCTTAATTTTGAGATATTGACTCCCTGTATTTTTTTATTTAAAAATCTTGATCCATCCGTTTAATTTTGTCATTAATGTTAACAATGTAAAAGGTAAAATAACTTTTTTTTGTTGTCAATATTTACAGTTTTTTTTGTCAATTTGGACATTACATTTTAAAAGAACATAAAGAATTTAAAAATTATATTTTTCATATTTTAAATAAAAACGTAAAAATAAAAAATATATAATTTTTAAAAAATAAAAATATGAAAAGTAAAAAATCTTTAAAATTTAAAAATAATAAAAAATACTTTTTATAAAATATAAAAAAAATCCAAAATTCAATGTTATCTAAAAAGTATGGATTGGTTAATCCATGAACTGGTATGGATTGGTTGAATCGAGCTAAAAAAACTAGTTGAACTGGTTTGTATCATTTTTAATATTTTTTACTTTTGATTTTTAATAATTTATTTGCTTTGAACTAGTTGGGTTGGTCGTTCTAAAACCAATAGGTCAAGTTAGTTCAAAATCAAATCGATTTTTTAACTCAGTTAAACCAGGCCTTATTAGTTTGCGGGTTACCACTCACTAGATCGATACCTATTTTGTTCCCAGTTTGATTGGCTGGTCCAATTCAGGTTAGATAACATTGAATTTTTGGAATTTTTTTATATTTTTATATTTTTAATTTTAAAATATTTTATTTTTATTTAAAAAATAATTATGTACTTTTAAAGGATAATGATCAAATTGACAAAAACTGTAAATCTAAAAATGTTATTTTACCTTTGACACGTTACCTTTAATGATAAAATTAAATGAAGAGACCAAAATTTTAAATAAAAAAAAGTACAGCGACTTAATGTCTCACAATTAAAGTATAAGAACTAAATTTTAAATTTTAAAGATTCCAGAAACTTTTGATATATTTTAATCAATTCAATTACTAATCCTTTATTATGATTACCTTGTAAATTTAATCATATTTTTCATTTGAAAATTTTAAATTCTATATAAATTTTAAAATTTCAATTAATAAATTAACAGAAATTTTTAATAAATAACATATACAAATAATATATTAATATTGCATTAGACATAATAATAATCATCATATTTTGAAAATATCATAAATAAACTAACACTATATTTGGTTCACTGTAATGGAATAGAGCTGTAATCAACAATTCAACTGTTTGGTTGAATAAAATGGAATAGAATTGTGAATGGAATGATGTTGTAATAACATAAGAAAAGAACTTGTAACACCCCTTACCCGAGACCGTCGGCGGAATCGAGTACGAGATGTCATCCCATTTAACTTACCAATTCGGAGCATAAAAATTTGCTTTTAAAATTAAATTCACTGTTCACTACAAAACGTCCACGTGCGCGACTGTCACTAATTTAATTATAACTCGAGTTACAAAACTCGAAATTTAAATCCGTAAATTTTCCCTGAAACTAGACTCATATTCCTACCTACCATAAAAGTTTCAGAATTTTTGACTTAGCCAATTAGTACAGTTTATTCATTAAATTATCCCCTGTTTCACAGCTCGACAGATCTGACCTCTTGACACTAAAAATCAATTATCTCATTGCAAAGAATTCATATAAGGTTATCGTTTGTTTCTTTTAAAAATAGACTCACTAAGAAATCTATACATATAAATTATAATCCATAATTCTTTCTGTACAATTTATAATAATTTTCTAAAGTTAGAATAGGGGACCTCAAAAACCATTCTGACCCTGTCTCACTAAATTTAAAATATCTCAAAATACAGAATTCCTTTGCCTACACCGTTTATTCCATATAAAAATAGACTTGATGAGATTTAATTCTATATATAATTCACTCTATAATTCCATTTCTACTATTTATGGTGATTTTTCACATTCACGTCACTGCTGCTGTCAAAGAAACTGCTTCTTTGTATTAGCTACCATATACACATACATAATGCCAAAACATAATCTTTACTAACCATTTCAATAGCTAATCTTAGCCATATCATATGAACATACTCAAAATTATTAAGACTCTATACATGCCATAGTTTAAACATTTTGAAAAGCACACAATACCGAGATGATTATGATAGTGTGATACGAGCTCCGACGATCCCCAATTCGATCAAGTTCAAATCACTATAAAACAAAGGAAAAGAAGAAAGGTGTAAGCTACTAATAGCTTAGTAAGTTACATGAAAATAATAGGTACTCATTTAATAATTAACACTTTTAACATATAACTAATCAAAACATTTCTTAGCAATTTCAATCACTTACAAATGCACAATCTTACCAATTCACTTGCATATACATTTTCACACTTAACTTTTATCACATATACTCATTCTTTCAATTGTACCTGCATACACACTTCATTTCATATTCACTTTAATTCATTATTAATCCCGTTGAACACTTGGAATATAAACGGATACGTAGAGATTTAGCACATAAGTGCCACACTGATATGTAGCTGAAGCTACCACTAATATGTAGCCGAAGCTACCACTGAGATGTAGTCGAAGCTACCACTGATCAATAACACTGGAAATGTCCACGGCCTGCTCACACAAGCTGTCAGGTGTCTGCAACACATGCTAGATCACCCAGCACCCGGGACTCACTGTAACACTGTAACACTGGTCTCTAGTGACATGTCACTTGTATCCACTTCTATTCCTAAGTTCAACCGGGAATTTACACTTAACACTTTATTTTTAACACTTTATCACTTGAATAATTCATGAACAATTTTCCTTCCACATTCAATATTGATTCACATATCAATAAAATTCATAATTTATAAAAATATATTACTATTATTTACACATAACTTACCTTGGATGCAAAACGACTATTTTGTAATTTAGTCGATAACTTTCTCTTTTCCCCGATCACTTCTACTATTTCTTCTTTCTTGATCTATATTAACACAATTTAATACATTTTATCAACATTTCATTCAAATACAATTCATACACAACATTTTGGCAAATTTACATTTTTCCCCAAAACTTTTCAAAAATTCCACTTTTGTCCCTAAGCTCGTAAAAATAAAATTCACTAAATTCCTAAATTTCAAACTTCACTAAATTATATTTCATGCTCATAACAGCCCTCAATTTCACAAAATCACAACTTTATGCACACTTTATCATCTTTCACAATTTAGCCCTTTTTCAACATTTTCATTGAAATTCATCTAGTAAAACTTGAAATTAACACTTCAAAAATTCATTATCTAACATCACTAATCAATTTACAATTATATCATGAATGAGTCAATTTTTAAACTTTAATTTCATTTAAATTAAATGGTAGAAACATGAAATTCAAGCATCAATAAGCATAAAAATACGAAAATAATTAAAAACGGGGCAAGAAATCACTTACAATTGAGCTTAGGAAGATCAAGAACCCTAGCTATGGTGACATGAATTTTTTTGGCAGCAAACCTCTGATTTTGAAGAAGATGGACACTTATTTTCACTTTATTTTATCTTTTTCTCAATTTGGACAAAAATGCCCTTGACCCATTACTTAGATATTTTTCTAGAATTACCCTTTTGTGTCCATATCACTAATTTATGGTCTAATTCCACATAAACACTTCCAATTTCATGCAATAATTCAATTAAGTCATTTAATCACTAATTAGACACACTTTGCATTTTTTTCGATTTAGTCCTAAAAATTCAATTAGGCACTAAATCATTAAAATTTCTATCCATATCTTCACACAATATTTCAATCAATCAATAATTAATAAAAATTTATAAAATTAAATTATTTCACTTCGGATTTGTGGTTACGAAACCACTATTCCGATTATGCCCTATTTCGGGCTATCACAGAATGATATGACCAAAGTACTCTTAGCAAATTTTTTAGGTAGATGATTATTATTATTAGATTTTAATAGGATAATTATCAAAAATAATTTAATAAAAAACAATAAATAATTTAATTATATTTTAATATAATTATTATTAATATAATTTAATAAAAATAAAAATATATAATTTAATAATATTTTTAATATAATTATTTTTATATTAAATTATATTAAAAAATTTAGTTTTATATTAAAGTATTTTATTTTTATATTTTCTAAGTCTAAATTTTATAGGACTAATATGAAAATTATTTCTTTTTATTATTAAATGTTACATGAAATAGCCATTTTTTTATAATACCAAAAAAAAATATACGGAAAGATAAGATGAAAAATATTGCTTTCAACCAAATAAAAAAATAATTTATCATTAAATGAATGAGGGATTACTGCATTCCCCAACCCAACCAAACATGGTGTTAGTGAGTTTAATCGTAATGTTTGGTGTGTTCATTATCCGTCCTTAGTAAAAGAGGTTTGAAGTGCTTCACACTACTCGTAGGGCTTGGTTTTTGGCTACTGAAGAATGTAACTAAAGAATATATGGGTAAAAGAAGAAAATAAAAAGCAATTGAAGTTGTTAAATTTTTACTAGAACAAAAAGCTTGAGTCTAGAATTAAGACTCCAGTTAGGTGAAATGCATTTTCAACAGACTGAAGAATACTTTTCAAACAGCTTTGCTTGTTAATATTTTAGTTGTAATTTTTTTTAGCCTAAAAAAACCAGCGCACTGTGAATCAAAATCAATGCTATTTGCCGATTGCTATTGCTATGCTACGTAGGAAAGGATGCAAAGTACCAATAAATAAAATATATAGAAAGGTCGTCGCTTTGAACTGGTTTAGCATAAAGTTTTTTTCTTTTTTTAGATACCTCTGCATCTGCTGCAGTCGTCAATGGAGAGAATAAGGGCTTGGTTGCTTGCCTTGGCAGTTGTGGTCGTATGCGGCGTAGCGCAGGTCAGATCCAGTGCTTCTGATCATCGTTACACAGCTGGAGATGAAGTCCCTCTCTATGCTAATAAAGTGGGTCCCTTCCACAATCCCAGGTCTGATTTTTCGTGATTTCTGATGAACTTGGAAATTTTATGAAATTTTGACAGAATTTGGCTAACATTGTTTGCTCTTTTTTTTTTTGCTTCCTTTAATTGACAGTGAGACATACCGTTTCTTCGATTTTCCTTTCTGTTCCTCAGGTTTTTGAGGGTCTATTTAATCCTTAGAATATAACTTTCTTTAGATTTCCCAAGGTAAAGTTATATAAATAAAGAAATTGAGGGTTTTGCATTGCAGCTCCCGTGAAGGAGAAGAAGGAAGCTTTGGGTGAAGTCTTGAATGGCGATCGGCTAGTGAGTGCTCCTTACAGACTTGACTTTTTGGTAACAAGGAGGCTGAAGTTGCTTGCAAAAGGAAGCTGACAAAGGAAGAAGTTGCCAAGTTCAGAACGGCCGTCTCTAAGAACTATTACTTCCAAATGTATTACAACGACCTTCCCATTTGGGGCTTCTTAGGGAAAGTTGATAAGGAAGGCAAGGCTGATCCAAGTGAGTATAAGTATTATCTCTTTAAGCATCTGATATTCGAAATCCTTTACAATAAGGATCGCGTGATTGAGATTACTGTTCGATCTGATCCCAACTCCCTTGTGGACCTCACCCAAGATGAACCTGTAAATGTTGATTTCATGTACACTGTCAAATGGAAGGAAACTGAGACTCCCTTCGAGAAGCGGATGGACAAATACTCACAGTCTTCTTCGATGCCGCACCACTTGGGAATCCACTGGTTCTCAATCATCAATTCTTGTGTAACCGTTCTGTTACTGACTGGTTTCCTTGCTACCATTCTAATGCGAGTTCTGAAGAATGATTTTGTTGAGTAAGAATTATTTCCTTCTGCTCCATACATCAAAAATCCATATTTAATACAAATTACTAGGTTTGACTTTTCACTTCCTGCTTTACTTGTTTAAGAGGTATGCACATGATGAAGAATCTGCAGATGACCAAGAAGAGACTGGGTGGAAGTACATTCATGGTGATGTGTTCAGGTACCCAAAGCACAAGTCTTTGTTTTCAGCGGCTCTTGGTTCTGGCACTCAGCTCTTTACTCTGTGAGTATCATCCATCCTAGTTAACAGTTATTCTCCGAACAAAAGACATAGAAAAGGGAGAGTCAATGGTTTAGTTAAATTTGGCCTTCCATTAAAAGTTACATTTGGGCTATTGTTTCTGAACAATCTGTTGACTATATTTATTTGCATGCTTTCCAGTACAAGTTTTATATTTATCCTCGCTCTTGTTGGGGTCTTTTATCCATATAATCGAGGAGCCTTATTCACTGCTCTGGTTGTCATTTATGCCCTTACATCTTTAATTGCTGGCTACACTGCTGCCTCTTTCTATTGCCAACTTGAAGGAACAAATTGGGTATGCGATACTTGTCTCTTTTCCTGTTGCCTATCTATAAATTATTATTATTTTGGTATTAGAGAAAGAGATGATATTTTACATTTTGAGGACTCCTTTTCTAGTTTATAATCATCATCCTTTTTGCTAAAAATAAATTGGCTCTGCTGGTTAAACCAACTAAAAAAATGTAAGCCATTGTGGAGAAGCAAAGAAGATTGAGGGAGAAACCAAAGATATGACAAAAGCAGAAAGGCTTCGGAAAAGAAAAAAGAAAAGAATGAATCAGTAAAGGCTGGAAATGTCAAATATAAATGAGGTTCGGTTGGAGAATTGACCAGTTTTTCTTCCATACATTCTGATAGGAAGCCACAATATTTGCGCATGTTATCAGAAAGGATTTTAACTTTTTATAGCACTGATTCTTTTCCATGACACTTGTCCAAATTCTATGTTTTACCATATGAGAAGAGAAATTTATTGACCTACAGTAGGACCTTTGTTCAAGAACCTAATAGCCTGACTTGATAGAATAGTTTCATTGATCATCTTTAAGCCCAACCATTTTATTGACAGCACATGGCAGATTGAGTTTTATGGTTGAAATAATTTATACATATGAATTTTCTCAGTTGGTTGACATCTCAATAGCTGACCCATTGACTTGTTTCACTCAACCAATTCATGTCTGTCTGTGGGTTTTAACTATTCATGTAGAGTTATGGTCTTCAAGGCATATAACTATGTTATAAAATCCAAATATTTTTGCATATGGAGTGAGAATATACTTAATCGGAAGTGTTTACAAAATGGCATAATATGTGAATTCCAGTAGTTAGTGTTTGCCAATGAGAACATTTTATGCTCCCTCAATTTTCGGTTTTTGAGAAAAACTGGAAACAGAGAAGATTGCCTCTGAATGATTTGTTACTATAATGTGCATCCTTCCTTGGAAAATTAGAACTGAAAAACATGAGATGAAATTGGTACATAGAAATTTCAGCTGATAATCATAGATGTCAAGCTAAAATTATAATTTTTTTGTTAACATTGAATGAATTTTAGTTCCTTAATTGCTATTGTATTTCAAATTTTGAAATGCCACATTATATTTGAGTCTTATAAATCTCTTTCTTGAAGCTGATTTTATGGTTGCTATTTTCCTAATCTAAGCTCATGCAATGGAAATTGAGCAATTCCCTTATCTTAATCCTGTCCTCTCTTTTCTGCTGAATCTCAATGATAGAAAGTAGGAACTTGGAACGCAAACATGCTAGCCTCCTAATTTTAGATTGGTAACAAAAATGAAAATGTCTTACTTATTATATGTAAATATCTTTTCGATCAGATGTAATATCTATTTCTATCCTTTTCAATGACAGGTGAGAAACTTACTACTGACTGGAAGCTTGTCCTGTGGGCCTCTTTTTGTCACATTTTGCTTTCTTAACACTGTCGCAATTGCTTATAAGGCCACTGCAGCATTGCCATTTGGAACCATTGTGGTGATTTTTCTCATATGGGCTCTGGTCACATCTCCTTTATTAATATTAGGAGGTATTGCTGGAAAGAATACCAAGGCAGAGTTTCAAGCGCCTTGCCGCACTACAATATATCCTAGAGTGATCCCGCCATTGCCTTGGTACCAACAAACTCTTCCTCAGATGGCAATGGCAGGGTTCTTGCCATTCAGTGCCATCTGTATTGAACTTTACTACATATTTGCCAGTGTGTGGGGACATAGGATCTACACCATAGACAGCATCCTGTTTATTGTTTTTATCCTTCTCTTGATTGTTTCTGCTTTTGTCACCGTGGCTATGACTTATTTTCAACTTGCTGCTGAAGACCATGAGTGGTGGTGGAGGTATGCTGTTTTTAGCTTTCTGATTTGCATATATAAAGAAACAGTGAAACACATGCATTTGCAAGTAGGCACAAACATCGTACAAGAACATATAGATGATTGGTTGAATGGAAAATATTTTAAAAATTCTCATATTAATATTATTATTTGGTGCTCAAGTAATTTTTTTTGTCTTTTAGTACATGTTTGGTATGTTTTTTCTTTCAGTTACAATATGCTTACATTCTTGTGGTATATTGGTAGGTGTGCGATAACCATGTCATAATTGGCGTTTTCTCTTCTAGAAATCTGAATCACACTCCATTTGTTCTGTTCCGAAGAAAATATAAGTGACCCATGTGTAAATCTAAATGCTGCTATTGTTTCTACTCTGTGGTTGAGAAGCATTTTGGAGATACATATAGAGCCGGCGATCTTATGATGACGTTTTATAAGAGTGTCAGAAGAAAATATTTTTCTTTAAGTTGGTTATTTTTTCTTTAAAAACTTTCCTGAACCAGATTCATGTTTTTTTAGTATGATTTTTAGTTACTTTTGTCTTGAAAAAGTCATAAGCCGATAAATTGAAACTGGAAGTATATAATCAGTAGCTGGCAGGAGCATTTCTTGAGCCAAATTCTGGATTAGAAATCTTTGGGTTGGGGAATTCATGTTAGATGTATTTATTTTTTCTAAGGTAAACAAACACTTGTTCGAAGCTTGATTCGGAAGGGATAAAAATCTAATATACTTTATATAAAAATATGCCCTAGAAACCTCCTCTTTTCAGGTGCATCGTGAAAACACACGCACACATTCACTCGCTCACTCACCCTCCCTCCCTCCCTCCTGATCTTGCAGAGATATTTATTTTTCTTGCTTCTCCAAGACATCCATCACATCCAACACAATATTCAGCATTACATTCTTCGTTTTACGTCAGTTAAATCTAGAGTATATTTTGAAATATTAATTTCTTATGTTTTTATTCAAAAGAAAACCGGCCAATTGGATCTGCCTCGAGCAAGGTTTTCCCAAAGCTAACTGGGCTTGAATTCGCCCAGTCCATAGATGTCTATATTGCACATACTTCCCAAACAAGGGCTCTATTAACACTAATATGTAATGCTATGTAAGCTAGAACGACATGGCATTTAAGCATTGATGACACTATTGTGACTATGATAACACTCACACAGATACTTCTGTGGTAGAATTATTGGACTTTTAGAATCATTTGTAGAATTATTTATATGAATTATTTTTATAATTGACATTTAGATAGCATCTAGACTCTTTTTCGATAATCAGCTGATGTTTAAATGATATTCTCTTTGTTCTGTTAGGTCCTTCCTTTGTGGTGGGTCTAAGCCTAGTTATAAGACTTAGACAAAATTGCATCGTTCGCAAAAACATTTACCATTAATGTTGTGTGTGCGTTGAGACCGTTATAAAATGTCTCCAATTGGATATAATGAGGAATCCCATGACGAGGACATTTACGAAGTAATTCCTTGAATCTTTCCCACGCCTCTTACAAGGACCCGTCATCCAATTGTTGGAAGGTAGTTATCTCATTACGCAACTTTGTATTTTTGCTTGGTAAAAAATACTTTACCAAAAACCTTTCTGCTAATTCTTGCCAAGTATATATTGAACTTGGTAGCAATGAATTCAGCCATACTTGTGCTCGATCTCGCAACGAGTAGGGAAATAATTTTAACCTCATTTATAATTTTGTAATTTTAATCTAAATACAAATTATCTAAATGTATGAATGAAAGACTTTATCAAAAAAAAAACAATCAACATTAAATGGGTTAGGATAATTATATTAATAAATTCAATTTACTTTATCATGCTTAACAATGTTCGGAAATACTTCCATGAAAACTCAATCTTTTCTGGGTTTGGAAACCAAATTAAGTCCTCTCGGATATTTTACTTAGTGAAATATGCATTTTATTGATCATATTAGACTAAGGGTTTTTTAGCATTTATGCAAGGTCACAGAGACATTTACGTTTGCAACAGTTTAATTACATAAACCTAAAAACTATGTAAGGTAATAGAGCTAACTAAAGATATTATGAACCTCAACTTAGTTAGGTTTAAGGATTTAAATTGAGCATTGCACTTTTCAATTATATGTCTACTAGCCATTGTCTAGTTAGGATCGCTCAGCTAATCTGAGTGCACCTAATCACGTATGAATGAAATGCATCATGATATTAATTGAAAACATGATCGACTAAGGCCCAAACATATTAAACATGAATAAAAAAATCTTATTGAATTAACATAATCATCTTAGAAAATAGAATTTAAAATATCATAGTTGATATTAAAAATAATAAACTCAAAGAAAACATAATTAAAATAGATAACAAGAGGAAAGAGTAAACTCTATTCAGTTCAGCAGCCTTTCGGATCTATTCTAACAGATGTGCTCCTCTGTTCTGATCGATGCTTCTTTACGAAGGGTTTCAAGGTGGCCGGCCAAGGAATACTTTTGACAAAGCTTTTGTGGCTAAAGGATGGAAGGGAAAATGGTGGTTATGCAAAGGAAAGGAAAAGGGAAATGAGAGAGAGAATGATAGATGAGAGAATGAATGATGAATGAGTGTTGAGGGATGATGGATGAATGAAGGGATGCATGGTATTTATAAGTGAAGGTAAGGGGTAGAGTTTGCTAAAAATTGAATTTAAATTCCTTTCTTTTCTCTCACATATGGCCGACCACAATTCATGGAAAAGTGGATGACTTAGTCTCCTAATTTTGAATTCAAGCGAAGGCTATTCATAGCCATAGGGTGGACGGTTTCAACAACAAATTTGTTGGGCTGATTTCTGGTTATTTTCCAACTATAAAGACCTCCAATTAAATACCCCAAATCTTGCTTTTGGGTAGCTATATACTTGTCCCGAAACTGGATTTTAATTCCCCCTTGTTGGACAGTTTATCAGTTTAATAATTTAGCAGACATGTCCATCTTTTAGCACATCTTTTACTGGGTCAAATTATCAACCTCATGACCCAATTTGCATGGTCTTGCCGTCCACATCAATTGATTTGTGCATGTCTATGTCCATGTTTCATTCATATTAATCACATCTTCAATGGTCCTCTTACATAGTAAAAAATCAAATATTAATAAATTAACATGAAATAATATAAAATATGTACAAAAGTCATGTAATTAAGTACAATTTCACATACTTTATAAATTCATGCCCAATATTACTAATTAAATAAAATTCACTTATTTTAATAACAATTAATCAAGATTAACATATTTATTAAGTAAAAAGGTGGTAAAAATATATTAAAAAAACCTATATAATTTCGTGTTTACACTCGTTCATTCTCTTCATTTTTTCATAGCTTTTACACCATGTCTAGGACACTCCCATTCATCATTATAACACTAATCCAGTTCTTGCTAAAGAGACATCATCTCGTTATAATAAAAAGTAATTTCCTTTTCCCCTTGTCTAGCTTTCCAGAGTTTTATTTTTTACTTAAAGATCTATGAAGCGTTTTCTAAATCTGAATATGTGTCT
Organism: Gossypium hirsutum; assembly: GCF_007990345.1. Classification (NCBI taxonomy): domain Eukaryota; kingdom Viridiplantae; phylum Streptophyta; class Magnoliopsida; order Malvales; family Malvaceae; genus Gossypium; species Gossypium hirsutum. Next base: position 39,071,946 of record NC_053443.1, read on the forward strand.
TTCACAACGTCCTAAACATCTTTAACAGTTGGGAGAAAAAGAAAAGCTTTTCCTATGGATGCTTTCATGGAATTAATAAGCCACGCAATTATCATAGAATTTTTTGACCTCCACTTGCTCATCTTTGGATCACCCACCTGTGGTGGCTTGACTTCTCTAGTTAAATGACCTAGCTTGACGCACCCATCAATTGTTAACTTTACGGACTGCGACCATTCGAGATAATTCTTGTCATTTAGCTTGTGAGATGTCAGCTGAAAAGAGAAGTGAGACGCCTCTATCCCTTGAGTCATTGCACTCTCAGTAGTTGTTTCAACAATAAAACTTTCTACCTCCATTTGATTGCTGGATCTCTTATCTCCAGTGAAGGCTATTTTAACCATGATATTACTAGAGATTTAACTTAGCTCAGATGCCATGAAAGTTTTCAAGAGAGTATTTAATAAAACTGTTTTGTATTTTATTAACTGAAAAAATAAATTTAAATAGAGAAGAGAGTCATAACCTAATTGGGAAATAATTCCCTCATTCTAATAAACTACTAAAGAAAAAACAAAATATTCCTAGAATATCTCAAATGATTTATTCTAAGATTTATCTACCCAAATAAGATCTATCTACTTAAATAACTTTAAAATATATCCCTAAAATATATGGGTTTCATATATTTCAACACAGGGAAGTTAGAATAGAGATTTGGTATCGATACATTTCCTCGAGTATCGATACTCGAGATAAATATATCAATACTCTATAACATGTACCATAATTTTTGATAGTATGATTTTTGTGCAAGAAACAGAATGGAAGTTTGGTATCAATACCATTTAAAGAAAATATCGATACCCTAGGGTTAGTATGATACCTATGTGTTTAACTTTGAAATTTTGCTAAGAGGTCCAAATGCTTGAATTTTTTTAACACGGTAAGTTACGTTGATGTATGTTCAGCATGATTCAAAGATGATTAATGTATGTTTATCTTAAAACCTATGCAAATGCAAAGAATAACATGTGTCGACTCTAATAAACTAAACATTGTAATGTACAAGTAGTGAGACGGTGGTGTGGAATCTTTATATTCGAGCTCGGCAACCGATCTGGGTATAAGGTGTTACATTTGGTGGTATCAGAGCCTCAGGTTTATTACGCCTAGACCTAGGCATTTTTTGTGTGTTTTTGAGTCTCGAAACTAATGGGTCTAAATCTCTTTGTTTCCTTAAAATTGTTGACATAATTCTAATTGAATTGCATGAAATTTTTTAAAATGATCTGATTGAATTACATGTGGGGTAGGAATGGGAACACATTGCCTTTAATTCTAAAATTTGCTTGTAGGAATGAGACTTGGATAATTTCCCCGCCACTCACACCATTTATTTGTTTGTCTAGATTATTAGACATGCCTTATAGACGTATTAATGTGAGAGCTAGTGCTTAAGAGGATAGTACATCCTCTACACCTCTTGTGCTGCCACGTAGAGTGAACGTACTTGACGAGAGTGTAGGCTCTCTCAAGGAAGCTATGATATGAGTGTTTCAATGGATTGCTGGCGCTAACCTTACTTTTGGACGTGCCAATCCTGCACCTATTAAGTGAAGGTTGTCACTTGAATGTCTTCAGGAGTTGGGTGGTAAAAATTTTTTTGAGGTGAAAGGTACTGATCAAACTGTAGTTGAGTACTGGTTGGAGAGAGTTGAAAGTATCCTCGAGCAGATGTCCTTTTCTGATGAGGAAAAGTTGGAATACAATTAGGAGAGGTATTTTTTTATAGGTTGACTTGGGGATACTTCCTTGAGGTTTTTAAGCAGAAGTTTATGGGCGAGCAGTATATGGATGCTTGTAAGTGTGAGTTTCTAGATTTGATTTAGGGTATTTTTTGTGGCTGATTATGAGCCTGAGTTTGTGTGGCTTAGCCAGTATGTTCTAGAGATGATACTTTTTTAGAGGGACCATTATAAGAGGTTTCAATTTGGGATTAATCTTGAGATTCGAGTTTATTTAGTAGTACAAAATGTAGAGATGTTTAATGATTTAGTTGAGAAAGCTAAGGCAGTTGAGGAGACATTAGTTAAGCCGCCTCATTCTGTAGTTACTAATTCTGGTAAGAGAGCTTCTGATGGTGCATCTGGTTGACCACCTAAGAGAGGGTGTGATAGTCATAGTTTTGGTAGGGGTACGAGACGTGAGTCTCAACTGAGTTAGTCTAGGCAACAGAGTAGTGATATGGTATGTTGTGAAGCTGTGTGATTGAGTCCAATGGTAGTTGGGAGTAATATTTTCCATTGGCAGAATTCGCTTACAACAATAGTTATCAAGTGAGTATTCGTATTGCACCTTGAAGCATTGTATGGAAGGAAGTGTAGAACTCCTTTGTGTTGGACAGAATTGGATGAAAAGTGAGTTCTTGGATCTAATTTAGTTCATGAGACTAAAAAAAGGTAAATTTGATTTCTGAAAGGTTGAAAACAGTGTCTGATAGGTAGAAACATTAATGTAGATTTAAAACATCAAGATATCGAGTTTCAAGTTAGTGATAAGGTATTCTTGAAAGTTTCACATTGGAAGAGGGTTTTGAGGTTTGGTAGGAAGGGTAAATTGAGTCCAAGGTATATTAGACCTTATGAAGTCGTTTAGAGGATTAGTTTGGTAGCTTATCATCTCAAGTTGCCGCTAGAACTTGAGCAAATTCACGATGTTTTTCATGTGTCGATGTTGTGAAAGTGTCGTTCAGATCCATCATAATTATGCCAGTTGAGGAAATTGAAGTTTGAGATTTCTTACTTATGAGGAAGAACTAGTTAAATTTTAGCTCATAAAGTGAAGGTTTTGTGTAATAAGAGAGTACCGTTGGTTAAGGTTTTGTGGCGTAGCCACAAGATTGAAGAGGCTACTTGGGAAGATGAAGAGGTGATAATGCAACAATATCCTTATTTGTTTAGTTCGGGTAATTTCGAGGACGAAATTCTTTTTAGAGGGAGAGAATTGTAACACCCTAAAATAGAGCCTAGGAGTTTAAGGGTTTTTAAAAAATTTTAGCCTTAGAGTGTTCAGAATTTTGCGACATGGTATATCGATAATGTTTTCGATTATGTTTCTAGAAAATCAAATCAATTTTTGAAAAAGTGTTTGGAAACCTTTAATTTTTAAAAAAGGACTGATTTGTAACAAAGACAAAATTGTGAGCATTTATGTTATAGTTTTACCAAATTTTAAAATGGAACCTATTATCACCCCCACCTTCAGCATATCACGTTAGTTTTCTTCCCAAAACATTGCTTTGTCGTCCCTTGCTCCTTAAGGTCTTCCCTTGCACTTTTGTTCATCAAACCTTGATTTCATTATTTTTCTTCATCTTTATAGCATAAAACCTTCATAAATCTTCAAGGAAACAACATAAAACTCCATAGAATCCATCTTCTTCATGTGTAAGCTTTCTGAGTTTTTGACAAATCTCTGTTTTTCTTCCATCAAAGAAAACCATTCGTCTACCCATTAGTTTTTAATGTTAATTAGTCTTTAAAACTAAATTAGTAGCCATTAAATTGTATGTTTTCATTAAAAGCCAAGAATAGAGTCGTTAATGGTGAATTTTGGGTTTTTGAGTAACAACGTGGTTTCAAAATGTTTTTAAATTAGTTTTGACATGATTAAGAGGTTTCTAAACTTTTTTTTGGAGGTTTGATAAAGATTTCTTGAGTTTTAATGAATTTTTGAAAAATAGCCATAAAACATGTCGACAAAGTTGATACCATGAATTGAGTATTTTATTGTAGTTTAAAGGTTAGGAATTAGTCGTAGGTGAATTATAAGATGAACGAAATTAGTTTTAGGCAGAAAGACTGAGTATAGACCGAGATATTTGAATTTAAAGCTTGCTATGTTAAAAGTTTCGATTACTTGAAAAATTAGTTTAGGCTTATGTTTTTTATTGCTTGTGGTAAGCCCTTGGCTGATTTTTGAATGTATTGTTGTGTGAATTTGTTGTGTTGAAGTTTCAGATTCGCTAGGACCATCTACGAGCTAGGAAAGTATAGTTTGAGCTTTTAGTATTTCGACAAAAGCGTATTGGTGAGTGTTTGGATTCATTGCTCGTAGACACAAGTCATGTGTTATTTGACAATTTAGTAGTAGCCTAAACCCCTACTTTAAATTCTGAGTGTAAGGTTTCTCATACCTATGTTTATCTTGTGAATTATGTGCTTATGTGAATGTGAATATGAATATGTAAATTAGGATGAGATGCTATAACATGTGATATGTGGTTGTGATAATTGTTGTGAAAGTGCAAATGTGCACATATTATGTATGTGTTAAATGTTAGTGACAATGTTTTAATAAAAATGAAAATATACAGTAATAGCATGGATAATCGATAAGTGATATGTGTTTGTTTTGGATATTTTGGCCTTGAAATCTTGAAACTGTTGGATATAGTTGGCATGCCATAGGATTGTGAGTACTCACCTATATGTACAGTGATTTTGGGCATTGAGGCTTCGGACATGTTGGAAAGATAAGGGAATGTGAGCTAAGCTCCATTCAACGAGACATGTGGGGAGAAATAAGGAGAGTGTTAGCTATATGCTTCATTTATGGGATATGTTCGACTTTATGAGTCATTTGGTGTGATTGGAGATCTGTGTATCCGATGTGTGGTGATAGTGCCCACTTTATGTTTCATACTTTAAATATCAATTTATCATTATACATGATTGTGTGAAATGTGATACATGATTAATGGCATAAGAGTTATGTGACATATGCTTGAATAAGTATGTAAATGCTATATAAATGAACTAATAGATAATGCATGAAGAGGTATTATATGACACTAGACATAAGAATATTGTAATTGTATATATACATGGTTGTTTTGTGGATGCATGATGACATATTTGCATAGTGATTATTCTAATCATCCACTCTTTTCAACATATGCAGATTAGTGATGTTTCGGTGTGGGCGGTGTGGTTATTCGAGGGAGTGATCCAAGGAAGACTTGTTCGTATTTCGTAGGTGTTCATTATTTATTTATTTACATTTTGGGGAATAAGGCAATATGGTAGACTTATTTATAGTCATGTTACTTCAGAACATTCTGTTGGTTATTGCTTTTGTTTAAGAGGTTTATGAGTTACAAATATGCTTAGGTTTATGAACATTGATGATGGCATGATGTTTCTTGCTTGGACATGTTTCTAACCTTTTTAAAAACGACACCTCTGTGTTTTGGAATGTGTAGGGAAGTCAGAATAAAGATTTGGTATCGATAATTTTGCTCAAGCATCGATACTCGGGGTACATATATTGATACTCTATGACAGATACCGATAATTTTTAACAGTATGATTTTTGTGTGAGAAACAAAATGCAAGTTTGGTATCGATTTTCTAGGTGGTATCGATACCATTTAAAGAAAATATCGATACCCTAGGGTTAATATCGATACCTATGTGTTTAACTTTGAAATTTTGCTAAGAGGTCCAAATGCTTGAATTTTTTTAACACGGTATTGATGTATGTTCAACATGATTCAATGATCATTAATGTTTGTTTGTCTTAAAACCTGTGCAAATGCAAAGAATAACATGTGTCGACTCTAATAAAATGAACATTGTAATGTACAAGTAATGAGACGGTGGTGTGACATCTTTATATTCGAGCTCAGCGATCGAGCTGGGTATAAGGTGTTACACTTTTCATAATGATGACATGATTTTTCATATACATTTTTTAACATGCTATAATTTCTTTCATGGCAACCTTTGTAGCATTTTCAGTTATTTGGCCACAAAACCTCACATGGTCATTCATACTTTTTCTACCACATTTTGTGCCTCATCTCTTCATAATTTGCCATGCAAATTCACATTAATATTAGCACAAATAAGCACTTAATTATAACATTAATGTCATAAACCCTAAGCTTACTAACTTAGAAGGAAGATGAGTATCCATGATACTTACCTTGATGGATGCTTTTTAAAACTTAATCAAGCTTCCATGATCACCAATCCATCACCAATTAAGCTTGAAATTCCATGAATCAACCTTTTCATATTTCTATACAACAAAAATATATTCAAAATTTAATATAAATTATTTCCAAGCTTTTTCATAAGATCTATCAATAAATATCAAGCTAACGGAAGTGTAGGAAACAATTTCTTACCTTGTTGAAGCTTTTTCACACTAGCTTCAACTTCTCTCACTAGAGCTCCACAAAACCTAGGCTGGTAATAGTGAAATTAATGATGGTAATGAGTTTAGATGGTAGTTCCCATAGAAATTTTAACTAAATCTTAAGGTATGTAGTGGAAATTTTGAGAAAATTTGAAGAAATGAGAAAGGAAATGAAAAAGGAAAAATGGCAGCCATGAAAAGCTTGCTGGTGGCTAGAGAATAAAGAATGAAGTTGATGGGTTTCTTTCCCATCTTTAAAAAAACCAACAAATGGGCTTTGTTTCAAGTTCATTTTATGTCAATTTGAAGACCGTTTCTCTCTTACGAGGCTTCAACAATATAAAATAATTTCCAACATAAAATATTATATTTAAATATTATTTCCACCATAAAAGTATTGAGAATTAATCAAATTATCCTTTTACGAAAAAATTACCATTTTACCCCTTTTACAATTTATTTTCAAAATTTAGTACTTGAACTAATCCGAACTCTTAATTCTTAATTTACCTTTTTCTCAGGGAAAATGGAAAAAATTATAATTCAGTCGTTGTACTACTCAAAATTTCCAATTTAGTCCCAGAAGTGATTTCCATCTCACCACCTCGTATTACAATCCGTTCAATGGCAAATATTCCTTACTAATTCATGTTTTCCATTCTGGATAATTTTGTGCATTAGTCATCATACTTTTCAAAATTTTAAATTTGGTCCTTTTTGTCAAATTTTAACTTTTGCAATTCTTTTCACATGTTTTCATCTTTAATATCAAATTTTTTTCATAAAATTTCTCATCCGCTTAAATTCAAAATTATGCCACGTGTTATATAAAAAAATTTTGAGTTGTTACATTAGGTGATTTTCTTAAAATTGAATTAATTTCTTGTTTTTTTTTTTGAAAAATTATATTTACCTTCTTGCTGTTATCCTTGCAATTGCAGTTCTTGAACCAAGGATGACCAAGTCAAATTAATATTTGGTTTTCCCTTTTTCTTTTCTTTAATCTATAGTTATAAATTCTATTTTTATGATACAATTTCTAACTGTCAAACAAATAACTCCTCTTTATAGATATTATTGCAATTTATTTGAAAGCTGAAGCATACAAGAGTACAGAAAAAATTGAACTTAAGAATAATTTTGTTATGTCCAATACGTTTTACTTATAAACTAATGATATTATTAATGGTGCTTACATACCATCAATTTAGCTTGATATAAAATAGTGTTGAATTTTGAAAGAAAAATTACACTTTTTTTAAAAAATATTCTTTTTAAAAAAGAATTAATGATTTTATATTTGATGTTTGATTTTCTCACATGATAAGTAGTCCACTTATATAATTTGCATACTACTAATCAAAATTAATTTAAATTTAATAAAATATTGATAATAATTAATATGAAATTATACTTTGTATTTTTATGAAGATGTTTTTCTAAGGCTACCTTTAATTTCCTTTCTTGACTATAATTTATTTTATATGTTATAAGAATAATAGAACACTTTTTTATATAAAATAATAGAACACTTTGTAAGATTTTTAGTCCTAGATCCAATTAAGTTTAAAATCATGTGACCAAATGTAAATAGAATAAGAGTTTTACTTTAATAGAAATTAAATCTTATCTGTTCATTTGGTTATTTGATGGATGTACCAGATTAAAAATTAATTTTTCCTCTACCTATTAGGGTTATACACAAAAAATACACATAAAAATTATAGCCTCCATTGCTTAAGTGTTTGTGTGACATAATGGAAAAGGTTAAGAGAAGAAATCAATTTATCGATTGTTGTTCTTCATTAAGTTTAATGGTCAACTCCAATCCTATATCACATAATTTTTAAACTTGTGAAAATCAATTATCTAAAAATACTAAAATTATTATTTGTACTATATTAGTGTTTTAGTTTACATGATATTAACATCATAAAGATTTTACACAATTTATCTAGAATTTAATTTTTAATTATAATACTATCTTTAAAATATCAATTTGTTTCAATCTTTATCTTAAAGAAAGGAAAAAAAAGTTGAAAACTGTTTTTAGTTAAAATGTTGTTACATTTTTCCTGCAAGCAATTTCAACATCGAAAGAAAGATAGAAAGATAATTAGCTTACTTAAGAATGTATGAGATGTTCACATTTAATCTTTGTGTAACAAAAAAAGATAATAGAAATGGAGATATCTATATTTAAAATTTATCAGAAAAACTACAATAGATTATTTGGAGATCTCCATATTATTTAGTATTTATGTAGAAAAAAGAAGAAGCTACAAACCTTATTGAACATTATGTCATTTTCAATCATTTTCTCCGTCTATAATATCATATTTTTTTATTTAATTCACAGTAATTAAATAGGAGTAGTGGGCTTGTAACTAAATTATTTAAATAAATTTTGGCCAAAAAAATTATTTGAACAATTAAAATAGTATTTTCCCCAGCTAATTTAATTAAGTTTATTAATTGGTTTTGTTTTAAAATTAATTACTTTTATTAAATTTATATAATATTCGTAAACATAAATTCTTAATAATTTTCATTCTTCTAAAAACTGTTTTTCAAATTCTTAAAAACATGACTTCACATCAAATTAATTTTTTTAATAATATTCACTAAAACAATTTTATCACACACGTCCATATTATTTTAAATACGTATTTGATCTAACCATAAATATTTTTTTATGAATAATGAAATATATTAATATTAAAATATCTTCCTTTAAAAAAATAAAAGTGAAAACATTTTAGAGATTGCTGATTACTCAATTAGGAAGTTTAATTCCTTAAAAGGTGAAACTCTAACTATAGTACTTATACATATAGATTTGTGCATGTTTAATCATTTACTTTTATTTGCTTAAAATTAATTTTTTTTTACTTTTTGAATTATTTAATTTTTATCTTTTTGTTAACTTTTTTGTTTCCGTTACTTTAAGTATAATTTTAAATTTAACCCTTATTCTTTACAATTTGTTATTAATTTAGCCTCTGGTTAATTTTTCCAATTTTTTTTACTTTCACATGTTTTCATGGGATAATCTATGAAAAATCTAAAAATTTTAAAAACTATTAAAACTATAAAATATAAAAAAATATATAAAAAGTGATATATATCGAATAAAATATATACCCTTAGTTTCTTATTCGAAGTAAAAATTCTCATTAAGCAAAAAAAAAAAAAAAGGAAAAAAGAAAATTTAAGATCATAAAACTTTAAACACATCCTTCTCTTCTTTAACACAAAACCTAATAATCTCTTCTTCAAAGAAACCAATCACAACAATACTTCTTCAACAAACAATCCAATTTGATTTCTTAAATATATAAATAAAGCTTTAAGAATTTTCAATTTTTGGGTGGTATTTTGACTATTTGTCTTCATTATTTGCAATAACCCATAGGGCCCCTCAAAGGTCTAAAACATTTTAATTTTCCCCTTTGTATACATATTATGGTCCTCCCAAAAATAAAAATAGGTCCCTCCAATATTTTTATAGTATTAAAATAATTATTCTTAATAAGAATAAAGGGAAAATCTTCTTAAAGAAACCAAATTTGTGAGAAAAAATTGGAACTTTCATTGGTTCTTTCATATTTTTTTCATCCTTTATTTGTGAGTTAATACAAGTTTTGAGCTTTACAGGGTCTCGATACTGGCATTTTCATCAGTCAAGTCGTTAAGGGATATACCCTCAACCTACCAGTATGCTATCTCTTAATGGGAAAGAGGTATTTAGATGTACCGATAGTTTATTAGTGGAAATTGGGAAATCAATTTGCATGTAAAGTTTAGTATTTTTGAGATGCTAGTTAGTTATATGATGTTATCATGCTTCAAAATTAGTGAAACAATTTATTTGCATTAGAATGTTATTTATAAATAATGAGATCCACCACTTAAACTGCTATTTGTCTTGATTGGTTGCGAAATGTGATTGTTGAAAAATGGCCAACCATGCTGTTCAAATGATTTTTGTTGAGTGCATGCAGTTTGCATGTATGTTGCAACATGTGTGTATGCTTCCGAATCTTAGTTTCATTGCTGTTTTGAATCGATTATTTGTTATTTTAAATTGATTCTCTGCTTTTTGAATCGATTGTTTATTGTTTTGACTTGAATCTTTTCTGTTTAACTCGATTCAAACTTCAACAATGATAATTTCATTTATTTTTTTATGTTTTTCTTATTGTTGAATCAAGTCCTTGTATATTTGAAAATACAATGTAGAAAATTTTTTTATCTAATTATTTGTAATATAATTAACATACATAATATATGTTATAGGAAAAAGAATTTACATATTACGTCTAATTTTAAGTTGATGCTTCCAAAATTAACATCTTAATTCCGCAACTCGCAATAGGTGCCTTCTTACTTGGATTTTCACCATATAAGCATTTTGGACCTGTGAGAATTCATCAAACTCTAACAACTTCTAGGTGTTGGGGTGGGGTCAGATCTGGATTTTTTTTGTCATTTTCTTTTCAATTCTAAAGACGAATCCATCTGTTGAATCTCATGCTTTCTTTTACCATCTTTTACTCTTCAATTTTGTAATGGAGAAAATAATTTTTTGGGTAAAGAAAATTGAATAAATAAATTTGATGAATTTCCTTCTGTTTGAAAATTGATATTTTAAACTACTAGAAAGAAAACTTAGCACTGTAAGATTTTTTTGTCAAATCAAAATAAGAATAAATAAAAAAAAGTCGGAGGAGATCTAACAAAAAGATTTTAAAATTTTAAAAATTTAAAAGTAGAGGTTTAAAAGTTAATGAAAAAGTTAACAAAAAATTGAAATCAGCAATTAGAAAAAGGTAAATTACAAAAATAGTTATGCTTATTTGCTTCAGGTTATATTTTAATAATTTATGTTTGAAATGTTACGTTTTATTTATTGAGTTGTTATTTATCGTTAACAGTGTAATGTAAGCCGATGTAACACGTTAAATCATCATTTTAAACGAAAATTTTAGGTTAAATTATATTATAGTATACCCAAAGATCAATCATGAGATGATTGTAATTACATACTTGTTTTACCTTATTTATTAATATAAGGCATTATCATTATTATTTTAATTTATTTTTCTATGTATATAAATAAACTGAATTGTAATAAAATCTTAAGAAAATATGATTATTCTTAAAAGGTTCTTAGTCTAAGTATTATTGTGGACTTGGACAACAATAATGCATTAAGACTAATGTGTAGTTAATTGATGACATAGTGTTGTCATTGACATAGGGATGTCAAAATCAATACATGAGTATGTGCTAGAGAACAACATATTTGACTGACTCACTATGAATATGTTTCTGGATTATTATGTAATAGTCACAATATTACTCATAGTGATTACTATGTTTACGATTCTTAGACTTAAAATCATCATTATCCCAACATTGTGAGTCGTATATTTTGATACAGTCAAACGTCTTCCGTAATAGGTTGTACTAAAAAGACTAATGTTGAATATGCCATAATCTATATAGCGGGATATGGTTGATCAATATAAGATTTGTCCCTCCTACATAATGGGAGCAATATCTTAGGTCACTTGATTGAGTGTGATTAAAAATGCATGGTAATGCTCGAATAAGTTGATATGAGATATCATACTTATGTGTTTATTGTAGTCTACTCGAGATATCAAGAAACATGAGATTGGATTATGCAAGTGTGACTGTTCTATGACTTGTGTCTGATCTAGATATAAATGATAAAATGATGTAATACATGAAAGATTTATCATAGAAAGGTTATATCGAATTACGACTTCTTGTAACTTAGGTAGCAATGATGCATTGCTAGATGCCACTCATTGCTTGTATTATTAGAAATGTTCTTGTATTACTACTAACGTTACAAGAACCTACAGGGTCACACTCTATGGTTAAAACGAACAAAATTCAAACACAGTTGGTATTACGTTTAGCTGTCACATGAATTAAATTAATTATTGAATTAATATAATTTAACAATTAAATATTAAATGAATTAAATGTAGAAGTTTCTTGTACACAAATAGAGAACATAATTAAAATTAATATATGAATTTGATTCATATAAAAATTTAACAGGATATAGTTTACCGAAATTATTTTTATAAATTGTTATAATTATGATTCTGGTCAAGCATTGAAACATGGAAGTTATAATTCTTTTTGGAAAGAATATAACGTTTTTAATACTTTCCATATGTTCCCTACAAGATGATTTTATTTTCAATATATGGATACCAAAATTTTGAATTAGAGTTAAGTGTGTTTTAAAAGAAAAATTAAGAAAAAGGTCTAGCAGTCGTTTTGGGAGATTTTCTCTAAAAAAGTTCCAAAAGAGTTTTTTTTTGCCGTTCGTTTTAATGTTGGGTGGACTACGTAGAGGCCGGGACGTTTTCGTTGTGGCTTGGAACAACCTTATTTCAACCTATTTCATTCCTTGTACATGGATCCATGGATGAGGATCGTCGGACTATATTTTTCTGCTGTGCCATGGGGCGTACCGGCGGTCCCAACAAATTATACAATTATTCCCTATATTTTTTCGTTTTGAGCAAATTTTTTTATGTTTTTTAACTTTCTTCTGTTTTTATTTATTTTTCATTCTCTTATGCTTCTCTCCTCCCTTCTCCATTTTTTTAACATAGTTTTTCTATGTTTTCTATTTGTTAAAATTAGTCCTTATACTTTTTATTTTTTTGAACAATTTATTTTTTTCTTTTTATTTATTTATTTGTTAATGCCAAATATAAGGACTAGTTTTAACAAATGGAAAATATAGAAAAAACTGCGTTAAAAGAAATGGAGAAGGGAGGAAAACAAAGGGAGAAGTAGAAGAGAATGGAAAAAAAAACTTAAAAGAACATAAAGAAAAAATTAAATTGCTCAAAATGAAAAAATATAGGAACCAATTGTATAATTTACCCTAAAATTTTTGTTTGAAATGATGATTTAATATGCCACGTCAGCTTACTATTACACGGTTAATGGCAATTAACGGCTCAATGACTAAAATGTTACAACATGATAACGTAAGTGACTAAAACGTAACATTTGAAACATAAGTGACTAAAATGCAACCTGGGACAAACAAAAATAACTATTTTCTTAATTTACCCTTAAAAAAGTAAAAAAAAAAATCAACTCAAATCCGGTTACTTCCTTTCTACTTTCCTTCTAGTAGTTAAATTTATCAAGAAGTACAACAGCAAGCTTAAGCTCCTTAAGAAATTTCGTTTTCAATCAAATCAAACCAAATTCCTGCATAGTAACATAAAAGCATACATAATTAAATTCAACCGAGCTTCAAAAGTTCGTCATATGAACTATTCTACATCTAAGACATAACCACTGTTTACATGCATGACCATGCTATATCAACTAACAAAAATCACCCTAAAAAGAGTCATAAGTTTTCTCGAACTTAGGTAAATGCCATTTACTAACAACTTCAAAATGAATATTACAATTACTTTGTAACAACCCGTTTTTCAGTGATGTCAGAAATAGTAGTTTTGAAACAAAAAATTTGACGAGTAAGTTTGTATAATTAATATTTAATTATGCGAGTCAATAATAATTTTATATTGAATTTTGATTTGAAGATTTTAAACAATTGAATTAAAAGTTAGTATAAATGATTTGGTTCAAAAGTCAAGTGGTTATTGAAAACGAGGTAATAAGACCTAGTTTCCGTATTTTAAAGCTGTAAATATTTTTATTAAATATTTACACAGTCATATTATAAATGAATTGAAGTTTGGTCCGATAATTTTGACGATTGATTGCTTAATTTAGGCAAAAGGATTAAATTGTAAAAGAGGAAAAAGTTGATTGCTATTGGTTTAAAATATAAAAAGGACCAAAATGATAATTAGACCATAGTCTAAAAGTCCAAGCGGTGGTGGATATGATTAATCCACTAGCTTTTGGGCTATTTGCTCTTTTAGTCCTAATTAGTTTAGAATTAAATTGTAATGAAGTTTATTTAATTGAAATTGAATTTAATTGAAGAGCCAATTGTGCAGTTAAACCCTAATTAAATAGTAATTATACCATTTGTATAGTATTGGACGGTTTTAGACTTAAAAATGTTAAAGATTTGAATGTAAATTAAAAGGGATATAATTGTAATTAGGTAAATAAATAATTTATAACTAAAATAAAGCCAAATTAAAAGTGATTTTTCTTGTTTCTTCTTCCTAAAAACCTGAAACATTATAATTCTAATGTATTTAAATGCATATTAAATGAATTGAATTGTTTGGTTAAACATTATAATGATGCTATGTATATGAGTAAAGAAGTAAGGGATAGTTATAGGGTTGAGCACTAACCAAGTACTTTGAGCTGATGAATGTTTGATTAATGAACTAATGTTTATATATGGAATATGAGATAGTGAATTATTCATATATTGTTCTGTGTTGAAAATACTCTGAGCCGATGAACATAGGATAGAGTATGATTGGCATGCCAATAGGTTATTATGCACACGGTACGAGATTGATCTGAGTAGTGAATATGATTTTTGTATATTCTTTGTTCACTGGATATGTTGAGGTCCTGCATTTGTTGTGGACTATCGTGTTATTTTACCGTGTGAATTGTTATGCTGGATGGTACTTGCTCTTATGAGCAACTGGTGTGCTAGATGGTAATGGCTCTTATGAGCAACTGGTGTGCTGGATGGTACTGACTCTTATGAGTATCTGGTGTGTTGGATGGTTAACCGTGTGCTCGTATCCGTATATCGTTCATCAGGCATTATCTTTAATGATCACTGAATGTTATTGAAATGTGGAAATTAATTTATACTATTGTATTGAGCATTACTCACCTGTTGTGAGCTGTGATTAAAAGGAACTCTGTTAAGAACCTTATCTCCAGGAACCCTGTTCAGGACTTCATTGTCAGAAACATTGTTTATAAATTTTATTAATCGAATTATTATGCGTAATTTAGTAAGATTTAGTATTTAATCGATGAACTTACTAAGCTTTATAATTATTATGCGTAATTTAGTAAGATTTACTATTTAATTGATGAACTTACTAAGCTTTATAAAAGCTTACTCGTATTTTGTTGTGTTTCTTGTAGATAACATTTTATGGATCGGGAAATCAGATTAGTATGAAGAAATCATACTATCTGGTGATTCTTTTAGTAACCCTTGAATTTATCTTGGCTTATATGGCATGTAATAGGGAAAATTCAGTTATGTTCTGTAATGTTTCATAAGTACATGTATTGTGTTTGATTCCATGTTAGAGTATAAGTGAACAATCATGAAAATGGTAAGTGTGTCTTGAATTAGGTATGATATAAGTGAATTGAAGGTAAGTTAAATTTGAATATGTTGAGACTTGTGTGATGAAACTAAAGTAGTGAAAATGTTGGGTAATTGAGATGAGGTGTCATTATGGACCTTCCAAGAACCAATACCCAACTTTTTCTTGAATCAACATAAAAAATGATTGAGAACTTCATTCACAATAATGAAGCAAATCAAGAAAGAATTAATAAAACAACTAAAAATACAACTCATTTTATTTCAACTATAAAAACCTCACTTTCTTCACTTTTTAATATTAGTATTAGAAATAAAAATGAAAAAGCTTTTTGTGACTTATCCTCCCTCTCACAAGCATATGCATTTTAAAAATTATCACAAACCCAAGTAATTAGTTTTTATAAATTCAAAACTATCCTTCAATATCATGGAACATCTCTTTTTCTTAAAAATGAAATAAAAGATTATTTTGAAGAACAAGGAGTATCTCATTCCAGATTAAGACATCATTATGGGTTAAGACAGAAAATCGTTTGGCATTCTGGAATGAATGAATGGAAAAATTGGTTAAGGAGTCGTTATCAATATGATTTAGTTCAGAATAGATGGCTAAAATTAGTACCAAGAAAATGGCGAAATAGAGTCAATCAAAACTATTTGGCTTAAAATAAAGATCTAACAAAATGGGATTCAGATGAAAAAGAAAGATTAATTCATTACGAAAAAATGATTTTCAAGAGAACTCATTTAGGTCTTAAATGGATTGAATTAGCATGTTTTGGATGTTTTTGTATGTATTTGAAGCCTTGTGATTACATGTTTTGTAATTGGTTTAGGTACATATGCAATTGGGTGAAATTTGAGCTTGAAGTAGGACGTTTTTGAGTTCACATGGCCTGGGGCATACAGGTAACCCACATGGACGTGTGCTTAGAGTGTGTTTAAAAACAGTATAGGTGCCATTTTCACATAGGTAGAGACACGGCCTGTGACACAGTCGTGTGAGGGTACTTTGAATGTTACATGGGCTGGCACACGGCTTACGACACGGCCGTGTGATCCAAATCAAAGAGTTGCATGGTCCATGCACACGGGAGTGTGAGGTCGCACACGGACGTGTAAGATAGCCACACGACTATGTTTAGAGCCACACGAGCTAGGCTCTGTCGCACGGCCTGGACACACGACCGTGTGACCCCTAATTTGAAAATCTTCGAATTTGTCCTAAAGTTTTGATTTGTTTCGATTTTGTCCCTAAATGTTCGTAACTTATTTTAGGGTTTTGAAAGTCGATTTAATGCCGTAATAGAATGTTTTATTTCACTATGAATATTAAATGTATTTATGGAATTAAATTAATAATTGAATACTATTTGTTATGAAATGTTTCGACTTGTAGGATAATACTCTATAACCATTTTTTGACGATGGAAATGGGTTTTGGGTGTTGCACACCTAGCTGAGCTGAGATATGAGCCTTTGGATGTCGTTGAATGTCACGAGCAATTCAAAAAGTCTACTTAACACTTCTGCATAGAAACAAACACATCCACACTGAACAGTGAAAGCTCAATGGTACTAACATAATTCTATTTCAACACATAAAACATTAAACAGTAAATCATGTTAACATAACATTATAACATATCATTACACCAAGTTCCATTATATTCAAAAACGAATATGTATCAAGATATCAATATTTGAAATAATCTTTAGGGTATTTATTCAACCTTTTCATATGCCAAGTAAACCAAATTTCATAATAATATTTTATCCCCTATTAGCCGAATGCAGACTCAATGATCGAATACACAAGGTTCTTCCGTCACACCAATAATCTCATAAGAGCATAACCATCTAACACACCAAAGTATACATAACTATAGGGCTTGAAGGCATCATATCATATCCCTCCATCACACCTAAGTGCAAAACCTTGAAAGCATCGCATCATATGCCTTCACACCAAAGGAACATAAATGCAAAGCTTGAAGGCATAGAACTCCAACAAGACTCTAGACACATTATATACCCTAACTGGCATGCCAACTATAACCAAACTATGTCTAACATCATTTAATTGGACATTTTCATGATTTAACATTATTAAACCATGAATCGTCATAATTTTAAACATGATGTCAAAATCAAGAACACATATACATACCTAACATCATACTGCCCATTTTCAAAGTCATCAAAACAAAGTGACACATTTAATACCATTAACCTGCCGCTAATTGTAGTGGTAGTTTAAGTATATTTTGACACTTAACTAGCTTATTTTCTTTGAATTTTATAATTAATTATTACATTTTTAGTATTAGTAACTTAGGATCTAAATATTAATAAAATAAGCATTTTTACGCATTATTTATTGTTTCAATGACTTGTTAGGCCAACTTGGGCCTCAGGAGTGACTAATGAGCTAATTGAGTGTGTAGGGTGCCAATTAAGGTACAAGAATACAAGGAATGATTGTCAAGTTGCGGTACAAGGAACCCCATGTTGCAACATGGAACAACGATACTACCAAGGCTGGAAAGGCACTCTACGTCGTGACGAGGAGTTTTCCTTTGTCACGATGACGCGATAATCATAGGAAGGAATTTACGACAGCGACGTCATGATGAGGAGTTTCCCCATGTCATAATGACACAACGAAGGCAGGCCAAAATGAGTTGAATCCTTGGATGAAACTTTTAGGATATTTTATTATTTGGAACCCAAACATTTATTAGAACATTGCATTAATTAGAATACCAAAGTGTATTTAAGTTAAGTGGTCACTAAGTCGCCCGTAGCCTATATAAGTAACCTCAGGGTCACCTGAATAGGTGTGTAGACTTAGACAGATAGTTTTTACTATTTAGTTTTCTTTGTATTTTATTTTTATGTTCGTTTAGTTTAAACTTTTCTATTTCGATGTGAAGACAATTGAGAGCGGAGGTTGTTCCAGGACCGTGCTT
Source organism: Gossypium hirsutum (assembly GCF_007990345.1). Classification (NCBI taxonomy): domain Eukaryota; kingdom Viridiplantae; phylum Streptophyta; class Magnoliopsida; order Malvales; family Malvaceae; genus Gossypium; species Gossypium hirsutum. The sequence continues at coordinate 39,090,414 of NC_053443.1, forward strand.
CAATATATATTCATGAGCATTCTATTTGCTCTTCTATTATATATTTTTTTCTCTATACCTCATTGATTTGGCCAATTAATTGTTGTATAAATATTAGAATAGATTATTGTGCTTTACTTATATCTTGCATGGTTCAGTTATTAAATTAATTTATCTATTAGGTAATTATTTATCTAAAATTGGTTGTTTATTCAAGAGTACTTAGTATATTAGGGAGTGACACCCCTAATAAAATATCTAGGCAGGTGAGACCAGAAGGGTATCCCGTCATATATAACTTGTGCCAAGCGGTGAGATCGGGAGAGTATTTGTATGCCTAGGAAGAGACCGAAAGGGTAACCTAAGTGGTAATCCTTAGTGAAGATGAAATTGGAAGGGTATTCTTAGATAAGGGTGATGAATAACTCAATTGGGGATAATTAATTATTTAATTAGATAATTAAAGATTTAATCGATCACAAGCTAAAGGCTCGCATCGTTAACACTAATAATAGGAAATTTCATTATGTTAATTTAGGTTAATTAATTTAATTAGTTTAACTAATATTTTGATTTGGATTAACACTACTAATTCGTGACTTGATTATATTAGTAATTATTTTTTGTAATTAATTTAATAATAGTTTCTCCAATCTGCAATCCCTTGGGTACGATCCTTAGAATACTTACCAGTGTTCCATTATAACACAAATCTATATTACAATTTGACCTTTACATTTACAACTACCATACATAAATATTTTTATTTGCACAATTTTTACTCTAAACGTTCACATGTTTAGAGGCGGTCAACCATCAATCATCACTAATAATTCCTTAAGCCAAGGTGCTTAATAAGACCAAAATCAAATATGCGAGCTTCATGGGACGTAGTGAGTAGGATATCTGTAGATTTGATATTTTCATGGGAGATTTCGGGTCACTTTGAATGGAGGTATGTGATGCTTCTTGCAGCTCGAAAGGCAATGCCAAACCTTGTTTCCCAATTCAATGGAGTCCTACCAGCTCCTCTATTACCTGATCAATAATGATAATAACACAACAATAATATACTTATTTGTGAATCCAAATATGTTAGAAATGAAATGCATAAATCCATTCCATGATTCTTTAAATAAAGAATAGTGTTTTAGTATAAGCTTAGTAAAGCACCATACCTAAATTTATTAAGTTGGAACAAAGCTTTTATAAAATAATAGCCTATTAATTTCATGAGCAATGATTCTTTAGATTAGATCATTAATTTCCCTAGATGTACATGATAAAGTCTCAATAATGAAACTCATAGGTTGGTTATCACATATAGTATCCAATCCAACAATTGAAAGCTTTAGAAATAAAAATATTACTAGATGGGACTTGTGAATACGATATTTGTTTGCCCAAGAAAGCCAAAGTGTAAGCAGATGACTCAATTTTGAATAATAAAAAATCAAGTTTTAATTTGAACAATATTATAGTTTCTATATGCACAATAAAAATTTCATATAGACTACGACATGCTAAAAGCTTCAAAGGTAGAAACTTTGTAGTTTCTTTCCAAGCTGTTAAATGCATAGAAAATTATGATAAACAAAGTTATACATACCACGATACTTATCAAATTTAGAAATGCTAAATACTAAACATTTATAACACAAACATATTACAAGGTAATTGAGCAATTATAAACTTTATTTTCAAAGATTTAAACTTTTTTCTTTTAAAGCTTATTGACTATCAAAATCTTAAATAACTCTTCAGACAACACATAGTCAAGAAAGCAATTAATGAATCCAAAAGATATACATCATGCTAAAAAATTCAGAATGTTGGACCATGCTATTTGAAATTTACAAACAAAAGAATTGCTAAATAGAGGCATACTCAGATTCCAACAATGAAAATGATGAAAGGAAGAAATAAGCACAACACAAAAAGTAAATAACATAATGCACACAGAAGAAAGGTAGTAAGAAAGAACTAAAATAATGCACTCACCATGCATAAGTGCAGGCAAGCTTCCCATTGGAATGTAATCATAAACAAGAAGTTTCTCATTCCCACTAAAGTAGTAGGCCTTTATTGGTACCCAGTTCAGCCGATCCATGGCTCCAACAGCCTCCATCTTCTCTTTGAATTGCTTCTCTAACACTGCCACATCCTTTAACCTTTTCACTGCCACAACCATCCCCATCCCCATCCCCATCCCTAAGGTGGTCTTGTAGGTCGTCCCAAATATTCCATTCCTTAATACATTAGTAAAGGCCCTCAAAAAATCCTCTAGATCAAATACCCTTGATATGTTCCCAAAAAAAGACCAACTTCTTACTCCCACTACACTTAGTAATAAAATTCTTTTTTACTAACCCAAATAAGCGGTTACTTGTATTATCACTCTCCTCAATTGTCTTATCAACTGTTGGGATTTTTACCTCAGCCTGTTTTGTAGGAGCAATGTCCATTGTCTCCATTTTCTTACTACTGTTCTTTTTACATAAAGATACTAAGGTAATCAAAATCAATAAAATAAAAATCACACAACCAACAACAATACCAGTAATGACTTTGTTTGTCTATCTATTTGTTGGAAAAATTAGTGAAGAAAATAGTCTTACAGTTACAACGAAAGTTGAAAAAATTTCAAAATCGAACCATTTTGTGATATTTATAGCTATAAACCCTAATAAGTTATTACTTGTGCTTTGTGTGATACAAATTCAAGTTGATCCTGGCTTGTCGGTTCCTTCAAAACCATGGATTTCATCTTTGGCTTGTCGGAAGTTGGAGACCTTGTCGATATCTTGTTGGTAATTTATCCTTTCTCCAAATATGAGACATTCTTCCTAACACCAAAGAGTTGCACTGCAAAAGAAACAACCCAATTAATTTTCAAACATGTGGTGATGTGTTATAGAGTGCCACAAATTCTTATCTCTAATAAGGATACATAGTTCATTGGGAGATTTTGGAGAGAACTCTTCAGAATCTTGGGTTCTCACTTGAATATTTCATCCAATTATCACCCCAAATAGATGGGCAGACAGAATGGTTCAACAAGTTGTTAGAAGAATACCTGAGACACATTTTTCAAGCAAATTAAAGGAATTAACCTTCCTTGTTAGACGTTGCCAAATTTTGTTTCATTGCTAAAAAGAGCTCATCCACCAACAAAAGTTCGTTTGAGACACTTCTAGGCAACAATCGAGAATGCCTCACACTGCAACTGGACCATACCTGGGGAAAAACCCTTGAGCCTTCAATCTTACAAAAGAATGGAGGCAAAACATAGAGATTGTTAGTGCCTACCTTGAAAAAGCCTCGAAAAGAGTGAAAAAAGGTAGATAAGGGTCGAGGAGCACATCAGTTAAATGTGGGAGACAAACTATTGGTTAGACTAGAGCTTGAACAACTTCGATTACTAAGGAAAAAAGACCACGAATTACTAAGGGAATATGAAGGGCCATTGATAATAATTTCCAAAGTGGGAAATGATGGATTTGGTACCATGAGTGTAGTATATTCATTTGTAAACTTGTAATTTTTTAAAATAGATTGGTTAATAAAAAAATTCATTGATTACATTAATATACTTTGTATATGGTTTTCGCACGCAAAGTAAAATGGAAGCAAATGTTGCTCATGTGTTGTCTCATTTTTGAACTAATACTAAGCGGTATTGCATGGTTGGATCGTAATACGAAAAGACAACTTGTATTAGTAGATGAACCTAAACATGTCCTTAGTCTAATCGGAAATGAGCAAACCGATTGAAAGACTAATATGTCATCTATCGAGTCCAATTGGGGAGATGTTTTGTCTTGGGTATCAGAGTGAATGACTCCTTGAAGATAGAGACATAGATGTGACTTAATGGATTGATAGTACATCAAACTAGACCCAAGAAGAATAAATCCTCAATCTGTTTATGGATTTATTCACTTGTGACATTCATAGTGTGGTGTACCTAAATCCTGAGTGGATGATGGATTATATATGCATGACTCGTACACTTTGATGTAAGTGAAAGCCTAAGTTCGAATAAATAAGGAACCAAAAACTGGTGTGTTGGGTGTAAGACTTCTGCAGTATATAGCGTCATTCACAATATTGGAATTCATAGCCCGAGACATGGGTAAATGATATCATCTTATTGGCATTACATGGTTGGTGGAAAGTAAACGTGGCCAATGGTCGCTTGTCTTTGTGATGGATGACTTGATCACTATTTAATACTGATCGAATTTTCATGAAGGAAGATATAATGGTTACCATGAGATAAAACAGGATCAGATTGGGAGAACGAATATTGTCCCAAAATGATTAAGGATATCCTATAAGGGTAACACACTTATGACAACGTCATTGGACAAACACTGACCTAGTTACTTTCGTAATGGTATGTTGTTGGGGAGAGCTCAGTCACGATACTATAGTGGAATGACTTCATGACTAAATGAGTTTATAACTAATAGGAAAAAAGTTGAAACTTAATTATAAATCATTTGAGCCTCATTTGCATATGTCCAATCGGTCCCTCTGTTAGCTCATTGAAACCAAAAATGAATTGCATGTTGAATCAAATGAACATAAATGAATAGAAATGGAGAAATTGAAAATATTTGGAAATGATTAAGGTTTTCTCCAAATTGAAAATGAAAATGGAAAAATGAAATCATTTTGAAATGAATTTGGTTTTCTCCAAAATGGAAATGGAAATGGAAATGAATGCGAAAATGAGAAATCAATTCATTTAGAAATGAACAAAGAATACTAAAAATTGATCTAGAAATTGATATAATATTTTTGAGCTATTTTAAAGCCCCAAAATGAAAATAAACCATACGATCATAGTGAACAAGTTGAATGGTGAAATATTAAATACATTTTCTTAGAAATTTTATTATGGGTAAAGTCGTCATAATTTCATTGAGGGTAAAATTAAGATGAGAAAAATATTTAATATAAACATTGAAGTTTATCCTGGGAAATAGAAAAACAGAACTAGGTTGGATCAGATTTCAAAGTACTGAGTTGAAAAGTCTGGGAAATACTCATAATTAGACCTGATATGAATGAGACCAAAAATCCCCTCATGAAATTTGAAGGGGCAGCAACCCTAGTAGGAATACTCGGGGTGTGCCGCCCACCCTAGTCCTACTTTAAGTAGGGAGTGCTTTTTTATTTGAAATAATTTTTCTAATTCAAAAGGATTCTACCTTCTTTTTCTATAAATAGATGACATCAGTAGGGCTATGTTAAAAACTTTCCGATACCATTATTCTGCCCGAAAGTAGAGATACTTTTATTCTCTAAATATTAAATATATTTTCCAAAATAACAATTTTGTTGGTTTCTATTTTGAAAAGAGAATTTCCATTTTCACCCCAAAAGAAAAGAAAAGACAACAAAACTATTTCTAGTTTCTATGTTTGATTCGTTTTGTTCAAGCCCACACTTGAAGCAATTCGTGGTACAAGAATAGTGGAGAAGATTTTTTGGTTGAAAGCAGAGAACGATAAGGTTCCATCTATCCAAAAACACAGGTACAATTCTGGTCTAGGGTTTATTACTATAAATATCACAAACTGGATCAATTTTCAAAATTTTTATTGTTCACTGTGCAAGAAAATCGTTTTCGAACTGGATTTTTTTCTAGCAATTGGTACCAGAGCCAAATTGTGTTATGTTTATAGTGCAAGTCGAAACTGAAATTCTCTCTTTTTCATGTATGATTATATTTGATAAGATGTGACATTCTCATGATTGTATGCATGTTTAGGGGATGTATGTGAATGAAAGTATGATATTATCTTATTATTATGGATGATAAATAAAATTTTCCAAAGTTGTGATTCCTAGAAATTTAAATGTAATTTATTATTATCTCAAACATGTATATTTTAGATTGTGGACTATCATCTCCACACAGGGTTCTATTTTATTATTTATTTTGAATAAAATATGTGAGCCGGAAACGAATATAGAAATTTTGTAACTTATTTTTTTCCAGTGAAACCCGACAAATTGAAACACATCTAAACAAATCGAGATGACGCAGAACTGACCAAGCCAAACCGAGAAATGGTCGACGATGGTTTAGCGGTGGTGGGTGGTGGTGGTTAGTGATGGTCGACGACTACAACCCAATGGCAGCAGATGGCAGCGGTGACATGAAAATGACGATGGAAAGATAGCGACGATAGAAACGTTAATCAGTATTGCAGTAGAAGTCCATGGTGACAAAATTAAAGACCCAAAGTATGCTTTGGGGTGGATTTTGTAAAAGTTGGAATTTTTATTTTTCTAGAATGAAATCATGGAGAGTTTGGCTGGTCAGAGTCATTTAATTTTATGCTTTTAATTTTATGGATACACACAATGATAATTATATGACTATGAATGAATGTTCATGCATATATGAGGTAAGAATGTCATATAGATTAGGGAGAATGTCACATTTAGTTATCATGCATAAATTGATCATTCATTATTGAAACTGGACATTAAAAAACCTTGCATGTTTTTAAAATATTGAGTGGGAGAAGGTCCCTAAACAAGACCTATGTCCTCCATCAATGGTCTCTAAACTAGTCATGTGAATCTCACTAAGGAGATTTCCTGAAAGTAAGTAGAACTTTATTGTGATCGTATTATAATTGGACTGACTTTCATGGTAGGTACTATCATACGATATTTCAAGAAGTTTTGTCTTCAAAGAGGACAACTAGTCACAACATGCTACTCGGTGAGATTGTCCCACGATGACTCATTTGTGGTGTATGATACGATGGGTGTTGAGTTGATGATTATGCACTCAAGATCTTCTAGTTAAGTAACTCCCCATGGTGTTTTACTTAAGTTAGAATGATGGACAAACATTACACGAATATTAGTACGTGTGAATTCCTAATAAATTAGGTTCATGTGCTAATTGGATGAAAATCCACATTCTTACTAGTTTGATCATAATCACCCAACGGTGGCTTGATTCAATAGGTGTAGGAATTATCGTTCCAACAACTTAAAGATGTTTTCAAGGTTTAATGTAAGACGCATGCATTATTTAAATGCATATTGTAATATTGCAAAACATTTTCAAACATTTTCTTAATATTGTAACACCCTATACCCGACCCAATCATCAGGTTTGAGTACCGATTGTCACAATTAAACTGCATTACGTAACAACCTTTTAATTTGATTTATTTATGGATAACGCCAAAATTTTTAAACCTATTTGTACCATGCAACTTTACACTAATCTCTTAGATAACAATATATTTAAAAGTTAAACTTCAAATAAGTTCTCTATTATACAAGTACTAGGGTTTTGACAATCAATTTGCTTTACTAGGCACTGTATCTACACTTATTAAGACTAAAAACATAATTTGGGTATAAATACACTTATTCAAACCTCGAGGTGTGTCCTCCAATGGCGCCCCTCTATATGCCTAAAAGAACTTTAATGCCCAATGCGTAAATCTAGCAGAGTCTGGCTTGTCCCTTCCCAAGGTCCTGAAAATCCTTTTCCCAGCATACAAGGTAGCATAAACGTAAGATCAAAATAAACTTAGTGAAATTCTGATCCACATTTCGTAGTAAATACTATATTTTTAGGAAAAATGAGTAAAGGCACAAAATTTAAACTCACAGTGCGTCATTGGGAACTCCACAGACTTTTCGGCGTGGTCAATCTTGCCCTTTTTGGTTTTTATTATTGGCTGATGTACCCATTGATTTAATCGCAACCATACTTTTCTGAATAGGAATTCTTTATCGAACTTGATCTTGACCCTCTTCATCTCAAATTCCAATTTTACCCTTCTTGGTTTTGCCTCCTTAAGATAACTATGTATGCTTGTATATAGTTCGGTTACTACTGTTGCTACTTGCAGACTTGCAATTGTCTTCTCCAAATCAATAGATCCTTACCTTGATCCGTTCATTACACACTAAACTAAACATATGCTTATTGTATTACCCCTAACGGTTAACTTCTTTGACTTAATCCCTGGCATAGACCCTCCTACATGGAAGACCTAATTCTAATATCCTCATTTGATGTCCCGAATATGAGATTTGGTTGATTTATACACTCATCTTCCTATGTAACTCTTGCTTACAAAATAGTCCCATAGGACTTTCTCATTTTAACTCATTCTATAGAGCTATTCCAATTAACAGAGATTGCTGGGTTGTTTATCTCTTACTAAATTCCCCTTGGTCGACTTTCTCCATTTATAATCCTAGAAGACTTTCTCATGTTGTGCAGTCTGACTGGCTGTGTGCAGGCATATTAAAATACTGAATTTATCAAACTATTTTTAAAGTCTAGTTTTCCTGCAAGCGTACAGTCTTAGTTTTAATATTTATAGTTCTGATGAGACACAAAGTATTCCAAGGGGTCAAACCCAAAGGAAGAGGCGATTGAGCAATAGCTAGCATACACAATAGAGTCTAAGCGAATACTAACACGATTTTATAGTATGTCAATTTATAACAAGATAAGTTTGCAAGAAAATTAAATATTCTATTCTAGAGACTAAATTGCAAGAAATTTAAAATTAAAGGACTATCCAACAAATAACTAATGGGGGTTGGTTGACCTCGATGTGGTTTATCGAACCTCAAACAGTGGACATAAATCGTGAAAAGTACCGAGTGACTCCATTTATCTTTCGATCTTAATTTCACCGACTTAGACGAATTAGGTTTGATTTATCTTCCAATATCACTGGTTAATCCGTGACTAATGAACGGGTGCAGGACAAGATTACCTTCCGGTCTCACTTTATCTTGATATTCCTTTAGGGGTGTCAATACTTAAGTTCTTTTTTCTATTTAATTTAGTCCAATTTATTATGATTTAGTCCTTTGTCCAAAATTATTACTTGCCCCACATCTCTATCAACCAACCTCCTTAAAGGTTTAGTTACACATGCTCAAGATAAAAGAAATAAACATGGGAATGTAAAACAAGGCAGCCATAAAAATAAAGCTTAAGAAAAATGTAAAAGTTGATATTTTTATGCAAGAAAACTCAAATAGCATGAAACCAAAAGCATTTATCAAGAAAATCTAAAGCAAGAAACATGTAAGGAATAAGCTTTAACAGATTGAAAGTAAAATAAATTGAAATACATTAAACTAAAGCTTAAAAGGTCTTGGAAGCAAGGTACATGGGCTAGAAATGCAAATAAACCTTAGCTACAGTATTAATTAACTTAACTAACAATAAGAATAACAAGAATAAGAAGTAAATGAAAAAAAAACTCTAATCTAAGGTAGAAGAAGAGAAAAATAGAAACCCTAGAAAAGTGTAGAGAAAAATTAAAGAAAATCTAGAGAAAACTAAACCTAAAGCTAAGCTAATGTGTGTCTCCCTCCTTCTCAACAATTTTTTGCTATTTTGAAGTGTATTTTGATGACTTTTCATTACCAAAAATGCCCCTACATGGGGCTTATGTGATTGGTGGGTTGGGTAGACAAAGACTTCCCTTTTTGTCCAAGTTTTTTCCCCTGATGAAAGTGATATTGTGGTATCTTAGGCAGTATTGAAACTTGGGGTCCTCCTTAGAAGGTAGATATCACAATACCAAAAGAGGATATTGCGATACCATTGAAAGGTGTCTTTAGTCTTCTATACTATTGGAGGTATCGCGATTCCAAGGGTTGAATATTAGGATACCCTTGCGCTTGATGTTGTTCTCGCTTGTTTTTTACCTCCAACACATCCCTTCATCACTCAAACACACGTAATGCCTCCCAATGGTGCTATCGACCAATTTGGGTCACAAAATAGAAAAAAATGATACATTTTTACTTATTAATTGAAAACATGAAAATAACAAAAAAAACTATGCTAAATACACTATTTTGCTTGAGAAAAAGTTCTTTAAATGCGTTGGAAAAACCTTATTTGCCACATCAGTTTCTAGTGGATCACAATCCTTACGAACATCCGTTTCTTTTATAAACTTACAGTTAACTTTCCTTCCTAAGATAAAATCTTTAATAGATTTCCTTTTAAGAGAGTCATTGGCGGACTTCCACTTTTCTGGCAGCCTCCATTACCGATAACACTTAGAATTCAACCCTTAAGAATTGTATCATTACCTTGCACCCAATGATGGTTTATACATCAATACTGATGAACTCTTAGCGCTGGTACTTACTTACCAATATTTTGAAGGGAATGCCCCTTTCCTTCCACGCATAGACGCGATTAATACACTTCTACATGTTTTTCTTATCATCTTAATTTGGTGGATCCTCTCGGCAGCATGCTTACCATGTTTTCAAACACCATATTTATCAGATTAGGCTACTCAATGCACGAATCTTACATCGCCTTCCCTTTTTATGACCTAGCGGGCTTCTTGGTTTACTGTCCTGGTGGACTCTATTTCACCATAATGTGTACCTGTTCATCAATGGATAATGTCATGGCTAACCATGGATTTCTAATTCTGAAGTATTGATAAAATTTTTTTGAAGTGTCACCCTAAAGGACCTGCATATTGTTTGCCCTGTGTCACCTCGAAAGACCTGTATACCATTTACACAATGTCACCCCGAAGGACTAGTCAATAATCGTCGTCACAGTGTCACTCCATAGAGTCGATAAACCATCGTCACGGTGTAACTGTAGCGAGCCAGTAGATAACCATTCCATGTTACCACCAAACTCCCTTAAATCCCATAGCAATCATCCCATTCCCCCATTATGCCAAGTTTTCTATTTTCTTCTACCCTGTCAAAGTAATTTCCTCTGTAGTCCACATGTAATATATCCATGCATATCACTCAATTCAATGTTCTTATTTCTATATCATATAGGACACCATTAATCACTTATTCAATTCATAATTATTTGACATCCAGTGTACATAATTTCATGTTGTTATGCATACTCAACATGCTTATTCACCGTTTCAAGCAAAACAACATATTCAGCCAAATTCAAAACAAACACAAACATAGATCATTCAAATGCAGGATATAGAAAATCACCTTACTCCTTTCGTCCTTGTCAGGTTAGCTTATCCAAATGCCAGACCCTACTTTGTCTTGGCAACTTCTTTCTTTTTCTCTATTTCACGGGTACAGAGAGGCTTAGGGGCTTACCAACTTACTAAATTCTCTACTTTCTAGACTTGAGTCTCACATTCACCTCCTCATGGAGAGCTTCCTTAATTTTTCTCTTCTTTGGAGAAATCAAAAAAGATGATGCAGATGCGAAGAAAATATAAATAGAACTGAGAAGTAAAATTCCTCTTTTAAATGAGGCATCTCGCCTATAAATAATCCTTCTCGCATGGTCACCAAAGTCCCTATTAAACCATCTATCACAATCATTTTTTCTTCCGTTAAGGGTCCAACCGGTTCCAACTTAACCAAACTAGAATTGGATCTTGACTAGTTACCAACCTGCCACAAAATTTTCTCATCTTTCTAGTAGAGTCCACCAACTTACTATTTTATTCAATTAACTCTCCACCTTTCCTTAAGTTCTGGACTTAAACGAAATTTGGGTCTGACAACTCACCTATGCTTAAAGAAAATTTCATCCTTAAAAATTTCTCCTCACTTAAACACAAATTTACAATAAATTTATTCGCTTGAATGGCATATTGTTCATACCCTATGCGAAATGGATAGTTACATAAGGATAACCTCACAGTTAACATAGCAAAGTCTCTAATTTACACCCCGAACTAGATAGTTGTTCAATCTTATGCCAATTGGCGGTTATATACTGATGAAGACCAACTGGCAGGTACTTGATAAACATCTAGATCTCAGTTGGAGGGATAATCCAAACCTAAAATTTGGAGGTAACTAAGGACTTTCAAATCAAACTCAAACTCGAAAAACCTTCCTTTCCAACCTCCACCATTGCAACAAAGATTTGTGGGCAATGACCATTTTGCATGTGGTCAATGATTCGATCGACTCGAAGGGAGATGAAAGTGATGAAGAAGGAATATCGACCAGTCCAAGCTACATGTGGACGACTTGAATCCCAAATGGATAGCCTCTGTAACCAACTAAGCAAATTAATGATGATGTTCCAAAACCAAAATGGCCAAAGTCTCCATAATAACATGGAGACCAACCCTTGAAGAGATGAGAATGAGCATGTAAAGGCAATAGCTTTACGATTGGGCAAGGAATTGAAAACACCCAACAAGCCCATCCATTAAGAGGAGGAGATTCCCGATGATGTTGACAAACCCATAGAGGAGAAAGTCGAGCACAATGAGTCAATTGAGGAGATAACTGAACCAGTGTCTAATCTGATAACCACATATCCGAGCACAAGAAGGTACCATTCCCGACACGACTAGAGGACAAACAAAAAAGGGATGCGATAGGCTTTTATTAATTTTCTTAATTTATTTAAATCTCTCAATGTTAATCTATCGCTCTTAGAACTAATTGACAAAATCCCAAAATATGCCAAGTACTTAATGGAAAACATGGCACGACAGAAGAAATGAAAAAAGGGCGAGCAAATTGATATTGATGCCTCATGTACCGCTTTGATTGATAAAAAGATACCCCTAAAATTAAAGATCTGGGTAGTTTCAAGATTCCAATAGACATAGGGGATCGACATTTTAGCAAAGCCTTTTGCGATTTAGGGGGCAGCATAAATTTAATTCCTCTACCGATCTATCAAAAACTCAGATTTGGGGATCTTAAAAACACCTTGATGACACTACAGTTAGCCGATAAGTCCTTGGTACACCCAAAAGGTGTTCTTAAGCATGTATTGGTTAAGGTGTGGGGATTCATAATCCTTGTTGAGTTTATTGTCCTTGATTTTAAAAAATATTGTGAGATCCCCATTCTGTTGAGTAGACCATTTCTGGCTACTTCTAAATAGACCATCGATCTTGAATGAAACAAGCTAATTATGAAAATCGATAGTGAAATAGTAGTGTTCAAGTATGGCCATGATTCCCAAAGTGAGGGAGTAGTTAGGGAGGAATGTTACGTTTTATTCGATTTAATCCCTAACAGCCTTGATCGAAGGTACTTTTCCAGTTGTGCAAGTGTAGGTACTCATAAGAGAGAACGAGAGAAATGGTAAGACTTCGATAGGATTGGAATTGGTTGGGTAGGCTATGAGGGTCGTGAATGACGAAGGAAGTCGATGGTGAAACTTAAAGAATTGTCGGACAAGTCCGGTAGTGAAACATAAATTTTAACCCATCAAACTTTAATTAATTTGTAAATATTGTATAATAGTTTGTTTTTAATTGGTTAGTATTAGGAATTAAACCTTTTTATTTGAAGTTAGAATCATAAAAAAAACTAGTTTCTGATAGCAATAGAGGAGCTAGATGTTAGTTGGGTGTAAGTACGTACAACTGAAGGCCTTTTAAAAGTCCCTGAAGAACAAATCGAAGCCATGTTGTCACATAACAACCCCATGGCGTGACATACCATATCAACATTGAAAATGTAAAGATTCATTGTCATTTTGTGCCATAAACACTCTATGACGCGACACACACACACATTCTGAAGCAAAAATAAGGCATATATTCACCTTATGTTGTGCCATTCCCCCTTTATGGCGCGACATGCAGACCAGTTTTGACAACTTTCCATTCTTGGTTTGGCACAATCTCCAAAAATATTCTCTAAGTTTGTACGGCAAGTAAAGCCCTAGATGGCTTCTATATATTGCCCTTATCAGTAGCTATACCTTCTAATCCATCATAATCAACCAAATCATCTTTCACTATCCTCTTCTTCGAGATTTTGTGAATTCCTTGCCTTTCTCTTTTTCATGGCCTCAAAACCATACATAACAACCTTTCTGATAGTGAATCCCTAATTGATAATCATGCCCAGACCAAGAAAGAGAGCTAGAAAATAACCTGCTAGAGGTCCAATGAAAAATCCTTTGCAAGAACGAGGTTTCAAATCCATTAGAGAATTGAAAAGAAAAACATGAGAGATGATCCAATTTCATCAATAGGAAAAGTTTTGTACAGCCCCGACTAACCCGGTGTACATTATAATTGTGCATGAATTTTACGCTGCATTAAAGGAGGCGAATTCGAATATACCAATGGGTGTACCATGGATGCAGATATTATTTCGATGAAGGAAATCTCTATCTCACCTCCCAAGATAGTGAGGTATTACGACACTACATTATATCTTTGTGACTTTGTACAACAAATTGATCTGATGTATTTCCCAAGACAGAACATAGACGATATAATTCATCTCCAAACGGATGAGAAGGGTGAGTAGAAACGTCACATAGGAAGGTTATCCCATATCATCCTCTCAGGAGAAATTAAATTTGAAATCTAGAATGTGGTTGAAATTTATCAACACTTGAATTTGCCCAGAGTCAAACATGTCTAATATCAATACGTTCCAAGCAATATTTTCGTATGCAATTTTAAAGAAGGAAAGAATTTGTGTGGGGACATGGATATATCAAAGTGTACTACAATGCACAAGAAAGAATGAAGTGGAATTACTTTTCCCGCACTTAGTGACAACCTTATGTCGACATGTAAAGGTGCCGATGGGACAATCAGGTCGTGTCTTACAACCAATAGAGTTTTTGATATTGGAACCAAGCGTGGAGTATCTCATAGGGAATAAGAAATAGAAAAAATCTATAAAGATAAAACCACATCTAGGAAAGAAAGTGCTATCTGATTCAAAATGGATAGTTCGATGGATGCAAGAAGTTAAACTAATTTATGAGGACTATGCGAGGAAAAATGGGTTAAAGGTGCCATAATTTCTAACAGGTAAGTACTACAACAAATAAATATATAATTAAATAGCGATTTTCGTAAGTATACGAGTCGAACACTTGGAATGTATTCCGATGATCGTACACCAAGGGATTGCAGATTGGAGAAATTTATTATTAAATTAATTACAAAAAAAATATTAATCTAATCTATTTACAAGTTAGTAGAGTTAATCCTAATTAAGTATTAATTAAATCCATAATTATCAACTAAGTCTTTAATTACCCTCAATTGAGTTGTTTACCACCCTTAGCTAATAATGTGATTTCTCGAACACAAATAGAACCTCGATAATATACTAATAAGATTAATACTCAAAGTTAAAAATTTCAAACTTTTGATAAACAGTATTAAACAAGAACAAAAAATAAAGACCTTGACCCGATGTGCTTGGAAGCTTTAACGAACCGAAGTTATATTTGAACCCGACCCATTTAAGCTTGACAAATACCCAAACCTTGGTGCAAGAAGTATTGTTTTTGCCACACTCTAGAAAGGAATGATCACGGGAGTGATAAAACAAATGAATGCTACAAAACTAAAGTTTTAATAAGTTCAGAAAGTTCAATGAAGAACCAAGAGATAATTCACTCAAACTGATTTATATTAAAAGGTCTATTACCCTTTACAATTACATGAAATGACTATTTATAGTCCTAGACACACTAAGGGAGGCATACGACTATTAATGGCATACATGTATGTGTGTCGTACAATGTATAATGAAATACATGAATAGTTGGGTGCAAAGTATAACCAAATGGTCACATTCATCATCCTTGGACGTTCATGAACACTTGGCTGGTTGAAGAGGCAATTCATCCCCATTTTGAAGTGCATGAATGGAAATATTCATTCCTCTTGAGCAGATACATGAATGATCACATTTAATGCTGCCACTTAATGTAAAAATCCTCCCCTTTTCGTACATGCATGTATAGGTGAATGATATGCTTCATTAATCTTGCAATTATGGCCTTTGCATGTGCATGAATGTTAGAATGAAAATTCATATGCATCTCCTTTGTTGATGCATGAATAATGGAGATTCATTGTGTCGCATTTATAGTGCTTCATTCCCCTTGGACATACATTTATTTGTAGGATCTTTGAATGTTGATAGCACATTAAAAGGGTGGAATTTGAAGAGACTCATGGTACTTGAATGGCCAGTCGAATATACCTACAAAGGGTATATAAATAGAGTAGTCATTAGTTCATTTCAATTCATCAAACATATATGGACACACATATATTAGAACAAAACACACAAAATAAGCACATGCAAACTTAACGCACACACACTCACAAAGACTAGACTAAGTTGTGGACAAACATAATTGAAATACTTAATAAATTATAAAGATAAAAAGGAAATCCCAAATATTTCAAGGTGGCCGAATGAAAAGCCCAAGCCCACTTGGTTGTTCTTTCATCACTTGGATAACATGAATCACCCTTGGAATAATGTTTGGCCTATCTTAAAGATGACTAGTTTGATCATTGTTCCATAGCCCATGAACTAGGCCATTGAGGGCTTCTTTAAATCGTTTAGCTCAGGCCCTTGTAATAGGCCCAATAGGCACTTCTAATGGATCTTAAGAAACCTTAGGTGTTTCTTGTATAAATGAGTTATGAATGTTTGACCCAATCTCAATCTTCAAGGGTCCTTCAGAGTTTGACGTATTGCTCGAGTCCATGATCACATCAACTACGAGCACCCTCTTGGTCTCATCTTCAATAAGGATTACCACCTAAGTCACCCTCTCAGTCTCATCGCTTGGCAAAAGTTATACTCAATAGCTACCCTCTCAATATCATGTGTCTCGATAATCTACTAGGGGCGTTAATCCCTAATATACTATGCACTATTGAATAAACATCCAATTTTAGATATATAATTACTTAATTAATAAATAAGATCCATAACCGAAACATGCTAGATATAAAATAAAGCATAATAATTTATTCCAATATTCATATAAACATTAATTGGCCAGAGAAACAAAATATAAATAAAAGAATAAAATATAAATAAAGAAATTGCTCATTGATAGTTAATTGAGGTGCGGTGCCGGAGCAATTCCTCTCGCAATCGTCTTCACATTAGAACAAGAAAAATTTCAACTAAGAGAACATAAATAAATTACAAAGAAAATAAAAAATAAAAACTATTTAATTGTCTAGCTAACAACCAATGTAACACCCTAAAAATACCTGTTTATGTTTTTATAATTAATTAACACAAATATCTGTTTGCTTCAGTAGTTAAGTGTTCTGGGAAGTGTCTGAGAGGTCCCAAGTTCAAGCCTTGTATTGGGAAAATTTTTTGTGCTTTTCTGAACAAAGCCCTATCGCTAGTCAGTAGGCTTTTAAATAAATATTAGTAAAATATGTCAGAATGGGCCTGCTGGTCTGGTGGTTAAGTGGTGTGTTAAAATGTTGGTGGTCTTGAGTCCGAGTCTTGGTGTGCTCCAGGGAGTGTTTTATTTTGCTGCTAGTGCCGTGAGGGTGTTTTAGTCTAACTGAACTACTGAAGAGTTAGAGTGGAATTTGAATTTGGCGGTTGAGTGAGGGGTGGATGGTTGTAGGGATTTGGGGAGAAAAATAAGGATAGAAGAATTTAAATGTAACCAAAATAAGTGGTGACAAATTCGGCTACTCAACTCATTCTCTCTGTTTTCTTTTTTTTGCTCTTGGTCTTTATCTGCCGATTTTTGTATTTTCCCCCTCGTGCTGCCATTCCTCTCTTCTGAGAAATTCCTAAATTTGGTACTTTGGCATAGTTTCTTTCTTTCTTTTTCAATTTTTACTGCCGCACGTGCCCTCTTTGCTCACTTAGCTGAATTTCAGCTTTATGCTCTCCCTTTTTGACGCCTTTTTTATCCCTACTATTCTTTTCCCCATTTTCCCTGGTGCAGCTGAATTGGCCCTTGAATCTTTCTCATCTTTGTGCATCCTTTTCAATCGATCAATATAAGGTGTGCGTTCCTCCTCCACTGGTTATACATCGGTAAGTAAGGGGTAGGTTAGATCTTTCCCTGTTTGCTATGGGAATGGGAACATCTCTTTTTTCCTATATCCTCTTTCAGCTATGCTATATAGGTGTGCTACGACATGAAGAGGAGGCGCATTGTAAGTACGTAAGTAGCATACGGAAGAGCTAAGATAGGCGCACATGTTTTTTGAAACGCATTTTCGAAAAAAAGTACAACAAAAGAAAAGGAAAGAAAGGAAAAGCAATGGATAATTAACGAAGATTGCTCGTCCTGATCGAGCCATTTTTAAGGGAGCTGAGGGGGGAAGAATGCAAATTGACTTGGTGAAAAATCGCTTCTTTTTATTTCTTGTGTTTCGTTAGCGATTACGCTTTCTTTTCTACAGCAAATTGTGTGGATCGAGACCCTTCCCATACTTCTTTGTAAGCAAACCGGGTTGAGGCGTTAGGGGTAAGTTTCGATCGCTCTTAAATTAAATAAGTGGTTGGGTTGGTTAATTCAGCTATTAAGGTGATTAATAGGGAGTGTGTTGACAAATTTCTTTTAGGTATTACCAAGCTCGGTAGTGTTTTGCTGCGAATCCGTAACAGGTGTGTAAACACAACTCTAAAAACAAAAATCGACGAAAAGCTAAAAAATGTGACTGTCGATGCCACACGGGCGTGCGGTTGCCCGTGTGGTAGGCCGTGTGATTGAACATGGACATGTGATTATCGAGGCTGGCTATGTGCGGTTCGTAGGCCAGGTTGAATTGGGCCATGTAGGCGAGACGGTGCATGGGCCCCACACGGGGAACCACACGAGCGTGTGGAAATATTGGGTCAGGCCGTGACATCCACACAGTTAAGGCCATTTTCGGCCAAGTGGACCACATGGGCACGTGGGCCCACACGGGCCGACAACATGGGCATGTGGGCCCATTTTTCACTGTTTTGATGTTAAGGTTGGACAAGTCACCCGAGACGACTGTGAACCTACTGTAGGGTCGGTAAGCTTACCTAGCCCCCTAATTGACTGAATGACTGTTAGATTCATGTACGATATATATATGACTATATATTGAGCATGCTGTTAAAACTGCACTGAAAGCATGTATGATACCATGATTTGACATGACATGATTGTACGATGCATTGCATGGGGATGGGATTATATTGATCGAAGGAAGTGTACTGAAAGGCTTCGAGCCTAACTTATTAGCAGCTCAGCTGCATATACTGTATAATGCCGCATTCGGTGCTACGCGGAGTGTAGGGATGGGTGGGTTGATTATATCCCCACATGGAGTGTAGGGTTGGACGGAGATGGAGTGTAGAGGCTGGCTGGTAGGATTTTGTGATCGTATAACTGGTTATTGATACTGTAATGGTCCCAAATGCATGACTGCTACTGTATTGTAATGGGCTAAGGCCCTAACTGAAACTGAAACTGTTACTGAAATGGGCTTAGGCCCAGACTATGATTGCTTTCTGTCTACTTGTTTATATGGGGTGTACACACTGAGTTTTCATAAACTTACCCTACTGATTCATCTGTTGAGGTAATCCCTAGACTTAGGTAGATCGGAGCGGCGGAGGACTTAGCTGTGGCCACACGACTCCTTTTTACTGTTTCGTATGTAATTAGGTTTATTTTTCTTTTAAAAGCTTTATTTGGGATATTTTTCTATAATAATAGCGACTATGAGTTTTTGCTTAAAATTTGGATTTTATACTGCTTTATGTTTTATATCTGCTAGAGGTAGATAAAACATGGGTTTTTAAAAGATATGCATGTGTTTTAGCAAAATACCCACAAGGACTCAAATTGTTTAAAAAAGCTTCTGCAACGTATAATATTTTGTAAACTAACGACTGAATAAAAATCACTATTTTTTTAGAATTAATAAAAGATAACGATGAGATCTAAACAAAAAAAATGTTTAAAGCAAAGTTACGGTTTTTTTAACACGAGCATCGACTTTCAAACACACTGTCATGTGACATCGCCAAATTTGGCCATAAGATCCAGGCTGAGTTTGGGGTGTTACAACCAACCTCCCCCAACTAATGAGATTATAAGAGTGTATATATATAGGAAAAACCTAGGGGAACATTAAGGTAATTTATTCATAAAATACCCCAAGTTTAATAACCAAATTACAACTTTAAATTCTAATCACGCGGTTGTTGACGTCAGCAATTTGTCACAATGACATCACGACATCGCGATGCCAAGTCCCCACATCCCAATGTTAACCCTCCTTTAAGCCTTCTATGCTTCAAAGTTTAGTGTCACGACATCAGATGTTGATGTTGTGACATGATCGTCATTCCATGCATACTTAAGCCTAAATTGATTCCCTACACACTAAAATAACCCATAAGTCATACCCGAGGCCCAAGTTGGCCTTACGGGTCATCAAAATACTAAAAACTGTGTAAAAATGCTTATTTTACTGAAATTAGACTTAAGCAAATAAAAACTAAAAATGAAAGATAAAACCATTTAAAAACACGAGAAAACAAGCTCGTTAAGTGCCGAAAAGACCTTAATTTGCTACAATGAATTGTAGCAGATCAATAAGGTAAAGGCTGAATCGAGCAAGACAAAAAAAGAGAATAAATTGAAAGATGAGGAAGTTCTCGAAGAAGAGCTGGAGTCAGAGTCAAGAGCAAACTAGAAAAAGTGTATGAAACCCCGTATCTTGATTCCGACTAATTCTAAACAATTAATTTTCAATTTTTTATTTGGACCTTATATTCTATTTTTATTTGGGATGATTTTTATTTTTGGCTTTTTTTTGTTAGGATTTAGTATTTTATATATATTTGTTTGTTTTAGTTTTTCTTTGTAGGAATCCCATATTTTTTTACGACAATACAAGATCGAGCCAAAATCGAAAGGAGGAGTAGTCCCACTTATTATGTTGCACGTATCACCTAATCGGGTAACCTCTTTCATTTATCTTTTATTGCACATTAGGGACAATGTGCCGAATAAAGTGTGGGCTGACTTAGGAAAATTTTTAAATTTTTTATATTTTAATAGTCTTTAAAATTTTTATTTTATGTTTGTTTTCCATGTGATTGAGCTTGTAGAAATACAAGTGATTGGTTAGGAGCATGTTAATCGGATTTTGTTAATAAATTGTAAAGTTAGTTTAATAATAATTTATTCTGTATTATCTAATTTTGGACTAATTAGTTTAATTAATTACACTGTGAATAGATTTAAGATGTTAAGTTTAACACATTATACATAAATGTATAAATAGCATAGCATAGCATGCATGTTTAATTAAATTATGGTTGTAGAAATTGATAGACTTGGTTGATATAATCCATGTATTGAATTACCTAGGGATGACCCAAGCCGTTGTTTGGTAGACAATTTTTTGAGCCAAAAAGCTATCCCGAAAATATTTCCCTAGTACCTAATTTGAGCCTGATTCTGTTTTCTTGATGAATCCATTTGAACCTAAAGAATAATTTATTTGATCCTTTTATTTCTTGGTCCTTGCACGGATTTAGACATTCGCCCATTAATATTGAGGGATTAGGTAGATAAATTATGGTGCTTTCTAAAGAGAAAAAATTAGTGAACTATGGAATTATATGGTATAGTGAGTACAAGATTTTTTAGCTTGAAAAAAAGGGAAAAATGTCAAATCGAGAAAATCTTGAAGAAAATAAAAAGTAAAGTGAGTTGGAAAAAAAGTACGCTCACATTTGATCAAAAAAATATAAGAGCTCGGATGATTGTACTCATGAATACTATACTAGTCCTTACTAAATGGAGAAATAAGGATGGTGAGAGAAGTGGATATAAGGTGGTGAGATTATTTGAAATTGGGGGAGTATCGAGGACAATATAATGTGTCAAACTAATTTCGTGCTTAGTCATTTTTTCGAGCCTGGTTTTTAAATTCCAAACCAACCTAAGCCGCAGAACGTTACAAGCTAAAAAGTCCTATGTGACTTAGGTAGTGCTTTATGTGGATGACATTGTGCCAAGTTTTGATGTTTTTACCACTTATATTCATTTAAACATAATTTTATATTTGTATATATCGTTTGATGGAAACTTATACTTCATATTCTTTTATTTATTTGTTTCGTAATTTATTGAACTAGCCTGTCTAATTTTAGAAATTGTGAGTTAATTGTATATCATGCTAGAGTTATATTTTTATTTACATTATGTTGTTAATATAATTCAGTCCAATTTCTTGTATCAAGCTAGCTCAAGTGCATTTTACTTTCTTGCATGTTTATTTCTTGTTTTCAGTTTAGTTTGTTTTGAGTTTTTATTTAGTTTGCTTGAGGGCAAGCAAAGACTTAAGTGTAGGGGTATTTGACCTGATATCAAACGTTGTAGTAATTCATGTCTATTTCCGCACTTAGAAAGCTTGTTTTCTAGCACTTTTAGTATTTATTATTGTGTTTTCAATATTTAGTAGCTTAGTAGTAAAATTTAATAAAAGAAGAGTTTTTACACATTTTGTGAGTGTTGTGACCTATTAGGCTGACATGGGCCTTAGATATTTATTATTTGTGTAATTGAGTGTGTAGGATGATGAATTATAGGCCCAATGGATGTAGGACTAAGGGACAAGTGATGGACAAGCTTCTCAAGCCGTTAAAGCATGAAACAAACCCAAAAGGCCACAAAATCTATGTCGTGTCACGCTATAGGCATTGCATGGAGAGGCGCAAGCCTAGCGTGGTGCCCAAGTACTTCAAGGCTATTTTCATCTAAACAATCAACTTTGTACAAAGACTTAGGACATGCCAAAGACCTAATTCGGGCTGCCAACACTCCAGTAAATAAAACCTTAAGGATTTGATGTAACTAAGTCATCTTAGATGCATCCAAAAATCTTCTAGTTTAGGAGTCAGATTTAGATTAGATTTTCTATTGTTTTCTTAATCTTTTTGTTCTTCACTCTTGGAATCGGTTTCGAGCCAAGATTTATTTTATTTAATTTAAATATTCAGTTATTTTCCTTTGCAAGTGACAAGATTTCATTATTCCAATTGAGAGATCCGCTACTTCATTCTTCTATCGACATCAAATCAAGATTCTTTTAATCTATTCTCTCTTTCGATTTATTCGTGTGCTTACATGTTTAATTCAATTGAGATTGAGATCATAAATACCGTGGGTGGCGAAATCCCTTAGGGAGATTAACGAATTGATGGGGATGTGATTAACAGAGGGTGTAGGGTTTGCCGATAGGATTAGTTGGTTTAAATTATGTGTTCTTAAACCCTAGGCTTGAACCCTAGGAAGTAATCATAGGTTAAACGATATCGGAAGATAATTTTTACTAAGTAAATTGTAATTTATCCTAGTTCAAAAAGTATGGTCGGAACATAAGTGAGTATCAACCAATTAATTAAGCAGATAAAGGCCAAAAGGAAATAATTTGTTAGTTAATAGCTAATCCCCCCTAAAACCCTAATCTGAAGTTAATTACAACCCTTGAAACGAGTTAATTTTCTTGATTGGTTTAATTTGTTTAGTCGTTTGTGTTTTATTTGTTGTTATTTATTTTAGTATTTAGTTTTCGATTTTAATCTCTTTTATGTTCTGTCGTGATATAGGATTTAGTTACTACTATTTAGACTTGTTATTATAAAGAGATTTTCAATAGATTTAGTTCATCATCCCTTAGGTACGATCCTCGAAAGACTATCATGTGTTCCGTTGTAACACAAAATACTATATTAAAATTTGACTCGTATACTTGAGGACACCACCGATTTGATTTTATATAATTTTTGTATGTTATTTATACTATAAACGATAACATGTTTATAGGCGGTAATTTTCATCTCCCACTTCGCCCTTTCTTCTATAACATTTTAAATGAGTACGGAATTGCGTCGGGACAACTCGCCGGATTATCTTGATGGACTTAGGTTGCTTTCTTTATCGACTACAGCCTAAAAAATGAGTCACCCATCCTTGGAGTTTTCCAATGGGTCTACCAATTAAAGGTGACCATCCGAAGAACTACTTTTAGGTTGGCATGTTTGAGTACGCACCAAGGACGTGAGCCAATAGTCAGAAACTAGGTCTCCAATCTTCACCTTAATAGAAACAAGTTCATCTGAGTGAGGAGATAGCTTAAGGATGGCTTTGGCTTCCCAACACAATGGTCTATTCCTCGGGAGTCTATCTATAATCGTAGGCAACCATTCGATAATGAGGTGGTTGAGGAACAACTCGATAATTAGGCCACAGACAATGCTGCCAATTTAGACCAGAAGCCTCAAATTGAGATGGTGTTCAAGAGCTTGTCAAAGGACTTTGCTAGTTTTCAGGCCGCATATAACCTTGGCAACAAAAATCTGATGCTTACACAATTCATGGACACAACTCATGAAGGAGTTACAATCCTATGAGTTGATATTGAATGGTGGTCAGTCAGTCTAAAGAGTAGAAGAAAAAGATAGTTGTCATTTTTTCCTCAAAAGGGAAGGGAAATCACGCTAAGAAAGACAAGGCTAGGGTTTTTGAGCCACCACAAGTAGAAAGGAAGAGACCCAGAGAGCCTAAATACTTATCTACGTCTAAATGCTTCTTCTACAATAAAAAGGACACTTTAAGGCAATCTGTAAAGAGTGGAAGGAATATTTGGCCACCAAAGGCAAAGGTATGAAACTCTTTATGGTAGAAGCTTGGTTAGTGGAGGACTCAATAGACCACTAGTCATTGATTTGAGAACCACTAGTCATGTTTGTGCTTCTCTATAAAGGTTCAATGAGACGAAAGATCTTAGAAATATGAATCTATTATTGCGGACCAGAAATAGGACAATTGTGGCAACTGAAGCAATTGGAGATGTACATCTTTATTTTGATAATTTTAGGAAGATCATTTTGAAAGACATTTTCTATGTGCCGAGTTTTAAAAGAAACTTAATTTCAGTTGCTTATTTATATAAAAATAGTGTGACTTTTAATAATGGAATTTCAATATTTAGAAATCACAATCTTATCTGTAATGGATGGATGTCAAATAATCTATATTTTACCAAACCAAATATGTACACACTGCTTGAGACTGAAATATCATATAAGAAACTTAAAACGTCTCAATCTAACGAGGCGTACCGTTGGAATTTGAGACTTGGTCATACTAACCAAGAAAGATCACTATACTTGTGAAAGAAGACATCTTAAGTTCACTTAAAGAAATTGATCTTCCGCAATTTGAATCTTTCTTGGAAGGTAAGATGACCAAGCAATCTTTTAATGCAAATGGAATGAAGGTTGTAAAACCCTTAGAACTTGTGCACACTAACGTATGTGGCCCCATGAACATCAGTGCAAGAGGTGGTTCTGAGTATTATGTAACCTCATTGATGATTATTCTAGGTATGGGTAGTGACTGCCTATAAATGAGTTATCGTTTATAGTAAAAATAACACACCAAAAATATAAGAAATTAGAACAATGATGTTCACAAGTGCACAGGAGGATGGAATAAATTTATAAAAAAGCATTTTTACAATAATAAGTTTAAATAGTAATAATTAATTCCTATATTATGACAAATCATAAAATGGAGTAATAAGAGAACTTAAATAAATAAAAATAAATAAAAAATAAAAATAAAAAAGGACTTAAATCGAAAAAACCAATTAGGAAGATTAACTCGCTTTAGGGTTTGTAATTAACTTTGGATTAGGGTTTAGGGTGGATTATCTACCAATTAACCAATTATTACCTCCTGACTTCTATATAATTAATCGATTGGTTGATACTCGTTTATCTCCAGACCTCACTTTCTCAACTAGGATAAACTGTGATTTACTCGGTTCGACTTATCTCTAAATCTCGTCTAACCTATGAAAACTTCCTAGGGTTGTCATGGGTTGAAGAACGTGTAATCTATACCAACTAATCCTCTTGAGAAACCCTAAATCCTTAGTTAATCACATCCTCATCCACTCGTTAATTTGTCCTAAGAGATTTAGCCACTCATGTTATTCATAATCTTAATCTCAATTGAATATACATGTTAAGAAGACAAATAAATCGGCAAAGAAACGAGATTGAAATAATCGTGGATTGATATTTATTAGAGAATGGAGTAGTAAATCGATTGATCAGAATAATGAAAGATTTCGATTGCAAAGAATAAATAAACTGAATAATTCAAAAATATAACTCTTTGATCGAAATCGATTCTAAGAGGAAAAATAAATAGTTTAGAAAAGCTGAAAGAAAACTAATCCAATCATACTCTTAAACTACTAGGGTTTTTTATTGCGTCTAAGATGAATTGGTTACATCAAACCCATAAGGTTTTATTTAAAGGAGTGTTGGCAGCCCAAATTAAGTTTTTAGCACGTCCTCGGTCTTCGTATAAGGTTGATTTTGCAGGAAAAAATAATCCCAACATACTTAGGCAGTAAGTTAACCTATGTTGTGCCATAGGCCTTGCATGATGCAACACGACATGTAAAATTTGCCTTGTATGGTTCGCTTCATGCTTTGACATCTTGAGAAGCTTGTGCATCACTCGTCCCTTACTTCCACGTTAATTGGGCCTATAAATCATCATACTACACACTTAATTACACATATTAGCACTACCCAAGGCTCGTGTCGGCCTAATAGGTCACAACACTCACAAAATGTATTAAAAAACAATTATTTTACTAATATTGAGCCCTAACTACTAAATATCGAAAACATAATATTAAATACTAAATTGCCTGGAAAATAAGCTTCTCAGGTGCGAAAATAACTCAAATTAATTACTACATTTGACAGCAAGTCAAATACCCCTACACTTAAGTCTTTGTTTGCCCTCAAGCAAACTAAACAAAACAATATAAAAATAAAAAATAAACTGAACTGAAAACGAGAAATAGACATGAAAAGAAAAGAAAATGTAACCAAGCTAGCTTGATATAGGAAATTGGATAGAAATATATTAACAAGACAATGTAAATAAATATATACAACTCTAGATTGATATACAATTGACTCAAAATTTCTAAAGTTAGACGGGTTAGTTCAATAGTGTAATAGCTCATTTTTTAGTGGTGTCAAAGACAGTGGTTTCGTGACCACAATTTCGATGAGTAAGTTAGTAAATATTATCTATTTAAAATATACAAGTTAAAAATAGTATTATATTAAATTTTGATTTGATAGCTATTGAATTTTATTAGCTAAAAGGCTTAATTAGAGAATATACAAGGATCTAAGTGGCAATTAGACCATTGTTAAAAGTGGTAAACGGTTAGTGGATATTTTTAATTGAAAATATGTAATTTATAATATTAAATTATTAATAAAATGTAATAAAACATAAAACAAAAATTATCATCTTTTCATTTCTTCCCTTTCACCGAAATATCACCATTTTAAGGGAAAGAAAAAGCTTGAAACTATCAACAACATTTGGCTTTCGCATGGTAAGTCCTACAAAGCCCATTTTTAGTAATTTTTATATTTTTGATATCATTGCAATTAGGTCCAATTAACCTGTATATCCGTTTTAAAACTGTTAAAGTTTGTTAAAATTATCGTTGATGATATTTGGATGTTCTTGATTTTAAATGGAAGATTTTGAAGCTTGGTAATGTTTTAGGACTATTTTGTTAAGTGAATTTTGTTAGTTTTGCATTTAAGGACTAATATCTAAAATGTTAAACTTAGCATGAAAATATTGTAATTTTTAAGTGAGCGAAGGCTGATTATGGATGGAATTAGAATCGGTTGTGTGTATTGGGGCTTAAATGTGAAATTTTTAATAGTTTTGATTTTAGGGACTAAATTAAACGAAGTGTAGAAGGTGAAGGAAAATTTGTAAAATGGAAATTATAATTCATATACATACAAATGAATATTATAATGTATTTTAATTTAATAAATTTAATTTAATTATTATATAGATCAAGCATTAAATCGTATAGAGGAAAATTGGGAAAAAAGGAAAATTACAGAATAGTCCCTATGAATAAATTTTCTTGCTACTGTATTAGGTAAGTTCATACGGTATATTTGTGTTTAAACTTTTATGTATTTAAAATTATAATTGTAAATATGTTTAATTGAAATTCTGGTTGTTTACAATTCGGTACAAAAAGGTGAGATAGAAGATTAAATTGAATAGAATTGAAGATAGAATAATTCAATAAATTAAGGAATGGAATTTGAATTGGATTGAAATAGGATATGTTTTTTTGATAAAGTGATGATTTAATAACATAAGTTGAATGGATTCGATTTAAATTGGTTAAATGTGAAAAGGACTAAACTGAATAGATTCAAAAATATTGAATATTATTTTAAATGTGGAATTGTAATAATGTGGTGATGAGCTATGATATATATATGGAATTTAATAAGTGCTGAAAGGAAAATGTTTTAATCCCATTCTTAATGCATTTTTGGGTGATTATTCGATGTTAAATGGTGAATTTTATGCTCCTAATACTTCAAATTCATGTTTCTATACTTAGGAGAGCAGTTGGGAGAAAAAGAAGCAAAAAAGAAGCGAAATCTAGAAAATTGGAGTAAGTTACAAGAGCCACATGGGCTGGACCATTCCATACAGCCTGGACACACGATCGTGTGAGCCACATGGGCTACCACACGACCATGTGGCAGGCCGTGTTGATTTCGCTAATTGTACTCCAAACAACGGAAAAATGTAAATTTTAGGGTTTTTGGAGCATTCTAAGACCTATATATGAAAAAAAGTAAGATGATAGGAAAGGGCTGTCACAGAATATTCAAGAAAACAACTTGAAAAATACCATTAAATTGGATTCTGAAGCAGATTTTCAACAAGATTGAAGACTCCCTTTTCATTTCTTTGGAGATTATTATGATTTTATTTGTTTATTGTGGTTATACTGTGTTTTGGATGTTTTTATTTGTTAGCATGACCTAATTTTCTAAATACCAAAGGAGATGAACCCTATGAAGAATTCTGTTGTTTGATTTTTATTTTACATAATAAATACTTAGATCTTATTCTCAATTATTTGTGCTTAATTCTTGGTTTGATATTTCTAGATTATTGATTCATGTTTGGTGTGCTTAGATTAGAGAAGGAATAGACCCTGTTTAAGAGTAGATCTAGCGTAATTGAGTGGAGTTACATGCAATCCTAGAAATAGGATGATATAAATCTACCAGATTAGAGTCAAATCTAATAGGGGAATCCATAGATCGAGTTAGTGCAATAATAGGGATTTTAATTAGAAAGAAATTTCAATTAATCAACCTAGAGTTAGTTGTTCTTAGTCTTGAAGAGCGATATTAGCATAATTTAAGGATTTCTATGGATCAAGATACTATGTGAAGAAATTGCATAATTTAGATTGATAATGAGAGATGAAATCTAGGTGAATTCATTCCTGGGTGTTGTTTCGCTTCTTGGTTGCTTACTCGATTATTTTCCTGATTTGTTCTTTGTCGCATTCATTAGTTAATTAAATAAGTTAATTTTAATTTTGATCAATCACTTGACTTTATTGATTAAATAATAGAAAGACGATAATTACTAGTACTTTTAGTCTTCGTGGGAATGATATCTTTGCTCACCGTAGCTATACTATTAATTGATAGGTGCAGTTGCCTTAGTAAGAATTATAGTTGGTTTACGACTACATTAAGTTTTTGGCGTCGTTGCCAGGGACTAAAATATTAGGAAAAAATTAGTTCTATTAATTTAGCCAGTTTTTCTTTTTCTTTTAATATTTATGTTTTTAATTTAATTTTTACATTCTAATTTTTTGTTTATTTGATTCTGACAAGTTCTTTTGGTTTATGACTAGAGGAAACCCGTTAGAACCGTTAATTTTTTATAGTGAAATTAAAAAGACTGCTCACAGAAATCATAAAAAGGTTAGAGAAGCAAGGCAAGTTCAACAAATTTTAGTAGACGATCAAGAGGAAAAGAATATTACTGTGGAGATGGATGATAATAAAAATAATCAATAGCCTCCTACACCTCCTGCTTCTCGTACTATGTATGATTATGCCAAGCCTACTATTGTTGCTGCATTGAGGCTGAATTGAGTATCGTCAAACCAACTATTGTTGCAAACAACTTTTAGCTAAAGCCAAACACAATTCAAATGGTACAGTAGTATGTTCAGTTTGATGGGTTGCAAAGATAAATATCTGAATGCTCATTTCCCTATCTTTCTAAAGATTTGTGACACATTCAAGATTAATGGAATTTTTGATGATGCCATACGTTTACTATTGTTCCCATTCTCTTTGAGGAGCAAGGCAAAACAACCGTTTAAATCCCTCGACTGCGCAACTAATTGATGCAGTAGCTGGTGGAACATTGAATAATAAGACACCTAAGGCAACTCAAGAGTGTATTGAGGAGATGACTGTAGCACCTCAAATTTTGGGCCTAGAAGAAATATGTTTTGAACAAGGGAACAGTTAGGAGATTGAACATAAATATTTAGATGTGCAAGGAAGTGACATAAATGAATGTCTGCTTCAGTGGTTAAGTGATTTAGGAGTGTTTGAGAAGTCAGGGGTTCAAGTCTTGGCTTTTGCAGAATTTTTAGTTTTGCTCTTAAATGAATCTGGAGATTGGCATATAGGCCTTATAAATAATATTACTTGTTTTATGACACAAAAATAGCTTGTGGTCTAGTGGCAAAGGGGTGTGTTGTGTAACTGGGAGGTCCGAGGTTCAAGTCCTAGGTTGTGCAATGGAGTATTTATTTTACTGCTGGAAATTCGGCCAGAGGGGTATACTGCTGATTTTGGTATACCTTTCATTTCGGTTTTGTGCATGTTTTCCCTCTTTTTTCCTTTGGTGCCAAATTTTTGAAGAGATTTTGTGTACCTCTCGCTTTTGTTTGGGTACTTTTTTCTGCTCTTCCCTTTTATTTTTTCTTCTTTGTTTTTGGCCGATTAATTTTTGGTTCCCCTTTTCCAAATTCTCCTTCTTTCTTCCCCTCTTCTTTTTGTTGCTTCTTTTCACTTCTCCACTTTTCCAAACCTTTACCGAATTGTGTTGAAGTGGTTTCCTGTTGCATTTTACGTTTGAATTGCTCTTCTTTCTCAACCCCTTTTTGCACAACTGCCTGTCGAATATTGCCTTTCTCTCCTCTTCATCTCCTCTATTTTGCTTTCGGCTTCACAACTATTCTTTGACGGTTCAATTTCCTAGGTGAGTAAAGGTGTAGCAAGTGATATTAAAATCGTCGAAACCTTTCTTTCATCATTCAATCAAGGTAAGTATGTTGTCTAGCATTCTAAGTGTTGGCTGAGTACTTTTTGTGGTTCCGTGAGTTGTCATGTGTGGATTTAAACCACATGAATAAACAATCTTTTTTAATAATCCGCTTGCAATGCAGATATCTGTCTAAGAGATTTTAGTTAACCTTCGTCAGTGGTATAAGTGGGCTAAGCCACTTTTGACAGTCGAGGCAAGTATTAATTTAGTGTTGGTTAAGGTTGTAAAAGAGGGAAATTAACCCTATTGTTTTATGACTAATGGAAAGCTTTGTATGAATGTAGGTTTTGGGTGCTCGTGGATCTTGGTGCGTTTTCACAATTAGGTGTGTAAACACCCCATTGCAATCATAGAATGGCAAAAAGCCAAAAAGCCGAAAATACGACGTTTGAGACCACACAGGCGTGTGATCGCTCGTGTGGTAAGCCCAACCCGCGAAACATGGGCGATAGATTGTAGAGGCCCCCATTATCATTTTCATGGGCTTAGGTTGTAATGGGCCACATTGGGCTAAAATGAGCCGTGTGGGCTCAATGGACTCGTGGGTCCACACAAATGAAATCCACGATTTGAGGCAAATACTGGACTGGGCTATGTAGATCTCATAGCCGTGACGAAATCTGGGCTGAACGGGCCACACGAGCGTGTGGGCCCACTTGAGCCAAGTAATGGGCCTTAGGCCCATATACACTGTTATAACCATTTAGGTTACCTGAGTCGCTCGAGGCAGTTGCAGACCTTTCGAGAGGTCAATATTTGCACCGATACCCTAAAATAGGGTAAAATGATCGAAATACCCCCATAGGATAAAATGACCGAAATACCCCCATAGGATAAAATGACCGAAATACTCTCATAGGGTAAAATGACTAAAATACCCCCATAGGGTAAAATGATCGAAATACCCCCATAGGGTAAAATGACAAAAATACCCCCATAGGGTAAAATGACAAAAATATCCCATAGGGTAAAATGACCGAAATACCCCCATAAGGTAAAATGACTGTTATACCCCTAGGAGATGAAATGACTGTTATGGCCTTATGTTCTGTATGACTGATTTGCTCTATGATATGGATGACTATGATTGAGCATGACATTTTGCATACACGTATGATATTATGTCACGTACTGATAAGGTTGTACGAGTCGCCCAAGACGACTGTGGACCTACTGATGGCTATATGCCATTTATTTTACTGGCAGCTTTGCTGCAATACTATTTAGTGCCGCAACCGGTGATAATCTTGGTGTGTCTGGCTGGGTGGGTCGATTTTATCCCCATATGGTGTGTTTGGCAGGATGGAGTGGTATGTAAAGGCTAGATTGGGTAGGATTCCTAACTGCATATCTGCACTAATTAATGATTTTGTACTATTACTGCATCGATTAATGATATTACATATTGTCCACTTCATGACTAATATTTGTTACTGTTATGGGCCAAGGCCCCACTGATACTATTACTGAAATTGGGCAAAGGCCCTACTAATTACTAGCATTGTGATGGGCTCAAGCCCAATTGTTTACTGTTACGGGAAAGGGATTAGGCCCACACTGAACTGGACTGTTACAGTAACGTGCTCAGGCCCAAACTGTATTTATCTATTGTTTAATTGACAGTTTTCTTGTTAGGGGATTACACACTGAGTTTTTGTAAACTCACCCCTCTATTTAACTATACAGGTAATCTCCAATTGTAGGTGGGTCGCTGCTGCGAGGGACTCGATGATGGCCACACAACCGCATCAGCTTTCGTTTTTAACCTTTGATTTATAAGTAACTAAATTTGGGTATTTTTATGTAGAAAGGTCTCTTTAAAGTTATAAACTTTAAATTGGGGTTTTTATTTATTTAGTTTGATATAAACTGCTAGTTGTAGAAAAAGATGAGTTTTCAAAATAATTGCTGCTTTCAAAGACACGAAAATTAAACATTAGAGTTTTCAAAAGCTTTCGTGATTTTAGATCAACCTTATATAAAAATAGCAGACAACAAGGCAAACTTTTTGACTAGATGATTTGTTAAATAATAATAAAGGGGTTTTTAAACCTAGAAGTGAATTTTTTACCAACAAGTCCTATTTCCGAAAGACACTTTGATGTGGCACATCAGATTCGACCATAACGTCTAGGCCGGGTTTGAGGTGTTACAATGACATTGAATAACTATCAGTGGCAAGTTATAAGAATGAAATCGATTAAAGCAGTCGGTGTTTTTAATATAGATGTAGTTTTTATGTTAGCAAACCAGGTTGAAGCTTTTGGTAAGAAAATTTATGGTTTTAATTTTTCTAGGCAGGTGAATCCGGTGATTCAATGTGAGGTGAAAAGAGTGAGATGATTAACTTAGAATAGTCACCCTTCAACTCTAACATGGATCATGAGCAAGTCGACTTCATGGGTAACAATTCTAGACCTTAAAATAACCCCTATAGCAATAATTATAACTAAAGATGGAGGAATCATCCAAATTTTTCTTAGTGTGGTCAAGGAAATCAAAAGTCACAACTGCCTTCGGGTTTTTAGCAACCTTATCAGTAAAAAAAGAAACCAAACCTTGAGAAGATGTTAGCAAAATTTATTTCAGTGTCTAAAACTCGATTTTAGAACATTAAGACAACTATGAAAAATCAGCAAGTATCGATTCAAAGGCTTGAAAATTAGATTGTTAGAGAATTCAAACCACAAATTCCATATCCGATAGCATAAAAGAAAAGTATGGTAAATTTCTTTAACTTTCGAAAAAATTACATATTAACTTACCTTTTGTTGAAGCCCTTTTGTAGATGCCGAAGTATACAAAATTTTTAAAGGAGTTTTTAACAAATAAAAAGAAGTTAGACGACTTGTCAAATATTGAGCTCAATGTGGGTTACTCGACCATTCTCTAAAACCAACTGCTCAACAAGTTTAAAGATCCAGGGAGTTTTACTATTCCTTGTCTTATTGGTAATTTGAATGTTGAAAAAAATATGGCTGATTTGGGGGCTAGTATAAATGTTATGCCTTATAAAATGTTCAAACAATTTAGTCTCGAGGAACCAAAACCCACTAGGATGAATATTCAATTAGCTGACAGATCAATTACGCATCCTAGGGGAGTTATTGAAAATGTCCTTGTTAAAGCCAAAAAATTTATATTCCTTGTTGATTTTGTTATATCGGACATGGATGACGATATTGATGTACCCATAATCTTAGGTCGACTAGTTTTAGCCACTGCTAAAACTGTTATTGATGTGGGTGAACTTGTGCTGAGTGTGGGTGATGAAAGGGTTACTCTTCAAGCACGTGATTTTGTTAGAGTTCTTAGGGAGTGAGATTGTTATTCTGTTAATGTTTGTAATAATGTGGCTCAACATTCTTTTAAGGAATTCAATAATGAATACCTGTTCAAACAGCAGCTATTTCAAGGTGACACCAAGGGACAAGTGAAGAGAGAATGGTGTAGCTCAATGAACTAGATGAATGGCGGGAGAAGGCTGATGAGAAATTGAGAAAGCACAAAGAAGTAACAAAGCAACACCATAATGAACATGTAAATAGGACAAACAAATTCAAACTTTGGAATAAAGTGTTGCTAGATAAGTCAGATCCATGAATGTTCCCTTCAGAGCATTAGTCAAGAGGGTCGAACCCATTTGTGGTGCAAAACTTATTTCCATACGGAACCATTGAGGTAACACACTCTGGTTATGTTACATTCAATGTAAACAATCTTTCTCTCAAACTTTATTTTTCTGGTAATACTGACAATGAGAGAGAGGAGCTTCGGCTCCAAGATCTATCTTAACCATTAGCTTGAAAAGGGAATTCGAGCTTAAACTCTAAATAAACGCTTCTCAAGAGGCACCCTAAGTGTTTTTATTTTACTTATTTATTCATCTTAATTTCATGTTATTTTAAAAAAATTAAAAAATTTTGAAAATTTTGAAAAAAACTGAAAAATAATTATTAATAAAAAGACCATACAAGTTGGGGTGATCCACACGACCTAGATACATGGGTGTGTCTCAGGCCGTGTGCATACTGGAGCTAATTTTTTGAATTTTAATTTTACCCACATGGGCACAGAGAGTTACACGGGCTGGAGAGATGGCCATGTGAGACACACTGCCTGACACACGGGTGTGTGATAGACCGTGTGACACACGTGGCCTTGTACATGGACGTGGGAGAAACAAACGAACATCACACACGATCTGGCTCATGGCCGTGTGTGACACACGACCTAGACACATAGGCCTATCCCAGGCCATGTGGGTACTAGGTTTATTTTTTAAAATATTTTAAATGCCACACAGGCTGTGATGCCTTACACAGTTGAGAGACACGGCTGTGTGGCCTAACATGGGCCACACATATGACTGTGTCTCCCTTTTAAAACCTAAAGCCCTAATTTTTCACTCATTCCCCTTCCACCATCTCAAGCTCCTTTCACCATAGGTCCCTTTTCACCGTTCGAGTATTCGCAGCCCCATGGTAATCTTTCTTCTCCTATTCTCCTTTTACTCCATTTGTTCTCCCCCTCTCGGCCGTCCCTTCCAAGACCACATTTGACTGTTGTTCGTCTAATTTCTCCCTTCCTTTTTCCCTTTTCCTGTCCTTCGAACCTTACGCCGTTGGTCTCCCCCTTTCCCATCCATCTTTCTCTTCTCTTTTCTTGCCTTTCCCTTTCTCTTCTCATCATCGAATGATCTTTCATCATCCTTCTATCAATCATACTGCCACCATCAAACAAACCCCACCACCGTACATGATACCGAACACAATAGGAAAAAAGAAGACCCCCGCTCATTCCAAGAAAAGAAAAGCCATTGAGACCTCAACTACATCCATTCTGACCGCAACCACTCGCCACCGATACCTCACCTTCGACCATCCACCTCATGAGGAGAGGTAAAATTTGAAGAAGGATAGAGCATTGTATTTTGGGTCAGTGTATTGATTGGGTAGCCCTTTAGACTGTGGGTCTATTTACACCGGTTTATACTCTACTAGTCACGACTCCATGAGAATGGTTCTTCGCGATCATCAAGCTGATGTATGCGGAGCTCACCTTAGAGTTTTGGTCTACTTTTTTTCTATAGCTAGTGCTATCATCGGGGGACAAACCACAAGCCATATCATTCCATCTTAGGGGTATCACTCGACATTTTAGTATTGTCGGATTTGGTGTCACTCTTGGCCTATATTTAATGATTTCTTGGTAACAGTCGAGTTCTCCACCCTTCTATGACACATCCATCATTCAGCATCTCTCTGCTGGTTGGACATTTCTGAGGTTGTTGTTTCATTACAACCTGAACCAGTCCAAGGCTTGGTGCGTTCCTTCAGTCCTATGATACATTCATGCCATTTTAGATCATACTTTGATTGGCTGAAAGGAGAGTACGAGCGTCGTGGGCACTTTAGATGCATATTTCTTATGGAGCATGCACGGACAACATCCGATTGATCTAGCCCAATCCGTAGGCTAATGTTTTCGTAATCAGAGTGAGTGATCATAGAGAAGACCTCTTTGTATGGGCCCGTATGTCACACGTTTGGCTCGTTATTTCAGCCTCCTCAAAACCCCTGAGTAGATTGGTACTCTTACTTTGGTTGAGGATATGACACCACAGGGTTTAAATATTATGAAACATATGAGGATGATCTCTCGTCAGCCTGAGCCTTTTGGTGATCAGTATGTATTGCTACGAATGACTCAACAACAAGAGGATGATGAGCACTTAGACGATGATATCCCACCACCATTGTGAACCATTCCCACTCTTCTTCCAAGCCCATCTACTGCTGCACCTACACATTTGGTCACACTCAACAATGTTTTACAGCGGATAGACCACCTCGAGCGGTTACATTTTGAGAATGTCAAGCAACAATTAGCTCAGTTCGATGGCATTGAGGTGTATTTGCATCGAATATTCCAGCATTTCTATTCTCTCCTCTCGATCATGCGCCTTACAATCCAGACACCTCACACAAAGTTGATCCATGACTTGATTTAGTTTTCTACTTTATTTATATATATTTTCAGTTGTACTTTTCTTTTTCTTTTCTTTTGTTTTGTTCTATTAGTTTTTTTTGAGACTTATATGTTTTGTTTTTCATTTATTATGCCCTCTCTCTTTTTTCATTCTGTTGGTTGTTTTTTAGTTTGTAATCTCTGTATCTTATTTATTTTTGTCTTTTTTTAGTTTTCTCAAAAAATGTACTTCATTTAGAATTATCCACGATTCTGGTTTTCACTATTCTAGCGAATTCATCCAAATTTAGGGTAGTTTCAGTTCTCTCGCTCCCTTCTGATATTATGCTTATTTTGTTTATATATGTTTTTACATTGAGGACAATGTACATCTTAAGTGTAGAGAGGTTATTTATATTATTATGAAATAAAATCCCTAAATTGTTGTTCGTGTTCAAGTAATTTTCTCACATCTATCATTGAAGTATTTTCTTTTAATTTAGAGTTCTTATTGAATCTATTTTGGGATTTACTTGTGGATGATTGTGTATGGTTTGATTTATACTTTAAGACACGAGAGAGTCAAGCTTGATAAGTTGCTTTTTTTTGTTTTTTAGAAATTATTATTTTAGGTTGTCTCCTTGAATTGATGAATTATTTTGAAATTTTAAATTTACAAGTTAGAAATCAAAATCATAATTTGTTGTGAGCTTTTGAGCCTCTAGAGCATATATTTGTTCATGCTCATTTTATTTTTGGTTGTGAGTATGTCAACTTGATTACAACCATGTAAAGACTTCTTGATTGGTGTGTCATCTCATTTTATAGAGGTGGAGATTTGATTTTCAAGCAAGCATATCGTAATAACACTTCTCGTTAGACTGTTGAGTGCATATTACTCAAACCTTAAACACTTTGAGTGCTTTGAGTGATCTTTAGTGAGGATGTCATTTCTTGTTGAGTTTGAATTTCAAATAATTATTGAGATAGGGGAGATGCTGAATGTTTTCAAAGCTTAAAACTCTCTACTTGGACTGCTTGTGATGTTTAGTGTCATTTTAGTATGAATTTTCATTGCCTGATTATTTGTAAATTATCTTGAGAAATTATCGGTGGAAATAATAAATTGAGAGAAGTCAACTTGATTTTGGATTAAGGATTTTGCTTGAGGACAAGCAAACTCTTAAATGTGGGGATATTGGATAAGTGCTAAAAGTAACATGTTTTAATCCCGTTCTTAATGCATTTTTGGGTGATTATTCGATGTTAAATGGTAAATATTATGCTTCTAATACTTTAAATTCATGTTTCTATACTTAGGAGAGTATTTGGAAGGAAAAGTTGCGAAAAACGAGCAAAAATTGAAAAATTAGAGCAACTTACAAGAGCTATATGGGCTGGATCATTCCATACAACCTAAACACACGACCGTGTAAGCTACACGGGCTATCATACGGCCATGTGGCAGGCCACATCGATTTCACAAATTACACTCCAAACAGCAAGAAAAATAAGATTTTTAGGGTTTTTCAGGAATTCTAAGACCTATATATGACAAAAATAAGATGATAGGAAAGGGTCGTCATAGAATATTCAAGAAAACAACTTGAAAAACACCATTGAAGTGGATTCTGAAGCAAATTTCCATCAAGATTGAAGACTCCCTTTTGATTTATTTGGAGATTATTATGAGTTTCTTTATTTCTTGTGGTTATACTATGTTTTGGATGTTTTTATTTGCTATCATAAACTAATTTTCTAAATACCTAGGGAGATGAATCCTATGATGAATTCTGTCATTTGATTGTTATTTTACACAATAAATACTTAGATCTTGTTCTCAATTATGTATGTTTAATTCTTGGTTTGATATTTCTAGATTATTGATCCATGTTTGATGTGCTTAAATCAGAGGAGGAATAGACCTTGTTTAAGAGTAGATCTAGCATAATTGAGTGGAGTTGCATGCAATCCTAGAAATAGGACGATATAAATCTACTAGATTAGAGTCAAATCTAATAAGGGAATCCATAGATTGAGTTAATGTGATAATAGGGGTTTTAATTATAAAGTAATTTCAATTAATCAACCTAGAGTCAGTTGCTCTTAGTCTTGAAGAGAGATATTAGCATAATTTAGGGGTTTCTACGGATCAAGATACTATGTGAAGAAATTGCATAATTTAAATTGATAATGATAGATGAAATCTAGGTGAATTCTTTCCTGGGTATTGTTTCACTTCTTAGTTGTTTACTCGATTAATTTCCTTATTTGTTCTTTGTCGCGTTCATTAGTTAATTAAAATTTTTAATTTTAGTTTTAATCAATCACTCGACTTTATCAGTTAAATAATAGAAAGATGGTAATTACTATTACTTTTAGTCTTTGTGGGAACGATATCTTTGCTCACTTTAGCTATACTATTAATTGATAGGTGCACTTGCCATAGGATAGGAAAAGTTCAAGGTTATATGACTACGTGTCGGGGAGTGCTGGGCACCCCATTTTTCGGTTATATAGACCAGTGTTGGCACATTTATTTTTTGATTTTACTAGCTAGCACAGGGCGCAATTCATTACTACGAATTATACGTTAGGCACTGGGTGCCAAATTGTTGTGTTGGTTGGATCCATGTATCCGTCCGAGTCTGACTTAGGTTAATAGGTATATGTATAATGTAATTGGAATAAATGATCTTCAGATTGATTGATACAATGATCAGATGATGCATATACATATTGAGCATCGATTATATAAGCCCAGGGGGCCAATACAAAAATGTGATTGGATGATGCATATACATATTTAGCATTTGTTATATAAGCTCATGGGACCGATATGGAAATGTGATAAATTGATGAATTCGATTTGGAATTCACATTATGAAACAAAGTAGTAATTGAAAATAAATAGGCAATTATTGGATATTTGGTATAAAGATGAATTTATATGATATAGGAGTGAAGGGCATATGATCTAATATGAATTTGATTGAAAATTCAAATTATGAAATGAAAAAAATGTTTGGGATTATTTTGAAATGGGATGTATTGTGGGTAAATATATTGTATGATATGATTTAGATAGTGAACTGATTAAATGATTTTTTTTGTGAATGATGTTGAAATATTAATTTAAGTGAATTAAAATTTTATATAATTGAATACTATATGGTTTGATAAATGTTGAACTCACCTTTTTTTATGTTTGAATTTGCCATGTTAGGCAAACTATACCAAGCTAAGTAACATGTAGTGTATAATTATAACCTGAGGTATGTTACTTGGTTTTAAATACCTGTGCACTTACTAAGCATTTGTAATGCTTACTCATTTATTCCTTTTTTCCTATAGTGTCAACATGTGGAACGTGTCAGGCGGATCGTCAAGAAGCTCACACTATCCGGGTATTGATTTTGTAGTCTTTTGACCATATTAAGGCTTGTTTATGTGTGGCATGTACCTAGGAAATATTAAGTTTGCGCAAATGCTATATATTGAGTGAGTTTGGCATTTTGAGATTATGTTTATGTAAAAATGCGTTTGATGGCATTAGTCATGAATATAGTATCTTGATGAGAAATTTGACTTGGATATTTGCTTATTTTGATGGTGTCTAAATGATATGGTAGATAATATGTGTACAAAAATGAGTTATAAGTTTAGGTATGTTTGAAATGATTTGGTAAGTTTGATGCTTAAGCATGAGATTGCTTGAATGGTTATTTGATGCTTGATTAGATGATAGTGAAAGTGTCATTGAATGCTTAATGGTTTAACTTGTATGTGGACTTTTGGTTGAATCTTAAATTGTTGATTGAGGTGTCAATTGTGGCATATTGGTTAGGCACTTAGGATGGTTGATATAAATGATTATTTTGGTTGATTTAATGCTTTTGAATTGGTTGAGATGTGGTTTAAATGATGGCTTGTGGCTTAAGTTTTCATGGTTGAATAGCATGATTAAAAAGGGCATTTTTCAAGTACACACAGTTGTGTGCCATACACGAGATCATGGCACAACCGTGTGGTTTGTAAAAATTTAAGTGATTTTGGTGCACACGGGTGGATAGAGTTACACAGTTTGCTCACACAGTCGTGTGACCCATCTATATGGCCATGTGATCCACTCACACAGCCATGTGGCCTATCTCACATGGGCACGATTTAGTGACACGGCCATGTGGTCCATCACACACAGGCTAAGCTTTCGTACACAACTGTGTGACCCTTGTTTGCAGGATTTTGTCATCTTTTTGTTTTATTTTCAATTTGATCCCTGTTTGTTGTCAGGTTGGTTTGAAGTTTTCGTATGCTCGATATTAACTCGTAATTGATTTAACTATAGGATATACTTGTTCCTATGTGATGGAATGATATCTAGTTGAATTTTTGAACTATAATTAAATGTAATTGTTTGCTATTTGTTCGCAACATCCTATTGCTCAGGTTCGGTGACTAGACTAGGTAAGAGGTGTTACAAATAGATTACAAAGTGAAGAAAAAAAAGGAATGTTAAGTATAGGTTTCCCTCAAAACAGATATACAAATATACATGTATGCTGAAATGAATATAAGTCCCGAAAACATCAAAACTTGGTATAATTTCATCCATATAAGGTACTACCTAAGTCACATAGGACTTTTCGACTTGCAACATTCTGCAGCTTAGGTTGGTTTGGAATACAAAGAACAAGCTCAACAAAAGGGCTAAGCATGAAATTACTTTGGCACATTTTATTGTCCCCGATACTCCTCCAAGTATACATATGCTCACCACATTATATCCACTTCTCTCACCTTCTTTATTTCTCCATTTACTAAGGCCTGGTATAGTATTCATGAGTACAATCATCCGAGCTCATAATATATATTTGAACAAATGTGAGCATACTTCTTTTCCAACTCACATTATTTTTATTTTTCATCAAGATTTTCTCGATTGGCATTTTGCTTTAATTTTCTACAAACTCAAGATTATTATACTCATTATACCATACAATTCCTTAGTCACTCAATTTTTTTTCTCTTTTTGAAACATCGAGATGTATCTACCTAATCCCTTAATATCGATGGACGGACAGTTAAATCTATGCAATGACCAAGAAATAAAGCATCAAAATATACTATATAATAGGCTTAAGGTTTCATTTTTAATTCACCAAGAAAATGGATTCACACTCAAATTAGGTACGAGGGAAAATAATTATGGGATAGCTTTTTGGCTCAGGAAGTTGTCTACCAAACAATGCCTTAGGTCGTCCCTATGTAATTCTATACATGGATCAAATCAGTCGAGTCTATCAATTTTTAGACCTTATAATTCAATTAAACATGCATGTTATTTATTTATCTATTTATCACGTGGTATACTGCAACAGCCCATTTACAATGGTGTTAGAAACAGTGGTTTCGGGACCACAATTCTGATAAGTGAGTTAATATATTAATGTTTATTTAATGCCCATAGAATTATTTTAAGGTTGTATTAAATTTTCGTTAAGAAATTTGAAAGTCTAAATGGTGAATTAGGTAAAAAGGACTAAATTGTAAAAGCTGCAAAAGATGGTTTCTATTAATTAAATAGATTAGATGGCCTTAGGAATATAAATTAGTGGAGCTTGTTGATAATTATGCCATATATAAACATGGTGGACAAAGATGGACATGATTAAGTTATTTTATAAGTTTATTAACTAAGGGTAAAGTATTAAATTAATAAATAAATGCTTAAACATGAAAGAATTAGCTATCATCTATTTCATTTTCACCTTTCTATTGCTGAAACCTCCATTCTTAGGTTGAGAACATTCGGCCAAGCTCCCTTTGGTGCATGGTAAGATTTTGAACCCCATTTTTAATGATTTTATATTTTTAAGCTCGTTTTACCTTAGTCTAGCTAGCCCGAGGGTTAATTTGCAGAATTGTTAAAGGTTGAGGGGCTTACCATGAATGAATTTGACGTGTTTGTGAATTTAAGTGATAGATAATTAAATTTGGTTGTTAAGTGGACATGTTTTGTTAAGTGAATTTTAGTGAATTTAGGGTTTAAG
Source organism: Gossypium hirsutum (assembly GCF_007990345.1). NCBI lineage: Eukaryota > Viridiplantae > Streptophyta > Magnoliopsida > Malvales > Malvaceae > Gossypium > Gossypium hirsutum. The sequence continues at coordinate 39,133,446 of NC_053443.1, forward strand.
GATTAAATTGTTTTAAATAGTAAATTCTATTTATATTGTGTGAAATGAGGAAAAATGTGGGTTGATATAAGTGTATGGAAAAATTAGCTAACATGAATTTCAATTAAAAATGGTTGAATAAAGAGTTTCAGGTTTTACGACTAAATTGCACAAAGGTTAAAATGTTAGGGGTAAATTCATAATTTTATATTAAAATGGATTACAAGTTAGAATCCATAAGTTAAGCTATTTGAAATACTTAATTGAGTTAAATTATTGTTTAGATCTTGAAAAGAATCAACTAGATTTGAATTGAGGGAAAGCAAAAGTATCGGACTAGTTTTTGACTTTGGTGTAACTACTGTGGTGATTGAGGTAATTTCGCATGAGTTATATATTTATTAATCATTGTTTGAAATGATCATGAGTTAATAACATGTTAGATATAAATTGATTCGTTAATAATACAATAGCTTGAATACTTGATGATTTAATGGTCCTGTTTGAACCTTAAGAATTCTTAGGATACAAATGACATATCATTAGGGATTATATGGTTTTGAGTGTTGAGCCTGGATGTCCTACCAATGGCTGAGGTCCTGCATTTGTTATGGATTCTCCACAGCTCGTGGGATCAGCATCATGTTCCCAACCCACAGCTCGTGTGAGCAAGCATATTTCCCAGGTCGTGTGCGCATTATTGAAAAGGATACAGTTACATGAAAAGACTATGTATGAGTATTCCCAAGTATATAATTCTATATGGTTCAACGGGTGAGTAAAGGTTAATGGAAAGGTATGAATATAAGTTGATGGTTGTTAATGATCTTATGAAATGGAGAATTTGTTATTTACAAATGAATGGAAAAGGTTAATAATAAAAAATGTGAGAAAAGTTGAATGTATGCAATTCAATTCATGATATATGCCATGTTACTTTGATGATATATTTTTAAGTTATCTTCTAACTATGTGGACTATTGTGAATAGGAAAATAAAGCACATGTATGATTTATTGAGCATGGTTTAATGATTTATTGTTGATGTCTGGTAAGTTTGAGTTTGTCTTATATGAGCTTACTAAGCACTAATTGCTTACATAGTTGTTTTTCCTCTATTTTGTAGATCATTGAAAGCTTGATCGGTTGGAATCTGTCAGAGTCCTATCACACTATCCAACAATCACTTTGGTATTCTTTGGTTATTTTGGTTATAAATGGCATGTATAAGGCTTGTTTGTAATGAGAGTTTTGAATATGTTATTTGGTCAACTTAGTAAGGTTATGCCTTTGGTGTACATATTTTGCTTGAGCTGGTAATGTTTTGGCAAGTTTGTGATATTTGGTCACTTTTAAATGCATTGTAAATATAAGGTTTATGACATAAGTATATGTGATTGAAATGATTGAATGGCATATGGTTGTAGTGATATATGTTTAAGGTATAATGTGATTGTGTTTTGGTATGGATTGTGGTGCCTTTGAATGGCATATTGGTTAGATTTATGTTTTGAGTATGTTTAAAGAGTGTTTTGGTCAATTTCATGTATGTGTAAATGGTGTATCTTGTGGGGCAAGTATACCTATTGAAATGGCTTGTTTTAGGGCTAAATATGGAGCACACGACCTGGGACAAAGGCTGTCACATGACTATATGCTACACACGGTCACCTCACACAGTTGTGTGTCATTAATATTTTTAGGTGCATGTTTCACACAGTCTACGACACGACCGTATGTCTCAAAATAGTTTGTTACACCGTCTAGCACACGGCTTGCGATACGGCTGTGTGTCCCTACTTCGAATGTCCACACGGTCTAGGCTATGTCACTCGGCCGTGTGACCCCTGTTATCCAATTTTTCATGTTTTTTTCCAAAATTTTCTGAATTGATTCAAGTTCATCCCTAATCATTTTCAAATTGTTTTTTAAGGCCCTGGAGTCTCAATTTAAGGCCCAAAAATGTATGTTTGCTATGAATGTATTGAGTTATTAAAATTAAAATTAAATTAATTTAGTATTCTATTTTGAGGTTAAAGGTTATGTTTTGTATAGTAACTTTTCGTAACCCTAATCCGTCAATGGAGACTATTTAAGGGTGTTACATATACGTTACATCTTAAATCTATTCACAATGTAATAATTGAACTAAGTAGTCTAAAATTAAAAATTTAGAATCAATTATTATCAAACTAAATTTACAATTAATTCACAAAATTCTATTTACATGCTCCTAACCAATCACTTGTATTTCTACAAGCTTAAGCACATAGAAAACATGAAAATAAAAATTTTAAAAATACTAAAAAAAGGAAAAATAAATTAAAAATTTCCCTAAGTCACCCCTACACTTTATTCGGTACATTATCCCTAATGTGCAATAAAAATTATAAAGGAAAGACATTATCTGATTGGCGTGGTGTGTGCAACAAAAATGGTAAGACCACTCCTCATTTCGATTTTGGCTCAAGCTTGTAGTGCCTTAAAAACTTTTTGGGTTCTTACAATGAAAATTTGAAAACACACAAATATATATAAAATACTAAATCCTAACTAATTAAAGACTAAAACGGAAACTAAAAATCAACCCCAAATAAAATATAGTACAAAGTCATAAAATATAATAATGTTTGGAATTTGTCGAACTCAGATTTTGACTCTTCCATCATCTGTGCCTTGCCCCTCTTGTGCCTTGCCGACGCTTTCATAACTCTTCTTCTAGGTCGGGTTGTGACGGCTCGGGTCGTGGGTCACCACACCCTTCGTTGATGAGCAGTCTGGTTGATTTACTCGCTTATAATCTGGTGGCATGATCGTTGTGGGATCTCTCAAACATATCTGGTAGTGGTGCTGGTATGGGCCATCTATTATATTCCACAATGCGAATTAGAATGTCTCTCATATCTTACACCCATCGTGTCTGCCACTCCTACATGGGCATATCCGTAAGTCTCGTCATCTTCAACATGTGAGCTTTACTCTTCCTCTTTATCGACCCCTGGGTGTCGCTCCTATGTTTGGTTCTTTGATCCTTCTCCCAATTTTTCTTTTGTTGGAGCTCGAAAACTGGTCATAAGTTGTCCCCAATAACGCTCATCGTAGTTCTTGTGAATTGCTCGGTCGAGGACATGGGTGTTAGATCTAGTGCCCTAAGTGTAGTTTTTTTTTCTAAGTACACTCTTAGTTTTTTCAAACAGATTGGTTAATAAAACAAAATCATTGATTACATTAATATACTTTGTATAATTTTCCTCATATTTTTTTTGCACGAAAAGCAAATGTTTAACTAATACTACGCGGTATTACGTGGTCGGATAGTAGTATGAAAAGACAACTTGTATTAGTAGATGAACCTAAACATGTCCTTAGTCTAATTAGAAATGAGAAAACCGATTAAAAGACTAATATGTCATCTATCAAGTCCAATTAGGGAGATGCATTGTCTTAGGCATCAGAGCGGATGACTCTTAAAAGATATAGACATAGATGTATCTGGCTAGACTGACAATACATGGGACATGACCTAAGAAAAATATATTCATAATATAATAATGGATTCATTCACTTGTGGCATTCATAGTGTGGTATACCTTAATCCTAAATGGATGGCAGACTATGTATGTGTGACTCGTAAACTTTGATATAAGTAAAAGCCTGAGTTTAACTAGATAAGGAACCAAAAAATGGTGCATTAGGTGTACGACTTCTGTAGTATGTAGCATAATTCACAACAATGGAATTCATAGCCCAAAATATGGGTAAATAATATCATCTCATTGGCATTACATGGTTGATGAAAAGTATATTTGGCCATGGGTCGTCTGTATTTGTGATGGATGAATTGATCACTATTTGATAATGATTGAATTTTAATGAAGGAAGATGTAATGGTTACCATGAGATAAAATAGGATCATATAAGGAGAACGGATATTATTCCAAAGAGATCAAGGATATCCTATGACGGTAATATACTTATGACAAGGTCATTGGACGAGCACCGAGTAATTGCTTTCTTAATGGTATGTCATTGAGGAGAGCTCAGCCATTATACTATAGTGTTATGACTTCATGACTAAATGAGTTTATAATTAATAGGTGAACATTTGTAACTGAATTATAAATCATTCGAGCCTCAACTACATATGTCCAATTGGTCCCTTCGCTAGCTCGTTGAAACCAACAATGAATTGCGTGTTTTGAATAAAAATGAAAGGAAAGAATATAAAAAGAGAAATGGAAAACATTCAGAAATGATTATGGTTTTCTATGAAATGGAAAAATGGAATCCTTTGTAAATGAATGAAGGCTTCCAAAAATGGAAATGAAAATGAAAATGAAAATGAAAATGGAAATGGAAATGGAAATTTGCAATCTTATATGGATTACTTAAAAATGGATCAGAAGAATGAGTTATGTTTTTGGACTGTTTTGAAGGTCAAAAATAAAAATAAATCATTCGGTCATAGTGAACATGTTGAGTCGTGAAATATTAATCATATTTTCTCGAAATTTTACCAAGGTTAAAATTGTTAAGATTTTATTAAGGGTAACATAGGGATGAGAAAATTATTTTATATATAAATATTAAATTTTAGTTTGGAAAATACAAAAACTGAATCGATTTGGACTTTATTAAAAAGTACAGGGTCAAAAAGGCTAAGAACTACTCGTAATTGGACCCGATGTGAAAAAGGCCCAAAACCCTTCATGTAACATGAAGGGGCATCAACCCTAGTAGGAATACTAGGGTGTGCCGTCCAACCCTCTCCTACTCTAAGTAGAAATTTGTTTTTCTATTTGCATTAAACCCCTACAACTCAACAAGGGTTCTACTTTCTCCTCCTATAAATAGATGGCACCGGTAGAGCTATTTGCATAATTTTCAAATATTAAATATATTTTTCAAGAATAATTATTCTACTGGTTTCTATAAAGAAGAGAGAATTTTCGTTTCACCCCAAAAGAATAGATCTTTCTAGTTCTGTGTTTCGATTCAATTGGTTCGAGCTCACACTTGACACAGTTCGTGGTACAAGAATAGCGGAGAAGATCGTTTGGTTGAAAGTCGAAAAAAATTAAGGATCTGCTTATCCGAAAACACAGGTATCATTTCGGTCTAAGGTTCATTGCTATAAATATCACAAACCGGGTAAGTTTTCAAAATTTTAATTTTTCGCTATGCAAGAAAACCTTTTCAAACCAAATTTTTTAAAATAAAATTCCAGCTCGGTGGCATAGTGTGATGATCAAATGCAGGATGTACATACTATGCTTTCAGCTCTTATGCACTTGAGCATTTCCTCGTAAATCCAGTGGTCGATGCAAATCTGATCTCTCTACAATATAGAATAAAGCATAACCACTCAAAAGGCAGTAACGTTAGAAGCATTGTGAGTCTGTGCCAGGCGGGTGCAAATGAATTGCATCCACATATTGGCCTTCGAGAAAATGATAGCCATGTTAAATTTTAGGGGCACCTCGAAGTTGCCTTGGCGAGTCCACTTGCCACGCCCCTCTGTCAAATAATCAATTATACTCTCCATATAAAAATCCTCAAACATAAATAAGTCTAAGTTCTCTAAATGATATGGGTATAAAACGGGGCATTATAATACTGGAAAATCGTGCGAGGTGCAATCGACACCTCTTTCCCCCGAATGGTAATGCGAGTGATCGTCTCACCATGTTGCTTGCAGTTCTCCCTATCTTTCAGGGAGGCATAAAATTCATAAATGATAATGTCTATCACTAGTTTGGTCAGGGTTCTGCAAAATTTTTTCAAATGATAGGATCGTACCAAATCCCGAATATCATCACAAGTGGACATGATAAGGTCGAACCCACATTTCTTGATAAATGAACACCCACTCATTTGAAGAAAGAACCTCTCAAATTACGGGTTAGGGAAGTGATTGGCATCGACATTTCTCAGTGCCTGAGTGGAGCGTTGTTGTGTCCATGGTGCCATTTTTTAATTAAATTAAACTAACAATGAGCCCAAACAATAAAATGGATTAGCAACAAAGTTAGAACACAAAACCTCGGGTAGTTGGTAACAAAATTCAATATGCAATCGATGTGGATGGAACCTGAAATAGATGAAGAAAACTAGACAGCTATGAAAATAATAGAAGAGGAGAACTTAGTTGTTGAAATTGAAGGTGGGGAATGCGATAACTCGAAGCTAGATTGTTCGAATAAGATGTGATGGCTAGAGAAGGATGTTCTCTCTTCTTGGAGTGTTTAATTTGTGTGTTTTCATGCCTAAAATCAGTGGATATAATTAGACTTTCAACCAGTTTTATGCCTGAAATGCCCGATTTTGGCTAAAAAACACCAGCGTGTCACGCTATAGCTTGTGGCGCGACACCACACTTTAACATCAGGTGTTTTTGGCTTCAAAGTGCCTATGTCGCGCCATGGCCTATGCATGGGACAACACGACGTTACTCCTAGCCTTTCGAGATGTGTCGATGTCCTCCGATCATCTATTTTTGTCCCCGTTTAGCTTCTCTTCATCCCGTCACGTCACAAAACCTTGTTTCTCCTAATTCTAACATGTAATTACATTATAATTATCATAAAATCTAACTACAAATGAAAATTCAAAAATAAATTTACAATATTTACAAGTTAATTTGAATTGAAATTAAGATACTGATGCAAGTTCTTCTCTTCTGAATCTGAAATTTACAATATTTACAAGTTAATTAAAGTTTAATGGTTAATACTATATCGTGCTACCGAACTTGTCGATAATTATCTAAACTTCACCATTGACTTCCATTGTCATTCACAGCCATTGTATGCCTTTCAATTATTCTCATTCTTATCAGGATCTCTTCATTTGTCTCTTTCTCTCATACTACAAGTACCTATACTTACATAACTCGAAAATACCTTTGATCAAGGCCGTTAGAGATTAAGTTAAATAATACAAAGCATTCCACCCTTAGAAATCCTTCACTTTGGGAATCTCGGCCACATTTGAACACTTCTATCTCGTTATCGATTTTTGTAATGAGCTCATTTTGCTCAAGATAGATTGTCGATTTAAAAGTGGTCAAAAATGGCCTACCTAACAGAATGGGGATTTCTTGATCTTCCTCAAAGTTGAGAACTACAATCGATGGGGATTATAAATCCCCATACATTAACCAATACATCAATGAGTACACCTTTCTAGTGTACCAAGGATCTATCAGCTAACTGTAGCATTATCAAGGAGTTTTTAAGATCCTCGAGTCTGAGTTTCTAATAGATTGATAGGGGCATTAAATTTATGCTAGCCCCTAGATTACAAAAGGTTTTGCTAAAATGTCGATCCTCTATCTCAATTGGAATTGTAAAAATACTCGGATTTTTTAATTTTGGGGGTATCTTTTTAGTGATTAAAACACTACACAAAGCATCAATGTCAATTTGCTCGCCCTTTTTCTTTTTTCTTATGTCGTTTCATAATTTCCTTTAGATCCTTGGCATATTTGGGAATTTTATCAATAAACTCTAAGAGCAACTGATTGACATTGAGGGATTTAAATAAATTCAAAAAACTTACAAAAATTCATCTCATCTCTCCATTGTTGGTACCTTTTGTTAGGCTTGTGATAATCGGATCAGATACTGGTTCGGCTATTTCCTTAGTTGGCTCATTATGCTCGACCTCCTCCTCAATGGGTTCTTCGACCTTTTCGAGACCCTCCTCTTCATGGATGGGCGTACTTGGTGGCTTCATGTTTTTCCCAATCGCAAAGCGATTGCCTTTACGTGCTCCTTCCCATCTCTTTGAGGGTTATTCTTCGTATTGCTGGGGAGATCCTGGCCATTTTGTTTTTGAAACATCGTCATTAACTGGCTCATTTAGTCAGAAAGTCTATCCATTAGAGATTTGAGTCATCCACATATAGCTTGGACTTGTCGAATGTTTGTCTTCATGGTTTACATCTCTCCCTCTAATCAATCAAATTTTTAATCACTTACAGTAATGTTATTCCCACGACTCTTTGTTGCAATACTGGAGGTTGGTAAGGAGGATTTTGTCGAGTTTGTGCTTGATTCGCGCCTCCTTAGTTACCTCCCTACTCGAGGTTCAGATGATTCCTCCAGTCGGGATTGTAGGTATTTGAATAAGGATTTCCATCCATATTACCTATGTAACTTGCCTTCTTTGGTTGGTTCTAAGAATATGACTCCATTCTCATCGACTTGATAGGTGTCTCCAAATGGTTAAGCTTCTCTTCTGTAGGATTTGTTAGAATCAATCATCGTCATTCTCTTCGCTTACCACTTTCACGTTAGAGGCTTTAATTTGTATATAAAACTCTCATTGGGCCACATACACGAGTTCATGGTCATATCTTCTATGATTTTATAAGCTTGTTCATATGTATGGAACATGAGAGATCATCCGACCACTCTATCTATGCTGGATTTGTTATGTCCGCCAACACCGTTATAAAATATTTGATTTGGACCAACGCTTGCAATCCATGGTGTAGGCACTTTCTTACCATCTTCTTAAAATGTTCTCCATGGACTCACCTTTGTATTGTTTAAAGTTGGTTATTTCTCACCTAAGTTGAATAGTTCAACTAATCAGGAAATATTTATAGAGAATTTTCCGCTAAATTGTTCTATGTTGTAATGGAACCTGGTTGTAACGAGTCTAACCAATCGGCCGGATTGTCACACAAAGAGGATGGGAATAACCTAAGACATACAGCTTCATCGGATACTTCGTTGTACTTGAATGTGTCGCAAAGTTGTAATAACCGTTTCAAGTGTTGGTTCAAGTCTTGCACCATGCTTCCTTTGAATTGCAGTGTATTCTAGATCATCTGGATAGTGGCCACTTTTATTTGAAAATTATTGGCACTTATTTCCAGCCTTGATGTGCTTCCTCGCACAGTGTCTAGTGTAGGTAAGGCGTACTCGCGTAATGTCCGCTGATTCATTGGGACTTCTTCCCGATTATTTCCTTGTCACTCTCGTAGATCTTCAAATAACGGGTTTTCCTGGGGTAAATTTATTACCGTGGGTGGATCGGTGTTCATGAATGGATGGTTGCGCCTAAGTAATTGCTCCAAATTAGGATGTGGTTCGATCAGAATGTTGGAGCTTCCGGTCATAAATAACCTGAAAAGAAATTAAACAAAAAAATTAAATAAACAAAAATTATATTTCGTATCTAAGGTTTTAATGTTCCGACTTATCTTATTAAATGTAAAAATATTTTCAAGATTTATTTCTGAAATCTCTTGGCAACGACACCAACAACTTAAACGTCTATAAACTAGTTATCGTTTATAGTCTAAATAACCCACCAAAAATATAATAAATTAGAATGATGGTATCTGCAAGTGCAAGGGTCAAATTCTAATGTAGTATAGTTTACAACGAAACACTTGGAAGTATTCCGAGGATCATACCTAATGGAAGATGGAATAAATCTATAAAAAAATTTTACAATAATAAGTCTAAATAGTATTAATTAATTACAAATCATAAAATAGAGTAATTCGAGAATATAAATAACTAAAATAAATAAGAAAAATAACAAATGACTTAAATCAATAAAACCAATCAGGAAGATTAACTCGCTTCAGGATTTTTAATTAACTTCAGATTAAGGTTTAGGGTGGATTAGCTACTGATTAAGCAATTATTACCTCCCGACCTCTAACTAATTAATTGATTGGTTGATACTTGCTTATCTCCCAAACTCACTTTCTCAACTAGGATAAGCTATTATTTACTCGGTTCGACATATCTCCCGAATTTGTTTAAACTTTGATAACTTTCTAGGGTTGTCAGGCCTAGGGTTTAAGAACGCGTAATCTATACCAACTAGTCCTCTCAGGAAACCCTAAATCCTTCGTTAATCACATCACCATCCACTCGTTAATATCTCCTAAGAGATTTAGGCACTAATGTTATTCATAATCTTAATCTCAATTATAATAAACATGTTAAGAACACGAATAAATCGGAAGAGAAAAAAGATTAGAATAATAGTGGATTGATATTGAATGGAGAACGGAGTAGTAAATTTATTGATCAAAATAAAAAAAATATGTTGATTGCAAAGAATAAATAACTCTTGGATCAAAACCGATTCCAAGAGGAAAAACAAATAGTGTAGAAAAGCCAAAAGAAAACTAATCTAATCCTACTCATAAACTACTAGGGATTTTGATTGCATCTAAGACGACTTGGTTACAGTAAACCCCTAATGTGTTATTTATAAGAGTGTTGGCAGCCTAAATTTGGTCTTCGACACATCCTAGGTCTTTGTATAAGGTTGATTGTGCAGACGAAAATAATCCCAGCATACCTAGGTAGCAAGTTGACATATGTCATACCATAGGCCTTGCAAGGTGCAACATGATAGGTAAATTTTGCCTTGTATGGCTCGTTTCATACTTCGATGTCCTGGAAAGCTTATGCATCACTCATCCCTTACTTTTACGTCAATTGGGCCTATAAATCTTCATCCTACACACTCAATTACACATATTATCACTGCCTAAGGCCCATGTCAGCCTAATAGGTCACAACACTCACAAAGTGTGTAAAAAACACTTATTTTACTAATATTTAATCCTAAAAACTAAATATCAAAAACATGATATTAAATAATAAATTTCCTAGAAAACAAGATCCTCAAGTGTGAAAATAACCCAAATTTACTACTAAATTTGATGGTAGGTCAAGTATGTATACCTTATGCACCACAAGAGTGAAACCTTCAATAAGTTCTAAAAGTTTTGTGCAAAAGTTGAGAAACAACTAGGTTTAACCATAAAGACACTTCAGTCTGGTCGAGGTGGGGAATATTTATCTAATTAGTTCTTAGGATACCTCATAGAGAATGTGATTCTATCCCAGTTGATTGCACTGGGCACTCCACAATAGAATGGCATGGAAGAGAGAAGGAATCAAATGTTATTAGACATGGTACGTTTGATGTTAAACCTTATGCACTACAATAGTGAAACCTCTGATTAGTTCAAAAAGTTTTGTGCAGAAATGGAAAAACAACTAGGTTTACCCATAAAGATACTTCGGTCTGGTTGAGGTGGGGAATATTGATCTAATTAGTTTTTAGGGTACCTCATAGAGAATCGGATTCTATCCCAGTTGACTGCACTAGGCACTCCACAATAGAATGATGTGGAAGAGAGAAAGAATCAAATGTTATTAAACATGGTATGTTCAATGTTAAGTTATTCGAAGCTACTAATCTCCTTTTGGGGATATAAAGTGTAAACGACTTGCTACATTCTGAATGATGTGCCAATTAAGGAAACACCAAAAACTCCATACATATTGTGGCATGGTAAGAAGCTGAATAGAAATCATTTAAGAATTTGGGGATGCCTATACAACATCACCAAATACACAAGTTAGTGCATTTATACATGGTTCAAATGAATTCATCCATAATAAGTAACTTACACATTTGTTCATCTCATTTAGGTTTCCATTTCCTTTTCATAAGTACATGATACATTCCATTTGAACATATACCATTTCCTTTCCTTTTCATACCCGTTGAACCATCTAGAATATCATCGGATACACGGGAAAGCTCACACGTAGTGTTCTTAAACATATAACCGTAACATTTCTTTTACATCATTACTCACACGAGCTATGAAATAGACCTGCTCACATGAGCTGTGGGTCAAAATGTAAGCTACATGATGCTACTAACAAGAGCTATGGAGTATCCGAAACAAATTCAAGACCTCGGCCATTGGTAGGACATTCAAGACCAGCACCCGAAACATGAAATCTCTAATGACATGTCATTTGTATCCTACGAATTCCTAAGGTTCAACTGGGAATCGATAACCATCATAGCATTTATTTAATTACACATTGATCATTTGAAATTATAATTAACATAATAACATACATTTAAATAACATGAATATAACAACCGTTCATACGAACTTACCTCGACGACTAAGGTGTAGAAACGAAGTCATCTAATCTAAGGCTTTAGCTTTTCCCTGGTCTAGATATGTATGTGGTTTCTCTTGATCTAAATAAAAAATTTCAGCCCATTTAATACTTGTAGTATTCAATTTAGTCCATAATTCATATTTATGCAAAATTACCACTTTGCCCCCAACATTTTAACTTTTCACAATTTAGTCTTTAAGCTCCCAAATTGAAATCTAAGCATTTCAATACACCTTTCAAGCTAACTGATTTCTCTAGGGACTTAACCCAAACCATACCAAACATCATTTTAATAAATTTCACATGAACTTTTACTATTTTTACAATTTAATCCCTATATGTAAATTTCATAAAAAATCACTTTACAAAACTTGTTTATTTCTCAACAAAGGTTCAGAATCTATCATTTAACATCAAAAATCATTCAAAAACATAAATGGAAAGTCCCTCAACTTTTAAAATTTTTACAAATTGACCCCAGGCTAGCTAGATTAAGCTAAAACGACCTCAAAAAGATAAAATCATTAAAAACGGGATGAAAAATACTCACCATGCACCAATCTAAGCTTAGCCAAACTTCAACCCTAAAAATGGCTATTTTGGTTCTTCAAATTCGGTGGAAGAAAAAGGAAGAAGATGAAGCAATTTAGTTTTATTTACTTTAGCCTTAATTACACATTTACCTTTTTAACCTTTAATACTAAAATTTCATCAAAACCACATCATGAACATCCACTAACCACAAAAATGGTCTATTTACCATTTAAGTCCACTTGGTTTCATTTCCATAGGTTTTTATACCTTTTAATTAATAGAACTCCACTTTTACACTTTTACGATTTAGTCCTTTTCACTTAATTATTCATGCAAACATCAAAATTTCTTAATGAAATTTTAATACGACCTTACTAACATCCTATAAATATTAAAATAATAATAAAATAATAATTTACTCATCAAATTTGTGGTCCCAAAACCACTATTTTGATTTCACTAAAAATGGGCTATTACAACTCTCCCCCTAAAGGAATTTTTGTCCCCGAAAATCTTGACAGAAAATAGGTTTGGGTATTGCACTTTCATAGCTTTTTCTAGTTCCCAGATAGCCTTTTCTATTCTGTGTCATTGCCAAAGAAATTTAACTAAAGCTATGCTTTTATTTCTCAATTCCTTAACTTCTCAAGCTAGAATTCTGATCGGCTCTTCACTGTACATCATATTAGATTGAATCTCAACATCAACTGGGGATACACGTGTCAAGGATCTGATCAATACCGTCGTAACATCGATAAATGGAAGACATTATGAATCTTTTCTAACTATGACGGCAAAGCCAATCTGTAAGCTACTGGCTGAATTCTCTCAATGATCTCGTACGGCCAGATAAATCGCGGACTAAGCTTTCCTTTCCAGCCAAGTCGAAGAACTTTCTTCCAAGGTGATACTTGCAGAAATATTTTGTCGCCAACTTGAAATTCAATGTCTTTTTTTTTCAAATCTGCATAAGATTTCTGACAACCAGAAGCTGTTTTCAAACTGTCACGTATCACTTTGACATTTTCTTCAGTTTCTCGAACCAAATCAACATTGAATAAATTTTTATTGCTCAGCTCATTCCAATATAATGGAGTTTGAAATTTTGACCATATAAAGCTTCGTACGGTGCCATTTTAATGCTCGTCTGATAATAGTTATCGTATGCATACTTGACCAACGGCAGAAACCTCTCCTAGTTACCTTCAATCTCTAAAACACAACATTGAAGCATATCTTCGAGTATTTGAATTCCTCGCTCGGACTGACCATCGGTCTGTGGATGAAATGTCGTACTAAAATGCAATTGAGTACTTAGAGCTTCATGTAACTTGATCCAGAATCAAGACGTGAACCGTGGATCCCTATAAAAAATAATAGAAACTGTCACACTGTGCAGTCTAATTATCTTGGAAACATACAACTCTGTCAATCTCTCAAGTGAAAAATCTATACGCACTAGAATGAAATGCGTGGATTTTGTCGAACGATCTATAATGACCCATACAACATCTTTTTTCCTCAGAGACAAAGGCAATCCCAATACGAAATCCATCGTAACACATTCCCATTTCTACTCTAGAATCATCATAGGTTGTAACAAACAAGAAGGTACGTGATGCTCGGCTTTAACTTGCTAACAGACCAAACATTTTGATACAAACTTTGAAGTCTCCCGTTTCAAACCTAGCATCAGTATATCTATTTCAAATTGTCGTACATTTTATTGCTACCAGGATGAATTGAAGCTACTAATGTGAGCTTCTTGTAAAATCTTCTGAATGAGATCATAATTTTTCGATACATAAACTCTGTCTTTAAAGTACAAACTGTTATCTGAACCAACATGATAATCTATATCAGAGGCCGACTCAATCTGTTTTCATTTAGTGATCAATTCGACATCACTTTTCTAAGCTTCGTAAATTTGTTGCAAAAATGTTGGTCTAGTTTTCAATTCAGCTAAAATTGAATCGTCATCAATCAACGTCAATCGTGTGTTCAAAGCTCGCAAAGCAAATGGAGATTTTCTACTCAAAGCATCGACAAAAACATTAGCCCTTCCCAGATGATAATCAATGATCAAGTCATAATCTTTCAATAACTCAAGCCATCTACGTTGTGTCAGGTTTAAATCTTTCAGTGACATCAAATATTTCAAGCTTTTGTGATCTGTGAAGATGTGACATTTTTCTCCATACAAATGGTGTCGCAAAATATTTAGAGCAAATACAATAGCTGCAAGCTTTAAATCTTGAGTCAGATAGTTCTTTTTGTGCGGTTTCAACTTTCGAGGAGCACAAGCTATCACTTTACCTTCTTGTATTAAAACACAGCCTAAACCATTCAATGAAGCATCACTGTAAATCACAAATTCTTTACCGGACTCTGGATTAATCAACACAAGTGCCTCGATTGTAACACCCCGAACCCGAGACCGTCGCCGGAGTCGAACACGAGGTGTTAACAGACTTCAAACCACTTATTTGACATTTCCCAGACAAGCTGCCAATCTGCGTACTAGTCGCTTTAAAAATCATATCTTGAGTTCTGAAATTTGAAATCCAGTTCCGTAAATTTTCCCTGGAACTAGACTCATATACCTATATGGTAGAATTTTTGTAGAATTTTTGGTCGGGCCAATTAGTACAGTTTATTAGTTAAATTCTCCCTTATTACAGGGTGCGACTACACTGACCTTCATGCATTACGATTTGGATAACTGCCTGCACAGAGCTTCAATACTGATGCCGTTTGTTTCTATAGAAACTAGACTCAGAGAGGAATCTATACATCTATGGCATGACTCCTAATTATCTCTGGTTAATTTATAATGAATTTCCAAAGTCGGAACAGGGAACCCAGAAACTGTTCTGGCCCTGTCTCACGAGAACCTGAATATCTCTTAACATACTGTCCATATGATCGTTTCGTTACTTCTATATGAAAATAGACTCATCGAGCTTCGATTACATAATTTATTCACTATTTAATTCCATTCCTACTAATTTTTGTAATTTTTCAATCCCACGTCACTACTGCTGCCAGCATCTGTTACTGAAGCAACTATGCCCATTTCGTGATTTCTCATTGATCTAACTAGTAATTCATCATACATATCACAAAATTATAATCATGACTAGCCATACCAAAGGCTAATCATTGTCAAGCATCTCCCTACTACACTATTGCCATATCATGAATCTTAACACCAAAATTAATCAGCCATGACATATGGCATAAAAATCGAATTACCAAGACTTACGACCTAACGTTATAAAACCAAATCCAACCGAACATTTATGCCATTTTCGCATGGCTAAAAGTTTACATACCAAATTTCAACAAAACATATTAGCCTATACATGCCGAAATGTTCTCCTAGACCGACTAAAAAAGAAGATACCAAAAGTTGCTAGCCGGTGTGATGACTCCGATGACGGCCCGATCACGCAAAAAGAGACGAGTCCAAGAACCTAAAATAGGTGACAAGGAAACACCGAGTGAGTATATAACTCAGTAATTCATAAGCAATGCACTACCATCCATTAATAACATTATCACAAGAGGAAGCAAAATGGAACGAGGCTAGTTACTCCATCCATACCGAACCATACCATAGTTACTCCATCAATAGAATATTTGAGGCATTTTCATACATCATTTTATTTTCGTTACAATCATACAACTAAACGACCTTTCACCTATTCCACGATAAATCTTATGTACGTGACTTCAATTATAATTGTCACATAGGTTCAAACTTACCAAGCTCAACTTCAAATATAAACATAGCGCCTATTAGTCACGAACTCAAGGTACTTACCCGATCCGCTGTCCGTGATCAACTCAATAATGTCGCACACTTAGTGTCCATAGTGATTCAAAAGTATATATAAAGTCCGCACACTCAGTGCTATATAATCAACTCGCACACTTAGTGCTATATAATCAAACTCGCACAATTAGTGCTACATAATCAAACTCGCACACTTAGTGCTGTACAATTTAAACCCGCACACTTAGCGCCAATCTCATGATCATAAATGTTTATACCCGCACTCTTAGTGCCGAGATCAACAACTCAATACATCTCACCTCTTTTCTTTTCATTCAACACTTTCATCACCACATACATACATGTATATATATATATATTTATCATTCCATTCAGCATCATTACATAGACGTTATGACCATTTAAATTAAAACAAACTATATGCTTAATGACTTACTTTATGTTGGGTAAAATAATTCCAAGTCGGCTACTCGATGACCTTCGATTTCCCCTTGTTGGACGCCTCTCCTTTAGGTTCTTGAGCTTAAATAAATAAATCAACTAGTTTAATTACCTTGCTAGTTATTTATATCCCATAACATTAATAGTTTCATATCAAAAGAAGCATACGGCAACATTTTATTTTTATTCACCTTATGCTTTTTACTAACTTTAAGCCATTCGGCTATTGATCACCTAAGATCCAATTACTAAAATTAACCCAATAAATATTTCAATAAAACACACATAAATATTATATACACGGCAACCACCCTTGTTAATTACTCATATATATTTTTAATAATTTTCATTTCATCTTACAACCATTCTTGTTCAAAACATTAGAACCTTAACTAATACTTATAAATTGTCTCAAGGCCGAATGCATTCTTACTTCCAAAGTAACATAGTCGATGATATATTTTATTTCAAGGTACATATTCATAATTCAAATTCAACGATATAAACCAATATCACCCACTTGATCAATTATAGAGAATTAAAGTTAATATCACAATGTGTACTCTATATGGCCCATTATACATAATCAAATTTAACATCATCTATATATTTTCTCATACGGCCGAATATACATACCCCCATATAATATCATTTTCATTCCATTTAACACTTAATTTCCACCACATAAACACTTGGCCGAATAATCCTAAACTAGCAAAACTCCACATTTGTTCATACCATCTTTTAAATTCACATATATCTAATTAGGTAGCTCATATTTTCCCCTTTCTAATATTTCAATCCAAAATATCAAAACACCATCCTTTTAGCATTTATCCAATAATACCGTATGCACAATTTGTCACCAAAACTAAAGAAAAATCAACATATGGGTTACAATAAGAGCTTGACTACTACTAGATTCTCATAAAAATCAATAGAAATAACATGAACTCCTACCTTATTTAACCTCCAAGATAGCCGAATGCCCTAGACAAATTCCTTCCTCTTTCCCTTTTTGTTTCGGCTTTGCAAGAAGGTAAGGAAGATGAACACACTCTTTCTTCTTTTTTCTTTTTTTTTTCTCTTTTCTTTGTCTAGCTACGGCAAATGGAGGGGGGGAGATGGATGAGACAACTTTGTTTTCATCACCCCTCCCTTTTCATTACTTAATTACTAACCCTTTTATTTATTCTTTCTAACATAACACACTAAGCCAACATGTTCCCAACATGTTTCCACCCATAGCATGGCCGGCCACTAGCTCACATTTTGGGTAATTTGACATGCAAACCCATCATTTTCATAACATGCATTAATAGGCCACTTCACATTTGCCTAGCACATTTCTAAATTTTCTCACATAAGTCCTATTTAATAAAATTCACTTACAATTAACAAAATTCAAGCATGAAATTTTCACACATGCATATATACATATAATAAGCATCAAATATGATGGCTAATTATTAGTATGACTCGGTTTTGTGGTCCCGAAACCACTTCCCGACTAGGGTCAATTTTGGGCTGTCACATCGATTAACAATACTTTCAACTGATTAAAACTTTGCTAACATTTCTCAGACCATTCAAACTTAACATCTTTTTGAAGTAGTTTCATTAAAGGCGTAGCAATCATCGAAAATACCTTGACAAATCTTCTATAATATCCAGGTAAACCTAGAAAACTTCTAACTTCTGACACATTTCTCGGAGGTTTCCAGTGTACCACAGCTAATATTTTACTCGGATCAACTCTAATACCATCTACCAAGATTACATGTCCAAAAAATCTAACTTCTCGGAGCCAGAACTCATATTTGTTGAACTTAGAGAACAATTCTCAAATGCTAGGCATGCTCTGTCTCATCTTGTGAATAGATCAAAATGTCATCAATGAATACAATAACAAATATGTCTAAATACAGTCTAAATATTATGTTCATCAAGACCATACACACAACAGGTGCATTAGTCAAACCAAATGGCAGCACAAGAAACTCATAATGTTCGCAGCTAGTTCTGAATGCAGTTTTTGGCATATCAGAATCTTTAACCCGTAGCTGATAATAACCAGAACGAAGATCGATCTTTGAGAATCCCATCGCACCTTTCAACTAGTTAAACAAATCATCGATATATGGCAATGGACATTTATTATTGATCGTGACTTTATTGAGCAGTCGATAATCTATACATAATTGCATTGACCCATCTTTTTTCTTAACAAACAACACAGGAGATCCCAAAGGAGAAGAGTTGTGCCGAGAAAAGCCCCTATCTGTCCACTCTTGTAACTGTGCTTTCAACTCTTTTAATTCAATAGGTGTAATTCTATACAGAGCTATCGATATTAGAGATGTTCTCGGTATTAACTCAATAGCAAACTCAACCTCTCTGATCGGCGGTAACCCTTGTAATTCCTCTAGAAATACATTTGTAAACTCACATACAATTGGAACTGATTCTAACTTTAATTTTGAATCCCTAGAATCAAATATATAGGCGAGATATGCTTCAGAACCTTTTCTAACATATTGCTGTATCAACATAGCTAAAATAACATTAGATGTACTATATGATCTGTCTGATTCAATTTGAAGCTTATCACCGTTCCAACATTTTAACACACTATGCTTTCATCTACAGTTCACAACAGCATCAAAGGACAGTTTTTATAGACTTTATCAACTAATACATAATGTCCTAAAAGTGTTCGTTACTTTAATCACAAACTCAGTAGACTCGAAAGGTATTTTCTTATTTGACACGAAAGTTGTGCATACATATGAGTGCGTTGACCCCGGGTTAATCATAGCATTAACATTAGTATCAAAGATATAAAATGTATCGGTGATCCCATCAAGTGTTGAAGCTTCCTATCGAGCACAAATCGCATAAGCCCTAGCTGGTGCCCCTACCTCAAATCTCACAGCAGAATCTTTCATCCCACTATGACTATTACCTGTATTTCTAGTTTTTCGAGGTGGTCTCCCTCTCGTAGCTATGTTACCCGGGTGAGTACTATGGGCATTGTCTTTGTCGGATAGCAGTCTCTAAGATAATGATGTAACAGCCCGTTTTTAATGAAATCAGAACAGCAGTTTTGTGACCAGAAATTTGAAGTCAAAAAATTTATTTTCTTATTATTTTATTTCCTACAGCATGGTAGTAGTACTGTATAAAAATTTCGTCAAGAAATTTTATCGTTTACATGCTCAATTTGATAAAAAGGACTAAATCGCGTAAAGTGCAAACATTGAGTTCTAATGGCTAAAGGTATTAAATAACTATTGAAATTTAAATTAGAAGTCCTTATATGGTAATTAGAGCATTAGAGTGGATAGTGGATTTTAATTGCTTGGTATTCTTGAAATATTAAATGTGTTTAAAGGGTGTTTTAGTAAATAAGTAAATAATGGTTACATTAAATAAAATAAAAGCAATGTCTTCATTTTTAATCACCATCTTCAACCAGAATTAGAAGAGAAAGAAACCATTATTGAATCCTAACATTCGCCCCCCTCATTTTCTTGATTAGATCAAGACAGACCACGTACGGAGTTAAACCGAGGAAAAGAGAAAATCTAGGACTAATCACTTCTGTTCTATGTATACTCATTGAGGTAAGTTCATGTAATTAGCTCATGTTTATATGTTTTTAATTGAAATATATATGTTATGAATGGTCATACATAATTACCGATTGCATATCTAACGACGTACGGCGATTAGGATACAAATGACATGTCATTAGGGTTTACATGATTTGGTTGCTGGTCCTGAACACCCTATCGATGGTTGAGGACCTGCATGTGTTGCCAATACTCCACAGCTCATGTGAGCAGCATCGTGTACCTACTTTCTGACCCATAGTTCGAGTTCGAGTGCACATACAGATTCACAGTTCGTATGAGCATAAATGTACATGAATTAACAGATTATAGTTATATAAGCTAGCACACTATGTGTGAGCTATCCCGGGTAGCCAATGGTATTCTAAATGGTTCAACAGGCATTTTTTCTGATATGAAATGGTAAAGGTTCATTACGGACTATTACAGGTATACACATGAATTATATGGAAATGTTGTTACACAATATATAGAAACTTGAATTGGATGATACATGTACATGGAACTTGATCAATGGTTATGTTCATCTATGTTTATTGGCTTATATATATGTGCTTAGGCATTTGGCCAAATTGTATTGGGATATGCTTGTTTACTTACCTATTGTATGACTAAATGGTAAGTTAAATTCTAGGTTATACAAACTTACTAAGCTTAAATGATTACTCTGTGTTATTTTCCGTGTTTTATAGTGAATAGGAAGCTTGTTCGGGTTGAAAGCTTGTCTTTTGAGTTATATCACAGTATCCATCGGCTCTTTTGGTACATTCAACTGTTTAGTTTTGGTTATAATGGCATGTACAGGCATTTTGGCTAATGTTGGCCTATATTTTTTTTTGTGAATATGGCCATTTGATTTGGCTTGTGTTTTGACATATTTTGTTATGCATATAAGTAGCACTAACATGGCTGATGTGTGGATTGTTTTGTGATTGAATAATGAAAGGTAAAATGATAGTTAAATGTGTTTTGTGATATGATGAACTTGTGGTGATTTGGTACTATAGTATACATGACTTATATGGTGATTTGGTACCAATTGACAAGTTTTGGTAAGTAAATTAGATGGCATGAATTGATGCAAATCTAGTTGGAAGTTAGTTGATCATTTTGACCAAAATAAGTACATGATTATACATGTTTGCATATAGTCATTTCAGGTGCCTAAGGGCACATTGGTTGTATGAAGTTATACCATATGTAAATGACTTGTTTATGCTTGGTTTGGATGCATTATTATGGCTTGTTTATATGTAAAATGTTGGTTCTAGGTACATGACAAATCGGGTGAGAAAAATGGCTTATAAAATGACATATTTTCGTCTATACGGGTAGAGACACGGGCGTATGTCTCAGCCATGTGTGATACATGACTAGGTGACACGACCATGTCTTCCTTTTAGCTTTCAAAGGGTTGCAAGTCAGGCTGTTACATGGCCTAGCACACGGCCTGGCACACGAGCGTGTGAGGTTATTTTGAAGGGTACACGGCCTGGTACACAAGCATGTGGCTTGGCTGTGTGACCTAAGTTAGTGAGTTACAGGGCACGGACACAGGCTGGTACACTGCTTAGCCACATGGCCGTGTAACCCTTACACTGTTGAAAATTTTCAATGTTTTCTAAGAAAATCTCTAAGTTTTCGATTTAGTCTCGAATTATTTCTAACACATATTTAGGGCCTCAAGGCTCGTATAAGGGACAATATGTATGATTTGACTTGGTTTTAATATGTTATTGATATGTTATAAAATTTCTATCTGTTTGAATTGTAAACTTCGGTAATGCTTTGTAACCCTGTTTTGGCGATGGATATGGGTTAGGGATGTTAAATTTATTGGTATCAGAGCTATAGTTTTTTCGATTCTTGGACTGAACGTAGCATGTACGAGTCTAGCTATACATGTCATTATATAACCTGTGATAGTGTGATATCTCTTGATCATTTTAAAACATGTTTTCATATAACACTGACATCCAACCGAGCTAACTCCGATGAAGTAGAGAGTAACACTCAAGCCTTCGTTTATGGAGTAGCATCAGTGATTCAAGGCCCGTATCTGAAGGCCGTAGAGGAGAGGCTAAGGAAGCCTTCTTCCAGATGATGAGTGAATGGTTCACCGAGCTTGTACGGACGAACCCGGCTGTTCAACAACCTCCACCCCCTCCTGGGCCCAAACCGATTCCCATTATTCCTCAAGGTATGGAACCAATTCAAGGTAGTAAGCCATCTATTGATAAGATACATAAGTACGGGGCTAAATAATTTTGAGCTATTGCTGAAGATGATCCCAAGAGGGCTGAATTCTGGTTAGAGAATATAATCAGGGTTTTTGATGAGTTATCCTGTTCACCGGCTGAATGTGTTAAATGTGTAGTATCTTTTTTGAAAGATTCGGCTTACCAGTGGTGGAATAAGTTAATTTCTATTGTGTCGAGAGAGCAAATCACTTGGGAATTCTTTCAAATTGAGTTTCAAAAGGAATATATTAGTCAGAGGTTTCTAGAACAGAAATGTAAAGAATTTCTTAAGCTCAAACAGGGTCGTATGTCTGTATTAGAGTATGAGCAGGAATTTGTTAGATTGAGCAAATATGCTTAGGAATGTATTTCGACCAAGACTGCTATGTGTAAGAGGTTTGAATAAGGGCTAAACGAAGACATAAAGCTTCTAGTTGGAGTTCTTATGCTGAAAGAATTCGTTGTATTGGTTGACCGAGCACATAAGGTCGATGAATTGAGTAAAAAAAAGACATGCTGAATTGGAAGCAAGAGACTCAAGAAAGAGATCGAATGAGAAGTCATATCAGTCAGCATCAAAGAAATCTACAGAACATCACAACTGTTCTACAGCTTTTGCGAGATATTCTAATAGAGACAGAGGTACCCAACGCTCCAATCAAAACCTCAAGCTACATCTGTATCGTGTATGGGTAGTGTCAGAGATGTTTAGCTCGAGTGCAAGCATTATAAAAGACTACATTATCGTGAGTGTCAGTTAAAGAACGGAGCATGTTTCAGGTGTGGTTCCTTAGACCACTATCTTAGAGATTGCCTAGAGAAATCTGAGAAAGAGAAAGCTCAAACCATGTGGCTGAGCAATACTGCTACAAGAGGTAGAACACCTCGTAATCCTAGAACTGTGAGTGGTAGTCATGGTGTTACAAAAGATTCTACTATGAGATCCGGGGCACGAGCACCAGCTAGGGCTTATGCTATTTGTGCACGAGAGGATGATTTTGTGCCAGATGTTATTACTAGTACTTTCTCTATTTTTGATACTGATATTACTGCTTTGATTGATCCGAGATCAACTTATTCATATATGTGCACGAATTTAGTGTCTAGTAAGAATTTACATGTTGAGTCCACTGAATTTATGGTTAAAGTATCAAACCCCCTAGGTCAGTATGTGCTAGTTGATAAAGTTCGCAAGAATTGTCCTTCGATGACTTGGGGTTACAGTTTTTCGGTTGATTTGATGCTATTACCGTTTGATGAATTTGATGTAATTTTGGGCATGGATTGGCTAACTCTACACAATGCTATTGTGAACTATAGATGAAAGCTTATTGTATTGAAATATCAGAATGGTGAGACACTTCGTATTGATTCAGATAGTCCGAGTGAGTTACCTGTTGTTATAACAGCTATGTCAGTGAAGAAATATGTGAGAAAAGGTTGCAATGCTTACCTTACTTATGTATTGGATTATAAAATGTTCGAATCGAAGCTTGAGTCAGTACCAGTGGTTTGTGATTATCCTAATATATTTTCGGAGGAGTTACCTAGATTACCACCGATTAGAAAGGTTGAGTTTGCTATTGAACTAGTACCGAGGACATCCCCGATATCGATAGCACCTTACCAAATGGCTCCTACAGGGTTGAAAGAGTTGAAAGCATAGCTGCAAAAGTTGGCAGATAGGGGTTTTGCTCGACCTAGTTTTTCACCTTAGAGTGCACCAGTTTTGTTCCTTAAGAAAAAGGATGTATTAATGATATTGTGTATAGACTACTGTCAGCTCAAAAAGGTTACAATCAAGAATAAATATCCTCTGCCTCGATTGACGATTTGTTCAATCAGCTGAAAGGTACCATAGTATTCTCGAAGATTGATCTTCATTCTGGCTATTATCAACTACAAGTGAAAGATTTGGATATGTCAAAAACTGTATTTAGAACCAGGTACAGACACTACGAATTTCTTGTGATGCCATTTGGTTTAACTAATGCACCTGCAGTATTTATGGATTGATGAGCAGAATCTTCAAACCGTACTTAGATATATTGGTTGTGGTATTTATTAACTGCATTTTGATATATTCCTGAGATGAGTCTGAGCATGTTGAACACTTGAGAATTGTTTTACAAACCCTGCGAGATAAATAACTTTTTGCTAATTTTAGCAAATGTGAGTTTTGGCTCTAAAAAGTCAATTTTCTAGGACATATAGCATCGGCTGAAAGCATCAGAGTGGATCCGAGTAAAATTTTAGCAGTTGTTTTTTGGGATTAGTTGATTATTACCAAGTTTCGCCAAAGGGTTCTCGATGATAGCTACACCGATAACGTGACTCTTATAGAAGGATGTGAAATTTGAATGGTCCAAGAAAGGTCAGCAAAATTTTAATCAGTTAAAAGCATTGTTGACCGAGGCACCAGTTTTAGTTCAGCCTGAATCAGGTAAAGAATTTGTAATTTTCAGCGATGCATCTTTAAATGGTTTAGGCTGTGTTTTGATGCAGAAAGGCAAAGTGATAGCTTATGTTTCCAGACAGTTAAAGCCGCATGAAAAAAATTATCCGACACATGAACTAGAGTTGGCAGCTATTGTGTTTGCGTTGAATATTTGGCAACACCATTTGTTCACTGAAATATGTCATCTATTTACCATCATAAGAGTTTGAAGCATCTAATGCCGCAAAAATATTTGAACCTGAGGCAGTGTAGATGGCTTGAACTATTAAAATATTATGAGTTGATCATTGATTATCATCCGGGAAAAGCGAATGTAGTTGCTGATGCTCTGAGTAAAAAGTTAGCATTTGCTCTGCGAGTGATGAACACACGACTGACATTATTTGACGATGGTTCGATCTTAGCTGAGTTGAAAGCTAGACCGATGTTTTTATAGCAGATCTGTGAAGCTTAGAGGTGTGATGATGAGTTGTTAGCTAAACGGGCTCAATGTGAGTCGACTTCTGATTTAGAATTTCATATAGGACCAAATGGTTGTTTCTTGTTCAGAGGTAGAATTTGTGTACTGAAAAATTTATAGCTCATTCAGAGAATCTTACATGAAGCTCATAGTGGTAGCATGTCTGTTCATCTAGAAAGTAATAAAATGTATAGTGATTTGAAACAGATATACTAGTGGACGAAAATGAAACGCGAGATTTCTGAATTTGTATCTAGATGCTTAGTACGTCAGCAAGTTAAAGCTAAACATCAGGTACCTTCTGAATTGTTACAACCAGTGATGATACTGGAGTTGAAATGGGATCTAATTACTATAGATTTGGTATCGATTTTACCCTTATCTTCAAGAAAGAAAGATGTCATTTGGGTTATCGTTGATCCTTTGACGAAGTCTGCACATTTTATTCCAGTACGTACAGATTTCTCCCTTGAAAGATTAGCTGAGTTATTTTTTTATGAAATTGTCAGATTACACGGAGCGACAATCTCTATTATTTCGAATAGAGATCCGCAGTTTACATCACGATTTTTGAGTACAAGAAGCTCTTAGTACACAGTTACATTTTAGCATTGCATTTCATCCTCAGACCAATGGTCAGTCCAAGCGAGTAATTCAAATTCTCGAAGATATGTTTCGTTGCTGCGTATTAGAGTTTGAAGGGAATTAGGAGAAATATTTACCGTTAGTTGAATTCATGTATAATAACAGTTTTCAGTCTAGCATTAAGATGGCACCGTATGAACCTTTGTATGGTCATAAATGTCAAACCCCGTTATACTGGATCGAGCTCAGTGAGAGAAAGATACACGGGGTTCATTTGATTCGTAAGATTGAAGAAAAAATAAAAGTGATCCAAGATAGTTTGAAAGCAGCTTCAGATCGTCAAAAATCATATACGGGTCTTCAACGTAAAGACATAGAATTTCAAGTCGGCGATAGATTGTTTCTGAAAGTATTTCCTTGGAAGAAAGTTCTTATGTTCGGTAGCAAAGGAAAGCTAGGTCAACCATTTATCAGGCCGTATGAGATTACTAAAAGAATCAGACCTGTTGCGTATCGATTAGCCTTTCTGTCAGAATTAAAAAATATTCAAAATGTCTTTCACATGACTATGTTACAATGGTACCAATCTGACCATTCACATGTTATCTCCTCGACTGATATCGAGATTCAGCCTGATATGTTGTATAGTGAAGAACAAATCAGAATTTTGGCTCGAGAGGTGAAAGAATTGAAAAAAACATAGCTTTAGTAAAGGTTCTTTGGCAATGACACGAAATAGAAGAAGCCACCTAGAAACCTGAGGAAGCTATGAGAAAGCAATATTCGATCCTCTTTTCTGGTGAGATTTTGGGGATGAAAATCCCTTTAGGGGAGATTGTAACAACCCATTTTTAGTGAAATCGAAACAGTGGTTTTGGGACCACAAATCTAAAGTCAAAAAAATTATTTTATTATTATTTTGTTGCTTATAGCAGGGTAGTAGTACCGCATAAAAAATTCATCAAGAAATTTTACCGTTTACATGCTTAATTTGATAAAAAGGACTAAGTCGTGTAAAGAAAAAAAGTTGAGTTCTAATGGCTAAAGGTATTAAATAGCTATTGAACTTTAAAGTAGAAGTCCTTATATGGTAATTAGACCACTAGAGTGGATAGTGGATATTAATGGCTTGGTATTATTGAAATATTAAATGTTTTTAAAGGGTCTTTTAGTAAATAAGTAAATAATGGTTAAATTAAATAAAATAAAAACAATGTCTTCATCTTTAATCACCATCTTCAACCAACATTAGAAGAGAAAGAAGCCATTGTTGAAGCTTAACATTCGGCCACCTTATTTGATTAATTAGATCAAGATAGACCTCATATGGAGTTAGATCGGGGCAAAGGGAAAATCTCAGATTAATTGCCTCTGTATCTACGAATACTCGTCGAGGTAAGTTCATGTAATTAGCTCGTGTTTATATGTTTTTAATTGAAATATATATATGTTACAAATGGTCATACATAATTACTGATTGCATATCCAATGACGTACGACAATTATCGAGCCCCGTTTGAACCTTAGGAATCCGTAGGATACAAATGACATGTCATTTGGGTTTACATTATTTGGGTACTGGTCCTTAACATCCTACCAATGGCTGAGGTCTTGCATGTGTTGCGGATACCCCATAGATCGTGTGAGTAGCATCGCGTAGCTACTTCTAACCCATAGCTCATGTGAGCATACCGAGTTATAACTCGTGAGAGCATACTGATCTACAGCTCGAGTGAGCATACCGATTCACAGCTCGTATGAGCATACATGTACATGAATTGACAGATTATATTTATATAAGCTAGCATACTATGTGTGAGCTATAACGGGTATCCAACAGTATTCTAAATGATTCAACAGACATTATTTCTGATATGAAATGGTAAAGGTTCATTACGGGCTATTACAGGTATACGCATGAATTATATGGAAATGTTGTTACATGGTATATGGAAACTTGAATTGGATGATACATGTATATGGAACTTGATCAATGGCTATGTTCATCTATGTGTATTGACTTATATATATGTAATTACATGGCTAACATGGTTGGTGTATATGTGCTTAGGCATTTGGCCAAATTCTATTGGGATATTCTTGTTTACTTACCTATTATATGACTAAATGGTAAGTTAAATTCTATGTTATACGAACTTACTAAGCTTAAATGTTTATTATGTGTTATTTTTTGTGTTTTATAGTGAATCAGAAGCTCGTTCGGGTTGGAAGCTTGTCGGAGCTATATCACACTATCCATCGACTCTTTTAGTACATTTGGTTGTTTAATTTTGGTTATAATGGCATGTATAGATATTTTGGCTAATGTTGGCCTATATGTTTTGTTGTGAATATGACCATTTGATTTGGCTTCTGCTTTGACATATTTTGGTATGTATATAAGTAACACTAACATGGTTGATGTGTGGCTTGTTTTGTGATTGAATAATGAAAGGTAAAATGATAGTTAAATTTTTTTGAGATATGATGAATTTGTGGTGGTTTGGTACTATAGTATACATGACTTATATGGTGATTAGGTACCAATTGACAAGTTTTGGTGGAATGAATTGATGCAAATCTAGTTGGAAGTTAGTTGATCATTTTGACCAATATGAGTACTTGATTATACATGTTTGCATATAGTCATTTGAGGTGCCTAAGTGCATATTGGTTGTATGAAGTTATACCATATGTAAATGACTTGTTTATGCCTGGTTTGGATGCCTTATTATGGCTTGTTTATATGTGAACTGTTGGTTGTAGGAACATGAAAAATTGGGTGAGAAAAATGGCTTATAAAATAGCCTATTTTTGTCCACACGGGCACAGACATGGACATGTGTCTCAACCGTATGTGACACACGGCCAGGTGACATGGCCGTCTGTCTCCGGTAGCTTTCAAAGGGTTGCAAGTCAAGTTGCTACGCGGCCTGACACACGGGTGTGTAAGGTTATTTCGAAGGGTACACGGCCTGGCATACGAGCGTGTGGCTTGGCCGTGTGACCTAAGTCTGTGAGTTACATGGGCATGGACATGAGCTGGGACAAGGCCATGTGTCTCTATTTCTGATGCCCACACGGCGTGGCCACATGGCCGTGTGACCCCTGTGGTGTTGAAAATTTTCAATGTTTTATGAAAAATTCTCTGAGTTTTTGATTTTGTCCCGAATTTTTTCTAACACATATTTAGGGCTTCAAGGGCTCGTATAGGGGACAATATGTATGATTTGAGTTGGTTTTTATATGTTTATTGATATGTTATAAAATGTTTGAAATTTTTTGTCTGTTTGAATTGTAAACTCCAGTAATGCTCTGTAACCCTGTTCTGACAACGGATAAGGGTTAGGGGTGTTACAAATGATCATAAGAACCACATTTAAAACACGACCCGTCTTTCAGTCTGCATTCACCGAAGTGTCATCTATTACATTGTAACAACCCAATTTTAGGCCTAGTTGGAACAGTGGTTTCGGGACTACAAATCTGATGAGGGAAAATATAATTATTATATTTTTATGGTCTACAATTTCACGGAAAAATTTCGTGAAAATTTTGTTCTAAAATTTCGACGTTTGGGCAATCAATTTAGCTAAAAGAACTAAATTGTAAAAAGTGTAAAATTTGAGTTCTACATGTTAGAAGTGTCCAATTGTTATGAAATTTTAAATTGGAGGTCCTTAAATGGTATTTAGACCATTGGTTAAATTGTGGACAAAAATGGACATGAGATAGGTGAAATAGGAAATTTTTAAGTTAGGGACATTTTGGTAATTTGGTAATTAAAAAGTATTAAAAAGACAGAATAGGCCAAAAATCATCATCTTCAACCTCATGGCCGAAATTAGCAAGGGGGAAGCCATGTTTAGGGTTTTCAAGCTTCCAAGCTCGATTGAAAGTCCGTTCTAACCCCGTTTTTAATGTTCTTTACATTTTTGGAGTCCCGGTAACTTCATTTAGCTTATTCTAGCAATAATTTAATCTAGGGTTTATATTTGGAAAAATACCCATAGGTGAAATTTGTTTTTTTATTATGTTTTATGGTAGAATATGAAGCTTGAAATTATGTTAAACAACTTTTGCTAAGCGAGTTTAAGTGAAAACGAGTAAAACGACATAATCAGTAAAAATACCTAATGTTCATAAGTAAGTGTTAGAGTGGGAATTTAATGTTTCCATAGAAGGGAAAAATATTCATCACGTCATAAAACATAAGAATAAGAGATGAAGTTTAATTTCTGAGCTTTGGGGTAAAAGTGTAAATATGCAAAAGTTTAGGGGCAAAATCGTATTTTTTCTAAAGTTCGAGTCAAGGACTATTTTGATAAATGTGAGTGTTAAATATGTTAAATGTGTCATTATAGATCAAGAAAGACGAGAAGTCAACCTTAATCGGGGAAAAGAGAAGATTGGGAATTAAATTCCAAAATCTTTACATTTTGTATCAAGGTAAGTTGTATGTAATTAATACATTGTTATAATTATTTTTATTATATTTCGTGACAATATATGCGAAAGGGTTGGATATGAAATAATTATATTAAAGTTAGAAATTTTAAATTGATAGTTGATTTGTTTAAAATCAGCTTGGTTTATGGAGTTGAGTGGAAAGATTGATATTATAATGTGCTATGGAGAAATTGTAAATTATTGGAAAGTAAGAATCTTTGTGGAACTGTCGGAATGGTAAAGATTTGAATAAGGTATCGATGAACATGTGTGTAGTACTGTGTGGAGGCTACTACGTGAATCGATGAATGACGGTCACATGTGTAGTACTAAGTGAAGGCTACAATGTGTACCGAGAAGCTTTGGTCATGTGTGTAGTACTGTGTGAAGGCTACTACGTGAATCGATAAATGATGGTCACATGTGTAGTACTAAGTGAAGGCTACTATGTGTACCGAAAAGTTTTGGTCAAGTGTGTAGTACTATGTGAAGGCTACTACGTGAACCGTAAAACTTGATCACATGTGTAGTACTATGTGAAGGCTACTACGTGTATCTAATGATAAAAGTAACATGGGTAGTACTGTGTGAAAAACCCCAAATATTTGTTGTTATACTGACATGTTCAATGAGATATGAGTATGTGATTGGAAGTGATAAGTTGCGAAAGAGTGACTGAAGTGATGAAGTCTTGTATTGTGTTATAAAATAAATGGTTATAGTGCTATGTGAATGAGGGATGTGTGGAATTGAATTGAATATTGACTTGAAAATGGCAAAGTGAATTTTGAATTGAATAGTGATTGAAAGTGAAAAAGTGAAATTATTAAAAAGTAGAATTAGCAACAAAATAGTTTTGGATAGCAAAATCATGTGACTTTGAAAAATCACCAAAAATGGTGAAAATAGAATTAGAGATTGAATAAGATATGAAATGAAATCTTAGTGAGTCTATGTTTACATAAAAGAAACAGATCACGCAAAAGAGTTATATATTTTGAGATATTTGAATTTTAGTAAGATAGGGACGGATTGATTTCGAAATCCTCTGTTCTGATTTTGGAAAATCATTAAAAATTTTTAAAAAATAATTATGAGTTATAATTTATATTATTATAATCCTTAATGATTATATTTTCAAGATAAACAAACGATAACACCATTTGAATTCTGTACAATTAGATAATTCATTTTTAGTGAAGAGTGGTTAGAACTATCAGACTGCGTAACAGGGTAAACTTTAAAGAATAAACTGTACTAATGGCCAAGTCAAAAATTCTGAAAATTTTATTGTAAGAATACATGTGAGTATAGTTTCTGTGAAAATTTACGGATCTTAATTTTGAGCTCTGTAGCTTCAGATAAAAATGATTTAGTGACTCTGACTCAAATAGACAGCTTTGAATTTAAATATAAGTGAATAGTGAAATTATGTATAATGCTATTTAAGCATGTTTTATACATAAAGGATGTGGAATGGAGAGGAGGAGGAAAATTAATTATATATATGAATGATTTGTGTATAATTGGTTATATGCTCGATTATAATCGATAAACGTTAAAATAGAAATGATGCTTACATTTGCGTATTATTGATCATGATTTAAGCTCGTATAGGAAAATAAAGTTTCATAGTATGTGAGTGTGGTATATTTGGTATATGATTTGGTATGAAGTAAGGCCATGAATGGTTTATGGATTAACTCATGTTGGTAAGTTTGATACATGAATAAATGTTGAACTCGGCCATACTTATAATGCTTACGCTATATGTTTATTTGGCTAACATGTGTAGTGTACAAGCTTAAGCTTTGGCCAAGTGGTGGTTGAATTATGCCACGTTAAATTTATAAGTTATGCATTGAAATGGTAAGTGCCTAGATGGGAATATGCTTGTGATCATGGAAAGGGTGGTAATGTTTAAATTATGTAAACTTACTTGAAATTGTTTATTATGTGGTTAATTCCAAAAAGAATTATGTTAAATGTACTAGCTTGTGACTATGGTTGAATGATATGTTATTGTTTTGTGTGATATTCGTAGGATATGGGTGTGGAAAGGAAATGAAATACTAAGTTCATACTTGAAGAATAAAATGACGAAAAAGGGGATGATGAGTTGATTTGATGTTGTTATTTAAGCTTAAGTGATGTTTTCATTGTAATACTAAGAATTTTATAAATGTGTTAATGAATGGTATAATCGATAAACGTTGAGTTAAATGGTGAATACGTATTAGTATTGAACTTAACGATATTGAAGTGTACATGAATTAAATGGGAGTTTCTAGTGATATGATTTGAATTAAAAGAATTATTGCGGTATTGAAATATATATATTGGATTGAGAAATTGATTTGAATTGTGAACATGAAAGATTGTGAATTGAATAAAATGGAAATGAAGCATTCAATTACATTAGTAAGTATCGGGTCTCATAGGCCCTATTTGTTATTAATATAATATTTTGAGGATATGTTGTAAAGAATTATAAAAGCATGTTAAAAATTTGAAGAGTTTAAATTTGAATGAAATTTTGTAACTCGATTTAAAACGTTTACATGTGTAAGTGTTCTAGTAATGCCTCATACCCTATTTCGGAGTTGAATACGGGTAAGGGGTGTTACATACATTGTTGACATTCAGGCTTGTTGTTTTTGACACTGCCCATGCTCGCTACGAATGTACCCTGAGGTTTTGAGCTGAATACTATTTTCCTCTATCTTTTCCAGAATAACCCACTGAAGCTGATGAGTGACTATGAAATTCTATTAACTTCTTTGATGGAGACGAGAGTGATTTTCTAAGAGAGCCTTTTTCATAAATCACGAGTCTCAGAATTCAGTTTTCTTTTTGCTTTTCTAAGTTCTTCAGCCTTGTGCGCTCTATCAACCAGAACTACAAATTATTTCAACTCAAGAATCTCGACTAGTAACTTAATATCCTCATTTACACCGTCTTCAAATCGAGTACACATACCAAATTCTATCGATATACATTCACGGGCATACTTACTGAGTGGCACAAATTCCCTCTTGTACTCAGCTACTATCATACCTTCCTTCAACTCAAGAAATTCTTTGCGTTTCTTATCTAGGAACCTCTGACTACATATTTCTTTATGAACTCTGTCTGGAAGAATTCCTAATTTACACGCTCCCTCGGTACCACCACGATCAATGTGTTCGACCACTAATAAGCTGAATCTTTTAATAGAGAAACAACACATTTCAAGCATTCTATTGATGTACAAGACAATTCATCGAAAACCATAATTGTGTTTTCTAACTAAAACTCACTCTCTGTGGATTGTCTTCAACTGTACCTCAAAATTCTTTAGCCCCATACTTTCGAATTTTATCAATTGGAGGCTTACTCACTCGTACTAGTTCCAAACCTTGAGAAACTATGGGACCAGTTGGGGTGCAGGTGGGGTGGAGGTTGTTGGGCCATTGGGTTCGTTTGCATGAACTCTAAAAACCACTCAGATATCATCTGGAAGAATGCTTTGTTAGCCTCTCCTCCTCGGCCCTCAGCTAAAGGCCTACTTTCACTAGACGCTGCTCCGTGAATGGAGGCTTGCGCGTTACTTTCTACTTCATCAGATCAGCTCGATTGGATGACATCTTATCTATATGAAAACATAATTCAATGTGAATCATGAGTTATCACACTATCGCAGGTTATATAATGACATGTATTTCTAGACTCATCCCTGCTACGTTCAATCTGAGAACTGACTAAATTGTAGCTGTGATACCACTAAATGTAACACCTCTAACCCGTATTCATCACTTGATTAGGGTTACGAAGCATTACCATACAATCAGAACATTTAAACATACATTTCATATATTAACTTAAACATATTACAAACCAATCATTCACATACATATTGTCCCTAAATTAAGCCCTCGAGGCCCTAAAAACACCTTAGAAACAATTCGGGACCAACTTGAAATCATTTGAAAATTCCAGGAAAAAGTTACAAAAATTTTAAAATAAGGGTCACACGGTCGTGTGCCTCACACGGCTGAGACACACGCCCATGTCTCAAGCCATGTAACCTTTGAACTAGGGACACACGATCGTGTCCTCACCCGTGTAACTCTCTAAGTAGGGTTACACAGCTGTGTCACATGCCTCTGTGCCAGGCCATATAACTCTCGAAATAGCCCCACACACTCATGTGCTAGGCCGTGTAACTCACTGACTTGCATGCAAAGGAACCTTTAGGGGACACACGCTCGTGTCTCAGGTCATGTGGTCCTAAAATACACCCATGACAAGCCATTCCCAAAACCAATTCATGCATAAACATTTGAACCATATGTGCACACCTACAAAGCATCAAACCATACCTAAACATACATATATATATGACATTCCAAGGTCCTAATTTAACTAACCAATATGCCATTCAAAGGCACCTCAAAGGCAATCATCTAAGTTTACCTAAACATGCATATTTTACCACTTACCATTCATCAATTACTAATTCCAAAAACTTACCAAACATGCCTCAACTTGACCATTACTACTCCATCACAAAACATGCCATTTGAACCATTCAAAACATGCAACATGAGATAGCTCAATGATATAATCCATCAAAACATCAAAGGTAGCAAACCAAGATAACATTCACAACTTATATTCATCGCAATGACATTACAATCTAACATATACATGCCATTATAACCTTGGCCAAAACATTCAAAAACTACCGATGTTTATGCTGGATAGTGTGATAGATTTCTGACAAGCTTCCAAACTGATCGAGCTTCCGATAATCTATAAAAACATTATAAAGAAACTACGTAAACACATAATGCTAGTAAGTTCGTATAACATAAACACAACTTATCATTTCATTTGCATAATGTAAGTAGTATAATTATAACACCAACTAATACCATAAGCTTGGAACAATGCCTATATAACATCACCATATATAGAAGTTAGTGCATTTATACATAGTTCAAATAAATTCATCCATAATAAGTAGCTTACACATTTGTTCATATCATTTAGGTCACCATTTCCTTTTCATAAGTACATGATACATTCCATTTGAACACATACCATTTCCTTTCCTTTTCATGCCCATTGAACCATCTAGAATATCATCGGATACAAGGAAAGCTCACACGAAGTGTGCTTAAACATATAATCATAACATTTCCTTTACATCATTGCTCACACAAGCTGTGAAATAGGCCTGCTCACACAAGCTGTAGGTCAAAATGTAAGCTACACGATGCTGCTCACACGAGCTGTGGAGTATCCACAACAAATGCAAGACCTTATCCATCAGTAGAAAATTCAAGACCAGCATCTGAAACATGAAATCCCTAATGACATGTCATTTGTATCCTACGAATTCCTAAGATTCAACCGGGACTCGATAATCTTCATAGCATTGATTTAATTACACATCGATCATTTGACAGTATAATTACTATAATAACATGAATATAACAACTGTTCATGCGAACTTACTTTGACAATTAGGGCGTAGAAACGAAGTCGAACTAATCTGAGGCTTTAGCTTTTCCCCGATCTAGATCTGTATGTGGTCTATCTTGATTTAAATAGACAATTTCAATCTATTTAATACCTCTAGTGTTCAATTTAGTCCACAATTCATATTTATGCAAAATTACCACTTTGCTCCCAATATTTTAACTTTTCACTATTTAGTCCTTAAGCTCACAAATTGAAATCTAAGCATTTTAATCCCCCTTTCAAGCTAACCAATTTCTCTAGGGACCTAAACCAAACCATACCAAACATCATTTTAATAAATTTCACATGAACTTTTATTATTTTTACAATTTAATCCCTATATGTAAATTTCATCAAAAATCACTTTACAACTTGTTTATTTCTAAACAAAGGTTCATAATATATCATTTAACACCAAAAAACATTCAAAAAAATACATGGCAAGTCCTTCAACTTTTAAAAGTTTTACAAATTGACCCGTGCTAGCTAGATTAACGACTTCAAAAATATAAAAATTATTAAAAATAGGATGAAAAACACTCACCATGCACCAATCTAAGCTTAGCCGAACTTTAACCCTAAAAATGGCTATTTTGGTTCTTCAAATTCGGTGGAAGAAGACGGAATAAGATGAAGTAATTTAGTTTTATTTACTTTAACCTTAATTACACATATACCTTTTTAACCTTTTATTAATATCAAAATTTCATCAAAACCACATCATGAACATCCACTAACCACACAAATTGTCTAATTACCTTTTAAGTCCACTTGATTTCATTTCCATAGGTTTTTATCCCTTTTAACTAATAGAAATCCACTTTTACACTTTTTACGATTTAGTCCTTTTCACTTAATTAATCATACAAACGTATAAATTTCTTAACGAAATTTTACTACGACCTTACAACATCTTATAAACATTAAAATGATAATAAAATAATTATTTAATCATCAGATTTGTGGTCTTGAAACCACTGTTCTGAATTCACTGAAAGCGAGTTGTTACACCTAAGTTCTTCAAATATAGCAGAAGTGTTTTAAACACATAGCCTATCGAACAGAAAGATGATGACCCACTCATGTACGATGAAGCGATGCAGAGTGTTGATTCCACAATTTAGGAAATAACTATGAATGCTGAGATGGATTCTATGGACTCTAACTCAGTTTGAGAACTTCTAGATTTACAAGAAGGGATAAAAACCCATAGGGTGTAAGTGGATCTATAAGAGGAAAAGAAATGTGGAGGAAAGGTGGAAACTTATAAGGCTAATCTATAGCAAAAGGTTATACTCAGAAAGAAGGTGTCGATTACGAAGACACATTCTCTCTAGTTGTCATGCTCAAGTAAATCTGCATACTCCTATCCATTGCTGCGACTCTCATTACGATATCCAAAAAATGGATTTCAAGTAAATAAAAAAATCGAAATACAGGGTTGGCATTGCGACATGAGGGGGATTCTCGTCGCGATGTGACAAACTGACTTCGCTTTGTGGCTTCGAGTCCATTCCTCGTCTTGACAACGTACTATTGACGTTGTGTCATCACTTGCAATTTCTACAAATCTAATTTCTCAAACCTGCACTTTAAATCTATTCAACTTTTATTCAAGCCATTACCACATTTTGATAAAATATATAGTACCTAAAGAACTAATATTTGAGTTAATAGTACTTATGTATTTAAAACAACACTCCTAAACATTATTTACTTCTATTTATCTAATCAATTCATTAACTAACATTACTTAACCTAGTAGGTACATACCTTTCAACTAGTAAAAAGGTAGCTACACAAAAATTGTTGAGTCTGAGATCTTAACAGGATGTTAAAGTAAATACTCGAGATCTCAAATTGAACCTAACCTGCACACGAAAAAGAAAAACCGCGTTCTGAGCTATAAAGCTCAGATGTATTGCTATAATTCAAATAAAATAATATAAGCAATAATCAAAATGCATACGGTTTCAATGTTTATTATATTAATCAATACAAGTGTATCTTATAACCAAAATCTTGTTCAACACATTTATATATATACATAAATAATTCACCAGTGAATCAATAGTTAAAATAAATTATCAAATACTTCATACCATTATCACAATGCTAAACCAAGTTGTGCAATTACTTAATTTGTAACATGTAATCATGTTTCATCACATTATGACATCAAATGATTCATTCCTTATCTTATTAAATCGACTTTTCATCTTATTAGTCGGCTCACAAATTTTTTTGATACTTACTCTCGATATCCAATGTCATATATAAATGCCTACATTTCAAGCGTACAATGTCTAATCATTTTCGAATATCATTATCACATTCCTACACAATTTAACACTTCTTACTTATAATTCATTATCATCACAATTAAGCTTATACGTTTCTTTTCATTTTAACATTTCAATTATTTTTGAGCCTAATAGGTCTTCCCTACTTACTCGGCCCTCAGGGCTCATTTTCGGTTATTTTGCATATTGATACATATCTCAATTCAATATCATTTCTTTACTTATAAAATTTAACTAATTTAAATCTTTATAACTCTATTAACTTGTCATAGGTTCAGAATGGGCACACAAATCCAACCAACACACCAATATGATTTGATCAACCATAATCGACTAGTAATTCATTTTATAACTCCTTTATTATTTCCTTCCTCTTCTTCTCCATTCCACATCCTATATATACATGTATTTACATAAAAATATTTGGCCTTTAGTAAGGCATGCTTATATGTAACATTAATTATTCTTTTACTATTTGCACATATATCTTTACAAAAATTGTCTTGTTGAATAACGATTACTAAATTATTTATATATTGGCATACAAAATTCGAAATTAAGATCCCCCTTTTGTTTTTGAAACTAGATTCAATGAATTTTTTACCATAAAAATTTTAGAATTTCTACTTAAGCCAATTAATATAATTTTTTTTCAAATTTTCCATTGTTCTGCTACTAGGCATGTCACACCCCATAAATTTTTTTTTTAATTTTGTAAATTCATACACAAGTAAGTATGGTAGCTTAGTGGTTAAAAGCTTCATTAAATCTCTTATGGTCTTAAGGACCCTAGATGTTTTACCATACCTTGCCACATTGAAGCATCTTATTGTGGTAAGGCACTATGTGATTTGGGTGCAAGCATCAAATTGATGCCCATGTCCATATTCAAAAAGTTGGGGATAGGTGAGGTTAGACCAACTACGGTTACACTTCAATTAGTAGATCGATCCTTAGCACATTTGGAAGGAAAAATCAAGGATGTATTGATTCGTGTAGACAAATTTGTTTCCTACTGACTTTTTTGTCTTAGACTTTGAAGCAAATAAAGAGGTGCCAATAATCTTTGGAAGGCCTTTCCTAGCAACTGGAATGACCCTTATTGATGTGCAAAAGGGCGAGCTTACCATATGTGTACAAGACGACCATAAGTGAGGTTAGACTAGTTGATGATTATGTTGCAGTAATCAAGTTAGAGGAATTAGCCATGTAATGAGAACTCAATATTATTAAGGACCCATTAGAACAAATCTTGATGTTAGACCCTCCAAGTGATGAGGAGGGGAGGAATATTTAGTTTTGCTAAAAGCTAACCAAAAAGGATTTAATCTGCAATCTCTCTTTAAAGCTTTGGAATTAGAGAGCAGGGATTATGTCCAACCAAAAGTTCCAATTGAGGAGCCACCTAAATTAGAACTTAAGGTACTTCCCTCGCACTTAAAATATGTTTATTTAGGTAATTTTTTTACTTTGCCTGTGATTATTTTAGTAAAGTTAACTAAAGAGCGGGAAGAGAAACTTATTTTTCTACTAAAACAATTCAATTAGGCTATCGGATAGACCATAGCCGATATTCATGGTATTAGTCCATCCGTATCCTAGAAGATGGTGAGAAAGGGAGGATTGATGGACAATGAAAACTGAACCCCATTATTAAGGACGTGGTAAAGAAAGAAATCATTAAATGCTTAGATGTTGGTATAATTTACCCCATCTCAGACAGTTCATGGGTAAGTCTGATCTAGTGTGTGCCAAAGAAAGGAGGCATTACAATCGTGGAGAACGAAAACGAGTTAATACCGACCAGAACGATTACAGGATGGAGAATTTGTATAGATTATTGAAACTTGAACAAGGTGACTAGGAAATATCACTTTCCTTTACCGTTCTTGGATCAAATGCCGGATAGACTCACAGGGTGAGACTATTACTATTTTCTAGATGGGCACTAAGGGTACAATTAGATCACGGTAGCACTAGAGGATCAACACAAAACAACACTCACATGCTCGTACGGTATATTTTCTTTTAGTCGTATGCCATTTGTTTTATAAAATGCACCTGCTACATTTCAAATATGTATGGTGGCTATTTTTACTAATATTGTGGAAAAGTTTTTGGAAGCTTTTATGGATGTTTTTTTAATGTTTGGAGACACTTACGATGATTGCTTAGCCAATCTAGCCAAGGTACTAAGGCAGAGTAAAGAAACAAACCTTGTACTCAACTGGGAAAAATTCATTTTATGGTATGAGAAGATATTGTTTTGGAGCACCGAATAACGAGACAAGGGATTGAGTTAGATAAAGCAAAGGTAGATGTCATTGAGAAACTCCCACCTCCAACAATTGTAAAGGGTGTTAGGAGCTTTTGGGGACATATCGAATTCTATCGAAGATTCATCAAAAACTTCTCTAAAATTGCTAAACCTTTATGCAAATTGTTTGAGAATGATACAACATTCAACTTTGATGAAGAATGTTTGAGAGTTTTTAATGACTTGAAGAATCAACTAGTTTCGACACCCATTATCGTCACACTAGATTGAGAATTGCCATTTGAATTAATGTGTGACGCAAGTGACTTAGCATTATGAGCTGTGATTGGCCAATAAAGAAACAAAGTTTTTCATCCCACCTACTACGCAAGTCGGGCTGTAATAGGAGCTCAACGGAATTATACGGTAATAGAGAAAGAGTTACTTGCTATTATATTTGTTTTTGATAAGCTTTGATCTTATCTTATAGGTACCAAAGTGATTGTCTATACGGATCATTCGATAATTAAATATTTACTTGCTAAGAAAGATAGCAAACCGAGATTGATTCGATGGGTATTTCTACTTCAAAAGTTTGATCTAGAAATTCAAGATCGAAAAAGGGTAAAAACCAAGTAATATATCACTT
Organism: Gossypium hirsutum; assembly: GCF_007990345.1. Taxonomy (NCBI): domain Eukaryota; kingdom Viridiplantae; phylum Streptophyta; class Magnoliopsida; order Malvales; family Malvaceae; genus Gossypium; species Gossypium hirsutum. The sequence continues at coordinate 39,174,714 of NC_053443.1, forward strand.
ATCCAGATTGGAACCGCAAGAAGGAACTTCTCTGCTTAGGCCCATTTAGGAGACATTCCTAGACGAGCACATACTTAAGGTAAATCACGTCTATAACTGTTAGAGTATGCCCAAAGATCAATCATGAGATGGTTGTAATAACATACTTGATTTATCATGTTCATTAATATAAGGCGTTACCATTATTATTTCAGTTTCTTTTCTGTGTGTATAAATAAACTGTTTTATAATAATGTCCTAAGAATAATATGATTATTCTTAAAAGATCCTTAGTCAAGTATTATTGTTGGATAGGACAACGATAATGCATTAAGACTAACATGTAGTTGATTGATGATAAAGAGTTGTCATTGATATGGAATGTCAGAATCGATGCATGAATATGTGTGTTAGAGAACAACATATTAGACTGACCCATTATGAGTATGTTTCTTGGATTATTATGTAATTGTCACGACATTACTCATAGTGATTAATATGTATATGATCCTTAGACTTGAGATCATCGTAATCCCAACATCGTAAGTAGTATATTTTGATACAGTCAAACGTACACCGTAACTGGTGGTTCTATAAAGGCTGATGTTGGATATACCACAATCGATGTAGAGGGATATGGTTGGTTGATATAAAATAAGCCCCTCCTACATAATGGGAGTAATATCGTAGGCCACTTGATTAAGTGAGACTAGAAATGCATGGCCATGCTCAAATAAATTGGATGAGATGTCATACTTATTTGTATATCGTAGTCTGCTTAACATATCAAGGAACATGGAATGGACTTAAGGGTGACTATTCCATGACCTGTGTCCAATCCAGAGATAAATGACTTAAGGATTATTGCATAAAAGGTTAATCATAAAAAGGTTAGGCCGAATCATGATCTCTTGTGACTTAGGTAGCAATGATGCATTGCTAGATGCCACTCATTGTTTGTAACATTGGAATCGTTCTAGTATTACTGCTAATGTTACAGGAACCTACAGGGTCACACCCTATAGTTGAAATGAGCGGAATAAACCATAGTTGATATTGTTTTTGGGGTCACTAGAATTAAATTAATTATAGAATTAACTTCATTCAGTAATCAAATTTCCAACACATTATGTACAAGGTTGTTGTATGCATAATGAGGACATGAATTTGCTTGGCATATGAATTCAAATAAATATATGGTTTACTGAAATTATATTATAATTAATGTAATTATAATTTTTGGTTTAAAATATTATTATATTTATTTAATTCCTAAAAACCCTAAAATAAAAGATATATAAGAATCCCGTTTTTCTTTGTTTTGGGTCTAGCAGCTGTAAAAAAAAGATCACTTTCAAAAATGTTTTGGGGATTTCTGATTTCTTCCGTTCGTAGTCAACTGGGTGGATTACGTAAAGGTCGGGGTCTCGATAGATTGTAGCTTGGTTCGACTGTAGATCTGACTACACGTTGTTGTGACGTTGCTGTCCACTCAGAATAAACATTTGATAATTTCGTAACCATTATCACCCCGATTCATTCCTCACACATGGATTCTTGGTTAGGATCGTCGGATTTTATTTTTTTCACTGTGCCATAGGGGTGTTGGCGATCCAACAGTGGTATCAGAGCCATTTGTGTGACATGGACTCGGGTTTAAATACTTGGGTGATGCAATTGTATGAGATGCATGCTTTAATTTTATTAAATTTCTGACTGTTTAAATCGTTTAAAAGTAACCTGATAATCGTTCCTTTTGTCAATGGATTAAATGTTAATCATGGTGTTATGGCCTAATCAGTTTTATGTTATTACTATTGAGTGTTAATAGGTCTATAATGGTGCGACAGTGGTGTTGACAGTTTCCAGTAAGAGTTAACTAGTTAGTGGAACAAGGGTTGTTCCGGCATGAAACCTCAGGGATTAAAATCCTGAAAACACGATTCTGTAGATAACAGTTATCAAATCGTGAGGTTTCATTTTGAATGGGGTATGCGGTTCGTACCGCGAGGGCTCCGCCCCGCTCCCTCCACCACCTCAGCCCCCATCTTCTTAAAGTATGTTTTTAATAAATAAAACTTGGTGGGCCATAAAAGTTGAAAGGATATGTTTTAATTCACCTTAACAAAAGTGTTAATTATGTATGCTATTTTGACATGCACGGTGTTTGAAATGCATAGTTATAGCCCGACAGCCCATTTGATAAAAGGTTGTAATTTTATAAATACTGCTTGCGTGTCATGCCTTACTACTATTCTCTTGTATTTCTCTTCTCATCTTACTCCCTCGTATGTAAAATGAGTTTCTACATATTGTAATTTGCAAGAGTTGCTGTGGGATAGCTAAGAAGGGAGATGAGCCAACTAGTGTGGACTGATAGCTTGAGAAACGACTTACACCTTTAGGTTTCCTTTTGGTTCTCCCATTGGCTTGGGTTGTACCACCTTAGTTTATGAGCTATAACTATTGCATTTGTTTATTGCTTAATTCATGTATGAGATGCTATGGATGTCTCAAGCATGCCAAATTTTAAACATGTTAAAATTTGATAATAAGGAACCACATTAATTGATGAGATCAATTAAATGGCTAAATGGACTGCAGTAAACCATAATTGGTGAGATGGAACGATCTTAATAAAATCCCTCTATTAAAATATTAAGTCAACATAGCCTTTCAATTTTGCCCTAGTTAAGGCATCGATCAATACTGTGTAGGTTCTGATAAAGCGAAGTACTAGTATTTATCTTGGTTAAACACGAAGAATAAACAAATGATATTTGTTGGTTAAAATTGGTGAATGACTTAACTAGGTTATTCTAATAGGATTAGAAACCTAGAGGCAAGTTATTTGGATAAATCATAAGATGATTAGAACAAGAGTTGTTCACCAAACTTTAGGAGTTACATATGATGTAATTAGCAAGTGTTGCTTACCTAGATAACCATAATCTTGAGAGTAAAGCCAAAGCTGACTTAAGAAGAGGTGAAATATGGATCCTTAACCCACTTGAAACACTTTTTGATAAAGTTTTTCTGAAACTAATCTATGAGGGTATTAGTTTTGTAATAAAATAGTGGGAACATCATTTAATTAAGTCCTTTTAATGATTTATGTAAATTTGATAAATTTTCACATGCATAATTTTATTGTTGTAGATATATTATGGCTGCAAACACTAATACACTCTTATTGTGATTGGTCAGTGAGAAGGAAAAGTTAAATGGTTTAAATTTTCTTGATTGGTTCCGTAACTTGAGGATTGTCCTCAAACAAGAACGGAAATTATATGTCATTGACCAACCAGTTCCTAACGAACCACCCGCTAATGCCTCGAGGGCTAATAGAGATGCTTACAAGAAGCATCTCGATGACATGGTAGACGTTGGATGTCTTATGCTTGCCACTATGAATCCTGAGCTTCAGAAGCAACATGAGGACATGGTTGCTTATGAAATGATTGAGCACCTGAAAGAACTTTATCAGGGGCAAGCACGGTAAGAGAGGTTTGATATATCTAAAGCCCTATTCCAATGTAAGCTGGCTAAAGGAAGCCCAGTAGGACCTCATGTCCTTAAGATGATTGGCTATATTGAAAGTCGGTCTAAGCTTGGGTTTCCATTGAGCCAAGAGTTGGCCACTGATGTTATTCTGCAATCGTTGCCGGATAACTACAGCCAGTTTGTCCTCAATTTCAATATGAATGAAATTGATAAGACTCTGCCACAGTTGTTCAGTATGTTACGAACTGCTGAAGGCAACATGAAAAAGGTTGGACCTAAGCCTATACTGATGGTCCGTAATAATAAGGGCAAGGGAAAGGCCAAAGTTTAGACAAAGCCCAAGGGCAAAGGTAGGCCCAAGCCTGGAAAAGTAAAGGCTGCATTAAAACCTAAAGGAGGGGTGGCTAAGGAAGGAAACTATTTTCATTGTGGTGTGACTGGACATTGGAAGCGGAACTGCCCTATCTATCTTGAGGAAGTCGAGAAGGCCAAAATAAGCGGAACGTCTACTTCAGGTATTTATGTTATTAATATTAATTTATCAACTACTACTTCATGGGTATTAGATACTGGTTGTGGTTCTCACATTTGTACTTTTGTACAGGGACTGCAAAGGAGTAGGACTTTGGCTAGAGGAGATGTGGACCTACGAGTTGGAAATGGAGCAAAAGTTGTTGCATTAGCTGTGGGAACATATAATTTATCTTTGCCTAGTGGACTTGGTTTATGTTTAGAGGATTGTTTTTAAGTGCCCAGTTTGACTAAAAACATTATTTCAATTTCTTGTTTAGACAAAATTGGTTTTGAGATAATTATTAAGAATAATTGTTGTTCCTTTTATCTCAATAATGTTTTCTATGGTTCGGGACAATTGATTAATGGCCTCTATATTTTAGATCAAATGAATCTCATCTACAACATAAATACTAAAAGATGAAAAATAAATGACTCAAATCAAACTTATCTATGGCATTGTCGTTTGGGCCACAAAAGCGAGGAACGCATATCCAAGCTCCATAAAGATGGTCTCTTGGATTCATTTGTTTTTGAACAATTTGAAGTATGTGAATCTTGCTTATTAGGAAAAATGACTAAGTCTCCTTTTACTGGTAAAAGTGAACGAGCTAGTGATTTATTGGGCCTAATATATTCTGATGTGTGGGGGCCAATAAATATACAGGTTAGAGGAGGATTTCACTACTTCATCACTTTCACTGATGATTTCAATAGATATGGGTATGTCTATCTCATGCGCCATAAGTCTGAATCCCTTGAAAAGTTCAAGGAATTCAAAAATGAAGTACAAAATCAACTAGGAAAAACTATCAAGACACTTCGATCTGATCGAGGTGGGGAGTATATGAGCTTAGAGTTTGATGATCTTTTGAAGCAATGTGGGATTGTCTCACAACTTACTTCTCCTGGTACTCCTCAATGGAATGGAGTTTCTGAAAGAAGAAATCGAACTTTGTTAGACATGGTTCGATCCATGATGAGTCATGCTGCTCTGCCGACTTCCTTTTGGGGACATGCACTTGAGATGTGGACTGGGAAACATCCTAGTATGTCTTTTCTGAAAATTTGGGATTGCGAAGCTTATGTTAAACGTCAGACATCTACTAAGCTTGAACCCAAATCTGAAAAATGTGTTTTTGTGGGGTATCCAAAAGAAACCAAAGGATATTATTTCTTTAATCCCACTGAGAACAAAATACTTGTTGCTCGGACTGGTGTCTTCCTAGAGAGAGAATTTGTTTCTAGAAAAGGAAGTGGGAAAAATATTAAACTTGATAAAGTTCGAGAATCGCAAAATACAACTGAACCAAAGATAGAACAACAGCAAGTTCCATAAGGGATTGAGGAACAAGTAATTGTCGTAGAAATACAACCACCACGTATATCTTTAAGAGAACACCAAGCACCTGAGAGATATGGATTTCTCATTACAACGCATGGTGATGTTCTACTAATAGATCAAGCTGAGCCTAGGACTTATCAAGAAGCAGTGACGAGCCCAGACTCTGAGAAATGGCTTGAAGCCATGAGATCTGAGATGGATTCCATGTATGAAAACCAAGACTTTGGTTAACCCACCTGAAGGGGTTAAGCCCATAAGGTGCAAGTGGGTTTTCAAAAAGAAAACCAATATGGATGGTAATGTACAAACATATAAGGGGCGATTAGTCGCTAAAGGTTTTCGCCAAGTTCATGGTGTTGACTATGATGAAACCTTTTCTCCTGTAGCTATGTTTAAATCCATCAGGATCTTGCTCGCTATAGTTTCATTTCATGACTATGAAATCTGGCAGATGGACGTCAAAACAACTTTCCTTAATGGGAAACTTGAAGAGGATGTGTACATGACACAACCTAAAGGTTTTTTCAATCCAAAGAATACTGGAAAGGTATGTAAGCTACAAAGATCCATTTATGGATTAAAGCAAGCTTATCGAAGTTGGAATCTTTGTTTTAGTGATGCAATCAAAGAGTTTGGTTTTATCAAAAATGAAGATGAGCCATGTGTTTACAAGAAAGTTAGTGGGAGCACGATAACATTCTTGGTACTGTATGTGGATGACATACTTATCATAGGAAATGACATACCTACCTTGCAGTCTATTAAGACTTGGTTAGGAAGTTGTTTTTCTATGAAGGACTTAGGCGAAGCCTCTTACATCTTAGAAGTAAAGATCTATAGAGATAGATCAAGACGACTACTAGGTCTAAGCCAAAGTACATACATAGACAAAGTACTGAAAAGGTTCACTATGGAAGAATCTAAGAGAGGATTCCTACCTATGAGACATGGTATTTCACTCTCGAAGGAAATGTGTCCTTCAACTCCACAAGATAGAGTACGCATGAGTAAAATTTCATATGCTTTCCCTATTGGATCTATCATGTATGTCATGTTATGTACCCGTCCAGATGTCTCATATGCCTGAAGCATGACGAGTAGATACCAAGTAGATCCCGATGAAGGTCACTAGACCACAGTCAAGAATATCCTTAAGTACTTGAGAAGAACTAAGGATACTTTCCTAATATATGGAGGTGAGGAAGAGTTAAGTGTAAAAGGTTACACTGATGCCAGCTTCCAAACTGATAAGGACGATTCTCGATCACAATCAGGTTTTGTGTTTTACCTTAATGGTGGTGTTGTGAGCTGGAAGAGTTCAAAGCAAAGTACAGTAGCTGATTCTACAATAGAGGCTGAGTATATTGCAGCCAGTGAGGCAGCAAAAGAAGCAGTTTGGATCAAAAAGTTCATTACTGAACTAGGGGTTGTGCCTATCATATCAAATGCTATAGAACTCCGATGTGATAACAATGGAGTCATTGCACAAGCTAAAGAACCTAGATCTCACCAGCAATCCAAACATATACTTAGGCGCTACCATCTTATTCGAGAGATTATCGATCGAGGGGATGTAGAGATATGTAGAGTACCTATAGATGATAACATTGCTGATCCCTTGACCAAGCCTCTAACACAGCAGAAGCATGATCATTACACTAAGTCACTTAGTATTAGATATATAAGTGATTGGTCTTAGTGCTAGTGGGAGACTGTTAGAGTATGCCCAAAGATCAATCATGAGATGGTTATAATAACATACTTGATTTATCATGTTTATTAATATAAGGCGTTACCATTATTATTTCAATTTCTTTTCTGTGTGTATAAATAAACTATTTTATAATAATGTCCTAAGAATAATATGATTATTCTTAAAAGATCCTTAGTCAAGTATTATTGTTGGATAGGACAACGATAATGCATTAAGACTAACATGTAGTTGATTGATGATAAAGAGTTGTCATTGATATGGAATGTCAGAATCGATGCATGAATATGTGTGTTAGAGAACAACATATTGGACTGACCCATTATGAGTATGTTTCTTGGATTATTATGTAATTGTCACGACATTACTCATAGAGATTAATATGTATATGATCCTCAGACTTGAGATCATCATAATCCCAACATCGTGAGTAGTATATTTTGATACAGTCAAATGTCCACCGTAACTAGTTGTTCTATAAAGGCTGATGTTGGATATACCACAATCGATGTAGAGGGATATGGTTGGTCGATATAAAATAAATCCCTCCTACATAATGGGAGTAATATCATAGGCCACTTGATTAAGTGAGACTAGAAATGCATGGCCATGCTCAAATAAGTTGATATGAGATGTCATACTTATTTGTATATTGTAGTCTGCTTAACATATCAAGGAACATGGAATGGACTATGCAAGTGTGACTATTCCATGAATTGTGTCCAATCCAGAGATAAAGGAATTAAGGATTATTGCATAAAAGGTTAATCATAAAAAGGTTATGTCAAATCATGATCTCTTGTGACTTAGGTAGCAATGATGCATTGCTAGATGCCACTCATTGTTTGTAACATTGGAATCGTTCTAGTATTACTGCTAACATTACAAGAACCTACAGGGTCACACCCTATAGTTAAAATGAACGGAATAAACCATAGTTGGTATTGTTTTTAGGGGTCGCTTGAATTAAATTAATTATTGAATTAATTTAATTCGATAATCAAATTTCCAACACATTATGTACAAGGTTGTTGTACGCATAATGGGGACCTGAATTTGGTTAGCATATGAATTCAAATAAATATATGGTTTACCGAAATTATATTATAATTAATGTAATAATAATTTTTGGTTTAAAATATTATTATATTTATTTAATTCCTAAAAACCCTAAAATAATATATATATATATAAGAATCTCATTTTTCTTTGTTTTGGGTCTAGCAGCCGTCAAAGAAAAATCACTTTCAAAACTGTTTTGGGGATTTCTGATTTCTTCCATTCGTAGTCAACTGGGTGGATTACGTAGAGGTCGGGGTCTCGATAGAGTGCGGCTTGGGTCGATTGTAGATTTGACTACACATTGTTGAGATGTTGTTGTCTACTCAGAATAAACATTTGGTAATTTTGTAACCTTTATCACTCTGATTCGTTCCTCACACATGGATCCTTGGTTAGGATCGCCAGATTTTTTTTTTCGCTGCGCCATAAGGGTGCCGGCGATCCAACAATTACACCTATTGGTTTGCTGATTTTGCTAACTATTTAGCTTGTGGTTTGATGCCACTTGATAAGATATATCAACAAAGGAAAAATTTTCTTCATGATGCGAAGTATTCTGGGAAGATCCATCCCTGTTTAAAAAGTGCATAGATCAAATGATCAATAGATATGTGGTAGAAAACAAGGTACATAGGATTTTATATCATTGTCACACAACTCCAAGTAGGGAACACTTCAGAGGTTCATGTACTATGGCCAAAGTATTGCAAGCCGGCTTCTTTTGTCCAACTCTCTTCACAGATACGTATGCCTATGTAAAGAGTTATGATCGATGCCAGAGGATTGGAAACATCAGCAACAGAAATGAGATGCCCCAAACAAACATTATCGAAGTAGAATTGTTCGATGTTTGAGGTATTGACTTTCTTGGTCATTGCCCTCCTTCTTTTGGTCACAAGTATATATTGATAGCAATATACTACGTATCTAAGTGGGTTGAGGCCGAGACATATTCGACGAACGATGCCAAGGTTGTAAAGAAGTTTTTACAGAAAAATGTGTTCATAAGGTTTGGAAATCCTAGGGCTATCTTCAATGATGAGGGATCCTATTTTGTGAACAAATGGTCGAAATGGTTTCTTGATAGACATGGAGTGAAGCATAAGGTTGCCACAGTTTACCATCCGCAGACAAATGGTGTAACAACCCGTTTTTCAGTGGTGTCAGAAAAAGTGGTCTTGGTGCCACCAAATCCGATGAGTAAGTTCATAAATATTATTATTTAATATTTATGAGTCAAATGTGATTTTAAAAAGGTTTTTGATTTGATAATTTATGTTATATAAGCGGTTTATTAAGTTCAAGTGGTTTTAGAAAATGAGGTATCAGGACCTCGTTTATATAAAACAAGCCGTAAATATCTTTATAAATATCTATAGAGTATCATTAAGGTGGTATTAAAGTTTCGCTGAAAAATTTCAACGTTTCGATAGTTAATTAATTAAAAAGGACTAATTTGTAAAATTTGAAAAAGTCAATCACTATTAGTTTAAAGGTGTTAAATTGATTAAAGAATTATAATTGGATGGCCTTAATGGGTAAATTACCCATTTTCAAAATGGTGGACGGTGAAACCTTAAATTCTTTTAAATTTATATGTTTATATGATATTTTTATTATTAAAATAAAGAAAACATAATATTTTCTTCCCCATTTTGCTTTTCATCACCAAATTTGTCATGGAAATAGAAAGGGAGAAGCTTAAAGCTTTGGCTTTCACTTTGAAGATGCTTGTAAGTCCGTTTTAGTCCCATTTCTTATAATTTTTATATTTTTGAGATCGTTGCAACTAAGTCTAACTAGCTCGTACCTTCGATTTTGAAACTATTAAAGATTTTGAATGTTTCCATTGATGAATCTAGTGATTTTTTTATGTTAAATGATGAATTTGAAATAATAGTTGTTATTTAAAAGTATTTTGTTAAGTGATTTTTGATAAATTTATGAATTACGGACTAATTTATTAAATTAGTAAAAATACAAGGATTGGATGTGAAATTATTACAAATGTGGGCTGTTTTGTGTGCCTTGAATATTCGGATATGTGAATTGGCATTAGAAATGGTTAATTTGCATGTTTTAGGCCCAAAGACTAAATTGAATAAAAGTAAAATTTTAGGGGTAATTTTGTAAAAATGTCAATGATGCTCACTAAGCAAGCTATAATTACGACAAAGGCAAGCGCACCATCAAACAATAGTATAGCTATGGTGAGTAGGGAATATTGTATCCATGAGGACTAAAAGTACTAGTAATTACCCGTTTTCCTATTATTTAGCCGACAAATTGAAGTGACTGTTTTTAATTTAAAATTACTAAACTAATCGAACTAAGAACGCAATAGAGAATGAAATAGGAAAATAATTGAAGTTAACCGATGAAATAGACAATACCCAGGAAAAAATTCATCTAGACTTCACCTATTATTATGAATTTGAATTAAACGATTTATTCACTTGTGTCTTGATCCGTATAAATCCCTAAATTATGTTAATATCTGTCGAGAGTAAGAACAACTGACTCTAGGTTGAATAATTGAAATCTCTTTCTAATTAAAACCCCTATTGTCGCATTAAATCAATCTATGGATTCCCCTATTAGATTTGACTCTAATCCGATAGATTTATGTCATCCTATTTCTAGGATTACATGCAACTCCACTAAATTATGCTAGATCTACTCTTAAACAGGGACTTTTGCTCCATTGAAATAAGCGCATTAAAATTGAATTAATATATCAAAAATATTAAAACAAGAAATAAGCATACATAATTGAAAACAAGAATCAAGTATTTATCGCATAAATTAGAAATCAAATAATAAGGTTCATCATAGGTTTCATCTTCCCTAGGTATCTAGGGAAATTAGTTCATAATCCTGAATAAAATCATCTCAAAGTTAGGATAACAACCAGACCTAAACAAACTCAAGAAAAATTCAAAGGAAATTAAATAGAGATCTTCGATCTTAAATGAGATCCACTTTCGAGTTGATTCTGATGGCGTTCTTCGAGTGTTCTCTTTAATCTTCTTTGAGTGCCCCCTTAGATCTTCTTCTAATTGGTATTTATAGACTTTAGAATGCTCAGAAAGCCTAAAAATTGGTTTTTTTTCCATGTATTTGTGAAGTAGGGTGCGATATTGACACGGGCTGACACATGGGCGTGTGGATAGGCCATGTGGTTCACACGGGCGTGTAGCCAACTCGTGTGGAAATGCCCAGGGGTATGGATCCTGAAAACAGCTCTATTTGTCTAATTTGGCATGTTTTCCGTTCCTTTCACTCCCAAAGGCTCTCCTAAGTATAGAATCATGGATTTAAAGGATTAGGAGCATCAAATTCACTAATTTGCATAATTAATCATCTAAAAACCCATTAAGAATGGGATTAAAATATGTTACTTTTACAGCTTATCAGTCAAAAGTGACTAAATTGTATAAAATGATTTGTTTTACTATCTAAATTAATAAATTGAATGAAATTTTTAATTTAGATCAAGATCAAGTGGAAAACTGAGGAGAATAGAAAATTACCAAAATACCCCTGTACTTTGTCATTTCTGTAATTTAGCCAAGTAAGTTCGTATGAACTGAATTCTATATAATGTTGATGAAATTGAATGTTAGTATGTGATTCTATTGTGGTTGAATCATTATATATATGTTACTATTCAATTTATCTTGTCAAGAAACAATGGAAATTTAACGACGTACGACGACTATCAAGCCCTATTTGAACCTTAGGAATATATAGGATACAAATGACTTGTCATTAGGGTTACCATGTTTCAGGTGCTGGTTTTGAATGTCCTACCGATGGCTGAGTTCTGGAAAGTGTTGCAAATACTTGACAGCTTATGTGAGCAGCACCGTATAGCTACTTTCAGACTGAGAGCTTGTGTGAGCAGACCCAGGTTACCATGTTTTGGGTGCTTGTCTTCAATGTCTTACTGATGGCTAAGGTCTAGCATTAGTTGCGGATACTCAACAGCTTGTGTGAGTAGCATCGTGTAGCTTACATTTCGCCCAATAGCTTGTGTGAGCAAGCCCATTTTATAGCTCGTGTGAGCTACGATTAGATGTTTAGCACATTTTGTGTGAGCTTTCGTATGTATATGGTATTATTCTAAGTGGTTCAATGAGCATGAAAATGGATGAATCGGTAAGGGTTTCAATGAAATTCACTATGAAATTGTGGAAAGGTATGATGTATCAATGATCAAAGTATGAACATTCATAATTATGAAAGGAACGAATTAAGTGATGTTATGTTTATGTATCATATCTTACCATATGATGATATTGTTAAGTTATGTGTTTAATTATAGCTTGTGGCTATGGTTAATGATATGTTTATGTCTTATGTGTTATGCAAATGAAATGGTAAGTATTCAATATGAACCAAGACATGTATGTATGAAACTCATTAAAATGGCGATACATGGAAAACATGATATGTTATGAAGGATGATAAATCCAATTGGATCATGCTTAAGTATAGTGGTTATTTATGTTAAGTTCACATGAATTATGTTTAAGTATGCTAACATGTGTTGTTGATGTGCTTAGGCTTGTGCCAAGCTTATGATTGAATTATATCATGCTTAGTTTTAATGAAATACATTGAAACGGTAAGTGTTCATTTGGTAATATGCTTATGTACATTAAAAGGTGGTATAAATTAAAGTATGAAATTTCTTATGAAATGGTTTATCATGTAGTTGGTTTCAAAAGAGCTATGTTAAATGCACTAGCTCGTAGTCATGGTTGATGTTATACTTATGTATTGTATTATACAAAGGAAACGGGTATGAAAAGGTAATGAAATTGGTAAGCTCATAGTTGAAATGTAATATGATGAAACAAAAGGGAATGATGAGTTAAAAGATGTACTTGTATGTGTGAAGTTTACGTATGTTATGGATGAATATACCTAGTTCATGAACAAAAATGCTAATTAATGAATTGATGTTGTTATTTAAGCTAAAGTAAGTAAATGGAAGGGTTCAAAGTCTTATGAAATCCTACTATGTTAGGAATGATAAATTCATATATGGTGTTGATAGACTTATTCCATTGTTAGTTGATGATTATGGTTCGATAAATATTGAGGCATCGGTATAGGTTTATATATAACCTATGATATTCATTATTGAAATGGAATGCTATGTTTAAGTTTATATGAGCTTACTAAGCATACATTTCTTACGTAGTTATTTTCTTTTACTTTACAGATTATCGAAAGCTCGATCGAGTTTGAAGCTAGTCGGAGATCGATCGTACTATCCATCGATTTTATCGGTAGATTTTTATGCTTTGGTCACGGTTATAATGACATGTATATGTGTTTTGTGCTTGATGATATTGGCATGTAATTTTGCTTTGAATTTGTGAAACTTTTGTTGTTTTGATGCCTTGATAGTTGGTGTGCTTTTGGCACTTTGATGCTTAATGTTTGGTATTATATGATGAAATTGATGCATGGTTTTATGGGCAAAGTGGTATGTTGGCATGTTTGCAAAGTGATCATTTAGGGCATGTTTTAATATAGGATTCAACCAAATATGTTTGGTTGAATTATGACCATTTGGACCTAATTTTGGTATGTATATATTGGATGTTGGAACCATTTGGTAATGGTTAGTTTTGTGTCATTTATATGGTTTTGATACATAAGAAAAGTGGTTCAAATTGTAAAGTTATTTTGTTATGGTATGAATCTAAATTGGTAAGGTTGGTATGTGTCAAAAGTGGTATGTTTTGGAATGGAAACAAGTTAGTTGCTAAATGGTTAAATATACACATGTTTAGGTATGTTTAATGTATGTGTTTGAGGTGCCTTTATGGCATATTGGTTGAATGGAAATTGGTCATTTTATGCATAATTGAAGATGTTTTGATACCTTGGTCATATGTGCAAATGGCTTGATTAGGTGTGCCTGAATTGGGTGAAAGAAATGGCTTGAATTTGGCCTATTTCTTGTCCATACGGCTTAAGACACGGGCATGTGTCCCAGATGTGTGTGACACACGACCACACAACACGATTGTCTGTCCCCTGTAATTTTTTAAAGGTTGCATTTCGAGAGTTACACGGCCTGGCACACGGGCGTGTGGCTTGGTCGTGTGAACCAAATCAGTACACGGGCACAGACACAGGCTGGGACATGGCTGTGTGTCCCTACTACGAATGCCCGTATGACCCCTATAGTGTGAATTTTTCTATCTTTTTTCATGAAGTTTTAAATGTTTTCGATTTAGTACCAAATAATTTCTAAAGTGTTTCTAAGGCCTCGAAGGCTCAAATAAGGGATGATATTCATGTGTTTGAATGGAGTATGATGTGATTCATAAAATGATATGGAATGAATGTTTTGATGTTATGATTTTACGGTAATGCTTCGTAACCCTATTTCGGCGACGGATACGGGTTAGGGGTGTTACAAATGGGCAAGTTGAACTGGCAAACAAGAAGATAAAAGGTATAATCGAGAAGATAGTTTGTCCAAACTGACAAGATTGGTCCAAAAGACTGGGTGATGCTTTATGGGCCTATAGGACAACATACAAAACACCATTAGGGATGTCTCCCTATCGGTTGGTTTTTGGAAAAACTTGTCATTTGCCCTTGGAGTTAGAACATAAAGCTTACTAGGCTCTCCAGCATCTCAACTTGGATCTTAAGCTTGCTAAATAGAAACATATACTTCAACTTAATGAGTTAGAAGAATTATGAAGGTTCTCATATGAAAATGCCAAATTATTTAAGGAGAGATTGAAAAGATGGCATAACAAACACATTCGAGTTGAGAATTTGAAGCACAACAAGTCTTGTTGTTCAATTCCAGATAAAGGTTCTTTCTAGGTAAGTCAAAATCACGTTGGTCCGGTCCATTCACTGTTCATCAAGTTTTCCCATACAAGGTTGTTGAACTTCACAGTAAGAGTGGTAATTTCAAGGTGTTAAACACTTGAAACATTACTGGGGGATAAAATTGAGCAAGATAAAACCTTGCTCATTTTATCGGATTCCTAATTTCTTTTCATTTTTCTTTTTAAATAAATGACTTTTAGGCTATATTTTCTAAACTAATATGTTAAAATAAATTTTGTCTAGGAGATTAACACTTAAGCGAGACCGCTTGTGAACCCTCTAATCTTTCCTGGAGATTGATTTTCACATAGTCCTCTGAGAAAATAATTCCTAAGTGACAAAATAAATTTTTAATTTGTTGAATAAAATGGTCAAATTTGATCCAAGTTTTAGTTTTCAGCTCAATTTTCAAATTATCTTTAAGGTCAGATACTTAATTGAATTATCTGCAATAGTTAGCTGACCTTTTTGTAAATATTGAAATCAACTGTCTTTTTCTATAAAATTTTTAAATAGCTAAAATAAAGGTTTTTAATTTTTATTTTTAATAAATAGGATACTAACAACTAATATATAATTATATTTTATATAATATATATTAATTGTTATTAACCTTTTATAATATTAGAATTGTTAATTATTTTATCATTATTCTACCTAAGAGTTTTTATTTTTAAATAAATAAGATAAAAATAAATAATATATTAATATATTTTTATTCTATATTAATTGTTATTTTCTTTATATAGCATTAAGAGTAGTACTAATTTATTATTATTTTCCTTTAGATTTTGAGTTAAACTCCCCCATACTCACACTTTAAATACCATTTACCCATTCACTTTTGCTTCCATCTTTCTTAAACCATCCACCCTCCAAGCCCCTTAGTGTCGAAATCATCAACTACCTCCACCAGCAACCGCACGCACCTAAGTCACGCAGCACCAAGCGCATCGCTCGAGCTTGCCCCCTGGTATCTCGCTAGACTAGCCGCGCACAACTTGCTCCCTCGCACATCGTTGCTACTCCTTCGTGCATCTCTGTTGTTTCTGCTGCCCAACCCTCGCGCGCCTTTGCCCCTTACTTCCATTGCACCATGCTACCATCGCAACTTGCCGCAACCATCAAGGCACAAATCAATCACCCTCCAACCAACCTTAAACCGAAACTATTAGCTTCACATTCTCTTTTTTTTAAGTTCTTATTTTTACAAAGGTGGTAAGGAAATTTCTTTCCTAATTTTTAATTTGATTTAATTATTTAACTTTTTAATTTTATGAATTGTTAATATTTTATGCTAATTAAAGTTTGGAAAAATAATATCTGTTTCCATCATATGTGATGTTCAGGTTAAAACATGCCTCACAAAAGAATTCATGCTTTTATCCAAGTCGAAGAATCACAAAATAAATTTCATTCTGAAGAAGCCAAAGTAAGATATGAAAGCATCTTTAAAAATCAACAAATGCTTCCAGAAAAAGGTTTCACGTTGAAAGAAAGCGACTATACTAATTTCATGGCAAATATTCGACAAGTTGATGAAGCTTTAAATTGGCAAGTGTTTTGTGATAAAAGACCTAGTGTAGATAAAAAGTTAGTTCGGGAATTTTATACAAATTTGACCTCAAGTGAATTAATAGAAGTCTTCATCTAAGGAACCAAGGTACCAATAAACTTAAATATTATTAATTAATTCTTTGATTTACCTAATTTCAAAATGAAGAATATTTTTCCTTAATGGAAAATATTGAGGTTGAGAAATTGTGAGAAATTTTAAAAGAACTTACAGTTACAGGTTCTAAATGGACTCACACTTATTGCAGAGAATATTTGACACCATTGGCGAAGGTATGGTTTTATTTTATTTGGTTCAATATTATGCCTATCTCACATGGGACTACAATTTTAGTAGAATGAATGATCTTGTTATACTCAACAATGACGGAAAAGACCACTTGATACGAGTCACAAAGGTCCAACCCAAGCTCAAGAACATAATGGGCTCAAATTACCACAAGGCCCAATAACGAGGTTAAAGGCCCGACAAATGCATTCCAAACTAAATGGGACCATTCAGGAATTTATTAGCAAGGCCTTAGATGCGTACACAAAAGAAAGAGAAAATCAAGATTCACTTTCTTGTTTTCAAGAAAATCAAGAAACCGAATCTTGGCCCAATCTTGTTGTTTGGAGAGATTTCAAGAATCAAGAAAATCAAGATTTCAAATCTTGGAAATCTTGGTCCAAGAAACTGAATCTTGCAGCCAAAGCGCATTAGATCTCCGTTACGAGCATCAACGAACCAATTTCGATAGGAGATGGACTACAAGCCCAAGTTCTTGAAGGCAAGGCCCAATAAGAGGATTCCAAGCCCAAACAAGAAGTCAAACCATACTTAGTTGAAAATCAAGCCAAATTGTCAAAGTGGCCCAATTTGTAAAAATTTTAATTGTTTAATTTAATTTTTAGACTTTATGAGTATTATATGTAAAAATTCGGCCCAAGTAGCCCATTAAAATGACTTGGCCGAATTTCCCTCTTAAAATTGTTAATTAGGTTTTTTTTTAAGTTTTCCTAATGAGATTAGGAAATAGTTATAAGGCCTATTTATAGGCATGGCTGGCCACCCTTGTTACACACATTACAATTACATTGAAAATTTCAGATTTGCTTTGAGTGAAAATTCTCTTTGAGTTCTTCAAGAATTTTCTCTTGAAGTAGTTTTAACAATCTTTTTGATTGTGGGAGTCATCTTCAGCCTTCTTCTTGCTATTGATCTTCATTGGAGGGGAGATTAGACTCGTTTGAAGGGAGTTGTGAAATCTTTCGGGATTTCAAGGCTTCTTAGGACGTTTCATTATTTTATTGTTGTTCGTTTCTTTTAATTTCTTTGCTGTTTGTGTCAAACTCATTGATTAATCCTTTAATTTCTTTGTTGTGATTCCAGCTATCAAAATCTTCAAGGATCTGTTCGGTTTTCTTTTTGGCAGCAAGAAGCGTTCATTAATTCCTCTTTCAATTGATCTTGTCAGCTGCACATCCTAGATCTAATTGAATTCGGTTTGCTGGAAATTTGGGAATTAGTCTGTTGTTTCTTTTTTTTGGTGTTAGTCCTTTCAGATTCGGTTTGGAAAAAGTTTCCAACAACCTCAAGTGATAAAAATCGTTCTTGAATCATAATCCTTTTATTTTGTTCTTGCCGTCCAAATTCCATCTTTTATTCAATCGATTTGCTGCACTTTAACATTAACTTGCTGTTTGTGATTATTCTTTTCAGATTCGGCAGATTGAGATTTAATTCGATTTCAAATCCATGTTCTTTGCGTCCAAGATTTGCTATTCATAAGAGCGCTTGTTTCTTGCTGTCCATTGATTGATTTGGGGATTTTAATTTCAAATCTAATCCGATCTAATTTTAATTCTCTGTTTCGTTTCCGATCTGATCGTCTAGAACTTCGTAGGAGTTTCCTCGTGACTTGGAAACTCGATCTTGGTCCGCGTGCAACCCTCTATCATTTGGTATCAGATTTTTGGCGTTTTGGGTGTTCTTGGTTGATTTCTAAACTGATCTCTATTTTTTAAACTACAAACAGCAGTTTTACCCAGAAAAAATTTTTCGAAAAAAATTCATTTGAGTGGGTAAACGTTGTCCGATGGATCTGAAATTTTACATACATATTTTTGGCACTGTGATTGAATATAAAAAAATATTTCCCACAAAAAAATCAGTCAAAAAATTCAAAAAAATTGAAAAAGATGAAATCCAATAAAAATTAAACAAATATTCAGCGAGTTGAGTTTCATGCCCAAACTTTCTAGATCAAAAATTAAATATTTAAGGACATTCCAAATTTAATTTCGTGATTTTTGGAGATCAGGAAAACCTCGAACGAAGTTGTCAAGTTACTCCGCAGTTTTTCAGGTTTTTCGATTTCAGCAATTTTTATTGATTCTTAGCTGTAGGTTTTTATTTGTTTGCCTTTATTTTTCCTTTACACTATCTAACACCTTCTTGTTTCTTATGTTAGTATGATTTTAAGGTGTGCACAATTCTTCCTCGGTGCGACACAAATCAATTGGTGTCTCGTCAGTTTTTGGCATTCTAGTGCAAATTAGGACTCTTTGGTAGTTTAGGTTTATACACTTTCTAATTGGTTGATATAGACTCTAGTAAAGAACTCACAAGACTGAATTCTACCTCATTGAGAATTTAATTTTTCTTTTTAAGTGATTAACGGTGAGGTTTGCTTTTTTTTTTTTTTGAGTGTTGAGTGTTTGTTTTGCAGGCTTTTGAAAATGTCTAAGGTTGGTCAAGGTGATAATGACCATAATGATGTCCATGACACATTTAAAAAATTCCAACAACAGTTAGACGAACAGGCTGCCGCACTTTAAACTTTGAGTGCTACTATCAATGAGGTGAGATTGAATCAAGAACCTCAATATCGAGATCCAATTAAAGAAGATATGGATAACCAGCCTCCTACTCATAGGCGCGGTCCTCGACGTGTCCCTAGAACTGATTCTGATTTTCAATATCGTGGGCAACCCTCTTTGGCAAAATCGAAGTTCACAATTCCCTAATTTCGTGGTAAGAATGATCCAGAAGGTTATTGTGAATGGGAATCTAAGATTGAACTTATGTTTCGATATTATAAATGTCCAGATGATGAAAAGGTAGCATTAGCAAAGCTGGAATTTTCAGATTATGCATTAAGTTGGTGGACTCAACATGGGGTAAATCATCCTCAGAATTATGAAGGTGAGATTTCGACATGGGATGAGTTGAAACAAATTATGCGTAAAAGATTTATTCCACCTCATTACTATAGAGAGATTAAAACAAAGCTTAGAAGACTTGTTCAAGGTAGTAGGACGGTGGATGAATATTTTAAGGAGATGGACATGCTCATTCAGAGAGCTAATGTGGAGGAGGATGAGGAAAAAACTATGTTTCGATTTATTGACGGTTTGAACAGGCCAATAGCTAATACATTGAGGCTAAAAACTTACATTGATTTGGAAGAAGCAATTCATAAAGCCATTGAGATCGAGCAATAATTAAAGGAACAAAGGTTTGGTTCCTTCTCTACTTCACAATATTACAGAGGTAACACTTCCAATTCTGATTTTAAAAGTTCAATATCACCTTTTGTTACTAATAAGTCTTCTTTGAGTAATGGAAGTAAGCAATCAGATTGGAAAAAAAGGGGCTCCTGTTAAAACGCAAACACCTTCTAAGCAGCCCAATTTAGGTGATTCGAGTGTGAAGAGGACTCGTGAGATTTAATGTTTTAAGTGCAAAGGGTGTGGTCATTATAGTAGGGAATGCCCTAACACGAGATTACTTCTTCTGAAAGATAATGGTGAGTACACTTCTGACTCTGATAAAACAGATCCAGATATGCCAGAACTTGTGGATGACAATGATAATGGAAAAGAGTTGGTTGAACCACTAAAAGAAGGGGACTTTGCTGATTTTCAATGCCTTGTAGTTCGCCAAACCCTCAACATCCAGATGAAAGATGATGATAACCAAATGACCAATATTTTCCATTCTCGGTGTTTTATAAAAGGCAACTTATGTTCACTTATTATTGATAGTAGGAGTTGCTCGACTGTAGTGAGCAGTTATTTGGTGGATTCTTTAAAGTTTCCTTGTACCAAACACCCTAAGCCATATCACCTTCAGTGGCTTAATGAATGCTCCGAAGTTAAAGTTACAAAACAGTCCTTGGTCACTTTTAAGCTCGAGAATTATGAGGATGAAGTATGGTGTGATGTGGTCCCAATGCATGGGGCACACTTGCTCCTTGGACGACCTTGGCAATTTGATCGCGATGTTACACACCAAGGTAAGCTTAATCGATAGTCCCTTGTGTTTAAAGGTAGAAAATTCACTTTTGCTCCTTTAAATCCCATTGATGTATATAAAGATCAATTGAAGATGATGAAATTTTGTAATGGGGTAACAGAGAAAGGACAAGTACAAAAGACAGAGAGAAAAGAGGCTAGTAGTGGAAAAAGTCAAAATTTAAAAAGCCCAAAGGTGAGTGAATCCACAAGTGGTAAAATGAGAGAAAAAAAATTTGGCAACAAAAAAAGATGTGAGGAGAGCCCTACTCAATAAACAGCCTTGTATCCTTGTGAGGTTTAGGCAAAATTATTTATCTTTATCTAACATTAACGAAAATTTGCCTAGTGTGTTTCAGTCTCTTTTGCAGGATTATGAGGATGTTTTTAGCGAGGCCCCTAAAGGTTTACCACCATTACAAGGGATAGAGCATCAAATTGACTTAGTACCCGAAGCTTCAATACCAAATCGACCAGCCTATAAATTCAATCCTGAGGAGACAAAGGAATTACAAAGGCAAGTTGAAGAATTACTGGACAAATGGTAAATTCGTGAGAGCCTAAGCCCTTGTGCCGTTACTGTCTTATTGGTACCAAAGAAAGATGGTACGTATCGAATGTGTGTTGATTGCCGCCCAATCAACAAAATAATAGTAAAGTATCGACATCCAATTCCTAGACTTGATGATATGCTTGATGAATTACATGGCTCAATCATATTTACTAAAATTTATCTAGAAAGCGGTTATCATCAAATTCGAATGAGGGAAGGGGATGAATGGAAAACAGCCTTTAAAACAAAATTTGGACTGTATGAATGGTTAGTTATGCCTTTCGGCCTTACTAATGCACCTAGTACATTTATGAGATTAATGAATCACGTTTTAAGGCTTCACTTGGGTAAATTTGTAGTAGTTTACTTTGATGATATTTTAATTTACTCCAAGACATTAGATCATCATGTTTTCCATGTTAGAACCGTTTTGGATATTTTGAGAGCTGAAAAATTGTTTGCCAACCTTGATAAATGCACATTCTATTGTGATAAGCTAATATTCTTAGGTTTCATAGTTAGTGCTCAAGGTATTCATGTCGATGAGGACAAAGTCAAGGCAATCAAGGAGTGGCTGACTCCTAAATCGGTAACTGAGGTGAGATCTTTCCATGGTTTAGCTAGTTTTTATAGACAATTTGTGAAAGATTTCTCTACTATTGCTACCTCATTAATAGAGGTTATAAAGAAATCTGTGGGTTTCAAATGGGGTGAAACCCAAGAAAAGGCTTTTCAGACCCTAAAAGCTAAGGTATGTTCTGCTCCTCTTCTTAAATTACCTGATTTTACTAATACTTTTGAACTTGAGTGTGATGCTCCAGGAATTGGAATTGGCACCGTTTTAATGCAAGATAAACAACCAATTGCTTATTTTAGTGAGAAATTGAATGGTGCACAATTAAACTACTCAACGTATGACAAAGAACTATTGGCATTGGTTCGTGCACTTCAAGTAAAGAGTTTTTCATACACAGAGATCATGAATCCCTTAAATGGTTAAAAGGATAAGGTAAGTTAAGTAAACAGCATGCCCGATGGGTAGAATTCATTAAAACATTCCCTTATGTGATAAAATATAAAACAGGTAAAGATAATGTAGTTGCCGATGCTTTGTCTAGACGATATTCTTTAATAACTACATTGAATGCTAAAGTCTTAGGGTTTGAACATATTAAGGAGTTATATGATGATGATACTGATTTTGGCCATATCTATAAGAATTGTGGACATACTACTTTTGAAAAGTTTTATCTTGTAAATGGCTTTCTTTTTCGTATAAACAGGTTATGCATACCAAAGTGTTCCATGAGAGACTTATTGATTCATGAGGCCTATAGTGGGGGTTTAATGGGACATTTTGGAGTGGCCAAAACACTAGACATCTTGCAAGAACACTTCCATTGGCCACATATGAAGAAGCATGTCGACAAGGTATGTTCCAAGTGCATTACATGTAAACAAGCAAAATCTAAGGTAATGCCTCATGGCCTTTACACTCCTTTACCTATTCCTACTTCACCTTGGGTAGATTTATCCATAGATTTTATTCTAGGTTTGCCTCGAACTAAGAAAGGAAGAGATAGTATATTTGTTGCTGTTGACAGGTTTTCAAAGATGGCACATTTTATCCCTTGTCACAAAACAGATGATGCTACACATGTGGTAGACTTATTCTTTAAAGAGGTGGTAAGACTTCATGGCATCCCTAAAACAATTGTTTCTGACAGAGATGTCAAATTCCTTAGCCACTTTTGGAAGGTATTGTGGGGTAAGCTTGGTACGAAATTACTTTATTCCACTACATGTCACCCCCAAACTGATGGCCAGACTGAAGTAGTTAATCGGATCTTAGGGACATTATTACGATCTGTTGTGGAAAAGAACATTAGAAATTGGGAAGAATGCCTACCATTTGTTGAATTTGCATATAATAGATCTACTCATTCTACAACTGGTTATTCTCCATTTGAACTTGTTTATGGCTTTAACCCACTAACAGTACTTGATCTTGCACCATTACCACTTGAACACATTGTTAATTTAGATGGTGAACAGAAAGCTAAGTTGGTGAAATCCTTACATGAGAAGGCTAGGCAATGAATAGCCAAAAAAATGATGCCAACACCAACAAAGCAAACAAGAGGCGCAAACGTGTTATCCTAGAACCCGGAGATTGGGTTTGGATCCATATGAGGAAAGAACGACTTCCTACAAAAAGAAAGTCCAAGTTGGACCCAATGGGAGATGGGCCTTTCCAAGTACTCGAACGGATCAACGACAATGCCTATAAAATTGATCTACATGGTAAGTACAATATAAGTTCTACTTTTAATGTGGCTGACTTGTCCTCATTTGATTTTTCAAATTCGAGGACGAATCTTTTTGAGGAATGGGGAATGATACGAGTCACAAAGGCCCAACCCACGCTCAAGAACGTGATGGGTTCAAATTACCACAAGGCCCAATAACGAGGTCAAAGGCCCGACAAATGCGTTCCAAACTAAATGGGACCATTCAGGAATTTATTAGCAAGGCCTTAGATACGTACACGAAAGAAAGAGAAAATCAAGATTCACTTTCTTGTTTTCAAGAAAATCAAGAAACCGAATCTTGGCCCAATCTTGCTATTTGGAGTGATTTCAAGAATCAAAAAAATCAAGATTTCAAATTTTGGAAATCTTGGTCCAAGAAACCGAATCTTGCAGCCAAAGCGCATTGGATCTCCGTTACTAGCATCAACGAGCCAATTTCGGTAGGAGATGGACTACAAGCCCAAGTTCTTGAAGGTAAGGCCCAATAAGAGGATTCCAAGCCCAACCAAGAAGTCAAACCATACTTAGTAGAAAATCAGGCAAAATTGTTAAAGTGGCCCAATTTGTAAAAATTTTAATTGTTTAATTTAATTTTTAGACTTTAGGAGTATTATATGTAAAAATTCGGCCCAAGCAGCCCATTAAAATGACTTGGCCGAACTTCCCTCTTAAAATTGTTAATTAGGTTTTTTTTAAAGTTTTCCTAATGAGATTAGGAAATAGTTAGAAGGCCTATTTATAGGCATGGCCAACCACCCTTGTTACACACATTACAATTACATTGAAAATTTCAGATGTGCTTTGAGTGAAAATTCTATTTGAGTTCTTCAAGAATTTTCTCTTGAGTTTTCTTTAGAACTAGTTTTAACAATCTTTTTGATTGTGGGAGCCATTTTCAGCTTTCTTCTTGCCATTGATCTTCATTGGAGGGGAGATTAGAGCCGTTTAAAGGGAGTTGTGAAATCTTTCGGGATTTCAAGGCCTCTTAGGAATTTTTTTTATTCTATTGCTGTCCATTCTTCTTTATTAAATTCTGCTTGTGCCGATTTGTTGAATAATTTGGGATTAATTGTTCTTGTTTTGTTTCAGCCATTCCAAACTTCAAGATCTGATTCGGCACTTCCTTGGACATAAAGAAAAGTTTTTGATTCACAAAAATCCCCCTTTTCTTGCCGTCCAATCCCTAGAACTAGTGTCAATTGATTTCGCAATCTGTTTTTAATTTATTTGTTGTTTTGTGTTCTTTGATAGTTTCAGCTGATTGGAAGTTAATCTTGGGGCTTAATTTCGTGTTCTTGGCTTCCAAGAACATCTAATCATAAGTGTTTTGGTTCTTGGCTGTTCTTTATTGATTTGGGGATTTTTTTTAATTTTCAGATATAATTGATTCTAATTAAGTTTTGCTGTTTCGTTTCAGATCCAAACGTTTAGAGTTTTTGTAGGAGTCTCCCGTGACTTGACAACTCGATCTTTGTCCGCGCGCATCCCTCTATCACAATTGATGTGGGAAAGATCATTCTAAGAGAAATTTAAAATTGTACCGCTAGATGTTCTAGTCCAGATTACTTTCCTTTTACGATAACAGTTTTGTGCTTGAAAGCTAAAATTCTTGCAAACGTAAAGAAGACAAGGTATACCCAAGGCGCAATCACAGATTGGGACCTTTTCCGAGTAGTAAGAAATTCTATTATGCAATAGCAAGCTAAATTAAGCGATGGACCCAGAGAAGAAGAAGTTCCTATAGAGACAGAACCAATGTAGCCAATTGAAATTCCTGATTTGGCAGAGCCAACAGAACCAATGTCTGAACTTGGCATGGCTACTCCAACGCTTAGAACTTGTTCACCTCACCTAGATCTTTGTGATGAACTATCAATGTTGATAGACATAATGCAACATATGCAGTGGCAGTAACAAACTTACTAAAGATACTAAAAAATGCGGGACAACTCAATGTGAAGCACTTTTACGAAAATATTTCATGACCCATTTGTTTTTGTGCCTGGATTTTTAGACTTTATATTTGACCTATAGAGTCCAATGTCAAGGAGGGAACGAGGTGATTCAAGCAAAAATAAGGACAAAGAAGCAACAGATGGGTCAGATTTTGAGGGGTCTGCAACTAAATAAAAAAGGGGGGATCTTGTCTTTACTTTATTTTATTTTATTTCTTAGAATATTTTAAGTTTTTAGGCTTAGGTTCTTTTAGGATATTTCTATTTCTCGCATAATAAAACAAGAGGTTGCAATCATTAATAAAATTGATCAATTTGAAAAATAAGAAGTGTGGTAATAGATATGTACATGTCTAAGATTGGATCTGTATAGGAAAGCTTAGTATTTAGGCAGACAAATTTTACTCACCTCCTTTTCCTGGGATTCTACTTGGTGTACAATATCTATTCACTTATATATTTTCATTCCCTCTATTGTTTTTAACAATGTGGACATTGTTCATCTTAAGTAGGGGGCCAAAAATTGAAATTATTTTTTTTTCAGAATACATTTTTCTTATAATTATGATTAAGTTATATTTTGTTCAAAAATTTGAATTTTTGTTAATTATGCTATACTTTAGGATAAATAAAGTTCTATTATCTCAATAATTGCTATGTTAGTTGAAACGTGACATAAATGTTACTCTTAATAATGTATGTAAATCGAACTATAAAGCTTTTAATTCCTAAAGAAAGCTAAGCATGCATGAAAGTTTAAGTCTCTAAATTTGACTTAGTAATTTTTTCAGGCGAAATCCTATGAAGTATGAATTTTTTTCTTATTTCGTGCACATTCAACCATATTTTGATATACCCACGTACCAATGCATATTTACTTCTTTTGTAAGATGGCCTAAACTAGAATGGCTTGGACCGAGCAAATATTAGAAAGATCGGTTGTAGGCCAAATCCTTGAACACACAAATCTCATCCATGTTTTTTCCTTTGGAGTTACCAGTGCTTGGTTAAATGTATTAGGTATTGATGTTCCTGCTTGATATGTCCAAACTTCTTTTCCCTCTGTTAAAAATCTCAAAATTTCCTTCACGTCTACGTTTTTAAATTCTTTGAGATCTGTTTTGTACAAGTAATTGCGATAATAGTATGGCGCATCATAAAACTGAAAAATACATCTTTTAGTTACCTGGACATTAACTCTTATGACTTCAACGAAGGTTTGCATCTTATAGAACGGTCTTGTCGCTTCCCTTTCTTTCAACTCAAGGTAAAATTCATGCACTACGGGTATTACTGTTGGTTCTTCAGGTGGAAAATAGAAATTAGTCTATTCTCTTTCTATTGCAATCTCCCAAACACCTTTATAATTTCTCATTAATAGATCAAATCCTTATTCTTGGATGAACGTTAAGGCTGTAGTTGTAGATATTCGTCTATGTTGTTTTCCTGGAATTCAACAGATGAACTCATGATGTTATATTAATGTTCTTTTCAAACCTGAATGGGCTATAGTGTTTCTTATTGAGATTATCACACTCTTGAACAATGACCAAGGAATCTTGTTCTCTTTACAATTGTTTGTAGGTAATGAGAAGATTGATGTGACCTATTTGTCTTTGAGGAAGATAGTAATACAATTAAGAATTTTCATTATTTTAGAAAAAAGTATTTTTGATTGTTATAAGGTTAAAAAGTTCTAGCTCTACTGAAATTCAATTACAGAGACATCAAAGGTTAGTGTAAATTTGAACAACAAATTATGCAGCTATGTCACAACATCCTCCATGAGTGTTGCGATGTTGAAGACAATTTACCTATTCCAAATTTTGTGCAATGTCGCGACATGAAGTGTTGATATCGCAATACTGAGGCCAGTTTCTGCTATGCTCTTTTCTTACTTTGGATTCTTTTATTATGTCACTTGTCTCATCTGTTTCCCATTTCTTTTCCAATTGGTCCTCGTTTCGATCTTGGCTCCATAAAGTTTTGCATTGTAAGGCCTGCGTATCAAAGACTTCATCTATTGTCCCTCCAAAGTAATGTTTGACAAAAAAATTTAACCTATTTTATTTAATTGAAAGTTCTGTTATTTAATTCAAGACTAAAATTATTCCCTTCAGTTTGTCTCTTTGAGTCATTGATGTGATGGAGATCTGCATATCCAATTTGTGGTGATAGAGCCCACTTTTACGTTTCATAGTCCCAAGTTTCCAAATTATCATTTCATGAATTGTGTATGAAATATGTTGTATGTATATGAATATTAGTACATAAATGAGACGTATAGGATAAGTGAAGCATGAATATGATAGATTGACATTGTAATTAATTATGGTTGTGATTGTGCTATAGTTGCTTTTGTTTAGCATATGATGATGCGCATACTTACAGTAATTCTGATCATTCACTGATCTAGTTTAAGCTCACATACTCCTCACTAAATCTTTACAGATTAGTTGTGTTTCCGATGTGAGCGGTGTGGCCAAGGAAGTGATCTAAGCTAGGCAATAAGTTTGAGTAGGTGGCTTTATAATTATTTTTTACATTTGAAATAATGGCAATGTGAGTTTAGAATTTTGTTTGGTTATCATTATCATTATTATTTGTTAATTATGATTTTTGGACATTGGAGTTTTGGTATTGTTTGGAATTACACTTATGAATGATTTGATGGTTGGTATTGTGAATGATGATTCATGTTGAAAGGTAGTATAGTCGAGTATGAATGTGACCTCTGTTTTGCTAATTTTTTTCCCATTTTGTGTAGAGGTATCGATACTCGGAGCACAAATATCATTACCTCGATGTTAAAAGTATGTGCAGGAAAATAGTAGCTTCATTTGGTCTCGATACCCTTTCATGAGTACTGATACTTGGGGTTAAAAATACTGATGCCTTCATTTAAGTTTGAAATTGAATTAGAAAAATAGAAGGCTAGAATGGTATCTATTTTCTTATTAGTATCGATACTTGCCTTACTAAATATCGATACCTGATGTTGAGTATTGATACCTTCGTTGTTTACTTTGGAAATTTGCTATATGGTCCCTAAGAATGTACTATGTTGAATAATGTTTGTCTAGTTGCAATTACTTCTGAAAATGCTTAAACTAATAAAAATTGTTCTTTCTTGAGGCTGTGTGTGCATGTGGTAAAGTTACAATAGCTACCAAATTCTCCTATTACATGCCATATAAGCCAAGATGTATTCAAAAGCTACCAAATGGTCCTCGGATTGTGTGACTCTTCGAGCTGATCCGATCTCTTTATACACAAAATGTATCTACAAGAAATAAGACAAATAACACAAGTAAGCTTTCGTAAAGCTTAGTAAGTTTGTCGATTGAACGATAAAGCTTGCGGATCAAACATAATAATAATTCAAATAAAAGATTAATGAATAGAGTTCCTGTCAATGAGGTTATTATTATAATTCCTGTCAATCACAACTCACAACAGGTGAGAAATGCTTAGTCCAATAATACAAATCAGTTTCCATTTTTCAATAAATTTTCAGAGATAAATAAAACATAGCCTGATGAACCAAATAGAATAACATTAACTACTCAATAAATACTCATATATCCATTTAATTCCTTAAACATCAAACATCATTAGTTAACATATTTATATACATATATAGCATATAATCACACCTAGGTGTAAATATTCATTACAAATTATACTAGTCACTTGAAACATATTACCTGAATAGCAAATGGTTGAAGGATGTCATAGTGTCTTTCAATTATGATCTTATTCGTCCGATTCATGATGCCATTAAAGTCTTTTAGCTATGGTCTTACTCGTTACAATCATGATACCATAACGTCTTTCAGTTATGGTCTTACTCATTAAATTCATGATGCCATAACGTTTTTCGACTATGGTCTTACTCGTTTTTGGTATGATGCCATAGTTTGTTTCAACTGTGGTCTTATTTAGTTCTGGTATAATGCTATAGTGTCTTTCAACTTTAGTCGTATCTGTTTCATTCAAGGCAGCAAATTTGATTCACATATACACAAATAGATAATAATTCATCGAAACAATAATTAAATGAATTACCAAGTTATGATCTTACAGGACTAATTTGCAGTAATGGTTCAAAATGTCTCAATCAGTGATCAACATTGTATCAATTCATTATTTCCATTTTCAATTACACACATCAATATAATCTAACATTATGAAATTAGGTTCATATAATACATTTAAAAATGTACTAAAATAAAACTAAACGAACTTACTAGACTAAACTGCAGCAACAACAAAGTACAATGACGATTCTTTAATTTTCTGTTCCTCAATTTTCCTTTCATTCTTGATCCAAGTGAAGAACTCAACTTGGCCCAAGCTCTTCCTATGGTTTTCTAAAGGTTTCGGTCTTTGAAAGAAAGAAATTGAAGAAGATGAAGTTATTTTACCTTTTAATTTATTATAATTTTTTTACTTTTTTGTTAATTTACTAATATCCCTTCATTATAACATTTAAATTTCATATTTTCTTAGCCATTATCGTCCACTACAAGCACAAGGGTCTAATTGCCCTTTAGAACCCCCTTATTAAACCTTTTAAACTAATATCGATTGACTTTTATAGTTTTTACGATTTAGTCTATTTTTTATAATTATTAATTAATTAGGATCTAAATGCAATTTATCAAAATCTAGATAATTCCACATCAATCCTATCATTATGCCATTTAAGGATGGTCCAATTACACCATTGGTCCTTCAATTATATTAAATTCCAAGTAAACAAATTTTATTTAAATTTAATCTTAAACTAATTAGGACTTAATGAATAAATAACCCAAAATTTAGTGGAATGATTAACATCCACAACGCTTGGACTTTTTGGCCACGGTTTAATCACCATTTTGGCCCCTTTAGTAATTAAATCTATAAAAATTCACTTTTATCTCTTTTACAATTTAGTCCTTTTACCGAAATTAAGTAATAAATAATTAGAATTACGAGACCAAACTTCAATTCACATATATTACGACTCTGTAAGTATTTAATAAAAATATTTATGGCCTTAAATAATGGAAAAGATGTCCCAATACCTCATTTTCATATCCCACTAGACTTTGAGCCGAACCATTTATACTAACTTTTAATTCAATAATTAAAATTTATCAAATTGAAATTCAATATAAAATTATTATAGACTCACATAATTTAAATACTAGTTATACGAACTTACTCGTAGGATTTATTGTCTCGAAACTACTATTTCTAATGCTACTGAAAAACGGGCTGTTGCATACAGATGAGGGTTACATAAACCAAGTGACTAGAAAACTATTTGACTTGGATATGTTAGTTTGAAATTGTATGAATTCATTGGATACTTTGGTAGGATTGGGAACACATTGCCTTTATTTAAATGTTTTTTTAGGCCTTTATTTAAATGTTTTTTTAGGAACATGCCTTGGATAATTTCTCGCCACTCATACTATAGGTTTGTTTGTGTGTATTAGATTAGATATGATATGCCTTGTAGACATGTGAATGTGAACGCGAATGGTACATCCTCTGCACCACATGTGCCGCTGCGTAGAATGAATATACCTGATGGGGGTGTTGGCCTTCTGATGGAAGCTATGATTGGGGCATTTCAGAGAATTGCTGGTGCCAGCCCTGCACCTATCAATCGGGGACTGCCACTTGAACATCTACGGGTGTTAGATGGTAAAGAGTTTTCTGGAATGAAAGGAGTTGATTCGACTGTGGCAAAATGTTGGCTTGAAAGTGTTGAAAGGATCTTCGATCAGATGATTTGTACTAATAAGGAGAAGTTAGGCTATACCGTGTCCTTACTTGATAGATAAGCTCACTGTTGGTGGAATACAATGAAGAGAGGTACTATTACAGATTGATTGACTTTGGATTATTTCCTAGAAGAAATTAAAAAAAAGTTTATGGGCGAATAGTACATGGAAGCCCATAAATGAGAGTTTCTAGACCTAGTTCAATGTGATGTAAGCGATTTTGTTTTGGGCTTACTAGAGAAATTTGAGTTTATTTAGTGGCTTAAAATACCGAGTTGTTCGATGAGATGGTTGAGAAAGCCAAAGCTATTAAGGAGACTTTGGCTGAGTCGCTACGCTTAGTGGTGATTGAATTGGGGAAAAGAACATCAGATAGTTCTGGTGCATCTAGACGACTGCTTTAGAGAGGATATGATACTTAGGGTTCGGATAGGAGTACAAGACACGAGTTTTGACCAAGTCATTCTATGGACTAGTGGATCGTTCGGAGGTTCTAGATGGTTGCTTTGTGGACACTATGAGCGTAGGCATACTGGAGAGTTCCATAAACTAACAGGAGGATGTTTCAAGTGTATCTCTAAGGAACAGTTGTTGAGGGATTGTCTGAATAGAATCGAAGTTTCACAAACTCAGAGTTTTGCACTTGCATCTGTGCCTGCTAGAGCCTATGGCCACGGTAAAAAAGGTAATGGGAGACCGATTGGGCAGCGGGTTGTTGCTCATACCGTTGCTACTCAAGTTGAGATTGGAGGACCAACTCGGGTATATTCTGTCAGGGAGTCGCAAAATCAATATTTGATTATCGAGAATGCGAGTATTTGTTCCTTGTACTCAATCCTTTCGTTCTTGTTGGTGGATCTATGTTCTATGCTTCCATAAATTTTGAGCGATTTAGCTAATAAATGGAGAATCTTGATAGATACTATTAAATTAAGAGCAACGGTTACGAGTTCTTTAGATGAGAGACAAGAGTGCCGTAGTGAATAAAGAAATTTGTTAGTGAAGTTACCGAAGGACAATCCGTGGTAGTGAATCGGATCTTCAAGAGAAGTCGTAGGAAGTTAGAGAGAATAAGATTCAAAGTTGCATAGCGAAAGTGTTGTGGTTGGTTTTAAAGTAAAAATAGCATAATTTGTGATTAAGCAAATGACGTATCAGCTGGAAAATTTCGAGGACAAAATTCTTTTTAGAGGGGGAAAGTTGTCACATCCTAAAACTTGACTTAATAGTTTTGGGTTAGTAGAATCGGGTCATTAAATCGGGGGTTGAGTCAAATTTTGAAGAATAGGGTCGTAGATGAGTAATTTAAGTATGTGAGTAGCATAATTAGGTTTTTATTTTAAGCTCTAATTTGAAGAAAATGAGTTTTAATTGATTTAGGACCTATTTGAGAAAAGGAAAATGTTAAAAGTGACCAAAAGGGCAAAAAGCCCAATTTTTGCAATTTAGCTTTCAAAATTTCTACCATTCACATCTCCCCTTCCCTTTGTTGTCATTCAAGAATAAATTTCCCTAAACCCCAAATGCACTTATTTTCTCTTTAATTAAACCTAGCCCTTGTGATTTTTTCATCTCCCTAAATTTGAAATCTCTCTCAATTTTAAGAAAACCCTCAAATACATTATCAATTTCCTTATTCGATTTCCAAACGGATTTTCTAAAATTAAATATTTCGTTCATTTTTCTTCTCAATTGAGGTAAAGTTTTTTTTCCTTATTAAGTTTTGATATATTCTAGCTTTTTAAATCAATTTTTGATTTGTTGTAAAAACAATTTAATGTTTTGATCAAAATTGGGATCTTTAATGGCAGAATCCAGGTTTTTCAATTAAACTGTTGTTTCTAAGTATTTTTAGACTTGTTTTGATGAGATTAGAAGGTCTTTAAACTTATTTTAAAAAATTCATTAAGAGATTTGAAGGATTTAATGATTTTTTGTTCAAAGTAGCCATGGATGTCAAAATATTTTGGAACCATAAATCTGAGGAGTTTTGGGTGTTTTGAGGGTTGAGATTTGTTCTTTATTGAGTAATTAGATGCTTGGAATTGATTTTAATCAATGAGAATTAGTTTGAGTTAAGGAATCTGAGTTTCGACTGACTAGTCAAAATTATCGGTTGAAAGAGGAGCTAAGTAAAATCTACTTTTATGTTTGATTTATGGTGTGTTTATGGTTCTTAATTGTTTGTACATATTGTGTGCGTTATGTTTGTGAAGTTTCGGAACCATTGGAACCCTCTACGAGTAAGGTGAAACGCAAGGAAAAGCTAGTTTAAACTTTCAGCTTATAAGCAGAAGTGTGAACGGTATCTAGAGTCGTTGCTAGTATGTGCGAATCATAGCGTTAATCGGGAGCTTAAGAATAGCCTAAACCCCTATCCTAAGTTTCGAGTGTAAGTCATTCTTATACTTTTTGTCTTGTTATAAAAATATACATAAGGTTTGTCGAATTGTGTAATGTGATGCTGATGTGATAGGTAAAGTAAGTGAATACTGGTATGTGGTATGTGATAATATAATTTTACTATATTTATATGTGAATGGATATGTGATGACTTAATGAGCATATTTGTGACACTTAAAGTGAAATTAAGGCCCCGTTCTTTAATGCTTCTCAGATAGACTTTTGGAATAAAAAATGCTTTTCCCTTAAAAGCATTAAAAAACAGACATCATTTCAGAAAAATTTTCAACTTAAAAAAAAGTACTTTTTGGCAGATGGAGATGTTGAAAATTTTAAATTTTTCTTCAGTCAAAAGTGCTTTTGGCTTCTATTTTAGATTTTTAACCTTTGTCTTCTCCTAAAATTTTTAGTATTTATATTTGGTATATAAATATTATACCTTTTTAAAACTTTAATCCAAATATATGTAATATTTTAATTTGTTAGGTTTATGTTTTCTATGTTATGTTAATATCTAATATGAGTTATATATTCAAATACATTTTAAAATAAAATAATACAAATGTGTTAAAAGCATTAGTTAAAAATAAAAAATAATTTTTAAAATAATACAATTGTGTCAATATCTAATTAAAAATATTTAATTATTATATTTAAATATTTAAATATAGTTTATATATTCTAATTAATTTTAATAAATAATTAATATTAATTACTTAGAAATATTTAAAATTAATATTATATTTTAAAATATTAACAATAAGTTTTAATAAATTATTTTTTATATTTTTGCTAAAATATCATAATATTCACTAATTTGAACATTCTTTAAATACATATTTGTTACTTTATAATATCATGTTTAAAATGAACATTTTATTTCTCAAAAGCGCTTTTTGACAGCAATACCAAACACTCAAATTTTTCAACAGCACTTCTCAAAAGCACTTTTCAAAAGCAATAAAGAACTAGCCCTAAATGTGAATATGATAAGTATGCTTTGTGTACAAATTGTGATGTGAATTGATGTTTATGGACAGAGATTAAGTGCATAAGAGCAGTGACTAAATGTGTGTATTTGCGAATACTTTGGCCTTGTGATCTTGTGAAACTGTTGGATATAATTGGCATGCCATAGGATTGTGAGTACTCACCTTTGTGTTTTGTGTTTTGGGAAATAAGGCCTTGGGAGAGATCAAAGAGATACGAGAATGTCGAGCTAAGCTCTATTTATTGGGATATGTTGGTGTGTTGGAGAGTGTTTAGCTTTATGCTACACTTATGAGATATGTTAGAATCTTGAGTCATTGGTGTCATGGAGATCTGCGTATCCAATGTGTGGTGATAGAGCCCACTTTTACGTTTCATAGTCCCAAATTGCTAAATTATTAGTTCATGAATTGTATATGAAATATGTTGTATGTATATGCATGTTAGTACATAACTGAGACGTATGAGATAAATGAAGCATGAATGTGATAGATTGACATTGTAATTAATTATGGTTGCGATTGTGCTTTAGTTGCTTTTATTTAACATATGATGATGTGCATACTTGTAGTAATTCCAATCATTCATTGAGCTTGTTTAAGCTCACACACTCCTCACTAAATCTTTGCAGATTAGTTGTGTTTTCGGTGTGAGCGCTGCGACCAAGGAAGTGATCTAAGCTAGGCAATAAGTTTGAGTAGATGACTTTATAATTATTTTGGACATTTGAAATAATGGCAATGTGGGATTAGAATTTCGCTTAGTTATCATTATCATTATGATTTGTTTATTATGATTTTTGGACATTGGAGTTTTGGTACTATTTGGAATTACACTTATGAATGATTTGATGATTGGTATTGTGAATGACGATTCATGTTGAAAGGTAGTATACTTAAGTATGGTTGTGATCTCTGTTTTGTTAAATTCTTGCCATTTTGTGTAGAGGTATCGATACTCAGAGCATAAATATCGATACCTCGATGTTGAAAGTATGTGCAGGAAAACAGTACCTCCATTTGGTATCGATACCCTTCCACGAGTATCGATACTCGGGGTTAAAAATATTGATATCTTCATTTAAGTATCTATAATATGTTTTGGATCGAAATTGAATTAGAAAAACAGAATGCTAGAGCGGTATCTATTTTCTTATTAATATCGATACTTGTCTCACTAAATAGCGATACCTGCTGTTGAGTATCGGTACCTTCGTTGTTTACTTTGGAAATTTGCTATATGGTCCCTAAGCATGTATTAAATTGTTTCTAGTGCCGAATAATGTTTGTCAAGTCGCGATCACCTCTGTAAAGGCTTAAACTAATAAAACTTGTTCTTGCTTGAGGTTATATATGCATGTGGTAAAGTTGCGCTAGTGTTGTAGCATCCTGTAACTTGGGTCTGACGACCAGGCCGGGTGAGGGGTGTTACACTAAAATGTATCAATTCAAACATAATTGACTAAAATGCAACCTGAGGTAAAAAAAATTGATTGTTGGTGTACTGTACCCTATTTGTAAATAATTAATTCAAACCCATTTTAAACCCGCCCATATTAATATTTTTTAATATTTATATTATAGGAGTATAGGTTTATTATATATTTAGTTTTTATATGTTATAACTTATATAATATAATATAATATAATATAATATAAGTGTAGAAAACGGGTAGATTGGGCTTGGGCCTTAAAGTCTGACTCTGAGTCATATTTTAAATGAGCTTAATTTTCTTGCTTAAGCCTATTTTTCGAGCCTAATATGTTTGCTCAAATTATTTCAAAATTTGAATTAACTTTCAATCTTGAGCAGGTAACCCGATTCATGAGCATGTCTACTTTTTACACATAAATATTAATAATAACATACATTTGATCTATGCATCGCACGAGTATGCAAAATAAGTAAATATTCTAATAAATTATTTTATTAAAAAAATTCTAATAAATTATTTATTAGGTAGATGATGTTTTATTATATCAAATGAGTAAATATTTTAAAATCTTAAAATAAATAAATGAATCAAATAACAAAATAAAAAATATATTACACCAGAGAGCGGTAAATACACATTTGAGTAATGTGAATAATTTGACAGAAAGAAAAAGAAAATTCTAAATTGGAAGTTAACAAATGGCAAGAATATGTAGATCGAGGCGTTGAGCCAACCTTACCCACTGTTAACTACCAATAGGGGTGAGCATTCGATCGAATCGAATCGAATCGAATCAAAAATTTTTGAGTTAATCGAGTTTTCGAATCTCATTTTCTCATCCTAACTTTATTTGAAGTTTTCTCGAATCAAGTCGAGTGAGATGGAATTCGAATCGAATCGAATCGAATCGAATCGAATCGAATCGAATCGAATCGAATATATTTGTTCGAGTTAAATTTTAAAAAATAATTTTGGGTCATTGTAACCACTGTCACCCATCGTAATAAAATTTGTCCACCTTAATCAATTTTTTATTAACTTTCATCACCTCATAATTTATTTATTAATTTTTTATATATTGGTTAGCTTATCTGCTTGCTTAGTTGTTTTAATTATCTTCAGATTCTTGCCACTATGTATTTTGGAATTAAAAATATATTAAATATAAAAATATGATTTTTTAATAAAATTTATTTTTTTTAAAAATGTGAAATTGATACCAATATAAAATTTTAACACGAATATTTTATGCCATAATTAATAATTTAATTTTAATATAAATATTCAATATGACTAAACAATTCAATAATATAAATAGTAGATATAAATAAAATTATTACTATTTATATTTAGTGATTTTTTTGGATAATTTTGATTTTTTATTTGAGAGTAAAAGGTGAGAAGTAAAAGTTTAGGGGGAAATAAAAAGTTTTGAGTAATAAAAGTTTAAGGGAAAGTAAATAAGAGGAGTAAAATTTTGGAGGGAAAATATTAAAAAAAATTGGAGGGGGGAGGGTTTGGGGTAGATGGGAGGTGGGATGGGAAGGGAATAAAAGTTTTAGGGGAAAAGTGGGAGGGAGAAAAAATTTTGGGAGAAAATAAAAGGTTTTAAGAGTTTTTTGGAATAAAATTTTGAGAAAAAATAAATGGGAGAGTAAAATTTTGGTGGTAAATGAATTTTAGGTAGATTGGGGGGTTGGGAGGGGAGGGGAGGGGAGTAAAAGTTTTGGGGGTAAAGTGGGAGGGAGTAAAAATTTTGGGAGAAAAGTAAAAAGGTTTTGGGAGTTTCGGGTAAAAATGTAAAATATTATAATTTGATATTCGAATTATTCGAATTATTTGAATTATTCGAATTCAAAAACTCAACTCGATTAACTCGAATAACTCGATTTGTTTAACTCGAAATTTAATTTTTTTTAATTTTTTCGAGTCGAATCGAGTTTTGCTCACCGCTAAATACCAACTAGCTAAAAGCTGTGTATCAAACAAACCCCCTGCATAATATGATAGAGAGAGCCCAGAAAAGCTAAAGAAACAACCTTATCACTTATAGCTCATTCATGGCCTCCTCGGCTCTCCCTCTCCCTATCTCGCCGCCTTCAACCACCCCCTCTACCGTCAGCACCGCCAACAACAACCCTTCCCATTCCTCTACTACCATCATCTGCTCTCCACCCCCTAACCCAACTCTGAGAACTCCTTCCATCCGTTCTCGCCTTAGCCGAATATGCCAACAAGGCCAACCCCATGTCGCCCGCCAGCTTTTCGACACAATTCCCCAACCAAAAACAGTTCTTTGGAACACTATCATCATCGGTTACATTTGCAACAATATGCCCCATGAAGCCCTTTTATTCTATTCACACATGAAGAGTTGCTCCTCTCTCACCAAATGCGACTCCTATACTTACTCCTCTGTCCTCAAAGCTTGTGCTCTATCGCGTAATTTTCGCATAGGTAAAGCCGTTCATTGCCATTTCATTCGGGGTTTAACCTATCCTAGTAGGATCGTGTATAATGCTTTGTTGAATTTTTATGCTACTTGTTTGAGTTCTATGGATAATAAGGAAATGGGTGGTTATATTGAAGGCTTTGATTATGTGAAACATGACTTGGTATGTAAAGTATTCAATATGATGCGTAAGAGAGATGTGGTCGCTTGGAATACTATGATTTTGTGGTATGTAAAGACAGAGAGATATTTGGAAGCAGTTAAGCTGTTTAGGAATATGATGAAAACAGGGATAAAACAAAGTGCAGTTAGTTTCGTTAACATTTTTCCAGCTATATCTGGTTTAGTGGACTATAATAATGCTGAAGTTCTTTACGGGATGCTTCTCAAGTCGGGTGATGAATGTGTTGATAACTTTTTTGTTGTTAGTTCGGCAATTTCCATGTTTGCAGAGCTTGGTTGCCTTGATTTGGCTAGGAAGATCTTTGACAATTGCTCGCTGAGAAATATAGAGATTTGGAACACTATGATTGGAGGGTATCTTCAAAATAATGTTCCGGTTGAAGGAATTAAGCTTTTTATTCAAGTTATGGAATTAGGAACTGTTTTTGATGACGTCACTTTTCTCTCAGCATTAATTGCTGTTTCACAGTTGCAGCAGTTGCATTTGGCAGAACAGCTACATGCCTATGTAATTAAGAATGAACGAAAATTGCCACTTATGGTGGCCAATGCAATACTCGTTATGTATTCCAGGTGCGGTTCAATTCACACATCATTTGAAATTTTTGATAAGATGCCTGTAAGAGATGTCATTTCTTGGAATACCATGGTATCTGCTTTTGTACAGAATGGGTTGGATGATGAAGGGTTATTACTTGTATATGAGATGCAGAAGCAAGGTTTCTTGGTTGATTCTGTGACTGTAACTGCTATACTTTCAGCAGCATCAAATCTTAGAAACCAAGAAATTGGAAAACAGACCCATGCTTATCTTCTTAGGCATGGCATTAAGTTTGAGGGGATGGACAGTTATATTATAGATATGTATGCTAAATCTGGCTTGATTAGGAATTCACAGATACTTTTTGAAAAAAGCAATTCAAGCAATAGAGATCAAGCCACGTGGAATGCTATGATTGCTGGTCTTGCACAGAATGGGCTTATTGAAGAAGCTATTGTCGTCTTTAGAAAAATGCTTCAGCAAAATGTAGTGCCCAATGCTGTGACGTTGGCATCAGTTCTCCCAGCATGTAGTCTAATGGGGAATATAGATTTAGGTAAGCAACTCCATGGATTTTCTGTTCGTAATTTGTTGGACTCCAATGTCTTTGTGGGAACAGCTTTAGTTGACATGTATTCCAAATCTGGTGTCCTCAAACTTGCTGAAAACATGTTCTCTAAGATCCCTGAGAAAAATTCTGTTACATACACCACAATGATCTTGGCTTATGGTCAACATGGGTTGGGTGAGAAAGCTCTCACTTTGTTTAGCTCAATGCAGGTTTCCGGCATTCAGCCTGATGCCATTACCTTTGTTGCAGTCCTATCAGCTTGTGGCTATGCTGGGTTGGTTGATGAGGGCCTTCATATATTTTATTCAATGGAGAGGGAGTTTAACATCCAGCCCTCAATGGAGCATTATTGTTGTGTTGCTGACATGCTAGGGAAGGTTGGGAGGGTTTATGAAGCCTATGAGTTTGTTGAGCAATTAGGTGAAATGGGTAACTCCTTGGAGATTTGGGGATCACTTCTTGCATCTTGTAGGCTTCACCAAAAATCTGACTTGGGTGAAGTTGTGGCCAAGAGGTTGCTTCAAATGGATACAGAAAACAGTACCATAGGATATCATGTTTTGCTCTCAAATATATATGCAGGGGAAGGAAACTGGGAAAGTGTTGATAGAGTGAGAAAAGAAATGAAGGAAAAGGATATGCGGAAGGCTGTTGGTTGTAGTTGGATCGAGGTGGCTGGTTGTGTGAACTATTTTACTTCAAAGGATCAAGAACACCCCCAATCTGATAAGTTATATGAATTGTTAGGACTTC
Organism: Gossypium hirsutum; assembly: GCF_007990345.1. NCBI lineage: Eukaryota > Viridiplantae > Streptophyta > Magnoliopsida > Malvales > Malvaceae > Gossypium > Gossypium hirsutum. The sequence continues at coordinate 39,215,482 of NC_053443.1, forward strand.
ACAAAGAGATGAAAAGATGTTGATTACAATAAATCATTTTAGAATTCTTGTTTACTTGGGATTTCTGAATTTGATTACAAAAGAGGAACATAACTTGTGGACAGTGATTACACCTAGAGACTACAAATGGGAGATGAACATGATGTTACTTGGAGCTTTATTGATATATGGGTAGGATTCTGGAGCAAGTTACTCACTAAGAGCCTGTTTGAGCAGGTTGGCATTCACTGCTAGCAGAATACCTTGACATGGTGTTTGGTATGTAACTTGAGCATTGGAGAGTGAGTTGGTTTAGATTTTAAGCTGGTTAAATCATGAAAGGGGCCTCATGTTCATTGTTCTAGTCTGTAACAGACAAAACTTCTCAGTTCTGTCTCCTTAAGACACCCCATTATAAGAGCAACCAGATATGCGGGCTAGATGAGGCTTCCGATAAATAAGTTTCCGTTTATACTTGTACAAATATACAAAACCTGTCAACATTGGTTCATAGTGAATTAAACTAATTAAATATCAGGCTTTTTATGGCTTACTCAGGACAGAATTAAGCATCACGGTTTAGATTGGATTCAATTGGGACCTAAAATATGGCAAGGGTGTGGAAGTTAAATTTTAAAGCTGAACTTTGTGAAATCAGAAAGACTAGTGATTTAGCAATATGTTTTATGGTTGTAAAAGTTATAGCTTTATGTTTTTGCCTTTCTGCGTAACCATAGATTTCTCAAAGAGATGCAGCAAAATTTCAAAGGTTCCTCAAGTCCTTCACTCAAATATAGCTACATGAACTATGCTTCCTAATGTTTTCAAAATCAGATCACAAGCTGATCAGATCATCAATTTCAGTCTGATTGATCTAATCACAGTTCAACCAATCTTTTAAATTTTCAACTACCTTATCAAATTTCAATACAAAATATAACAAAATCCAAGAAAATACAATTATACCATACAACCATTTTAAAATTCGTTTATCTTTCTAATATATTTCCTTTAAATATTATTTTTACCAAATCTCATATTTCCTATTCCATCAATCTTTCATTCACATGTCCTTAAGTTGCTTTCTTCATTTTAAAAGTATGATAATTTTTCCTTTCGTAATACTAAAATTTAATTTTAGAATGGGTAATGAATTTTGAACATTTTGATTGATCATAAATGGGACGGTGTTAAGCCATGGTATTCTAATCGTGCATGTATCCAAATTCACTATTTCTTTATTCCTTATATGAATTTTCCTGTCGTGGTACGAACATTTAATTTTAGAATGGGTAAAGTATTTTGGACATTTCCATTTATCATAAACGGGATGGTGGATTACTTCCAATGATTAAGCCATGGTATTTTAGTCGTGCATGTATATAATTTTGTTTCGGAATTCATTACTTCTTCATTTCTTTTGTGCAATTTCATTGGCGTTATGGTAGTGAAATCATGTAATGAACTCTAAAGCGCATTACTGCACATAGAAAAACTAAACTTAAAAGCCATGGTGATGTAAGACTGTATCTCCATAATTTCCAGAAAATCTCATTAATTCAATGATCAAATTCTCCTAAATCTATAACTGAACCTAAACTCTGATGAAAACACAAAACACCATTTACTAAAGCCTTGTTGAAGTAAAATACTTATAGCCTAGATAACTATGGAGATCACAGCAAAACCCCATACAATTTATATTAAGTCAATCTCTTAACTAGCATGTCCCCTTTCTCCATAACATTGCTTCCTTCTTGTTATCATTTTGTTTAGTATGGTGCAGCATTTTGACTACTATACATTACACTCAACATTGTGATAAAGCTTGTCGTTACGGTTAGAGTACTAATAATACGTTAGGCAAAGCAATGTGCAGACAAATCTTGCTCTTTTTCTTCTTTTTTCCTTGTTTACTAGTTTCCATCCGGTGAAAAACTGCTTTGTGGAGGTAATTTTTGTCCGAACATTCTCAAAATATATAATGTTCCAAAAATTATAAATGAAAGTCATAAATAATCAAAAAATATAATACTGTTATTAATCAAGAGTTATTATTATTCAAAAGAAATGAAAACATCTCTTCTTATTGAAAATTATGTCACTTGATTAATCAATCTGAAATTATAACTATTCATATAATGTTTATTGAATAGTTATGTTTATTTAAGAGATTTATCTATCTGAAAAAAAAACCCATTGGATAAGTATGTCTCTATGAAAAGACATTATAATTCTTATAAATAGGAGTGAAAAAATTATTTCTATTCTTCCTCTATCTTCTATCATTCTATAATTTTCTATAAAGAATTACTACAACTTTTTTTTATAGAAATTAATAGTCATGTTACACATTACTCAATGTTTAGTGGACTATTTCATTAGTGCAAAGCGCTAATAGTTATTGAGTTTTATTATATCATTGAGGTTCATTTGTCAATAACTCTTTGTACACCAAAATATAGGTGGAGGTGAATAGAACCTTGAAGAAAGTGACATGGTTATACGCCAAGTCTTCAGTTAATTTCTCATGAATTTATTTTTACCCTCGCACACGAAGACTTCTATCACCTATATGACCATGTTAAGTATTGGAAAAATCCTGATAAGGAATTGAAGTGGAGGAAGCAGACTAGGATCGAATTCAAGTTTTTTTTCACTCAAGAAGGAAAGATTTGGAAGTGACCTGAAAGAAGAAATAAACAAATTTAGAAATTAACTGAAATGAAAACACTAAAATAAGAAAGTAAAGAACTAAGAATAAATATTCAAAATAATAAATAAATAAATAGACAAAATTTAAAAGTGGAAGATGGAACAATAAACCGATGGATATTATGGAACAAAATTTAGAAGTGTCCAATTGAACCCTTTAAGATATAGATCCCAACAAACTCAATTAATGACTCTAATCAACCCTCCAAGAAATAATCCTTGGCAATTTGAAGGGTGAAGGGTGAATTCCCACGACTCATTGAAGAAAATCGAGAAGAAAACTAATTCTAAAAATCACAAGAAAAGAAATCTTGCACAAAGAAACAAACTCAAATAGTTGAAAACTTTATTAATGAAAACAATTATCTCCCTAATGAATAATGAAGAAGCCTTTATATAGGCTAGCTAAGTACATCCAAATAAAACTCTAAAGTGTACAAAAACTCTAATTAATCTAAACAATAAGTAGTTTTAAACAAAACTTTCTTGTTGACGTAAAACTCTTAAATAACTTAAAATACTTAATAATTATAAAAAAATTATAATAAAAAATAATAAAATAATAAAAGCTTATAAATACAATATTGGGCTTTTATATAATAAAAATTAAGCCTAAAACCCGAACTCAATATGATTTAAACTCAAACTAAAAGCCCGAAACTCGTAATTTCCGTAATTATCCTGTCTAGAAATGTTGCTCGTGCAATCTTCACTAAAATGGTCATAACGTGAGCTCCCGAACTCAAAATCGAGTGATTCAAAGTGCGTTTCAAAGCTAAGAGATAGATCTTCAAACACCATGAAGACATATCCACCGGAAATGCCTAGATCCCATCCAAAAAGTTGTCGCAAGTTTGCTAATTTTCTAAAATTAAAAATTGGCAATTTTGGTGAATGAAATTTAATAAATTTCACCCTATTTATGCATGTATCAAATCCAGTTTAGAAAAAAATTTTGATCTAAAGTTGAAGTTTAAACTTTTGAAAACTGACCAGATTTGTGATATTTATAGTAATAAACTTTTCCCAAAAAGTATCTATACTTTGTGTGAGACAAAATTGTATTGTTCCCGGCTTTTGACTGCCTCTAGACGTACTAACGTCTAGAGTGTGAATATTGTAATAAAATATAGTATAACAAGGCGGTATCCACAAGTATACAGGTCGAGTTGTAATATAGTTTTACAACAAAGTAGGTGATACGAGTCACAAAGGCCCAACCCAAGCCCAAACAAGAAGACAAACCATGCTTACTTGAAAATCAGGCCAAATTGTCAAAGTGACCCAATTTGTAAAGTTTTATTTTTTTTAAATACTTAGTTTAAATTTTTATGTAAATATTCAGTCCAAGAGGCCCAATTAAAAGCCCTTGGCGGAATTTCCATTTAAAATTAAAATAATTAGGAGTTTGTTTAGTTTTAGTTTTCTAATTAGATTAAGAAAATATTTGAAAAGCCTATATAAAGGCTTGGCCAGCCACCGTGTTAGATACTACTCAAATACATTAAGAGCATGTTTGGTTGGGTGTATTGGCATAGCCAATACACCCCTAATCAGTGGGCCCCACTTAAGCCTCATTTATTCCCTTGTTTGGTTCATGGTAATGCTATTATGGGTGTAATACATTCCTGACCTAATCGGTGAAATTCACCAATTTGTAATACATCCCCAAAGCTCAGTTTAGGTGCTGCTTCGTTTACCCTCCCTGTTTTACCCTCCTGATTGGCTTTCCCATTGCGTCTCCTCTTCCTTCCTTCTGCCTTCTGTCGATTTGCTCAAGTTTCAACCGATTTGCTCCCTCTGTCTCTCAACCTTTTCTTTTCTCTTACTTTACAACCATTGCTGGAGTTCTTGCAAGAGCGACAACTATACCTAGATGAACAGATCTTGAAAGCAAAGATCGAGCTTTTGAACAAGACAAATATTCCATAAGAGCCTGTTCCGCACCGATGATGTCCCTCAGGACATGTTCGATAGGAGAGTTGAGGTTGTCGCTCGTCTCAAAGCTTTGGAAGATGCCGCCGCTCCTCTCGTCACTTTCTTGCAAAACGCTAACGCTGTTCAGGAACTGCGTGCTGATAAACAGTATAATCTCCAGATGCTTAATGACCGCTACCAGGTCTGTTCCCCCCCTTTTTCATGAATTTAAGGTTATTTTTATGTTATTTTAACCCCTTCTTGATTTTTAGTGAATAACCCATTCAAGTGTGAAATTGTATTAGTCATAACATTATGTGATTTTTAAGGAAAATATAAAGAATAACCAAATAGATGCATATGCTTTCTTGTGCTAAAATTCTAGCATGCTCTTTGTTGTTACAGTTTTGATTTTGCCTGGGTTTGAATTAATTGAACTTTTTTTTTAATTTAATGGTGGATAAAATTATTTTTTTAACAGATTGGTCCAGATCAAATAGAGGCATTATATCAGTATGCAAAATTCCAATTTGAGTGTGGCAACTACTCTGGTGCTGCTGACTATCAGTATCAGTATCGAGCTTTATGTTCTAACAACGAAAGGAGCTTGAGTGCATTGTGGGGGAAGCTTGCTGCCGAGATACTGATGCAAAACTGGGATATTGCTCTTGAAGAACTTAATCGTTTGAAAGAAATAATCGATTCCAAGGTTTTGGTTATATCCCCATTGATTATTCGGTTTTTATTTTGACAATTTGCTTTCTGATTATTCGTTGACTCATTTATTGGTCTTTTTGCTGCAGAGCTTCTCATCACCTTTGAACCAAGTTCAGAGTAGAATATGGCTTATGCATTGGAGCCTCTTCATCTTTTTCAACCATGACAATGGAAGAACACAGATCATTGACCTATTTAATCAAGACAAGTATGTCACTTTAACAACTAAACTTAAGGTTTCCATGTTTTGTTACTGATGTTGTTAGTTGCATCATTTGTGTGGTAGTCACATCTGTGCTTATTTGTTATTTGTGCATTTTCCTGTCTTTTTATGCCATGACTTACTTCTGTTTCAAGATCCTGCTGTGTTCACATGCTTTGGTTTTGATTGTGTTGGAATGGAACATGTTTAGAAACTTTGTGGATTTCTTTTATCATTTGCATGGTTTTTTTAATATGAAAAGTTAATGCACTGCCTGCCATGTAATTTGCAAAATGTTTGTTCAAAGATTTGAGGCTAAAGTAGGTGATATCTTCGCATTGACAAAGAAAGTATGTGTCCCATAAAGAACTGCAATCAAACCAAAAACAAAGAAAGTAGTGTTAAACCACTAATGAACATGTCTAGAAGTGTGTATATGGTATATGCCCCATGTTTTGAAGTCTTTACTCTTTAGCATGTCTAAGAGAATGTGTATAGTATTTGCATGTTGAATTTTATATAAGCAAATTAAGTGATCAGTTTACTAATGCAGGGAAGAAGTAGATGAGTTGTGCCGAACATTGGAAGAGAAAGAGGACAGTTCTTGTACTGCCTCAGATCAGTTTTCTTGTATCACATTATAATGAACCTTGCTAAACAAGTTATGCGTGCAATTTAGTTGGAGAGGTTTTTTGTTAGGTCATGTAAGACTTTTGTTGGTTAAACTATTAGAAATTCAAGAGCAAATTGGGTCCTCTAATATAAAAATGAGCAATTTAGTCCTTATATAATTCGTTTTGAAGCAAACAAGTAACTTTTGAATAGTTTTAATATTTTTCTTATCTAAATGCTCGTGGAAAAAATTGAAAATAAACATGTCTAAAAGTTTAATCATAAAAAATCCATCTTTCTACAGAAAATATAACAAAAAAAAAAGTTAAAATGAACGAAGAAAACAACATTGAAGACCAAAATTGCTGCAAGTCAAATCTAGAAACAAAAATGAAATTGAATACATAATTCATTATTGGGAAACGGAATACATAATTGGGAATATGAAGAAAAACCCTAATTCATTATGTTGTTAAGTAAATTTAACTTGGATTGCTGATGGTAAAGTAACAATCATAAAATCATTATTCAAAGTCAAGTTCAAATATTTTAATATTTGATAGAAGAAATTGATGAAGTTTGTTGATACAATCATAAGAATATTTAATTTTATTAAATTATATATTTTTGTTAAATTATATTTAATAATAATTATTTTATAGTATTATATATTATGATTTTAGTAAATTCATATAAGAATATTTAATACTAAGAATTTTATTAAATTATATATTTTTGTTAAATTATATTTAATAATAATTATTTTAAATTATATTTTATAATATTATATATTATAATTTTAGTAAATTCATATATTTTATCAAATTATATATTATAAAAAATATATATTTAATAATAATTATGTTAAAATATGATTAAATTATTTATTATTTATATTAATAATCTTATTAAAATTTAATAACAATAACAATAATTAGTTACCTAAACAAATTTATGCTAAGGGTATTCTAGTCATTTTAGTTTTTTCCATTATGCTATTACACCTCTATTCCATTCAACCAAACACAAGATTACTATTACGCCTCTATTCCATTACATTCAACCAAACAGTTGATTTGCTATTACACCTCTATTCCATTACACCTCTATTCCATTACACCTTTAATCCAATACACCTCTAATCCAATACAGCGAACCAAACGTGCCCTAAAATTTCAGATTTGTTAAAGTGCAGAATTTTCTTTGAGGTTTTCTCCAAGAATTCTCTCTTGAGCTTTCTTTAGAAGTTGTTTTAACAATCTTTTGATTGTGGGAGCCATCTTCAACCTTCTTCTTACCATTGATATTCTTTGGAAGGGAGATTAGAGCCGTTTGAAGGGATTTGTGAAGTCTTTCGGGATTTCAAGGATCCTTAGGACTTTAATTTAATTCTTGTTGTTCATGTTCTTTTATTTGTTTCTGATTGTGCCGAATCTTGATCTAATTTCTTTGATGTTCTTTGTTTCGTTTCATATTTGTTTAAACTCCAAGAACTCTTCATTTAATTGATCTCTTGTTGGCAGCAGATAATCGATTCAAAAATCCCCAATTTCTAGGGTTCTTGCCGATTCTTCTTTAGCCTTCTTGGAAGCAAATCGATTGCTGAACTTTGGGGAAATCGTCTTGGATATTCAATTGGGCAAAATTGCAATCTTTGTTCACTTCTCGAATCATTTTATTCCATTGATTTCTTTCTCTTCTTCTTGCTTCACCAATTCCTTAGTTTCCATTAAAAATCTATTTGTTTAATTTGCTTACTGTTTTGGTGTTCTTGGATAGATTCGGCTTGAGGGGAATCAATCTTGGAGTTCGATTTCGCCTTCTTGAACTCCGAAAACATCTATTCATACGTTCTTTGGTTCTTAACTGTTTTTAATTGTTTTTGGGGATTTTAATTTCAATTCTGATTCGTTTAATATTATTCTTTGTTTTGATTTCAGATCTGTTCGTCTAGAGCCTCGTAGGAGTTTTCTCGTGACTTGACAACTCTATCTTGGTCCGCGCGCAACCCTCTATCAGTAGGTGAGTACTCCGAGGATTGTACCCAAGGGAGGCGAGCGCTAGATCAATTCTAACCTAAACACTAAAAGATCTAATTATTACTTTAAATAAATTATAGTACGAGAACATAAAAGAAAGGTTTTTAAAGATTTTAGAATAATAAAATAACATAAAATAATTAAAATTCAGGAGATAGAAGAGTAAAGTAAATCAAATCTCGATTATGGGTGATTAGCTTGCTCCGATAATCCCCATCAATTGTTGCTTTGGGTTCTTCTTCAATCAACTAGTCGCTACCCTAGCAGGATCTTCCGATCTTCCACTAATATAACGAGTCAACAAGATTATTTTAATATTATTTTGTGTGTTTATTATGTGTGAATTTAATTGTATGAAATTTTCGTGTTTAAATTTTATCGTTTGAATGACCGATTAAATAAAAGGATTTAATCGCATAAAAAGTAAAAATTGCTAACTAATTTTTAAAGTGCTAAATTGACTTGTTCTTTTAATGGAATGTATTTATATTGTAATTATACCATGGAATATGTTGATGGACGGGAATAGGCTTATGATATAATGTTGGTTAATTAAATATTAAAGGTTATTATGGTAAATTAGTTAATTAATGTAATGAAATAAAAAAAATAGAAAAATAACATGCAAAGTGTTCATCTTGGCCGAATATAGAAAAGAAAAAGAAAATAAAATAGAACAACAAGGTTCGGCTATCTCTAGGTCTAATTAAGGTATGTTTTTGCTTCGATTTTTGATGATTTTTATGTTTTTGAGATCGTTGCTTTGAATACTACTCGACCCATGCTTGAATTTTTGATTTTGATGAATATTTTGATTTATTCCATTGATGAATATATTTTTTTTGTGATGTTTGATGATGAATAATGAAAGATATGTTTTAGATTAACATGTTTTGTCATGGGATTTTTGATGAATTTGAGTATTTAAGGCTAAATTGTGAACATAAATTTTTAAGGGACTAAAATACGAAATAAATGAAATGCATGGATTTGTATGAGTATAATAAAGATTTTTCCTACGCATAGTATAGTCAAAATTTGAATGTTTTGTGTTTTGTGTAATTTGGACTAAATTGTGAAAAATGTAAAATGTTAGGGGCAAATTGGTAATTTTCCCATTTATGTGTTTTTGGATTAAATTGAGTGAAAATATGTTTGAATGAGTTTAATTTGAATATGTTTAGATCAAGAAAAGAAAAATTCAGATTTGGATCGGGGGAAAACTAAAGTTGTCGACTACCAGTTTCATTCCGTTTTACATCACTGAGGTAAGTCTTTAAACTAATAGTAGTACTTAATTTAATTAAATGCAAAATATATATGCTAAAATGATATTTATGAGAACAATAAAGTAATTTCCGAATATGAAATGTATGATAACAATGTTTAAAGTAATATATAAATTATGTTTTTACATATGAAAAACCATATAAATGTTATGGAAAATTTATATGAAATATGTGTTATGGATTTTGGTATATATAAAATACGTGTTAGAATAAACTATGTGTCAATGCTTATCAGGCTCTGTGCCTAGCAAGCCTTGTGCCGGTGTGATATATCAGGCTAAAAGCCTAGCAGGCGTAGTGCCGGTGAATTTAGTGGTATTTGAATAAGGAAATCTCTTAATTATGAGTTTTGATAGTATGAGATGAAGTTTATAAAATTGATGTGATTAATTTAAATTATACAAAATGATTATGATTATTAAAACACTTAATTTCTTAAAGACTTACTAAGCTATAAAAACTTACTTGATGTGTTTACGTTTCTTTGTTTTATAGATTCTTTTTTTTCTAAAATCAAGCTACAAGCTCGGGGATCGTCAGCAAAGTTCATCACTTTATCTACTATTTCGGTACTTAAATATTTGAACCCAACTTATGGCATGTATAGGCTGGATGAGGTTTTGAATGTTACATTCTAAATTTTGTATATGAAATTAATAGCCATGCGAAAATGGCTTATTTCCAATGATTGAATTTGGTTTCATTGCATATGTTTATAATGATAAAAAAATTGGTGTATATGCTTGTGTTAGTTAGGTGCATGGTTTGTTAGGTTTTGGGTATAACATGTATTCGGTTATGGCATATATGTTTGATTGGTTAAATTTGTTCATATTGCTTTTGACATATAGAATTGAGATGATGTATATTGTTGGACTTGTTAAATTCGGCTATGAAATATATATAATGATGCATGAATTAGTTGTTAACTAGTTGGATGTGTATAGGATAATAATAGTCAAATATGTCATGTGTATATATATATGTTATGTTTAATTTTGATACAATATGGATTTGGTTATGACATATAGTCGAATGATTAGGTTTGGTCTTATTGAATTTGATGTAATGGATGGTATAATGTTGTGATTATGCATTTTCGATTTTACTATAGATTCATGATAGTCTATTTGGATATATAATGAAATTAATATTAAATACATTATAGGGCATTTTATTTGTGTGGAAAGATAAATAGGTGTTTCATTTTAAGTGATCTGGTCTGAGATGGTCTAGTATTGAATTTATGTTATATATATATTTAAACTTATGATGTATATTAATATATATATAATGATTAATATGATTGGTTGTTTACTGGTATAATGAATTATGTGTAAAGACTAAAATTTGGTTTGTCAAATATGCAATATAGGTATGGTATAATTAAATCATTATGTGCGGTTAATGAATGAAGAATATTGAATCATTGGGTTTTTAATTTGTATAGGAGTTGGTTAAAAATATGTTTTGTACTAATTAAGTATTTGGAATTATTTTATATGCATATGGAGCGTACTGAAATATGTCTCATTTCGATTAAGCAAGTAACTATGTGACAGCCCAAAGTTGACCCTAGTCGGGAAGTGGTTTCGGGACCGCTAAACCGAGTCACCGAAATGTTTGAATGTGATACTTATTGTCTAGAATATGTAATTATGAATGTGTGAAAATTTCAAGCTTCAATTTGGTTGATTTCATGTGAATTTAGTCAATAGGACTTATGTGAGAAAATTCAAAAATGTGATAGGTCAATGTGTGAGGACCTATTAGTGCATGTGGTCAAAGGGGGGGACTTGCATGTCAAATTTCCCCCCCTAATGAGTAGTGGCCGGCCATGACAAAGAATGATGGGCAAAACATGTCATGAAACATGTTTTGTTAGTGGAAGAATAAAATAAGAAGTATGGGTAATAAAGAAATGGAAAACAAAAGAAAAAAAAATGTGTGTGTAGTGTTTGTCCCCCCCCATTGCCGTGAGCTCAAGAGAAGAAAGGAGAAAAGTTTGTGTTCATCCTTTCTCACCTCCATTTTAGCCTAAATTAGAAAGAAAAACAAAGAAAAAAATTTCTCATCCTTTGGTTCATCCTTGGCCAAAAATTTTAAGGAGGAAAGAAGAAGAAAGGTGAAGAGATTCGGCCATGCATGTAGCTAGGCCAAGGTATGTTTAATGATGTTCCATGAGATGCATGCATGTTTTAGTTGTTAGCTTGAGTTCTACCTAGCCCATGGTCTAAATCTTGCTATGTGATGGAAATGGCACTTGACCATGGATGCATCATTCTTGGTTGGTGTTTGATGTTGTGGTGATGAGGCATGAGGATGAGTTAAGATTCGGCTTAGGTGGAGGTTGTGTTAATGCCATTGCATGCAAAATATGAAGCTTGTTAATGATGCATGTGATGATGGCTTGATGATTCTTGAACCTCCTTTTTAGCATTTTTGTGTGAGCACATATGTGCATTGGTTGCTAAAGGGAGAATAATCGGCTAGCAAGATGTGTGCTAAGGCCGAATGTAACTTTGCATGTTGATGAGCAATGCATGTGTTAAATCGATGAAAAGGGGGAGGATGCTTTACTAGTGTGTATATGTGTGTATTAAGTGTTGAAATCGACCCCAAAAATGGACATGCATATTCGGCCAAGGGGAAAGAAATTAGCTAATATGTTGTGTTGATGCATGATTTTTGCATGTATGAGACTTTAATGTCTAATGTATGAATATGGGCTAAGTGCCTTGTGTTCATCTTTTGATGCCTAAATGATGAAATCAATTTATTTGTTTGATTAAGCTCAAGAGCAAAGGGGAAATAAATCCGATAAAGGGAAGGAAAAAGTGGTCGAATAGTTAGCGGGATCGTTCGACAACACCCGAGGTAAGTTCTTGAGTAAAAGAGCTTAAATTATGATGTGATTAGATCATGTTTTGAGCAAATTAAAATCATGCTCTTTGTGTGGCTATTGAGCCGAATTTGCAAGAATGATAAATGTCTTGTGTTTGAGTTTTGCTAACGAAAATGAAATACGAATGGGCCATGATTTATTGTTAAATGTGCATGGTTATTTGAATGCTGTCCGGGCTAAGTCCCGAAGGCTTGTGCTAAGTGACAATATCCGGACTAAGATCCGAAGGCCTTTGTGCGAGATACTAAATTCGGGTTAAGTCCCGAAGGCATTCGTGCGAGTTGTTAAATCCGGGTTAAGTCCCGAAGGCATTCGTGCGAGTTGTTAAATCCGGGTTAAGTCCCGAAGGCATTGTGTGAGTTACTAAAACCGGGCTATGTCCCGAAGGCATTTGAACGAGGAGCTATATCCGGTTAAATCCCGAAGGTACGTGATTTGGTAATGAATGAGCTTGCTGTAAAATTCCAGTGAATACTCGAAAAACATCCCAATATGGGGATATGTTACGTATGTGTTAAATATTAATCGAGCCCTTACAAATAAATGTTCGCTCAGTTGATAAACGAGCTACCGGCCTTCGGCCAAGTTAGTTTATTGTGTATGTACATAAGGGTTGTTAATGTTGTGAAGCAAGTTTGATATCGGTAAATTGCGTATTATGAAATATTCCGTTTAGCTATATGTGTGCTATTATTTGTGCATGCTGGAATTCCTTGCTCAAACTTACTAAGCATAAATTGCTTACTCGTTACATTGCTCCTCTGTTTTATAGATTTTTGGTTCTCCAGCTATCGGACTCGGGATCTTGAAGTCGAAGTCGCCCACACTATCAAAGGCTCTTTTGGGTACTATTTTGGTTGAATTTTGATATGGCATGTATAGGACTACCCATCGTTGTCTTTCGAGTACTTTATGAAATGTATAAGTGTACAGCCATGCGAAAATGGCTTGTAGAAGTGGAGTATGGCATTAGACCATGCGTATTTATGATTGTATAGATGGTTTCATGATGTAACTATAGTTGGAATGGAAGTGTTGAGCAAATGACCAGCCACTAGAATGGCTAAGTATGATCATATGTGGGCTTATGTATGACAAGGCCCTAGTTGGTCCATGAAACCCCAAATTAGGTAAGGTTTACTTTGAAAACAGAAGCTGATAGCAGCAGTGGTGTGGATTGGAAAAATCACAAGAATTCGTAGGAGTGGAATTAAATAGTGAATAAATTATGTAATCGAACCTTGATGAATCTACTTTCATATGGAAGTAACGAAACAATCATAGGAACAGTACAGTAAGAGATATTCGGGTTCTTGTGGAACAGGGCCAGAACAGTTTCTGGATTCCCTGTTCCGACTTTGGAAATTCACTATAAATTTACCAGAGATAATTAGGGGTCATACCATATATGTATGGATTCCTCTCTGAGTCTAGTTTCCATAGAAACAAACGGCATCAATATTGAAGCTCTGTGCAGAGAGATATCCAAGTCGTAATGGGAAAAGGTCAGTGTAGTCGACCCCTGTAACATGGGAGACTTTGACTAATAAACTGTACTAATTGGCCCGACCAAAAATTCTAGAAAAAATACATAGGTGGGGACATGAGTCTAGTTTCAGGGAAAAATCACAAAACTAATTTTCGAGTTGTGAAACTCAAGATATGATTTTTGAAGCGACTAGTACTCAGACTGGGCAGTGTCTGGAAAAATTTTTTCAAAGTTTGTTAACATCTCGTGTCCGACTCCGGTGTCGGTCTCGGGTTCGGGGTGTTACATTTTATTGGTATCAGAGCCAGGTTTAGTCGATTCTAGGACTACCGTAATGTGTTGGGTCTAGCTATACATGCCATTTTTTGTGATTACTTGATAGTGTGGTGACTTCTGACAATTGTAAATGTGTTTATAGTAATGGATCCCGATCGTGACCGAGAGGTAGCTGATGATCTTGAGAGTGTAGGGCCTGCTCCCGCGCAAGGGGCAGTGCCGGTAGACTCTCAACCTAATGCTAGTAATCCGAATGATGAAGCTAGACAAGCATTCTATAGCGTGATGAATGATTGGTTTAACCAATACATTCGAACTAATATGGCTGTTCCACAACCTCCATTCCCGACAAATACTACCCCCGCACCTACAATACCACCGGTAACTGACCAAATAAGGTCAAATAAGCCCCCAATTGACAGAATCCGAAAACATGGGGCTACTGAATTTAAGGCTATGGATAGCGATGATGCCGAGCAAGCTGAATTTTGGCTGGACAACACTATCCGGGTACTCGATGAGCTATCTTGTACACCCGATGAATGTCTAAAGTGTGCTATCTCCTTGCTACGTGATTCTGCCTACTATTGGTGGAGTACTCTGACTTCTATTGTGCCCCGAGAGCAAGTAACTTGGGAGTTTTTCCAAACTGAGTTTTGGAAAAAGTATATCAGTCAGAGATTTGTTGATAAAAAACGGAAGGAATTTCTTGAGCTTAAGCAAGGCTCCATGTCGGTTACTGATTACGAGCGAAAATTTGTTAGACTTAGCAAATACGCTCGGGAATGTGTTTCGTCCGAAGCTATTATGTGTAAACGCTTCGAGGATGGGCTGAATGAAGATATAAAAATGTTCGTTGGCGTTCTTGAAATACGAGAGTTCGTGGTACTTGTTGAACGAGCTTGTAAAGCCGAAGAGCTTAGAAAAGAAAAGCAAAGAGTTGATGAGGGAACTGGAGAGTTTCGTAAAAGATCCTCGGGAAGGTCTCTTCAACAGACATCGAAGAGATTTCGAGATGATGCGGGCCAGTTTAGAGGCACTTCGGGCCTTTTTGGACGAGATCGTGATCGACCCCCTGTGGGTACACGAGGCACTTCGGTCGCCAGTGTTGGGAATGAACGTCGAGACAGGACGAAATGCCGATATTGCGGTAAATGGCATTCGGGGAGTTGTAGATTTCCTGACCGCTCCTGTTACAAATGCGGATCAGTGGACCACTTCATTAAAGATTGCCCGAGGTTGTCGGGACAGAATGCAAATCAGAGTGGGAGACCGGGTGCTACCACTGCTCGAGGTAGACCATCTGGAAATATGGGCAATGCTGGTGGTGGTCAGAGAGGATCTAGAGATGATATAACCAGATCCGAAGCCCGTGCGCCTGCTAGAGCTTATGCTATACGTGCCCGCGAGGATGCTTCTTCGCCTGATGTTATTACCGGTACATTCACCCTCTTTGATACTAATGTAATTGCTTTGATTGACCCCGGTTCTACCCATTCTTACATATGTGAAACCTTAGCATCCAGTAAGACTTTACCTATTGAGTCTACTGAGTTTGTAATTCGGGTGTCAAATCCCTTGGGTCGTTACGTGCTTGTCGACAAAGTGTGTAAGAAATGTCCCCTGGAAAATTCGAGGTTCCTGTTTTCCAGCGGACTTGATGCTTTTGCCGTTTGATGAATTTGATGTTATCCTTGGGTTGGATTGGTTGACCGCGCATGATGCGATTGTGAATTGCAAGAGCAAGACTATTGATTTGAGGTGCGCAAATAACGAAGTAGTCCGAATTGAGTCTGCGGACTTGGAGGGGATGCCAGCTGTAATATCAGCAATGTTGGCACAGAAATATGTAAGAAAAGGGTGCGAAGCATACCTTGCATATGTGCTTGATGACAAAGAATTAGAAAAGAAACCCGAATCTGTGCCGGTGGTTTGTGAATACCCGGATGTTTTTCCGGAAGAATTACCGGGTTTACCACATGTTCGGGAGGTAGAGTTTGGTATTGAGCTTGTACCTGGGACTACGCCGATTTCGATAGCTCCGTATCGTATGGCACCAACCGAGTTAAAGGAGTTGAAAGCTCAGTTGCAAGAACTGACGGAGAGAGGTTTCGCTCGACCAAGTTTCTCACCTTGGGGTGCACCAGTATTGTTCGTGAAAAAGAAGGACGGAACCATGAGGTTGTGCATTGACTATCGTCAGCTGAATAAAGTGACGATAAAGAACAAATATCCGTTGCCGCGCATCGATGATTTGTTCGACCAACTGAAGGGAGCCTCAGTGTTCTCAAAAATAGATTTGAGATCGGGCTATTATCAGTTGCGAATTCGAGATCCAATATTCCCAAAACTGCCTTCAGAACGAGATATGGTCACTACGAATTCTTAGTGATGCCGTTTGGGCTCACTAATGCCCCTGCGGTATTTATGGATTTGATGAATTGGATCTTCAGACCGTATTTGGATCAGTTCGTAGTTGTGTTCATTGATGACATTTTGGTCTATTCAAGAGATGAGACCGAACATGCTGAGCATCTGAGGCTAGTGCTGCAAATTTTGCGGGATAAGCAGTTATATGCTAAGTTCAGTAAGTGTGAGCTCTGGTTAAGAGAGGTTAGCTTCTTGGGTCATGTGGTATCCGCGTCGGGTATTCGAATTGACCCGAACAAAATTTCAGCCATACTGGACTGGAAACCTCCGAGAAATGTTACTGAAGTTCGGAGCTTTTTGGGGCTCGCCAGTTATTACCGACGATTTGTGAAAGGTTTCTCGATGATAGCCACACCAATGACGAAGCTACTTCAAAGGATGTTAAGTTCGAGTGGACGGAGAAATGTCAGAAAAGTTTCGACCAACTGAAACTCGTTTGACTGAAGCTCCAATTTTGGTGCAACCCGAATCAGGTAAAGAGTTTGTCATCTATAGTGACGCATCCCTACTTGGGTTGGGTTGCGTATTGATGCAAGAAGGTCGAGTCGTGGCCTATGCGTCGAGACAATTGAAGCCACACGAGAGGAATTATCCGACCCATGATCTCGAACTAGCTGCCATCGTGTTTGCTTTAAAAATATGGCGACATTATCTGTTTGGTGAGAAGTGCCATGTATTTTCGGATCACAAAAGTCTCAAATATTTGATGACTCAACTAGACTTGAATCTGCGACAAAGACGTTGGCTTGAGTTGTTGAAAGATTACGAGCTTGTCATTGATTACCACCGGGAAAGGCTAACGTGGTTGCGGACGCCTTAAGCCGGAAGTCATTGTTTGCTTTACGAGCGATGAACGTGCATTTGTCTGTTTTACCAGACAGTGTGTTAGTAGCTGAATTAAAAGCTAAACCATTATTGACTCACCAAATTCGTGAAGCTCAGAAAGTCGATGATGAATTGGTTGCAAAACGGTCTAAGTGTTTTCCGAACGAGGAATCGGAGTTTCAAATTGATGATGATGATTGTTTGAGGTTCAGAAATCATTTGTGTGTTCCAAGGAATTCGGAACTCATTTCGATGATTCTGAACGAAGCCCATTGTAGCCGAATGTCAATTCACCCGGGGAGTACGAAAATGTACAACGATTTGAAACGTCAATTTGGTGGCATGGTATGAAACGGGACATCTCTGACTTTGTTTCGAGATGTTTAATATGTCAACAAGTGAACGCGGAACATCAAGTGTCTTCAGGATTACTCCAGCCGATCATGATACCCGAGTGGAAATGGGATCGAGTCACAATGGACTTTGTGTCCGGACTGCCTTTGTCAGCAAGTAAGAAGGATGCGATATGGGTTATTGTTGATAGACTGACTAAGTCGGCTCATTTCATCCCCGTACGTACGGATTTTTCATTGGATAAACTAGCTGAATTGTACGTTTATCAAATTGTGAGATTACACGGGGTACCTGTTTCTATCGTGTCGGATAGAGATCCGAGATTCACCTCACGATTTTGGAAGAAATTGCAAGAAGCTCTGGGTACCAAGTTGCATTTTAGCACTGCTTTTCACCTCCAAACCGATGGTCAATCCGAGCGGATAATTCAGATACTTGAGGACATGTTGAGATGTTGCATCCTCGAGTTCAGTAGTTCATGGGAACGGTATTTACCTTTGATTGAATTCGCTTACAACAATAGTTTTCAATCAAGTATTAAGATGGCACCTTACGAGGCTTTGTACGGTCGTAAATGCCGTACACCATTGTTTTGGACCGAGCTCGGTGAAAGTAAAATTTCGGAGTTGATTTGATTAAAGATGCTGAGCAGAAAGTAAAGGTAATCCGTGAAAGTCTGAAGGTAGCCACGGATCGTCAGAAGTCGTACGCAGATTTGAAACGAAAAGACATCGAGTATCAGGTGGGAGACAAAGTGTTCCTTAAGGTTTCACCTTGGAAAAAGATACTCAGGTTCGGCCGTAAGGGCAAGTTGAGCCCAAGATTCATTGGGCCGTACGAAATCTCCGAACGAGTTGGTCCGGTTGCGTATAGATTGATTTTGCCCCCGGAGCTTGAAAAGATTCATGATGTCTTTCATGTTTCGATGCTTCGACGCTATCGATCTGATCCATCGCATATAATTAGCCCATCAGAGGTTGAAATTCAAGTCGACATGAGCTATGAAGAAGAACCGATGCGTATCCTAGCTCGTGAAGTGAAGGAGTTGCGAAACAAAAGAGTTCCGCTAGTAAAGGTGTTATGGCTCAAACACGGGATCGAGGAAGCTACTTGGGAGACCGAGAGCTCGATGAAAGAACGATACCCAAACCTATTTACCGGTAAGATTTTCGGGGACGAAAATTTCTTAAGTGGGGGAGAGTTGTGACAGCCCAAAGTTGACCCTAGTCGGGAAGTGGTTTCAGGACCGCTAAACCGAGTCACCGAAATGTTTGAATGTGATACTTATTGTCTAGAATATTAATTATGAATGTGTGAAATTTCAAGCTTCAATTTGGTTGATTCATGTGAATTTAGTCAATAGGACTTATTGAGAAAATTCAAAATGTGATAGGTCAATGTGTGAGGACCTATTAGTGCATGTGGTCAAAGGGGGGACTTGCATGTCAAATTTCCCCCCTAATGAGTAGTGGCCGGCCATGACAAAGAATGATGGGCAAAACATGTCATGAAACATGTTTTGTTAGTGGAAGAATAAAATAAGAAGTATGGGTAATAAAGAAATGGAAAACAAAAGAAAAAAAAATGTGTGTGTAGTGTTTGTCCCCCCCATTGCCGTGAGCTCAAGAGAAGAAAGGAGAAAAGTTTGTGTTCATCCTTTCTCACCTCCATTTTAGCCTAAATTAGAAAGAAAAACAAAGAAAAAATTTCTCATCCTTGGTTCATCCTTGGCCAAAATTTAAGGAGGAAAGAAAAGAAAGGTGAAGAGATTCGGCCATGCATGTAGCTAGGCCAAGGTATGTTTAATGATGTTCCATGAGATGCATGCATGTTTAGTTGTTAGCTTGAGTTCTACCTAGCCCATGGTCTAAATCTTGCTATGTGATGGAAATGGCACTTGACCATGGATGCATCATTCTTGGTTGGTGTTGATGTGTGGTGATGAGGCATGAGGATAGTTAAGATTCGGCTAGGTGGAGGTGTGTTAATGCCATTGCATGCAAATATGAAGCTTGTTAATGATGCATGTGATGATGGCTGATGATTCTTGAACCTCCTATTTACATTTTTGTGTGAGCACTATGTGCATTGGTTGCTAAGGAGAATACGGCTAGCAAGATGTGCAAGGCCGAGTAACTTGCATGTGATAGCAAGCAGGTTAAATCGATAAAAGGATGCACTATGGATATGTGTGTAAGTGTTGAAATCGACCCAATACATGCATCGCCAGGGTGTGTAAATGCATGATTGGCCA